>NC_090412.1:10000-627500 GCF_036365525.1 Heterodontus francisci | reverse complement strand
AGCATATACATAACCAGTGTGTACATAACCAGCATATACATAACCAGCATGTACATAACCAGCATGTACATAACCAGCATGTACATAACCAGCATATACATAACCAGCATGTACATAACCAGCATGTACATAACCAGCATATACATAACCAGCGTGTACATAACCAGCATATACATAACCAGCGTGTACATAACCAGCGTGTACATAACCAGCATATACATAACCAGCGTGTACATAACCAGCGTGTACATAACCAACATGTACATAACCAGCGTATACATAACCAGCATATCCATAACCAGCATATACATAACCAGCGTGTATATAACCAGCATGTACATAACCAGCATGTACATAACCAGCGTGTACATAAGCAGCATATACATAACCAGTGTGTACATAACCAGCGTGTACATAACCAGCATGTACATAACCAGTGTGTACATAACCAGCATATACATAACCAGTGTGTACATAACCAGCGTGTACATAACCAGCATGTACATAACCAGTGTGTACATAACCAGCGTGTACATAACCAGCATATACATAACCAGCATATACATAACCAGCGTGTACATAACCAACATGTACATAACCAGCGTGTACATAACCAGCAGGTACATAACCAGCATATACATAACCAGCGTGTACGTTAGCAGCGTGTACATAACCAGTAATAAAAACAGAAAATGCTGGCAATACTCAGCAGGTCTGGCACTATCTGTGGAGAGAGAAGTAGAGTTAACGTTTCAGGTCTGTGACCTTTCATCACATAACCAGCCTGTACATATATTATATGTACATAACCAACTTTTACATAACAATGTGTACATAACAATCATGTCCGTAACCAGTGTTTACATAACTAATATGTGCAGAACCAATGGGTCTGTAACCAACATGTAGATAACCAACAATTTGATTGCATGGAGGATCTGATTGTGGGAAGTGATGGGATGTGAGTGGTCTGACACTGGGGGGCACTGATCAAAGGGACGGTCTGATTGCCTGGGGCAAGGGGAAGAGGTTTTAGTTGTGGTACTGGGGTGGGCTCTGATTGTGACGTGGGGAGGAGGGGGTGGTGGTAGCAAGGATTCTGTGAAACTTGGACAGTGCAGGTGTTGAAGGCATTATGTCTGTTTAGGTGGTTGGGGATCCCAGAATTCTGATGAAAGGTCACAGACCTGTAGATGTTGCCAGACCTGCTGTGTATTTCCAGCACTTTCTGTTTTTATTGCAGGATATTATGGAGTTGGACAGTTGTCCTTGGAATGCAGCACAGAACTCCTCTCAATGGGCCACTTTGTTCCCTGTTTTCCATCTGGGGGAACACTGCACTGTCGGAAAGTCTGGAAAACAGGAGTAACGTACAAATTCCTGACCATTTGAAACATTCAGCTAATTCAGAGCATTCACAGTGGCAGATTGTATTGGAGAAGCTTTGAGGGAAAAGCCAGGGGTTGCTGAATTGGATGACAGGCCGTGATGTGCTGAGAGAGGTAAGCGTACACTGTACCCACCCAACATCCAGTACTGATGTGATGAATATTGAAAAGATTAGAATTAATCATTAATGTACTATATGCAAACGTCCCACAGCCTGAGGGGATTGTAAAAAGCAATGATTATCTTTTCCTAATAGCTCCTATTGTAAAATATTTTATTAGTGAATTCTTTACATCTAAAAAGTGCGGAGTGGCCATGATGAAGATATCATTACCCAAGGGGTAGTGAGAGAAGGTGACACACACTTCCCTGGGCATCAACAACCCTCCAAGGCTGAACTGAAACATACAGATTCACACAGTTAACACAGTTCAATGTACAGTCAGATATAGGAGCAACACCACTATCTTACAAACATCAATCAGAATGGAGAAAATCAAACAGGAGGAAGTAACAAATGAAGGGAATTATTAGATCATCTGTTTTTGTGATGTCTATTCACTGATAGATATTGGCCCCAGCACAACAGTGATATATATCGCTGTGCTCTTCGTTCAAATTGTGGCCATGGGATTGATTCTGTCCACTTGAAAGGGCAGATGGTCCCCAGTTTAACGTTTCAACTGAAAGAAGCACATCTGACACTGCAGCACTCCCTCAGTACTGCCCCTCTGACAGTGCAGCACTCCCTCAGTACTGACCCTCCAACAGTGCAGCACTCCCTCAGTACTGCCCCTCCGACAGTGCAGCAATCCCTCAGTACTGACCCTCCGACAGTGCAGCACTCCCTCAGTACTGCCCCTCTGACAGTGCAGCACTCCCTCGGTACTGCCCCTCTGACAGTGCAGCACTCCCTCAGTACTGGCCCTCTGACAGTGCAGCACTCCCTCAGTACTGACCCTCCAACAGTGCAGCACTCCCTCAGTACTGCCCCTCCGACAGTGCAGCAATCCCTCAGTACTGACCCTCCGACAGTGCAGCACTCCCTCAGTACTGCCCCTCTGACAGTGCAGCACTCCCTCGGTACTGCCCCTCTGACAGTGCAGCACTCCCTCAGAACTGGCCCTCTGACAGTGCAGCACTCCCTCAGTACTGACCCTCCGACAGTGCAGCACCCCTTCAGTACTGCCCCTCTGACAGTGCAGCAATCCCTCAGTGCTGCTTCTCTGACAGTGCAGCACTCCCTCAGTACTGGCCCTCTGACAGTGCAGCACTCCCTCAGTACTGGCCCTCTGACAGTGCAGCACTCCCTCAGTACTGGCCCTCTGACAGTGCAGCGCTCCCTCATTACTGCCCCTCTGACAGTGCAGCACTCCCTCAGTACTGACCCTCCAACAGTGCAGCACTCCCTCAGTACTGGCCCTCTGACAGTGCAGCACTCCCTCAGTACTGACCCTCCGACAGTGCAGCACCCCTTCAGTACTGCCCCTCTGACAGTGCAGCAATCCCTCAGTGCTGCTTCTCTGACAGTGCAGCACTCCCTCAGTACTGGCCCTCCGACAGTGCAGCACTCCCTCAGTACTGGCCCTCTGACAGTGCAGCACTCCCTCAGTACTGGCCCTCTGACAGTGCAGCACTCTCTCAGTACTGCCCCTCTGACAGTGCAGCATTCCCTCAGTACTGACCCTCCGACAGTGCAGCACTCCCTCAGTACTGCCCCTCCGACAGTGCAGCACTCCCTCAGTACTGGCCCTCTGACAGTGCAGCACTCCCTCAATACTGGCCCTCTGACAGTGCAGCGCTCCCTCAGTACTGCCCCTCTGACAGTGCAGCACTCCCTCAGTACTGACCCTCCAACAGTGCAGCACTCCCTCAGTACTGGCCCTCTGACAGTGCAGCACTCCCTCAGTACTGGCCCTCTGACAGTGCAGCAATCCCTCAGTGCTGCTTCTCTGACAGTACAGCACTCCCTCAGTACTGGCCCTCTGACAGTGCAGCACTCCCTCAGTACTGGCCCTCTGACAGTGCAGCACTCTCTCAGTACTGCCCCTCTGACAGTGCAGCATTCCCTCAGTACTGACCCTCCGACAGTGCAGCACTCCGTCAGTACTGACCCTCCGACAGTGCAGCACTCCCTCAGTACTGGCCCTCTGACAGTGCAGCACTCCCTCAGTACTGGCCCTCTGACAGTGCAGCACTCCCTCAGTACTGGCCCTCTGACAGTGCAGCACTCCCTCAGTACTGCCCCTCCGACAGTGCAGCACTCCCTCAGTACTGGCCCTCTGACAGTGCAGCACTCCCTCAATACTGGCCCTCTGACAGTGCAGCACTCCCTCAATACTGGCCCTCTGACAGTGCAGCACTCCCTCGGTACTGCCCCTCTGACAGTGCAGCACTCCCTCAGTACTGGCCCTCTGACAGTGCAGCACTCCCTCAGTACTGACCCTCCGACAGTGCAGCACCCCTTCAGTACTGCCCCTCTGACAGTGCAGCAATCCCTCAGTGCTGCTTCTCTGACAGTGCAGCACTCCCTCAGTACTGGCCCTCTGACAGTGCAGCACTCCCTCAGTACTGGCCCTCTGACAGTGCAGCACTCCCTCAGTACCGGCCCTCTGACAGTGCAGCGCTCCCTCAGTACTGCCCCTCTGACAGTGCAGCACTCCCTCAGTACTGACCCTCCAACAGTGCAGCACTCCCTCAGTACTGGCCCTCCGACAGTGCAGCACCCCTTCAGTACTGTCCCTCTGACAGTGCAGCAATCCCTCAGTGCTGCTTCTCTGACAGTGCAGCACTCCCTCAGTACTGGCCCTCTGACAGTGCAGCACTCTCTCAGTACTGCCCCTCTGACAGTGCAGCATTCCCTCAGTACTGACCCTCCGACAGTGCAGCACTCCCTCAGTACTGCCCCTCCGACAGTGCAGCACTCCCTCAGTACTGGCCCTCTGACAGTGCAGCACTCCCTCAATACTGGCCCTCTGACAGTGCAGCGCTCCCTCAGTACTGCCCCTCTGACAGTGCAGCACTCCCTCAGTACTGACCCTCCAACAGTGCAGCACTCCCTCAGTACTGGCCCTCTGACAGTGCAGCAATCCCTCAGTACTGGCCCTCTGACAGTGCAGCAATCCCTCAGTGCTGCTTCTCTGACAGTACAGCACTCCCTCAGTACTGGCCCTCTGACAGTGCTGCACTCCCTCAGTACTGACCCTCCGACAGTGCAGCACTCCCTCAGTACTGCCCCTCCGACAGTGCAGCACTCCCTCAATACTGGCCCTCTGACAGTGCAGCACTCCCTCAGTACTGGCCCTCTGACAGTGCAGCACTCCCTCAGTACTGGCCCTCTGACAGTGCTGCACTCCCTCAGTACTGACCCTCCGACAGTGCAGCACTCCCTCAGTACTGCCCCTCCGACAGTGCAGCACTCCCTCAATACTGGCCCTCTGACAGTGCAGCACTCCCTCAGTACTGGCCCTCTGACAGTGCAGCACTCCCTCAGTACTGATCCTTGATAGTGTAGTGTTTCCTCAGTGCTGCCCTTGTGACAGTGCATGATTGTAAGATGGAGAGAGAGGTGGAGGAATGGTGGTGTTTAAGGAGAGAAATGTGGAATGAAGTGCCTGTGCTTCGCTCTTTCCTGCAGTTATTTCTAATGAACAGCTGGAAGAGACACAACTGAGTGAAACAAAGTGACCCTGAGTAATAGGGATTACTCCTCAACTCGGAAGGTTATGTCAGTAGCGGTTGCTGTGTTATTCTCTCAATATTCCCTGTGAGGGGGACGATGATGTGAAGCTTCCTGTCAGATTGGAACAACTTAACCTTTCAAATCTCTAAAGAACATGTGATGAAGCCTCATTGCTACCGAGTCAGAACCCACTGTCAGTATCAACTCAAAGAGCAGTAAGATTTACACCTGTACACTCACTCCCTCACACTCCCTCACCCTCACTCCCTCACCCTCACTCCCTCACCCTCACTTCCTCACTCACTCCCTCACACACTCCCTCACCGTCACTCCCTCACCCTCACATCCTCACTCCCTCACCCTCACTCCCTCACCACTCCCTCACCCTCACTTCCTCACTCACTCCCTCACCCTCACTCCCTCACCCTCACTCCCTCACCCTCCCTCCCTCACTCACACTCACTCCCTCGCCCTCACTCCCTCACTCACTCACTCTCACACACCCCTCACGCACCCCCTCACTCCCACACCCTCACTCACTCCCTCACCCTCACTCCCTCACTCACTCCCTCCCTCACTCACCCTCACTCACCCTCACTCCCTCAACCCTCACTCACTCACTCCCTCCCCCTCACTTCCTCACCCTCCCTCACCCTCACTCCCTCACCCCCTCACTCACCCCCTCACTCACCCTCACTCCCTCACCCCCTCATCCTCACTCCGTCACACACTCACTCCCTCACCCTCACACTCCCTCACACTTATTCCCTCACCCTCACTCCCTCCCTCATTCACTCCCTCACATTCACTCCCTCACCCTCACTCCCTCACACTCACTCCCTCACACTCACTCCCTCACCCTCACCCTCACTCCCTCACTCACTCCCTCATACTCCCTCCCTCACCCTCATTCCCTCACTCACCCTCACCCCCTCACCATCACTCCCACCCTCACTCCCTCACCCTCTCACTCTCACCCCCTCACACACAATCCCACACTCACTCCCTCACCCTCACTCACTCTCATTCCCTCACCCCCTCACAATCACTCCCTCACTCACTCCCTCACCCTCACCCACCCTCCATCATCCTCACTCCCTCCCTCACTTTCTCTCCCTCACCCTCACCCCCTCACCCCCTCACATTCTCTTACACTGCATCCCCTCACCCTCACCATCACACCTTCACCCCCTCACCCTCATTCCCTCACCCTCACCCTGAATCCCTCACCCCCTCACATTCCCTCACCCTCACCACCTCACCCTCAATCCCTCACCCTCAAGGCCTCACCCTTATCCTCAGTTCCTCACTCCCATTCCCTCACCCTCACTCTCACTCCCTCACCCTCATCCCATCACCCTTCACATTCCCTCACCCTCACCCCCTCACCCTCACTCCCTCATCCCCTCACATTCCCTCACCCTCATCCCATCTCCCCTCACCCTTACTCCCTCACCACCTCACACCCTCACATTCCTTCACCCTCACACCCTCACCCTAACTCCCTTACCCTCACACTCAGCCCATCACACTTCGTCCCTCACAGTCACCCCCTCACCCTCACCCCCTCACACACTCACCCCTTCACAAGTCACCTCCTCATCAACACTGCCTCACATGCCCACTCTCACACACTCATCTTTTCACACTCACCCCGTCATACCCTCACACACTCAAGCACTCCCCCTCACACACTCACTCCCTCACCCCCTCAAACCCACCCCTTCATGCACTCCCACTCCCCCTCACACACTCACCCCCTCACACTCACCCTGATATGCACTCGCCCCTCACACTCACCCCCTCACACCCTCACTCCCTGACACACTCACCCCGTCACGCATTCACACTTTTATTTAAAATTATATTGAACAAAAGGATTGTGTGCCTTTGCATTCAGTACTAATGAGGTGTCTGTTCTGTGAGTCAAATTCTGACCTGAAATGTCCTCAGAATTACTGCTCAATTACCTCTTCCTGTGCACTGTGTTACGACTGAGGCTGGAGGGGTTCATGGTTTATTCTAGTCCCATTTTTCCACAGGTCACAACATATATTTAAATTTTCCATCTCCCTGATACAGTCAATCATAGACTCTGTTTTACCCAGAATAAAACACACCAACCAGGTTTCTTTAATAAACAACAAAATTATCAGTTTATTATAAAACAAGTTTTAACCAGTAATGAAGAAAAGCATAAACACACAGATTGAAATATTAAAGTTCCCTTTTTACCTTAGCCCCTCACCCTCACAAGTACACATATACCGGTTAACCAGAAAAATAAAGGGATTTTTGTTTTTAGAGCTCTATTACAGACAAAGAAAAACACTTGGACTGAATACGTGCTCATTCTTGAAGAAACAGTAGATGAGAAATTGTGTTTCAAAGCTGGCAAACAGTCTGGCCTCTGAGTACACGTAGACGGGTCACTGGGATCTTGTAAACTGGCATACTGTCTGGCCTCTGAGTACACGTAGACGGGTCACTGGGATCTTGTAAACTGGCATGCAGGCTGGCCTCTGAGTACACGTTGACGGGTCACTGGGATCTTGTAAACTGGCATACTGTCTGGCCTCTGAGTACACGTAGACGGGTCACTGGGATCTTGTACACTGGCATACTGTCTGGCCTCTGAGTACACGTAGGCGGGTCACTGGGATCTTGTAAACTGGCAAACAGCCTGACCTCCAAGTACACGTAGACGGGTCACTGGGATCTTTTAGAACAGTTCTTTTCAAGCGGCGTTGAGAACTAATTTAGCAAGCTTTTCTTCAAAGACAGGAGACAAGATGAGTCGACACAGTGGACTTCTCAGGGTCTTTTAGAGAGGTGCTAAAAGCTGAGCTGGGTTGTGGTCTTCTCTCCTTCCTTTGGAATTCTATTCTCCTTCAGCAGGCTTGACTCTTTAAACTTTCAGCAAGAATGTGGTCTCTTCCTCCGTGACACTTCTTCAGCAGTATGAGCTAACTTTATCAATCATTCCATAAGATAAACACTGACACTACAACCAAAAGCTTGCGAGTTTGCTGTTGTCTCAGGTGCATGCTGCTGCTCCCGGGCTTGTCCTGTCAAGGGGCAAGCGACTGTCACTTCTCTGCACACATCTCCCCCAATTACCAGGGTTTCTGTTCTATTTTTAACTAGAGCATGTGACAACCAGTAAATGTTGTTGCGAAAGCAGTTCTTTCAGTGTCCTCTTGATGACCCTCTTGATAAAAAAACTGGTCCGACAATTCTTCAGTTTGATTATGAATTCCCCCAAAAATATTTTAACAAAATCAAAATTACTTTCATAACGACTGCCTCAATGCTGTTCCATGTGAGGTGTTCCACAAGCATTTTAAGGGAAGAGGATATAGCCAAGTCCTCTCCAACTATGCTCCCAATAATTGCAGCCATTATATCAGTGACAGGTAGATGCAGGAAGGATGTTCCTGATGGTGAGGGAATCCAGAACCAGGAGGTCATAGTCTAAGGATACGGGATAAACCTTTCAGGACTGAGATGAAGAGAAATTTCTTCACCCAGAGAGTGGTGAGCCAGTGGAATTCGTTACCACAGAAAGCAGGTGAGGCCAAAACATTGTATGTTTTCAAAAAGGAGTTAGATATAGCTCTTGGGTCTAAAGGGTATGGGGCGAAAGCGGGAACAGGCTACTGAGTTGGATGATCAGACATGATCATAATGAATGATGGAGCAGGCTCGAAGAGCCGAATGGCCTACTCCTGCTCCTATTTTCTATGTTTTCTATGTTTCTATGACAGGTTGAAAGTGCTGGAACACTTCTGTAGCATGGGCATGACATTGAGTTTGTCAGCTGTTGCTAATGTTGGTGCTTTTTTGTCCACGGAGTAATTGCTTTTAGTACTTTGGGGGGTTGGTAGGATTTTGCTGTTACTCAGCTTGACTCAAAGCCCTCCTCTGCACTTGAGTTATGGTTGTTAATCTGTTAATTGTGTATCAATTGTTTGATTAGATGCAGGTGGAGGGTGTTAATTGGGTCTCACTTGAGCACTTTATAAACAGACACTTACTGAGACTGGTGAAGGGTTTGAGTGAGGAGCTACATGTTTGTAATCCTTTTACTCTGTACAATAACTGTGAAACTGAGTACAGAGGCTCCAGCATTATCCTCCATAACAAGCTTTCTTGAGTTGAACAATATACATCTCAAAGGCAATAACTTTATTTTGCTGTTATGAAAAGGAGGGTGAACATGTGGAAGATGCTGGTTGGAAACTCTTGGCAGTCAGGCTTTGCCAAATGTGCTTGTTTCCTACTCATTCACCAGGGTTTACAGATAAAAAGTTGTCCTTCAGTTATTTCACACTACCTGCTCTTCCTAATACAGAATTCCTAATCTTCAAACACTCTGCTAATGTCCATCTTGGGAGAACAGTCTCAATTTCCCTTACCAGCATCCAAAGTTGAGAGTAGTTACAGAAATGATCTCTATGTGGTCAAGCAGTTTTTAGTTCAAACAGCACCAGGTCACCTGTGCCAACAACATATATTCTCTCTTTCTACAGCTACTTGTAAAAACATCATTGTCAGGATGTGAGCATCACTGGCGAGGCCAGCATTTATTGTCCACCCTTAATTTCCCTTCAGAAGGTGGTGGAGTATCTTCTTGACTTACGAGTTAACCATGTTGGCTTGGGTCTGGAGTCACATATAGACCCAGACTGGGTGAGGAGGGTAGCTTTCCTTCCCTAAAGCACATTAGTGAACCAGTTGGTTTTTACAACAAACTGACAGCAGGTTTTTATTTTCTGACTTTTTAACAATAGAATTCAAATCTTCAACCTGCCATTAACATAACGACTTTAGCTTCTGAATAATTGTGCATTTATCATCATTAAAAGCAAGGTAATGCAGGAAAATGTATTTAACATTTAAAAGATTGCTGTGAAGGCCGGAGCAAGCAGTTTAATAGAAAATTAGCATAACTAGTGTTTGCACAATATGTTCTTTATACATGGAGCGTGTGTCAGTAACAGACACTGATTATCTCACAAAACATCCTCAGCCACAATTCTCAATCAACACAATGTCTCTGACCAGGAAATGTCCCTCTCATCCTGAACAGCGGGCGATTTGGATGCTGGAATGGGATGTTTGCTCACAAAATATCCAGTAACATTGCACAAAATACCAGAGACCTTGCCCTCCATGTCACTGAATAACTATGTGACAGAGACTGATACAGTGGGTGCAATAAAAAGACGTTTATAACTGTGTGTAGGATTCATACTCAATGTTCCCGCTAAGCTCCCTAGATGTATGACCACATAACTATCCTGAACATACCGCAGCTGTGCAATTGAACAGATATTTTGCAAGTAACATCCCAGTATTAGCTGTAAATCAGGAAATGGAAGGGAGGGAGGAACTCGAGAAAATTACCATCACCAAGGAAGTGGTACTGAACAAATCGTTGGAGCTGCAGGCTGACCGGTCCCCAGTCCTGATGGACTTCATCCTAGGGTCTTAAAAGAAGTGGCGAGTGAGATAGTTGATGAGTTAGATTTAATTTTCCAAAATTCCCTAAATTCAGGGAAGGTGTCGTTAGATTGGAAAATAGCGAATGTAACTCCTTTATTCAAAAAGGGATGGAGACAGAAAAAAGGAAACTACAGGCCAGTTAGCTTAACATCTGTCTTCGGGAAAATGTTAGAAGCTATTATTAAAGATGTTATAGCAGGGAATTTAGAAAAATTCAAGGTAATCAGGCAGAGTCAACATGGTTTTGTGAAAGGGAAATCATGCTTAACCAATTTATTGGAGTTCTTTGAGGGTGTTGCATGTGCTGTGGATAAAGGGGAACCGGTGGATGAATTGTACTTAGATTTCCAGAAGGCATTTGATAAGATGCCACATCAAAAGTTATTGCAGAAAATAAAAACTCATGGTGTAGGGGGTAACAGACTGGCATGGATAGAAGATTGGTTAGCTAACAGAAAACAGAGCATAGGCATAAATGGGTCATTTTCTGGTTGGTGATATGTAACGAGTGGTGTGCCACGGGGATCTGTGCTGGGGCCTCAACTTTTTACAATTTACATAAATGACTTAAATGAAGGGACTGAAGGTATGGTTGCTAAATTTGCTGATGACACAAAGATAGGTAGGGAAGTAAGTTGTGAAGAGGACATAAGGAGGCTACAAAGTGATATAGATAGGTTAAGTGAGTGGGCAAAGACCTGGCAAATGGAGTATAATGTGGGGAAGTGTGAAATTGTCCACTTTGACAGGAAAAATAAAAAAGAAGCATATTATCTAAATGGTGAGAGATTGCAGAGCTCTGAGATGCAGAGGGATCTTGGTGTCCTAGTGCATGAATCGCAAAAGGTTAGTATGCAGGAACAGCACGTAATTAGGAAAGCTAATAGAATGTTATCGTTTATCGCAATGGGAATTGAATTCAAAAGTAGGGAGGTTATGCTTCAACTATACAGGGCATTGGTGAAACCACATCTGGAGTACTGTGTACAGTATTGGTCTCCTTATTTAATGAAGGATGTAAATGAGTTGGAGGCAGTACAGAGACGGTTTACTACACTAATACCTGGAATGGGTGGGCTGTCTTACGAGGAAAGATTGGACAGGCTAGGCTTGTATCTGCTGGAATTTGTAAGAGTAAGAGGTGACTTGATTGAAACATATAAGATCCTGAGGGGTCTTGACAGGGTGGATGTGGAAAAGATGTTTCCCCTTGTGGGAGAATCTCGAACTTGAGGTCACTGTTTAAAAATAAGGGGTCGCCAGTTTAAGACAGAGATGAGGAGAAATTTTTTCTCTCAGAGGGTTGTGAGTCTTTGGAATTCTCTTCCTCAATAGGCAGTAGAAGCAGAGTCTTTGAATATTTTTAAGGCAGAGGTAGATTCTTGATAAGCAAGGGGGTGGAAGGTTATCGGGGGTAGGTGAAAATGTGGAGAAATCTGTTCAGCCATGAACTTATTGAATGGCGGAGCAGGCTCGAAGGGCTGAGTGGCCTACTCCTGCTCCTAATTCGTATGTTCATAACAAACAGGCTGCACTCAAAAAAGCATCAGAGGGAATATTTGCTCATAATGGTGAGTCTTGCAGCATGATTGCCCCAAGGACTGTCACAGGAACCTAACCCATAGTCCTGTTTTCTCCTTAAACCCCTCTCCATGGGCTCTCCACGCCCATCTCCAGAAACAAGTGTGAGTAGGTTATGGACTTTCTTGTTAGCAAGGCTGAGACTATTCATTCAGCTATTTCTGCTGCTCCCCTCCCTTCCCCTAGCTCACCAGGCCAAACTTCCCGAAGGTTCTTCCCTGCTCTGAGCTTGCATTTTTCTCTAGTTTCTCTACAATCTCTCCTCATCCCTCTCTGAACTCATCAGGAAGAAGCACTGAGGGTAGCAAAGGCAGAGAATGTACGCTGGGTGGGGGACTTCAATGTCCATCACCAAGAGTGGTTCGGTAGCACCACTACTGACCGAGCTGGCCGAGTCCTAAAGGACATAGCTGCTAGACTGGGTCTGCGGCAGGTGGTGAGGGAACCAACAAGAGGGAAAAACCTACTTGACTATGTCCTCACCAATCTACCCATTGTAGATGCATCTGTCCATGACAGTATTTGTAGGAGTGACCATAGCACAGTCCTTGTGGAGACAAAGTCCCATCTTCACATTAAAGATACCCACCATCGTGTTGTGTGGCACTACCACCATGCTAAATGGGATAGGAAAAAAAAGGAGGAAAAAGAGTGGGAGAGCTATGGTGATAGGGGATTCTATCATAAGGGGTACAGATAGGCGTTTCTGTGGCTGCTAGGGTCAAGGATGTCACGGGGCGGCTGCAAGACATTCTGAACGGGAAGGGTGAACAGTCAGAGGTCATGGTTCACATTGGTACCAACGACATAGGTAGAAAGGGAGATGAGGTCCTGCAACAAGAATTTAGGGAGCTAGGTAGCAGATTAAAAAGCAGGACCTCAAAGGTTGTAATCTCTGGATTACTCCTGGTGCCACGTGCTAGTGAGTATAGGAATAGGAGGATAGAGCAGATGAATGCGTGGCTGAGGAGATGGTGCAGGAGAGAGGGTTTTAGTTTCCTGGATCACTGGGTCTGTTTCTGGCGAAGGTGGGACCTGTACAAGTTGCACCTGAACCGGAATGGGACCAACATCCTTGCTGGGAGGTTTGCTAGTGCTGTTGTGGGGGGGTTTAAACTAATTTGGCAGGGGGATGGGATACAGAGTGGCGGTACAGTAGGGGGTGATGCACAGTCAAATATAGAAGAGAAACTGAGTCAGTCTGGAAGGCAGAGCAAATATAGGCCTGTTAAAGCACAAGTGAATAATGCAAGGCTGGATTGCATCTATTTTAATGCAAGGAGTCTTACTAGTGAGGCAGATGAATTGAGGGCATTGATTAGCACATGGGATTATGCTATTATTGCTATCACAGAGACATGGCTGAAGGAAGGGCAGGACTGGCAGCTCAATATTCCAGGGTATAGAATCTTCAGGTGCGACAGGGGAGGGGATAAAAGAGGAGGTGGCATTGCACTGTTGATCAAGGAGTCAATTACTGCAGTAAGGAAGGATGATATCTTGGAAGGTTCCTCAAATGAAGCCATATGGGTAGAACTTAAAAACAAAAAGGGGGCAATCACTTGGCTGGGAGTGTACTACAGGCTTCCAAACAGTCAGGGAGAGATAGAGGAGCAGATATGTAGGCAAATCTCAGAGAATAGGGTAATAATAGTAGGGGATTTCAATTTCTCCAATATCAACTGGGATAGTCTTAGTGCAAAAGGCTTAAAGGGGGCGGAATTCTTAAAATACATCCAGGAGAGCTTTTTGACCCAGCACGTAGAAAGTCCTACAAGAGAAGGGGCAGTACTGGACCTAATCCAAGGGAATGAAGCTGGACAAGTGGTAGAAGTGTCAATGGGGGAGCATTTTGGGGATAGTGACCATAACTCTAAGATTTAAGGTAGTTATGGAAAAGGACAAAGATGGGCCGGAAATAAAGATACTGAATTGGAGGAAGTCCGATTTCAATATGATAAAACAGGATCTGGCCAAAGTGGACTGGGAGCAGCTACTTGTAGGAAAGTCTACATCAGATCAGTGGGAGTCATTCAAAGAGGAAATAGTGAGAGTACGGAGCCAACATGTACCCGTTAAGGTGAAGGGTAGGACCATGAAGTCCAGGGAACCCTGGCTGTCAAGGGATATGGAGGATTGGATAAGGAAAAGATAAGGAGGCTTATGGCAGATTTGAGGGGGCAGAAAACAGCAGAGGCCCCAGAGGAGTATAGAAAGTGTAGGGAGGGTGATTAAAAAAGTAAATAGGAGAGCAAAGAGTGGGCATGAAAAAACATTGGCAGACATGATAAAGGAAATCGCAAGGGATTTTATAAGTATATTAAGGGCAAGAGGATAACCAGGGAAAGAGTAGGGCCCATTCGGGACCAAAGTGGCAATCTGCGTGTGGAGCAGGAGGACAGAGGTGAGGTTTTAAATGATTACTTTTCATCTGTGTTCACAATGGAGAAGGACGATGTAGGTGTAGAGATCAGGGAGGGGGAATGTGATATACTTGAACATATTAGCATTGAAAGGGAGGAAATGCTAGCTGTTTTAGCGAGCTTAAAAGTGGTTAAATCCCCAGGCCCAGATGAGATGTATCCCAGGCTGTTATGTGAGGCAAAGGAGGAAATTGCAAGGGCTCTGACACAAATTTTCAAATCCTCTCTGGCCACAGGAGAGGTACCAGAGGACTGGAGGACAGTGAATGTGGTACCATTATTCAAGAAGGGTAGCAGGGATAAACCAGGTAATTACAGGCCAGTGAGTCGAACATCAGTGGTAGGCAAAATATTGGAAAAAATTCTGAGGGACAGGATTAATCTCCACTTGGAGAGGCAGGGATTAATCAGGAATAGTCAGCATGGCTTTGTCAGGGGGAGATCATGTCTTACAAACTTGATTGAATTTTTTGAGGTGGTGACTAGATGTGTAGATGAGGGTAAAGCAGTTGATGTAGTCTACATGGACTTCAATAAAGCTTTGGATAAGGTCCTGCATGGGAGATTGGTGAAGTAGGTAAGAGCCCATGGGATCCAGGGCAATTTGGCAAATTGGATCCAAAATTGGCTTAGTGGCAGGAGGCAGAGGGTGATGGTCAAGGGTTGTTTTTGCTTGGAAGCCTGTGACCAGTGGTGTACCACAGGGATCGGTGCTGGGACCCTTGCTGTTTGTCATGTACATTAATGATTTAGACGTGAATATAGGAAGTATGATCAGTAAGTTCACAGATGACATGAAAATTGGTGGTGTCGTAAATAGTGAGGAGGAAAGCCTTCGATTACAGGACAATATAGTTGGGCTGGTAAGATGGGCAGAGCAGTGGCAAATGGAATTTAATCCTAAGTAGTGTGAGGTGATGCATTTTGGGAGGACTAACAAGGCAAGGGAATATACAATGGATGGTAGGACACTCGGATGTACAGAAGGTCAGAGGGACCTTGGTGTACTTGTCCATAGATCACTGAAGGCAGCAGCACAGGTAGATAAGGTAGTTAGGAAGGCATATGGGATACTTGCTTTATTAGGTGAGGCATAGAATATAAGAGCAGGGAGATTATGATGGAGCTGTATAAAACGCTAGTTAGGCCACAGCTGGAGTACTGTGTACAGTTCTGGGCACCACACTATAGGAAGGATGTGATTGCACTGGAGAGGGTGCAGAGGAGATTCACCAGGATGTTGAGTTAACGTTTCGGGTCAGTGACCCTTCCTCGGAACTCCGAAACGTTAACTCTGCTTCTCTTTTCACAGATGCTGCCAGACCTGCTGAGTGGTTCCAGCATTTCTTGTTTTTATTTCAGATTTCCAGCATCCGCAGTATTTTGCTTTTATTCACCAGGATATTGCCTGGGCTGGAGCATTTCAGCTATGAAGAGAGACTGAAAAGGCTGGGGTTGTTTTCCTTAGAGCAGAGAAGGCTGAGGGGGGACATGATTGAGGTGTACAAGATTATGAGGGGTATTGATAGGTTAGATAGGAAGAAACTTTTTCCCTTAGCGGAGGGGTCAATAACTGGGGGCATAGATTTAAGGTAAGGGGCACTATTACAGCGGCAGAAAGGACGTTTGAGGACTCGTCTACTGAGGTAGTATGGGCCGAGGTTAGAAACAGGAGAGGAGAGGTCACCCTGTTGGGAGTCTTCTATAGACCTCCGAATAGTTCCAGAGATGTAGAGGAAAGGATAGCGAAGATGATTCTCGACAGGGGCGAGAGTAACAGGGTAGTTGTTATGGGGGACTTTAACTTTCCAAATATTGACTGGAAATACTATAGTTCGAGTACTTTAGATGGGTCAGTTTTTGTCCAGTGTGTGCAGGAGGGTTTTCTGACACAGTATGTAGACAGGCCAACCAGGGGCGATGCCACATTGGATTTGGTACTGGGTAATGAACCCGGCCAGGTATTAGATTTAGATGTAGGTGAGCACTTTGGTGATGGTGATCACAATTCGGTTAGGTTTACCTTAGCGATGGGCAGGGACAGGTATATACCGCAGGGCAAGAATTATAGCTGGGGGAAAGGAAATTATGATGCGATTAAGCAAGATTTAGGATGCGTAGGATGGGGAAGGAAACTGCAGGGGATGGGCACAATCGAAATGTGGAGCTTATTCAAGGAGCAGCTACTGCGTGTCCTTGATAAGTATGTACCTGTGAGGCAGGGAGGAAGTTGTCGAGCGAGGGAGCCGTGGTTTACTGAAGAAGTTGAAGCGCTTGTCAAGAGGAAGAAGACGGCTTATGTTAGGATGAGACGTGAAGGCTCAGTTAGGGCGCTTGAGAGTTACAAGCTAGCCAGGAAGGATCTAAAGGGAGAGCTTAGAAGAGCGAGGAGAGGACACGAGAAGTCATTGGTGGATAGGATCAAGGAAAACCCTAAGGCTTTCTATAGGTATATCAGGAATAAAAGAATGACTAGAGTTAGATTAGGGCCAATCAAGGATAGTAGTGGGAAGTTGTGTGTGGAAGATAGGGGAAGCGTTAAATGAATATTTTTCGTCAGTATTTACAGTAGAGAATGAAAATGTTGTCGAGGAGAATACTGAGATTCAGACTACTAGGCTAGATGGGATTGAGGTTCACAAGGAGGAGGTGTTAGCAATTTTAGAAAGTGTGAAAATAGATAAGTCCCCTGGGCCAGATGGGATTTATCCTAGGATTCTCTGGGAAGCCAGGGAGGAGATTGCAGAGCCTTTGTCCTTGATCTTTATGTCGTCATTGTCAACAGGAATAGTGCCGGAAGACTGGAGGATAGCAAATGTTGTCCCCTTGTTCAAGAAGGGGAGTAGAGACAGCCCTGGTAATTATAGACCTGTGAGCCTTACTTTGGTTGTGGGTAAAATGTTGGAAAAGGTATAAGAGACAGGATTTATAATCATCTTGAAAAGAATAAGTTCATTAGCGATAGTCAGCACGGTTTTGTGAAGGGTAGGTCGTGCCTCACAAACCTTATTGAGTTTTTCGAGAAGGTGACCAAACAGGTGGATGAGGGTAAAGCCGTGGATGTGGTGTATATGGATTTCAGTAAGGCGTTTGATAAGGTTCCCCACGGTAGGCTATTGCAGAAAATACGGAAGTATGGGGTTGAAGGTGATTTAGAGCTTTGGATCAGAAATTGGCTAGCTGAAAGAAGACAGAGGGTGGTGTTTGATGGCAAATGTTCATCCTGGAGTTTAGTTACTAGTGGTGTACCGCAAGGATCTGTTTTGGGGCCACTGCTGTTTGTCATTTTTATAAATGACCTGGAAGAGGGTGTAGAAGGGTGGGTTAGTAAATTTGCGGATGACACAAAGGTCGGTGGAGTTGTGGATAGTGCCGAAGGATATTGTAGGGTACAGAGGGACATAGATAGGCTGCAGAGCTGGGCTGAGAGATGGCAAATGGAGTTTAATGCGGAAAAGTGTGAGGTGATTCACTTTGGAAGGAGTAACAGGAATGCAGAGTACTGGGCTAATGGGAAGATTCTTGGTAGTGTAGATGAACAGAGAGATCTTGGTGTCCAGGTACATAAATCCCTGAAAGTTGCTACCCAGGTTAATAGGGCTGTTAAGAAGGCATATGGTGTGTTAGCTTTTATTAGTAGGGGGATCGCGTTTTGGAGCCACGAGGTCATGTTGCAGCTGTACAAAACTCTGGTGAGACCGCACCTGGAGTATTGCGTGCAGTTCTGGTCACCGCATTATAGGAAGGATGTGGAAGCTTTGGAAAGGGTGCAGAGGAGATTTACTAGGATGTTGCCTGGTATGGAGGGAAGGTCTTACGAGGAAAGGCTGAGGGACTTGAGGTTGTTTTCGTTGGAGAGAAGGAGGAGGAGAGGTGACTTAATAGAGACATATAAGATAATCAGAGGGTTAGATAGGGTGGATAGTGAGAGTCTTTTTCCTCGGATGGTGATGGCAAACACGAGGGAACATAGCTTTAAGTTGAGGGGTGATAGATATAGGACAGATGTTAGAGGTAGTTTCTTTACTCAGAGAGTAGTCGGGGCGTGGAACGCCCTGCCTGCAACCGTAGTAGACTCGCCAACTTTAAGGGCATTTAAGTGGTCATTAGATAGACATATGGATGAAAATGGAATAGTGTAGGTCAGATGGTTTCACAGGTCGGCGCAACATCGAGGGCCGAAGGGCCTGTACTGCGCTGCAATGTTCTAATGGCAGGAGGTTTAGAGGGGATTTTGAGGAAAAGTGTTTTCACCCAGAGAGGGGTTGGAATCTGGAACACACTGCCTGAAGGTGTGGTAGAGGCAGGAACCCTCAACATTTAGAAAGTATTTAGATGAGCACTTGAAACGCCATAGCATACAAGGCTACAGGCCAAGTGCTGGAAAATAGGATTAGAATAGTTAGGTGCTTGATGGCCAGCACAGACACGATGGGCTGAAGGGCCTGCTTCTGTGCTGCATAACTTTATGACTCGATGACTCTATGATAGTTTACGAACAGATCTAGCAAGTCGCAAACTGCCAACCATGAGGCGCTGTGGGCCATCAGCAGCAGCAGAATTGTACTCAACCACAATCTGTAACCTCATGGCCTGGCATATCCCCCACTCTACCATTACCATCAAGCTGGGGGATCAACTCTGGTTCAATGAAGAGTGCAGGAGGGCATGTCGGGAGCAGCACCAGGCATAGCTCAAAATGAGGTGTCAACCTGGTGAAGCTACAATACAGGACTATCTGCGTGCTAAACTGCGTAAGCAGCATGCGATATACTGAACTAAGCGATCCCATAACCAATGGATCAGATCTAATCCTTGCAATCCTGCCACATCCAGCCGTGAATGGTGGTGGACAATTCAACAACTAACTGGAGGAGGTGGCTCCACAAATATCCCCATCCTCAATGATGGGGGAGCCCAGCACATCAGTGCGAAAGATAAGGCAGAAACTAAAGCATTTGCATCCATCTCCAGTCATCGGCTTCCATCTCAACCTCCTCCCGAGGTCCCCAGCATCACAGATGCCAGTCTTCAGTCAATCCGAGTCACTCTGCGTGATATCAAGAAACAACTGAAGGCACTGGATACTGCAAAGGCTATGGGCCCTGACAACATTCCAGCAATAGTACTGAAGACCTGTGCTCCAAAACTTGCCGCGCCCCTAGCCAAGCTGTTCCAGTACAGCTACAACACTGGCATCTACCCTGCAATGTGGAAAATTGCCCATGTGTGTCCTTTACACAAAGAAAAGCAGGACATCAAATCCTACCAATTACTGTCCCATCAGTTTACTCTCGATCATCAACTAAGTGCTCAAAGTGTCGTTGACAGTGATATAAAGTGGCACTTGCTCAGCAATAACCTGCTCAGTGACACTCAGTTTGGGTTCCGCCAGGATCACTCAACTCCTGACCTCATTACAGCCTTGGTCCAAACATGGACGAAAGAGCTGAACTCAAGAGGTGAGGTGAGAGTGACTGCCCTTGACATCAAGGCAGCATTTGACCGAGTATGGCATCAAGGATCCCTAGCAGAACTGGAGTCAATGGGAATCAGGGGGAAAACTCTCCACCGGTTGGAGTCATACCTAACGCAATGGAAGATGGTTGTGGTTGTTGGAGGTCAATCATCTCAGTCCCAAGACATCACTGCAGGAGTTCCTCAGGGTAGTGTCCTCGGCCCAACCATCTTCAGCTGCTTCATCAATGACCTTCCTTCAGTCATAAGGTCAGAAGTGGGGATGTTCGCTGATGATTGCACAATGTTCAGCCCCATTCGTGACACCTCAGATACTGAAGCAGTTCATGTAGAAATGCAGAAAGACCTGGACAATATCCAGGCTTGGGCTGAGAAGTGGCAAGTAACATTCGCGCCACACAAGTGCCAGGCAATGACCATCTCCAACAAGAAAGAATCCAAACATCTCTGCTTGATGTTCAATGGCATTACTATCACTGATTCCCCCACTATCAACATCCTGGGGGTTACTATTGACCAGAAACTGAACTGGAGTAGCCATATAAATACCTACAAGAGGAGGTCAGAGGCTGGGAATACTGCGGCGAGTAACTCACCTCCTGACTCCCCAAAGCCTGTACACCATCTACAAGGCACAAGTCAGGATTGTGATGGAATACTCTCCACTTGCCTGGACGGGTGCAGCTCCAACAGCACTCAAGAAGCTCGACACCATCCAGGACAAAGCAGCCCGCTTGATTGGCACCCCATCTACAAACATTCACTCCCTCCACCACCGAGGCGCAGTGACAGCAAAGAACAGAGAACAAAGATCGGTACAGCTCAGGAACAGGTCATTCGGCCCTCCAAGCCTGCGCCGATTTTGATGCCTGCCTAAACTAAAACCTTCTGCACTTCCGGGGACCGTATCCCTCTATTCCCATCCTATTCATGTATTTGTCAACATGCCTCTTAAACGTCGCTATTGTACCTGCTTCCACCACCTCCCCCGGCAGCAAGTTCCAGGCACTCACCACCCTCTGTGTAAAGAACTTGCCTCGCACATCCCCTCTAAACTTTCCCCCTCGCACCTTAAACCTATGTCCCCTAGTAACTGACTCTTCCACCCTGGGAAAAAGCTTCTGACTATCCACTCTGTCCATGCCGCTCATAACTTTGTAAACCTCTATCATGTCGCCCCTCCACCTCCGTCGTTCCAGTGAAAACAATCCGAGTTTATCCAACCTCTCCTCATAGCTAATGCCCTCCAGACCAGGCAACATCCTGGTAAACCTCTTCTGTACCCACCCCAAAGCCTCCACGTCCTTCTGGTAGTGTGGCGACCAGAATTGCACGCAATATTCCAAGTGCGGTCTAACTAAGGTTCTGTACAGCTGCAGCATGACTTGCCAATTTTTATACTCAATGCAGTGTGTACCATCTACAAGATGCACTGCAGCAATGCACCAAGGCTCCTTCTACAGCACCTTCTAAACCCTGACCTCTACCACCTAGAAGGACAAGAGCAGTAAATACATGGGAATACCATCACCTGCAAGTTCCCCTCCAAGTCACACACCATCCTGGCTTGGAACTATATTGCCGTCCCTTCACTGTCAAAATCCTGGAATTCCCTTCCTAACAGCACTGTGGGTGTACCTACCCCACATGGACTGCAGCAGTTCAAGAAGGTAGCTCACCACCACCTTCTCAAGGGCAATTAGTGATGGGCAATAAATACTGGCCTGGCCAGTGACGCCCACATCCCATGAACGAATAAAAAAAATCTTGTCCATACGGCCCACCTCTTGCTCCATCAACCCTATTCCCACTAAACTGCTGACCTCCCAGTTTCCCTCCTGGTACCCATGTTAGCTGATATTGTTAACTGTTTTATTTCTTCAGGTACTGCCCCTCTCCCCTTCAAATCTTCAACATCACTCCTTTTAAAAAAAAAACCACGCTTGACCCCACTGTCCTTGCCAACTATTGCCTCATCTCCAACCTCCCTTTCCTTTCCAAAGTCCTTGAATGTGTTGTTGTCTCTCAAATCTGTTTCCATCTTTCCCAGAACTCCATGTTTAAATCCCCTTTAATCTGGTTTCTGTGCCTCCCGCAGGACTGGACCAGCTCTTATCAAAGCCACCAATGGCATCCTGTGTGACAATGTCCCTCGTAACTATCCATCCTTGTCCTCTCAACCTATCTGCAGCCTTTGACACAGTTGACTACACCATCATCCTCCAATGCCTCTCCATTGCTCTCCAGCTGCGTGCGGCTGCTCTCATCTGGTTCCTTTTTTATTATTCTTTCATGGGTTGTGCGTGTCATTGGCAAGGCCAGCATTTGTTGCCCATCCTGAGAACCACCCTTGACAACTGAGTGGCTTGCTAGGCCACCAGAGGGCAGTTAAGAGTCAACCACATTGCTGTGGGTGTGGAGTCACATGTCGGCCAGACCAGGTAAGGACAGCAGATTTCCTTCCCTGAAGGACTTAGTGAACCAGATGGGTTTTTACAATAATCAATGATTATTTTATGGCACCATTACTGAGACTAGTTTTGAATTCCTGATCTTTTTTCATTAATTACTTGAATTTGTTAATTAATTGAATTTAAATTCCATTGTGGTGGGTTTTGAACCCATGTCACCAGAGCATTAGCCTGGGCTTCTGAATTACTAGTGCTGTGACATTCCCACTACACCAACATTTCCCCCACATACTTAGCTTGCTAATTATAGACAGAGAATCACCTGCAATGGCTTCTCTTGCTACTCCATTACCTCTGGTGTTCCCCGAGGATCTAACTTGCCCCCTCCTATTTCCGATTTCCTCCTATTTCTCATCTACATGTTGCTCCTCAGAGTTATCATCCAAAAGCACAATGTCAGGTTTCACATGTACACTGACGACACCCAGCTCTCTCAACACCACCTCTCTCAACTCCTCCACTGTTGCCTGACATCCAGTACTGGGTGAGCAGAAATTTCCTCCAATTAAGCACTGGGAAGACTGAAGCCATTGTCTTTGGTCCCTGCTACAAACTCTGTTCCCTAGCCACTGACTCCATGCCGCTCCCTGTCTGAGGCCTGTTTGTAACTTTGGTGTCACATTTGACCCCGAGATGAGCTTTCGACCTCATATTTGTGCCATCACTAAGACTGAATATTCCCATCTCCATCCCATGGGAATCTTAAATTTATTCCTCTGGTTACGCAGAGGGAATTGGAGACATCTTCCCATTGATACCATTTCCTCATTGTTTTGACTGTTTATATGCAGACTGGAATGGCTTCATCCTAATGAGTTCTATGGATTCTTGTTCTAGTAAAATCATCAGGAAAGGTTTATTTAATAGAGTAATTCTCCAGTTTATCTATTGACAGAAAATTGGCTTAAGGACAGAACACAATGAGTTACGGTAAATGGTTGTTTTTCAGACTGGAGGATGGGAGATAGTGGTGTTCCCCAAGAGTCAGTACCTGGACTACTAGTTATCAGTGGCATGGACAGAGTGGATAGTCAGAAGTTTTTTCCCAGTGTGGAAGAGTCAGTTACTAGGGGACATAGGTTTAAGGTGAGAGGGGCAAAGTTTAGAGGGGATGTGCGAGGCAAGTTCTTTACACAGAGGGTGGTGCTTGGAACTTGCTGCCAGGGGAGGTGGTGGAAGCAGATACGATAGCAACCTTTAAGAGGCATCTTGACAAATATATGAACAGGATGGGAATAGAGGGATACGGTCCCCGGAAATGCAGAAGGTTTTAGTTTAGACAGGCATCAAGATCGGCGCAGACTTGGAGGGCCGAATGGCCTGTTCCTGTGCTTTGTTCTGCTTTATTTGATATATATAAATGACTTGGATATTGGAATACAGAGTAAAATTTCAATATTTGCCGATGAAACCAAACTTGGAGGTGTGGCAAACAGTGAGGATGAGACCAATCAACTGCAACAGGATCTAGGTAGGCTACAGGAATGGGCAGACAAGTGGCAGATGGAATTTCATACTGATGAGTGTGAGGTGATGCATTTTGGCAGAAGAGATAGAGAGAGGCAATATATACTTAATGGCACAGTTCTAAAGAGTGTGCAGGGACAGAGGGACCTGGGGGAACATGTGCATAGATCTTTGAAGGTGGCAGAACATATTGAGAGAGTGGTTAGTAAAGCAGATGGTTTCTTGTGCTTCATAAATAGAGGCATTGAGTACAAAAGCAGGGAAGTTATGCTGAACCTTTATAAAGCTCTGGTTAGGCTACAAGAGTATTGCATCCAGTTCTGGTCACCATGCTTTAGGAAGGATGTGAGGGTCCTTGTGAGGGTGCAGAGGAGATTTACCAGAATGGTTCCAGGGATGAGGGATTTTAGCTTCAAGGTTTGTTTGGAGAAGCTGGGGTTGTTCTCCTTGCAGCAAAGGAGATAGAGGAGAGATTTGATAGAGCTGTACAAGATTCTGACAGGCTTAGATAAGGTAGGCAAAGAAAAGTTATTCCCATTAACTGGAAATAGGGAACACAGAGTTAAGGTTTTGGGGAAGAAATGCAGAGGGGACGTGAGGAAGAACCTTTTTTTATGGGTGGTAATGACCTGGAACTCGCTGCCTATGAGGGTGGTGGAAGCAGAGATGATGAATGAATCATCATTAGATGGGCACTTGAAGGAAGTAAACTTCCAGGTCTACCTTCATAGAGTGGAGGAACGGGACTGACTGGATTATTCTACAGCCAGCATGGACTTGATGGGCTGAATGATCTCATGCTGTGCTGCAATGGAAATCACTAGGAGTGTTGTGGTGTTAGCTGTTGCATGGTCTCAGCACCTACTGGTTTCTCACTGTGTCGAAATTAAACATTGCATACTGTGGGTTATTCAGCTCTGGAAGGCATCACAGCCAAATGCAAACCAGCCTTAAAACAACATCATTGCTTGTGATTCGGAGAGAGTTCCCCATCTCCTCCCATCCTGAAGTATCAGATCTGCCTATGACAGCCCCCTCTCTGGCTGTGATTGGCTACTGCAGCATGGGAAGATGGTGGTGTTATAGTAATGTCACTGAACTAGTAATCCAGAGGCTCAGGCTAATGCCCTGGGGACACGGGTTCAAATCCCACCACAGCAGTTGGTGGAATTTAAATGCAATTAACTAATAAATTAAATTGATTAATTCATAAAAATCTGTAATTGAAAGCTAGTCTCAGTAATGGTGCCATGAAACTATCATTGATTGTCATAAAAACTCATCTGGTTCACTATGTCCTTTAGTGAAGGAAATCTGCTGTCCTTCCCTGGTCTGGCCTACATGTGACTCCAGACCCACAGCAATGTGGTTGATTCTTAACTGCCCCCTGAAATGGCCGAGCAAACCACTCAGTTGTCAAGAACAATAGGGATGGGCAACAAATGCTGGCCTTGCCAGCGACACCCACATCCCATGAAAGAAAAGAATAAAAAAGCATGATTGATCTCCAAGGCTCAGTTTCTTCCCCCATTGGGATCCGAGACTCTAAGATTTATAATTCAGCCAAACCCTAGAGCAGATAATGATGGGGAGGGGCCCCGAGATACCTTGGGCACTTTATAAATCTGTTTTCTGTTCTCAATATTTGGGTGGGCTTGGCCTGGGTGCTCCTGGACCTCTGCTTGTGAAAAGCATGCCAGAGTGAGGTGACGATCTGGAAACCGTCAACAGCACTAGCAACAAATCCAAGGTGGCAGTTGCCTGAGTTTCCACAGCAGTTGTGAGATCTGTGAGCAGAGGCTCCATGATGGATGTGCCACTGTGGTGTTAGAGCTGGCAGCTCCTTCTACATTGGACAGAATGGGCTTCATGCTCTGTGACGTTGTGTACACGCTGACTGCCAGGCTACGACATTTTTTTTATTCATTCATGGGATGTGGGTGTCACTGGCCAGGCCAGCATTTGTTGCCCATCCCTAATTGCCCTTGAGAAGGTGGTGGTGAGCTGCCTTCTTGAACTGCTGCTGTCCATGTGGGGTAGGTATGTTGTTAGGAAGGGAGTTCCAGGATTTTGACCCAGCGACAGTGAAGGAACGGCAATATAGTTCCAAGTCAGGATGGTGTGTGACTTGAAGGGGAACTTGCAGGTGGTGGTGTTCCCATGCATTTGCTGCCCTTGTCCTTCTAGTTGGTAGAGGTCGCTGGTTTGGAAGGTGCTGTCTAAGGAGCAGTGGTGCATTGCTGCAGTGCATCTTGTAGATGGTACACACTGCTGCTACTGTGCGTCGGTGGAGGGAGTGAATGCTTGTAGATGGGGTGCCAATCAAGTGGGCTGCTTTGTCCTGGAAGGTGTCGAGCTTCTTGAGTGTTGTTGGAGCTGCACCCATCCAGGCAAGTGGAGAGTATTCCATCACACTTCTGACTTGTGCCTTGTAGATGGTGTACAGGCTTTGGGGAGTCAGGAGGTGAGTTACTCACCACAGGATTCTAGCCTCTGACCTGCTCTTGTAGCCATGGTATTTATATGGCTACTCCAGTTCAGTTTCTGGTCAATGGTAGCCTCTAGGATGTTGATAGTGGGGGATTCAGCGATGGTAATTCCATTGAATGTCAAGGGGAGATGGTTTGATTCTCTCTTGTTTGAGATAGTCATTGCCTGGCACTTGTGTGGCGCGAATTACAATGCTATTAGGCAGGAACTGGGGAGCATAAATTGGGAACAGATGTTCTCAGGGAAATGCACGACAGAAATGTGGAGGTTGTTTAGGGAGCACTTGCTGCGACTGCTGGATAGGTTTGTCCCGATGAGGCAAGGAAGGGATGGTAGGGTGAAGGAACCTTGGATGACAAGAGATGTGGAACAACTAGTCAAGAGGAAGAAGGAAGCTGACTTAAGGTTGAGGAAGCAAGGATCAGACAGGGCTCTAGAGGGTTACAAGGTAGCCAGGAAGGAACTGAAGAATGGACTTAGGAGAGCTAGAAGGGGACATGAAAAAGACTTGGCGGGTAGGATTAAGGAAAATCCCAAGGCGTTCTACACTTATGTGAGGAACAAGAGGATGGCCAGAGTGAGGGTAGGGCCAATCAGGGATAGTGGAGGGAACTTGTGCCTGGAGTCGGAGGAGGTAGGGGAGGTCCTAAATTAATACTTTGCTTCAGTATTCACTAGTGAGAGGGACCTGGTTGTTTGTGAGGACAGCGTGAAACAGGCTGATATGATCGAACAGGTTGATGTTAAGAGGGAGGATGTGCTGGAAATTTTGAAAGACATGAGGACAGATAAGTCCCCGGGGCCAGACGGGATATACCCAAGGATATTACGGGAAGCAAGGGAAGAGATTGCCGCGCCTTTGGCGATGATCTTTCCGTCCTCACTGTCCACTGGAGTAGTACCAGATGATTGGAGGGTGGCAAATGTTGTTCCCTTGTTCAAGAAAGGGAATAGGGATAACCCTGGGAATTATAGACCAGTCAGTCTTACGTCGGTAGTGGGCAAATTATTGGAGAGGATTCTGAGAGACAGGATTTATGATTATTTGGAAAAGCATGGTTTAATTAGAGATAGTCAGCATGGCTTTGTGAAGGGCAGGTCATGCCTCACAAGCCTTATTGAATTCTTTGAAGATGTGACAAAACACATTGATGAAGGAAGAGCAGTGGATGTGGTGTATATGGATTTTAGCAAGGCGTTTGATAAGGTTCCCCATGGTAGGCTCATTCAGAAAGTAAGGAGGCATGGGATTCAGGGAAAGTTGGCTGTCTGGATACAGAATTGGCTGGCCCATAGAAGACAGAGGGTGGTAGTAGATGGAAAGTATTCAGCATGGAGCTCGGTGACCAGTGGTATTCCACAGGGATCTGTTCTGGGACCTCTGCTCTTTGTGATTTTTATAAATGACTTGGATGAGGAAATGGAAGGCTGGGCTAGCAAGTTTGCCGATGACACGAAGGTTGCTGGAGTTGTGGATAGTGTGGAAGGCTGTTGTAGGTTGCAACGGGACATTGACAGGATGCAGAGCTGGGCTGAGAAGTGGCAGATGGAGTTCAACCTGGAAAAGTGTGAAGTGATTCATTTTGGAAGGTCGAATTTGAATGCAGAATACAGGCTTAAAGACAGGATTCTTGGTAGTGTGGAGGAACAGAGGGATCTTGGGGTCCATGTCCATAGATCGCTCAAAGTTGCCACCCAAGTTGATAGGGTTGTTAAGAAGGCGTATGATGTGTTGGCTTTCATTAACAGGGGGATTGAGTTTAAGAGCCGCGAGGTTATGCTGCAGCTCTATAAGGCCCTGGTTCGACCACACTTGGAATATTGTGTTCAGTTCTGGTCGCCTCATTATAGGAAGGATGTGGAAGCTTTAGAGAGGGTGCAGAGGAGATTTACCAGAATGCTGCCTGGACTGGAGGGCATGTCCTATGAAGAAAGATTGAGGGAGCTAGGGCTTTTCTCATTGGAGCGAAGAAGGATGAGAGGTGACTTGATAGAGGTGTACAAGATGATGAGAGGCATAGATAGAGTGGATAGCCAGAGACTTTTTCCCAGGGTGGAAAGGGCTATCACCAGGTGGCATAATTTTAAGGTGATTGGAGGAAGGTTTCGGGGAGATGTCAGAGGTAGGTTCTTTACACAGAGTGGTGGGTGCGTGGAATGCACTGCCAGCGGTGGTAGTAGAAGCAGATACATTAGGGACATTTAAGCGACTCTTGGATAGGTACATGGATGATAGTAGTATGAAGGGTATGTAGGTAGTTTGATCCTAGAGTAGGTTAAAGGTTCGGCACAACATCGTGGGCCGAAGGGCCTGTACTGTGCTGTATTGTTCTATGTTCTATGTTCTATGAATGTTACTTGCCACTTATCAGCCCAAGCCTGGAGGTTGTCCAGGTCTTGCTGCATCAGTATCCGAAGAGTTGTGAATGGTGCTGAACATTGTGCAATGATCAGTGAACATCCCCACTTCGGACCTTATGATTGAAGGAAGGTCATTGATGAAGCAGTTGAAGATGGGCCTCGGACACTACCCTGAGGAACTCCTGCAGTGATGTCCTGGAGCTCAGATGATTGACCTCCAGCAACCACAACCATCTTCCTCTGTGCTAGGTATGACTCCAACCAGTGGAGAGTTTTCCCCCTGATTCCCATTGACTCCCTAGGAGCTAGGGCTCCTTGATGCCATACTTGGTTAAATGCTGCCTTGATGTCTCACCTCACTTCTGAAGGTCAGCTGTTGGACCAAGTTTGGATCAAGGTTGTAATGAGGTCAGGAGCTGAGTGGCCCTGGCAGAACCCAAACTGAGCATCAGTGAACAGGTTATTGTTGTTTAAGTGCTGCTTGATATCACTGTCAATGACCCCTTCCATCACTTTACTGATGATTCCTCTTTGGCCTCCTTATCTCGAGAGACAATGGATAAGCGCCTGGAGGTGGTCAGTGGTTTGTGAAGCAGCGCCTGGAGTGGCTATAAAGGCCAATTCTAGAGTGACAGGCTCTTCCACAGGTGCTGCAGAGAAATTTGTTTGTCGGGGCTGTTACACAGTTGGCTCTCCCCTTGCGCCTCTGTCTTTTTTCCTGCCAACTACTAAGTCTCTTCGACTCGCCACACTTTAGCCCCGTCTTTATGGCTGCCCGCCAGCTCTGGCGAACGCTGGCAACTGACTCCCACGACTTGTGATCAATGTCACAGGATTTCATGTCGCGTTTGCAGACGTCTTTAAAGCGGAGACATGGACGGCCGGTGGGTCTGATACCAATGGCGAGCTCGCTGTACAATGTGTCTTTGGGGATCCTGCCATCTTCCGCGGCTCACATGGCCAAGCCAAGCCAACTGATGATTAAGAGTAGACTAATAGGGTGGTAATTAGCTGATTGGACTTGTCCTGCATTTTGTGTACAGGGGCAATTTTCCACATTGCCGGGTAGATGCCAATGTTGTAGCTGTACTGGAACAGCTTGACTAGTGGCACGGCAAGTTCTGGAGCACAGGTCTTCAGTACTATTGCCGGAATGTTGTCAGGGCCCATAGCCTTTGCAGTATCCACTGCCTTCTGTCATTTCTTGATATCACTTGGAGTGAATCAAATTGGCTGAAGTCTGGCATCTGTGATGCTGGGGACTTCAGGAGGAGGCCGAGATGGATCATCAACTCGGTACTTCTGGCTGGAGATGGATGCAAATGCTTTAGCTTCTGTTAACCTTATAATGACTGGGTGCCCTGCTGGTGATTACAATCCAACAACACCCCAGAAAACGAATCTGAAGCAACAACTGGTTCCTGCTCTGTCTACCTGACAAAGTAATGTTTGGCCGACAAACTGATGCTTGGGTTCTGATATGGAGGCTGATATCAGTCATGTACGAGCCAGAATAAATCAAGTTGCAGGTCAGTTTTACAAAGGTTGCACAGGAAATACCTGGAAAAAATGGCAGACAATGTCTTCCTTCCCTTCTGCTGTACTTCATTACAGATCCACAACTTAGAAATAGAGAGAGGAAGAGATGGGGGATGAGCCAGAGGCAGACAGAGAGAGAGTAATAGAGAGAGAGGCAGAGAGAGAGAGGGGCAGAGAGAGAGAGAGAGAGGGGCAGAGAGAGAGAGAGGGGCAGAAAAAGAGAGAGGGGGAGGCAGAGTGAGAGAGAAAGAGAGAGGAAAAGAAGGCAGAGAGAGAGGATGGCAGAGAGAGAGCGAGAGAGGCAGATGTAGTACAAGGGTCTGAAAGGGTTAATGTTTGAGACAGTGAGAGTAACCTCTCCCACTGTAGTGATGATAATGTAATAGTCACATGGGTGTTAGGCTTGGAAGAATTGAGAAGCATTATAAGAGGTGCTAGCTGAACAGGCTTAATGAAAGTGTGAACAGTAAATGAATTATTATTTAGCCATACAAAGATTCCGAGACGTCTGCAAATTATGTTAACAACAATATACAACATGCTGGCAATGGTGAACACACCTAGAAATTATTGAAAGACCTCACTTCGTACAGTAGCATCAAGAAGACGGCAAATCTCGAAGGGAGACTGCAAAGAGCTCCAGAACTGTTCCGTAGCCAAAGGAAGACACAGACAGTCAGTGAGTCAGCCATGCAGACCTTCAGGCTGCACCACAGATGTGTGGTGGTCTGCAAGCAGAATCCAGGTTCAGCGATTGCGCTGCAAGTCATAGCACCGAGCAATGGTTGGGGATCGGGTGAGATACCTTTTGGAAAGAGTGCATTTATTGTTTAATGGCACATTGAGCAGGTGAGATGGGGAAACAGGTCAATCCCTTGAGAGTGCAAGTCTGGGGTTGGTGGCCATTACACAAGCAGACTGTGGAGGAAAAGCGTGGGAACTCCTGAAAAGAGTGGGAAACACTCCATTAAAGCAAAGAAACATTTCTGAAAGAAAGAGTAATCCTAAAGAGTTGGGAAAAATGGATTTGAAATATACAATGCATGAAAGCTTCCAGAACTTGGAAGGACCCAATCAGATGCAGAATTGGTTGATGTGGAGAAAAAGATTTCTAAGATTTAGAATAGTTTCTCAGCTACACACCAAGTTTGAGGATGAGCAAGTTAATGCTCTATTCTGTGGGTGCAATTGCTGATTACGTGATCGTAAGACAAGGCACCAATGAGGCTTCAGACAAGTTTGGCGATGTTTTACAAGCCTTCGATAAATATTTTAATTTAAGAAACAATGAGATCCCAGAAACAGCAAAGTTTAATAAAAGGATCCAAAAGCTGGGTGAATCAGTGGATGCTTTAATTAATGATTTGTACAGATTGGCTGAAGGATGTGAGTGTGGAGAACTGAAGTCTGAGTTGATCAGGGACCGAATAGTAATGGGAATAGCTAAGTCTTTATCAGATCTCTTACAGTCAAAAGATGACCTCACTCTGGAGAAAGTGATTCAGATGGTGCGTCACACAGAGTTCAAAGATAAAATGGAGCTATCCTGCGGGCTGAAGAGAAACCTTGAATCAGAAAGAATCTGATGATGGTACAGTTTCTGAAGCCCAGGATGGAAAAGCACTCTACAGATAAGAAGATTCACTCAGGGGGGAAGGTGTAAGATGTCGTGAACCCCTGCCAGCACTACAGAGCCAGAAAGACCCACAGATGTGAACAGTGTCCGGCTAATAAAGCGGACAGGCTATTTCGGAAAGATGTGCCAGAGCAAGACCTCTTCACACATAGAGCTGTGAATGAAGTGGAACAACTTCCATTGGAAGCTAACCCAGGAGACTTCCTCGGGGAAATCAATGACCCCAATCAGGCATTCTGGATGCAAACATTTATGGAGCATTTATCTTCCGGTAGAGCAAAGGACCTGCAGGAAGAACACAGAGTAAGGAGCGGATAAATAGAGCCCAAGGATCGCGGCCTAGAGCATTTATCTTCCGGGAGAGGAACGGACCTGTGGGGAGAACTAGGAGCACGGAGCCAATAAATAGAGCCCGAGGACCAAGGCCTAGAGCACTTACCTTCCGGGAGAGCAGTGGAGAGGATTCCGGGTGTGCCGGAGTTTGAAAACAAAGTGAACAATGACATCGCAGGAAAGCTGCAAGGTGATTGGTTGGTGAGTAACTGCTGTTAGGGAGTATCAGTAAATAGCTGGATTAGTACATTGCTGTTAGGGTGCGTGTGTAAATAGCTTAATAATGAGGAACAAGTGAGTAGCTTTTTTTTTTGAGTAAGTTTTATTTTAACTAGTGAACTGTATTGATTTTTAGTAGGATTCATCAGTAATAGTAAGGTTTATTAATAATTCTAAGTTATTGTAATATTGGTAAGGTTATTTTAGCAGTAGCAAAGGGTCAACTAATAAATAAAGGAATGGCAGGGTTGCTTCAACCTTGAGAGTGCACCTCCTGTGCTATGTGGGAGCTCCAGGATGCTTCCCGTATCCTGGAGAACCATTTACGCAGGAAGTGTTGTCAATTGAAGCAGCTTGAGCTCCGGGTTTTGGAACTTGAGCGGCAGCTGATGACACTGCGGTGCATTCATGAGGATGAGAGCTACGTGGATAGCACATTTATAGATGTGGTCATCCCACAGCTCAAGAGAATGCAGGGAGAGAGGGAATGGGTGACCACCAGACAGTCAAAAAGAATCAGCAGGTTGTGCAGGAGACCCCCCGAGTGCATCTCACTCACCAACAGGTATTCAGTTATGAATACTGAGGAAAGTGATGCTTCACCTGGGGATTGCAGCCAGAGTCAAGTCCATGGCACCATGGGTGGCTCAGCTGCACAGTGGGGTACAGGGAAGACTGGAAAAGCCATTGTGATCGGTGATTCAATAGTCAGGGGAACATACAGGCATTTCTGTGGCCACAGACGTGAATCCAGGATGGTGTGTGCCTCCCTGGTGCCAGGGTCAAGGATGTCATAGAGTCATAGAGTTATACAGCACAGAAAGAGGCCCTTTGGCCCATCGTGTCTGTGCCAGCCATACAGCACCCAACCATTCTAAACCCATATTCTTGCACTTGGCCCATAGCCCTGTATGCGATGGCATTTCAAGTGCTTATCTAAATACTTCTTAAATGTTGTGAGGGTTCCTGCCTCCACCACCTCTTCAGGCAGTGTGTTCCAGATTGCAACCACCCTCTGGGTGAAAAAATGTTTTCTCAAATCCCCTCCAAACCTCCTGCTCCTTACCTTAAATCTAGGCCCCCTGGTTCTCGACCCCTCCGCTAAGGGAAAAAGTTTCTTCCTATCTAACCTATCTATGCCCCTCATAATTTTGTATACCTCAATCATGTCCCTCCTCAGCCTTCTTTGCTCCAAGCAAAACAACGCTAGCCTTTTCAGTCTCTCTTCATAGCTGAAATGCTCCAGCCCAGGCAACATCCTGGTAAATCTCCTCTGGACCCTCTCCAGTGCAATCACATCCTTCCTATAGTGTGGTGCCCAGAACTGTACACAGTACTCCAGCTGTGGCCTAACTAGCGTTTTATACAGCTCCATCATAACCTCCCTGCTCTTATATTTTATGCCTCGGCTAATAAAGGCAAGTATCCCATATGCCTTCCTAACCACCTTATCTACATGTGCTGCTGCCTTCAGTGATCTATGGACAAGTACACCAAGGTCCCTCTGACTCTATGTACTTCCTAGGGTCCTACCATCCATTGTATATTCCCTTGCCTTGTTAGTCCTCCCAAAATGCATTACCTCACACTTTTCAGGATTCAATTCCATTTTGCCACAGCTCCGCCCATCTTACCAGCCCATTTATATCACCCTGTAATCTAAGGATTTCCTCCTCACTATTTACAACACCACCAATTTTCGTGTCATAAGAACAAAGAACAATACAGCAAAGGCCCTCCAAGCCTGCGCCGATCTTGATGCCTGTCTAAACTAAAACCTTCTGCACTTCCAGGGTCCGTATCCCTCTATTCCCATCCTATTCATGTTTTTGTCAAGATGCCTCTTAAATGTCTCTATGGTACCTGCTTCCACCACCTCCCCCGGCAGCAAGTTCCAGGCACTCACCATCCTCTGTGTAAAAAACTTGCCTCGCACATCCCCTCTAAACTTTGCCCCTCGCACCTTAAATCTATGTCCCCTAGTAACTGACTCTTCCACCCTGGGAAAAAGCTTCTGACTATCCACTCTGTCCATGCCACTCATAACTTTGTAAACCTCTATCATGTCGCCCCTCCACCTCCGTTGTTCCAGTGAAAACAAGCAGAGTTTATCCAACCTCTCCTCATAGCTAATGCCCTCCAGATCAGGCAACATCCTGGTAAACCCCTTCTGTGCCCTCTCCAAAGCCTCCACGTCCTTCTGGTAGTGTGGCGACCAGAATTGTACGCAATATTCTAAGTGTGGCCTAACTAAAGTTCAGTACAGTTGCAGCATGACTTGCTAATTTTTATACTCTATGCCCCGACCGATGAAGGCAAGCATGCCATATGCCTTCTTGACTAACTTATCCACCTGCGTTGCCACTTTCAGTGACCAGTGGACCTGTACGCCCAGATCTCTCTGCCTGTCAATACTCCTAAGGGTTCTGCCATTTACTGTATACTTCCCACCTGTATTAGACCTTCCAAAATGCATTACCTCACATTTGTCCAGATTAAACTCCATCTGCCATTTCTCCGCCCAAGTCTCCAACCGATCAATATCCTGCAGTATCCTCTGACAATCCTCATCACTATCCGCAACCCCACCAACCTTTGTGTCATCCGCAAACTTACTAATCAGACCAGCTACATTTTCCTCCAAATCATTTATATATACTACAAACAGCAATGGTCCCAGCACGGATCCCTGCGGAACACCACTAGTCACAGCCCTCCATTCAGAAAAGCACCCTTCCACTACTACCCTCTGTCTTCCATGACTGAGCCAGTTCTGTATCCATCTTGCCAGCTCACCTCTGAACCCGTGTGACTTCACCTTTTGTACCAGTCTGCCATGAGGGACCTTGTCAAAGGCTTTACTGAAGTCCATGTAGACAACATCCACTGCCCTTCCTTCATCAATCATCTTTGTCACTTCCTCAAATAACTTGATCAAGTTAGTGAGACATGTCCTCCCCTTCACAAAACCATGCTGCCTCTCGCTAATAAGTCCAGTTGTTTCCAAATGGAAGTAAATCCTGTCCCGAAGAATCCTCTCCAATAATTTCCCTACCACTGACGTAAGGCTGACCGGACCGTAATTTCCTAGATTATCCTTGCTACCCTTCTTAAACAAAGGAACAACATTGACTATTCTCCAGTCCTCTGGGACCTCACCTGTAGCCAATGAGGATACAAAGATTTTTGTCAAGGCCCCAGCAATTTCCTCCCTTGCCTCCCTTAGTATTCTGGGGTAGATCCCATCAGGCCCTGGGGACTTATCTACCTTAATGTTTTTCAAGACGCCCAACACTTCCTCCTTTTTGATAACGACATGACCCAGACTATCTACACTCCCTTCCCTAGACTCATCATCCACCAAGTCCTTCTCTTTGGTGAATACTGATGCAAAGTACTCATTTAGTACCTCGCCCATTTCCTCTGTCTCCACGCATAGATTCCCATCTCTGTCCTTGAGTGGGCCACCCCTTTCCCTGGTTACCCTCTTGCTCTTTATATACGTATAAAAAGCCTTGAGATTCTCCTTAATCCTGTTTGCCAATGACTTTTTATGACCCCTTTTAGCCCTCCTGACTCCTTGCTTAAGTTCCTTCCTACTGTCTTTATATTCCTCAAGGGATTCGGCTGTTCCTAGCCTTCCAGCCCTTACGTTTGCTTCCTTTTTCTTTTTGACGAGGCTCACAATATCCCGCGTTATCCAAGGTTCCCGAAACTTGCCAAACTTGTCTTTTTTCCTCACAGGAACATGCCGGTCCTGGATTCTAATCAGCTGACGTTTGAAAGACTCTCACATGTCAGATGTTGATTTACCCTCAAACAGCCGCCCCCAATCTAAATTTTTCAGTTCCTGCCTAATATTGTTATAATTAGCCTTCCCCCAATTTAGCACCTTCACCCGAGGACTACTCTTATGCTTATCCACAAGTACCTTAAAACTTATGGAATTATGGTCACTGCTCCCAAAATGCTCCCCGACTGAAACTTCGACCACCTGGCCGGGCTCATTCCCCAATACCAGGTCCAGTACGGCCCCATCCCTAGTTGGACTATCTACGTATTGTTTCAAGAAGCCCTCCTGGATGCTCCTTACAAATTCTGCCCCATCCAAGCCCCTAGCACTAAGTGAGTCCCAGTCAATATAGGGGAAGTTAAAATCACCCACCACTACAACCCTGTTGCTTTTACATCTTTCCAAAATCTGTCCACATATCTGCTCCTCCACCTCCCGCTGGCTGTTGGGAGGCCTGTAGTAAACCCCCAACATCGTGACTGCACCCTTCCTATTCCTGAGCTCCACCCATATTGCCTCGCTGCATGACCCCTCTGAGGTGTCCTCCCGCAGTACAGCTGTGATCTTCTCCTTAACAAGTAATGCAACTCCCCCACCCCTTTTACATCCCCCTCTATCCCACCTGAAGCATCTAAATCACGGAATGTTTAACTGCCAATCCTGTCCTTCCCTCAACCAAGTCTCTGTAATAGCAACAACATCATAGTTCCAGGTACTAATCCAAGCTCTAAGTTCATCTGCTTTACCTGTTATACTTCTCGCATTGAAACAAATGCACTTCAGACCACCAGTCCCGCTGTGCTCCGCAACATTTCCCTGCCTGCTCTTCCTCTTAGTCTTACTGGCCTTATTTACTAGTTCCCCCTCATTTATTTCACTTGCTGTCCTACTGCTCTGGTTCCCACCCCCCTGCCACACTAGTTTAAACCCTCCCGAGTGACGCTAGCAAACCTCGCAGCCAGGATATTAGTGCCCCTCCAGTTTAGATGCAACCCGTCCTTCTTGTACAGGTCCCACCTGTCCCTGAAGAGATCCCAATGGTCCAGATATCTGAAACCCTCCCTTCTACACCAGCTGTTCAGCCACGTGTTTAGCTGCACTATCTTCCTATTTCTAGCCTCACTGGCACGTGGCACAGGGAGTAATCCCGAGATTACAACCCTAGAGGTCCTGTTTTTTAAACTTACTACCTAACTCCCTGAACTCCCCCTGCAGGACCTCATCACCCTGCGTATGTCGTTAGTACCAATGTGTACCACAACCTCTGGCTGCTCACCCTCCCCCTTCAGAATGCCCCCTTCCCGTTCAGAGACATCCTTGACCCTGGCACCAGGGAGGTAACATACCATCCTGGAGTCTCTTTCTTGTCCACAGAAACGCCTATCTGTGCCCCTGACTATAGAGTCCCCTATAACTATTGCTCTTCTGCACTTTGTCCCTCCCTGCTGAACAACAGTGCCAGCCGTGGTGCCACTGCTCTGGCTGCTGCTGTTTTCCCCTGATAGGCCATCCCCCCCAACAGTATCCAAAACGGTATACTTGTTAGAGAGGGAGATAGCCACAGGGGATTCCTGCACTGACTGCCTGCCCCTTCTAGCGGTCACCCATCTATCTGCCTGCACCTTGGGTGTAACCACTTCTCTAAAACTCCTGTCTATGACACTTTCTGCCACCTGCATGCTCCTAAGTGCATCCAGTTGCTGCTCCAACTGATCCATGTGGTCTGTGAGGAGCTGCAACTGGGTACACTTCCTGCAGATGTAGTCGTCCGGAACGCTGGAAGCATCACGGACCTCCCACATCTCACAGGTGAAGCACTTCACTCCTCTAACTGACATTTCTAGCACTAATTAATAAATTAAATTAAAATAAATACTTATTAAATCCTTACTGAATTAAGTTACAATTAACTATATGGTCCCTAGCGCTAGATTTCTACTATAAATATTAAATGCTAAATACAGTAATCTCCTCTCTCCGATTTAGTTACTCCTCATCTGTGAACTTACTGATCATACCTCCTATATTTACATCTAAATCATTAATATACACTACAAACAGCAAGGGTCCCAGCACCGATCCCTGCGGTATACCACTAGTCACAGGCTTCCAATTGCAAAAACAGCCCTCGACCATCACCCTCTGCCTCCTGCCACTAAGCCAATTTTGGATCCAATTTGCCAAATTACCCTGGATTCCATGGGCTCTTACCTTCTTAACCAATCTCCTATGCGAGACCTTATCAAAAGCCTGAGCGGCTGCAGAGCATCCTGAAAGGGGAGGGTGAACAGCCAGCAGTCGTGGTCCACATCAGAACCAACGACATAGGTAGAAAGAGGGATGTGGTCCTGCAGTCCAAATTTAGGGAGTGAGGTAAGAAATTGGGAAGCAGGACTTCAAAAGTACTAACCTCCGGATTACTCCCAGTGCCACGCGCTAGTGAGTATAGAAATAGAAGGCTAAGACAGATGAATGCATGGCTGGAAAGATGATGCAGGAGGGAGGGCTTCAGATTCCTGGGACATTGGGACCAGCTCTGGGGGAGATGGGACCTGTACAGACCGGATGGGTTACACCTGAACAGAGCCGGGACTGAGTTCCTTGCGGGATGTTTTGCTAGTGCTGTTGGGGAGGGTTTAAACTAGTTTAGCAGGAGGATGGGGACCTGAGGGTAGACTCAGTTGGGACAAAATCGGAAATGAAAATGGAAGGCAGAAAGTTAATGGATGAGTCTGGAAGACAGAGGAAACAAGGGTTAGAAAATAAAAAAATGAGTTTGGCAGTGCTCAAGGGAATCTATTTCAATGTAAGGAGTATAGCAAATAAAGCAGATGAGCTGAGGGCACAGATAGACACATGGCAGTATGATATCATAGCTATTACAGAAACATGGCTTAAGGACAGACAGGAATGGCAGCTCAACGTTCTGTTCCGAAGAAGGGTCACTGACCCGAGGCGTTGACTCTGCTTCTCTTTCCACAGATGCTGCCAGACCTGCTGAGTGAATCCAGCATTTCTTGTTTTTGTTCCTGGTTACAGGATTTTCAGACGCGATAGGGAGGGGGATAAGAAAGGAGGGGGAGTGGCAATTTTGGTCAAGGAAATTATTACAGTTGTGAGGAGGGATGATATGTTGGAAGGTTCATCAAATGAGGCCATATGGATTGAGCTAAGGAACAAAAAAGGGGCAATCACACTGCTGGGAGTGTACTATAGACCCCCAAACAGTCAGAGGGAGATAGAAGAGCAGATATGTAGGCAAACCTCTGAGATGTGCAAGAACAATAGGGCAGTAATAGTAGGGGATTTTATCTACACTGATATTAACTGGGATAGTTTTAGTGTGAAAGGAATTGAGGGAGCAGAATTCTTGAGGTGCATTCAGGAGAACTTTTTTGCCCAGTATGTAGCAAGTCCAACAAGAGAGGGTGCAGTTTTAGACTTAGTCTTAGGAAATGAAGATGGGCAGGTGGAAGGAGTGGCAGTGGGAGAGCATTTTGGTGATAGTGATCATAATTCAGTCAGTTTTAACATAATTATGGAAAAGGACAGAGATAGAACAGGAGTTAGAGAGTTCTCAATTGGGGCAAGGCCAATTTTACTAAACTGAGGAGTGATTTAACGAAAGTGAACTGGAAACAGCTACTTGAAGGTAAATCAGTGTCAGAACAGTGGGAGGCATTCAAAGGGGAGATTGAAGGGATTCAGAGTAAACATGTTCCCACAAAGAAAAAGGGTGAGACAGCCAAAACTAGAGCCCAATAGATGTCAAGGAGCCTACAGGGTAAGGTGAGGCAGAAAAGGAAAGCTTATGTCCGACACCGAGAATTCAATACTACAGAAAGCAGAGAGGAGTATAGAAAGTGGAGGGGTGAAATCAAAAAGGGAGTCAGGAAAGCAAAGAGAGGGCATGAAAGAATATTGACAAGTAAAATCAAGGTGAACCCAAAGATGTTTTATCAATACATTAAGAGTAAGAGGATAACTAAGGAGAGAGTTGGGCCCATAAAAGACCAAAAAGGTAACCTATGTGTAGGAGCATAAGATATTGGGATGGTTCTTAAGGAATACTTTGCATCTGTCTTCACAAAAGAGGAGGATGATGCAGATATTGTAGTTAAGGATGAAGAGTGTGAAGTATTGGATGTGATAAATATAGGGAGAGAGGAAGTATTAATGGGATTAGCATCCTTGAAAATTGATAAATTACCAGGGCCAGATGAAATGTACCCTAGGCTGTTAAAAGAAGCAAGAGAGGAAATAACAGAAGGTCTGACCATCATTTTCCAGTCCTCACTGGATACAGGTGTGGTGCCGGAGGATTGGAGAATTGCTAACGTTGTACCTCTGTTTAAAAAGGGAGCAAAGGATAGACTGAATAATTACAGGCCAGTCAGTCTAACCTCAGTAGTGGGCAAATTATTGGCATCTATTCTGAGAGACAGGATAAACTGTCACTTAGAAACACACAGGTTAATCAAGGATAGTCAGCATGGATTTGATAAGGGCAGATTTTGTTTGACCAACTTGATCCAATTTTTTGAAGAAGTAACAAGGAAGATAGATGAGGGTAGTGCAGTTGATGTGGTCTACATGGATTTTAGCAAGGCTTTTGACAAGATCCCACATGGCAGACTGGTTAAAAAATAAAATCCCATGGAATCCAGAGAAATGCAGCAAGATGGATATAAAATTGGCTCAGTGGCAGGAAACAAAGGGTAATTGTTGACGCCAGTTTTAGTGACTGGAGGGCCGTTTCCAGTGGTGTTCCACAGGGCTCAGTACTGGGTCCCCTGCTTTTTGTGGTATATATTAACGATTTGGACGTAAACGTAGGGGGTATGGTCAAGAAGTTTGCAGACGACACAAAGATTGGCCGTGTGGTAGATGGCGAGGAGGATAGCTGTAGGCTGCAGGAAGATATTGATGGTCTGGTCAGATGGGCAGAAAAGTGGCAAATGGAATTCAACCTGGAGAAGTGTGAGGTGATGCATTTGGGGAGGTCAAACAAGGCAAAGGAATACACGATTAATGGGAAAATACTGAGAAGTGCAGAGGAAGTGAGGGACCTTGGAGTGAATGTCCACAGATCCCTGAAGGTAGCAGGACAGGTCGATAAGGTGGTTAAGAAGGCATATGGAATCCTTTCCTTTATTAACCGAGGTATAGAATATAAGAGCAGGGAGTTTATGCTGGAACAGTATAACTCATTGATTAGGCCACAACTTGAGTACTGTGTGTAGTTCTGGTCAGCTCATTCCAGAAAGGATGTAATTGCACTAGAGAGGGTACAGAGGAGATTTACGAGGATGTTGCCAGGACTGGAAAAATGCAGCTATGAGGAAAGATTGGATAGGCTGGGGTAGTTCTCCTTGGAACAGAGAAGGCTGAGGGGAGATCTGATTGAAATGTACAAAATTGTGAGGGGCCTGGATAGAGTGGAGGTGAAGGGTCTATTCACCTTAGCAGAGAGGTCAGTGACTGGGGGGCATAGATTTAAAGTGATTGGTAGAAAAATTAAAGGGGAGATGAGAAAACACTTTTTCACCCCCCAGAGGGTGGTGGGGGTCTGGAACCCACTGCCTGAAAGGGTAGTTGAGGCAGAGACCCTCAACTCATTCAAAAGGATATGCACTTCATCTGCTGAAAGCTGCAGGGCTACGGACCAAATGCCTGAAGGTGGGATTAGAATAGGTGGATTTCTTTTTGGCCAACACAGACACGATGGGCCAAGTGGTCTCTTTCTGTGCCTTAAACGTTCTGTGATTCTATGATTCTATGTCAATGGACATATTACTAATTTCAAATTAGACACAGGTGCAAGTGTCAGTGTTGTCAGACCAAGAGCCGTGGTTGTCGACACATTGCTTACAACCCGCTGACACTCAGTTACATGGTCCAGGAGGGATTGAACTGAAGGTCAAGGGAAAGCTACTCGCAACACTCCAATATAGGGGAAAGCAGATAATGGAAACCCTGTACATTCTGAAAAAACAAGAATTTTCTCTTCTGTTCAGCAGAAAAGTGTCCTTAGACATACATCTAATTTAAAAAGTGGATGAAATCAAACAGCCAGAGTCCAACAGTCACTTTCAAGCAGACTTTCCAAAACTACTTCCGGGGCTAGACGTTCAAGACTACAAAAAAGGTCAAGACAGAGAGAAGTCTTACAGGAACCAACAAGCTTGTAGTTACAATAAGAGATTTCATGTCAGAAACTTACCAATCTTAAAGGAAGGAGAGAAGGTATGGATATGAGATCTATGGCGTGAAGGAAGAGTCATCCAGAGAGATGAGGTTCGTCTCAGATTTTATGTAGTACATACTCCTGAGGGTACTATACTCTGAAATAGGAGAAACCTTATCCCTATTTCTCAAACACAACAACCAGTCATATATACGGAGGAACCAGATGAAAAACCCAGAGACAACAGGATACTATAAACATTGGTCAAGGCCATCCAAGTCATCGAACAAGACTTTCAAGAAAGACTACAGATCTTCCGAGTCTGACAAGGCCACGATCAGGGAGAGTCATGAAGCCTCCTGACAGATTGAATCTGTGATGTCAGAGACTTGGGAGAAGATGGGGTAGTATGTAAAGTCAAAATGAATGAATGTATATATATATATCAAAAATATATATGGACAAAAGAGTTAATGTTTGAGACAGTGAGAGTAACCTCTCCCTCGTAGTGATGATCATGTAATAGTCACATGGGTATTAGGCTTGGAAGAAGCTAGAAGCATCATGAGAGGTGTTAGCTGGACAGGCTTATTGAGAGTGTAAATAGTTATGTATATAAAATAAACAAATTACTATTTAGCCACACAAAGACTCCGAGTTATCTGTAAACAATGTTCAAACTACACTAACAACAATATACAACAGCAGAGAGAGACAGGGAGGGAGGCAAAACAAGAGATAGGGAGCTGCTATTTGTCATCATCAGGAAACACCTTGCAAGATTGCTCTTCAGGGAACCTTATAGTTGGAGCAGTCACATTGAAATTTAGCATAACAAACAGCACAGTTTGCTATTTACAATCTCAAGTGAAAGAACAATCTAGTGTATAACCACTGTAAAGCTAGAATATGTCATTGCCAAATAGAGTAATTAATCACTAACTGGATAAGTAAACAGTGTCAGTTTAAAGCCTAAACCATTGTCCAATGGAATCTTCTTCGTATACCTTCCTAAGTGTATGAATATCACTTGAGGGCACATTATAGAATGAGGAAACTGGAATACAATGATAATAATTTTCTGCTCCATCTCTGGACTCAGTACAAGCTATTTTAATATCGGGCAGTTACTGGGCTCTTCCTACTGGGTGAAGCTTCATAAACAGGGCTGATCTCAGATTCTAGATAGAAGAAAAATACCTGAAATATAAACCTTCCTGGGAGCACAGTGTACCACACCCAATCCTGGACTTCACTCCAATCGGAACCTTTCCATATTACTCAACCCTGAGCCTACTTTCTTACTATTTTTATGTCAGTGTTGCTAGCAAGCTGATCATTTATTGACCATTCCTAATTGCATTTGAGTAGCTGGTGGTGAACTACCTTAATGGCTTGTTAGGTCATTTTACAGGGCAGTTAAGAGTCAATCATTGCTCTTGGTCTGGAGTTACATTTCGGCCAGACTGGATAAAACAACACATTTCCTTCTTTAAAGGCCAATAGGGAACCAGATGGATTTTTACAACAATCCAATAGTCTCATTGTCATTTTTACTGATTCTAGCTTTTTGTTCCAGCTTTATTTAAATAACTGATTTCAATTCACAAACTGCAATGGTGGGATTTGAACTCACATCTTCAGGTGACTTGTCCAGGCCATTTTGCTACCATACCCTTTCTGCACCATCCTTTTAGTGCATTAACACCACTACCCCTCTTCCAGAGCAGTATTCAAACCTGAAACTACCCAATACAATTCCAATGCAAACTTTTCCCAATCTTCTATTCTGATCCCAAGATATCCTACAGTAAGACCCTCAGTAGCAGGCCTGGACCTCCACCTCACTCCCTCCTAGAACCAGTTTCCACTCCACTGGCCCTTGATTTCTGGAGCTGATTCTCCAGCTTAAATTTGGGGAAAATTCAAGAAGTGTTAATTTCTGTTGGTTTCCTGCCCTGGAATTAATTATCGTTAACCCTGAATGTCATTTGTCCCATTCCATATTCCACCTGCTGAGTTTCCATGCCTTATTAGCATCTATTACAATGAGAGAGAGTTTCCTGCTTTTACACAGACTGAATTGAAGGCAAGTTAGAATGTTATTATTACAGAAGAACTGGAGAACTAATTGAGTTTAGCAGTGCAGCTAAGCAGCAGCAGGATTGAGGTGATAAAAGCAAAATACTGCGGATGCTGGAAATCTGAAATAAAAACAGAAATGCTGAAAATACTCAGCAGGTCTGGCAGCATCTGTGGAGAGAGAAGCAGAGTTAATGTTTCAGGTTTGGAACCTTTCATCAGAACTGGCAAAGGTTAGAAATGTAATAGGTTTTGAGCAAGTGAAGGGGAGGGCAGAAGAAAGATGAAAGGGAAGGTCTGTGATAGGGCAGGAGAGATTAAATGACAAAGATATCACGGAACAAAAGTAATAGCCATAGTAAAAGACAAAGCATTTGTCCAGAGAGAGTGTTAATGGCAAAATAATGAGCAGCTCTGTTCAAAAGCAAAAACAAGTTAAAAACTTGTGAATGGTAAAAAAAAACCCAATCAAAATGGGGCTCATGGTCTGAAGTTGTTCAACTCAATGTTGAGTCCAGAAGGGCTGTAGAGTGCCTAATTGGAAGATGAGGTGCTGTTCTTCACACTTATGTTGAGCTTCAGTGGAACTCTGCAGCAGGCCGAGGACAGAAATGTGGGCAGGGTGGTGAATTAAAACAGCAAGCAACTGAAAGCTCGGTGTCATGCTTGCAGACTGAGTAGAGGTGTTCTGCAAAGCGATCACCCAATCTGCCTTTGGTCTTCCCAATGTAGATGTGACTGGATTGTGAGCAGCGAATACAGTATATTAAATTGAAGGAAGCACAAGTAAATCGCTGCTTCACCTGGAAGGAGTGTTTGGTGCTTTGGATGGTGAGGAGAGAGGAGGTAAAAGGACAGGTATTACACCTCCTGCGATTGCATGGGAAGCTGCCGTGGGAAGGGGATGTGGTGTCGGCGGTAATGGAGGAGTGGACTGAGGTGTTGCAGAGGGAATGATCCCTTCGGAATGCTGACAGGGGAGGGGAAAATGTGTTTGGTGGTGGTATCACACTGGAGGTGGCGGAAATGGCGGAGGATGATCATTTAGATGTGGAGGCTGGTGGGGTGGAAAGTGAGGACAAGGGGAACCCTGTCACGGTTCTGGGAGGGAGGTGAAGGGGTGACGGCAGAAGTCAGGAAATGGGTCGGACACGGTCGAGGGCCCCGTCAACCATAGTGGGGGGGAATCCTTGGTTGAGGGAAAGGAAGACATATCAGAAGTGCTGTTATGGAAGGTAGCATCATCAGAGCAGATGCGATGGAGACAGAGAAACTGGAAGAATGGAATAGAGTCCTTACAGGAGGCAGGCTGTGAGGAAGTGTAGCTGAGGTAGCTGTGGGAGTTGGTGGGCTTACAATGAATATTAGTAGACAGCTATCTCCAGAGATGGAGACAGAGAAGTCAAGGCAGGGAAGGGAAGTGTCAGAGATGGACAATGTAAAGGTGAGAGAAGGGTGGAAACTGGAAGCAAAGTTGATAAAGTTTTCCAGTTCGGGGCGGGAGCTGGAAACGGCACCGATACAGTCATCAATGTACCGGAAAAAGAGTTGGGGGAGGGGGCCTGAGTAGGACTGGAGCAAGGAATGTTCGACATATCCCACAAAAAGACAGGCATAACTAGGACCCATGCGGGTACCCATACAACATTTTTTACTTGAAGGAAGTGAGTGGAGTTGAAGGAGAAGTTGTTCAATGTGAGAACAAGTTCAGCCAGGTGGAGGAGGGTGGTGGTGGACGGGGACTGGTTGGACCTCTGTTCTAGGAAGAAGTGGAGAGCCCTCAAACCATCCTGGTGGGGGATGGAGGTGTAGAGAGATTGGACGTCCATAGTGAAGAGGAGGCGGTGAGGGCCAGGAAACTGGAAATTGTTGAAAAGACGTAGGGCATCAGAAGAGTCACGGATGTAGGTGGGAAGAGACTGGACCAGCGGAGAAAAGATAGAGTCAAGATAGGAAGAAATAAGTTCAGTGGGGCAGGAGCAGGCTGACACAATGGGTCTGCCGGGACAGTCCTGTTTGTAGATTTTGGGAAGGAGATCGAAGTGGGCTGTCCAGGGTTGCGGGACTATGGGGTTGGAAGCAGTACAGGGAAGATCCTCGGAGAAAGAAACATTAAATAGTTTACAGCAACTATACATTCCTTCAAGGCACAAAAACCCCAAAAGTAAAGGCAGTCAACCGTGGATAACAAAGGAAATTAAGGATTTTATAAGATTAAAAGAAAAGGCCTGTAAAGTTGCCAGAAACAGTAGTAAACCTGAGGATCGGGGGGGATTTTAGAATACAGCAAAGGAGGACCAAGAAACTGATAAAGAAAGGGAAAATAGAATATGAATGTAAGCTAACAAAAAATATAAAAACGGACTGTAAAAGCTTCTATAGGTATGTAAAAAGGACAAACTTGGGTCCATTACAGGCAGAGTCAGGAGAATTTAAAATGGGGAATAGAGAAATGGGAATAGAAAAGCTAAATGATTACTTTGTGTCTGTCTTCACTGAGGAAGATACAAGAAATCTCCCAGAATTAGAGATCCAAGGGATGAGGGGGAATGAGTAATTGAAGAAAATTAGTATTAGTAAGAAGGTTGTATTGGAGAAATTAATGGGGCTGAAGGTTGATAAGTTCACAGGATCTGATATTCTACATCCCAGAGTGTTGAAAGAGGTAGCTATGGAGATAGTGGATGCATTGGTGATCATCTTCCAAAATTCTATAGATTCTGGAGCGGTTCCTGCAGATTGGAAGGTCGCAAATGTCATCCCACTATTTAAGAAGGGAGGGGAAGAGAAAACATGGAATTACAGACCTGTTAGCCTGACATCAGTCATTGGGAAAATGCTAGAATCTATTCTAAAGGATGTGATAAATGGACACTTGGATAATAATGATCTGATTGGGCATAGTCAACATGGATTTATGAATGGGAAATCATGTTTGACGAATCTGTTGGAGTTTTTTGAGGATGTTACTAACAGAATTGATAAAGGGGAGTGGGTGGAAGTTGTATACTTGGATTTTCAAAAGGCCTTTGATAAAGTCCCCCACAGGAGGTTGGTTAGCAAAATTAAAGCACATAGGATAGGAGGTAATATACTGGCATGGATTAAGGATTGGTTAACAGGCAGAAAACAGAGAGGAGGAATTAACAGGTCATTCTAGCGTTGGCAGGCTGTGATGAGTGGGGTGCCGCAGGGATCAGTGCTTGGGCCCCAGCTGTTCACAATATATATCAATGATTTGGATGTGGGGACCAAATGTAATATTTCCAGGTTCGCGGATGTCACAAAACTAGGTGGGAATGTGTGTTGTGAGGAAGTTGCAAAGCGGCTTCAAGGGGATTTGGAAAGACTTAGTGAGTGGACAAGAATGTGGCAGATGGAATATAATGTGGAAAAGTGTGAGGTTGCCAACTTTGGTAGGAGGAAGAGATATGCAGAGTATTTCTTAAATGGTAAGTGATTAGAAAGTGTAGATGTACAAAGGGACCTGGGTGTCCTTGTCAATAGGTCACTAAAAGCTAACATGCAGGTGCAGCAAGCAATTAAGAAGGCTAATGATATGTTAGTCTTTATCACAAGAGGATTTGAGTACAGGAGTAGTGAAGTCTTGCTTCAATTGTATAGAACCTTGGTTAGACCACACCTGGAGGACTGTGTGCAGTTTTGGTCCCCTTACCTTAGGAAGGATTTTATTGCCATAGAGGGAGTGCAACGAAGATTCACCAGACTTGTTCCCGGGATGGCGGGACTGTCCTATGAAGAGAGATTGGGGAAACTGGACCTGTATTCTCTAGAGTTTCGAAGAACGAGAGGTGATCTCATTGAAACCTACAAAATACTTCAAGGGATAGACAGGGTAGATGCAGGCAAGATGTTTCCCCTGGTTGGGGAGTCTAGAACCAGGGGACACAATTTCAAAATAAGGGGGAAGCTACTTAGGACTGAGATGAGGAGAAATTTCTTTACTCAGAGGGTTGTGAATCTTCGGAATTCTCTACCCCAGAGGGCTGTGGAAGCTCAGTCATTGAGTAGGTTTAATGCAGAGATTTCTGAATAGTAATGACAGAAGGGGATATGAGGATAGTGTGGGTGTCATGCAGGCCCCCCAACTCCCAAGAATAAAGCATACGTATTTCGCCACATGAACATTGACTTTTAAACTGTTACTGGAGTAAAGAAAGAACTTGTTTTTAAAAAACCCATCAAACCCTTGACTGGAAAGACATTTGCATAGTAACAGATAGTGATTGGAAAGGACAAAGGAGCCACTCCCTGCTCCAATTTAATACACAATGGACTTTTGATTACCAGACGTTGAAGGTGTAGAGGCTAGCATTCCAGGTTAACTGCTAAGATGGCTGAATACACAAACAGACATGGTCAGACCAGTTTAATCACATGACTATTTGGCTGTTGGAGTTTTTTGAATTTAAACTTGCCACAGAGTTTTAAAATTCAGAAAGCTGTTTGCTCCTGGACTGAAAAGACCTCTCTCCTGTCTGCTCTCATCTCACTCTCATCAGCTTTGGAAACCATTGAAGACACAGGAACCCCAAGAAAGAAAAATCTCCTCCAGTGAGCAAGGTTTAAGAAGAATACTGGGCCCCAACAAAAAGCAAGACTACCTACAATCAAGAACTCTACAGCGAGCTTGAAGCACAGTAAAAAACCCCTCTTCAGAGATTGCCTCAAACCTCTCCGCTATTTTTCTTCTGCTCTTTTCTGTCTCTATTTGCATGTGTGTATCGCGTATGCATGCTAGCGTGGGTGCGGTGTGTATCCGTAGGTATTAACTGAATTAGTGTTTAAGTTTAAGTTTGAATAAATTTCACTTTTCTTTAAACCTAAGAAGGCCTGTTTGTGCTCATTTCTTTGCCTTATAATTGGAAAGCGGTGAACAAGGATTCACCAAGGGGGAGCTAAAAACATGGTGTGTTTAAAATTAAACCCCATTACAATAAGACCAGGTGAAGGCTGAGAAAGACCCCTAGACACCTTTCTCACCTGCTCGTAACAGGGGGAAAAAGGCATTGAAGTGAATGTTCAGCCATGATCGTATTGAATGGTGGTGTAGGCTCAATGGGCTGAATGGCCCACTCCTGCTCCTATGATCCTAGATGAGGTCAGTGACTGTGCTGTAGAAGGTAGCTTGATGTTCGGTGGTGGGGTCATGGTCCAGGGAGAGGTAGGAAGAAGTGTCTGAGAGTTGGCACTCAGCCTCTGCAAGGTAGAGGTCGGTACGCCAGAAAGAACAACACCACCCTTGTCAACAGGTTTGATCACAATGTCAGGGTTAGACCTGAGAGAATGGAATGCAACAAGCTTGAAGGGAGACATGTTAGAGTGAGTGAGGGGAGTGGGGAAATTGAAGCTGCCCATGTCTCGCCAATCATTCTCAATGAAAATATCAAGAGGGGTAAGAGGCCAGAGGGAGAGGTAGGTGGAGGGGAATGCTCGAGGTGGGTGAATGGGTCTGCTGGTGGGGGGGAGGATTCCTGGTCAAAGAAGTGAGCCTGAAGGCGAAGGTGACGGAAGAAGAGATCAATGTCATGCTGAGCACGAAATTCATTGAGGTAGTGGTGTAAGGGGATAAAACTGAATCCATTGCTGAGTACAGAACGTTCAGTATCAGAGAGGGGAAGGCCAGAGGGTATAGTGAATACACAGCAAGGAGTCAGATTAGGAGAAGGAATGGGGTCAGAGGAAAGTGTAGGGGAAGAAGGAGCTGGAGGGACGTTGGTCCGCATGAGTTGCTGGAGCTTGAGTTCCTCAACATCTGAAAGGAAGAAAAAAAGATTTTGGTTAATGCATCAGATAAGATGAAGGATGGAATAAAACTGTGGAGCAGGACAGCTTTGAGATGGATGAGTTGGTGCCGCTGGAGAGAGATGTCGAGTGTGTACATGTGGTGGTGCATGGCACTGAGTGTGGATCTCAGGATTGGTGAGAACAGTGGTCCAAGGAATATGGTATCACGGAGATACCTGGAATCCTGGCTGGATTCAAAACATGAAGAATGGGTTTCAGCAAAAACCTTATCGAACACCAGGAGGGAAATGGAAAGAAATGAAGGTGAGCAAGATAAAAGAAACAAATGGAAATCCCGTCAGAGAGAAGAGCAGAATGTCTTCAAGGTTGGCATTCCTGGAAGAGACTTGGCAATGCATCAAACACTAAAATAAAAGAAAAATACAGCGGATGCTGGAAATGTCAAATAAAAACAGGATTGGGATTATTCTGTGTACTGTTAGTCTCATACAGAATTTCTAAAGAGTCCGATGGGTTAAAAGAAACAGGACCTTTACTGAAACATTTCTTACTACAATGGCTTACATCTTCCAAGAGACTGCACGAGGGATCCACACACGTACTGTTACATCACTTCCTGTGATGAGGTGTACTGTATGATTAGCATATTAACCCAGTGACAACCCAATGTTCAGTTAACCATATTAAACTACAGCTATATACTGTTTTATAGGGTGTTGGCTTCCCAGGGTGAAACAGCCAGTGTTTTGTGAACCTGACAGAAAATCCATGTGATACAAACAGCTTCACTTACTAAAGATGCAGCTTGTGAGTGAGAACTCACTCTGGATCATAAACATTGAAATCCCAGGCTGAACTGTTCATGGAGGAAAGTCGTGTGATTTGTTTGAGGTTTCAGACTTTCTACAATCTGTCCTGTTCATATACTTTTAACTGCACCATATGTTTCTATGATTTTAAATATAGTTTATGTTTTTGTTGACAGGTTCCATTAGTATAACATAGCATAGTCTTGAGTGCGTAAAGAATACTTCCTACCATGATGATGTAAGAGATCACATGGGAGAGAGACTTAAAGCTAGATGCAGCGTGGCTTTGGTGCAGTCACACAGAACCATAGAAAGAACCATAGAAAAATAATGGCACAGAGGGAGGCCATTCAGCCCATTGTGTCTGTGCCAGCTCGTGTGAAGATGTATATGGTATTATATTAGAATTAATAATCTAACTTTAGACCTTTGGGCTCTAAACGGTTTGTGCCACATCGCTTTAACCGAAGTGGCTCACGGCCACTGGCCTGACCAACTGTGGCTCCCACAGAGCATCCCGGGAGTTGTAGTCTTTGTCTCCCATTGCCTGTCTCTTTTCCACTCCGGCTGATGCACTACATTTCCTGGGAAGCTTTGCGAGCTAGCTTGTTTGCTGATTTCACTTTGTGTATTTAATAAGATCAATACAGATGAGGAAAAATTCACTCTTTCATGTACAAAACCTGTGGCCCTTCTTTCCCCCACCATTACACCTTCAATTTGTCTCTTGCATGCATTACAGTACAATTATAGAACTGGTGTAGTTGCAATGCAAATGTATTGTTTAATGCTTTCTGACATCACCTGATGTCCATTCTAAGTCATAACTTATTGATATTCTTAAATTCATACTTTATCATTTTGAACAAGACCTTCATGGCATTGTATCTTTTCTGCGCAATTTATGTATATATGTCCGGGGCCGGGTCTGGGAGTCACGTTTCGAGGGCTCGGAGAGCCGGGGGGCGGTTTTGCTGGGGAAATGTCTCCGGGTGAAGGTGGATTCTCTGCGTTCAGCACTCATTTGCCTCGAATTATGACCAGGGGTAGCATGGACGTGACGGGCCGAACGGCCACGGATATTCGAGGTTTTTGCTACGACTATTGTGGATGGTGGAGAGTATCTCAGCATAGAGCGTGTACTGTACTTGTTAGGGCCCCTGCTCAGGATACGAGCTAACAACCCCCCTGCCTTGTGGGTGTCTCGGGAGATTCTAAGGCTAAGGGAGTAAACCCTAACAGAAAATCCGGAGCGGAACCCCGAAGGCGGTCATGTGTCACCTTTGGCATGTTTCCGGCAGTTCCTGCAGCCAAATTGGTGCCAAACATCGTGCTCTGCACTCCTTTGGTCTAGGAAGGCCAAGAGGGGGATTTTGACACATACATTCCACCCATAGTCACTCCATAGTCGCCTCACAAAACAACACGGAAGGCAGCAGTTACGAGTTTTATGTCCAGCTCAATTGGCGTAGAGATTGGGTGCCATGGGTTACCTTTGTCAGTGGGAGAGGTCATTGCATCTCATTTCACAGCTACCGCCTGCCACAAAGCGGGCAGCTCCCGGTCAGAAAGGTTCTGTCCCGCCACAGTTCTGCTTCAATGGGTGTTTGGTGCTCATGTTAATTGCCTGACAAGTGGACTGTAACACCACACCAAACAGCACGACTAAAAAAGGAAAGAAGGTACCAGCCCTTCGTTTTGCAAGCTGGAACATCAGAACTGTGTGTTCTGGCCTGTCGGAAGACTTTACACAAATCAACGACTCTCGGAAGACCGCCATCGTTAACAACGAGCTCAGTAAACTCAATGTGGACATTGCAGCACTTCAGGAGATACGCCTTCCTGTGAGCGGATCTCTAAGAGAGCAAGACTACACCTTCTACTGGCAGGGTAGGGATCCTGAAGAACCAAGACAGCACGGAGTGGGCTTTGCCATCAGAAACTCTTTGCTCAGCATGATAGAGCCACCTTCAAATGGCTCGGAACGCATACTGTCCATCCAACTGCTCACCACCTCTGGTCCAGTACACCTACTCAGCATCTTTGCTCCAACACTGCTCCCCACCTGAAGTTAAAAACCAGTTCTACGAGGAACTCCATAATATCATTAGTAGCATTCCTAATACCGAGCATTTGTTCCTGCTGGGAGACTTTAATGCCAGGGTTGGGGCCGACCATGACTCATGGCCCTCCTGCCTCAGGCGCTATGGCATTGGAAGGATGAATGAGAATGGACAGAGACTGCTTGAGTTGTGTACCTATCATAACCTCTGCATCATCAACTCATTCTTTCACACTAAACCCTGTCACCAGGTTTCATGGAGGCACCAAAGATCACGTCGTTGGCACCAGCTGGACCTCATCGTCACAAGGCGAGCCTCTTTAAACAGTGTTCAAATCACACGCAGCTTCCACAGTGCGGACTGCGACACCGACCACTCCCTGGTGTGCAGCAAGGTTAGCCTCAAACCAAAGAAGCTGCATCACTCCAAGCAGAAGGGCCACCCGCGCATCAACACTAACAGAATTTCTTACCCTCAACTGTCACAAAAGTTTCTCAATTCGCTTGAAAAAGCCCTTCAAAACACTCCCACAGGGGATGCAGAGACCAAGTGGGCCCACATCAGAGACGCCATCTATGACTCAGCAATGACCACCTATGGCAAATGTGTGAAACAGAATGCAGACTGATTTCAATCTCACATTGAAGAGCTGGAACCGGTCATAGCCGCTAAGCACATTGCACTGTTGAACTACAAGAAATCCCCCAGCGAGTTAACATCCGTAGCACTTAAAGTAGCCAGAAGCGCTGCACAAAGAACAGCCAGGCGCTGTGCAAATGACTACTGGCAACACCTACGCAGTCGTATTCAGCTGGCCTCCGACACCGGAAACATCAGAGGAATGTATGACGGCATTAAGAGAGCTTTTGGGCCAACCATCAAGAAGATCGCCCCCCTCAAATCTAAATCAGGGGACACAATCACTGACCAACGCAAGCAAATGGATCGATGGGTGGAGCACTACCTGGAACTGTACTCCAGGGAAAATGTTGTCACTGATACCGCTCTCAATGCAGCCCAGTCTCTGCCAGTCATGGATGAGCTGGACGTACAGCCAACAAAATCGGAACTCAGTGATGCCATTGATTCCCTAGCCAGTGGAAAAGCCCCTGGGAAGGACGGCATTACCCCTGAAATAATCAAGAGTGCTAAGCCTGCCATACTCTCAGCGCTCCATGAACTGCTTTGCCTGTGCTGGGATGAGGGAGCAGTACCACAGGACATGCACGATGCCAATATCATCATCCTCTATAAGAACAAGCCAAAAGACTTGCAGGTTGGTAGGTAAATTGGCCATTATAAATTGTCACTAGTATAGGTAGGTGGTAGGGAAATATAGGGACAGGTGGGGATGTTTGGTAGAAATATGGGATTAGTGTAGGATTGGTATAAATGGGTGGTTGCTGGTCGGCACAGACTCGGTGGGCCGAAGGGCCTGTTTCAGTGCTGTATCTCTAATCTAATCTAATCTAACAAGGGTGACCGCGGTGACTGCAACAACTACCGTGGAATCTCCCTGCTCAGCATAGTGGGGAAAGTCTTCGCTCGAGTCATTTTAAACAGGCTCCAGAAGCTGGCTGAGCGTGTCTACCCTGAGGCACAGTGTGGCTTTCGAGCAGAGAGATCCACCATTGACATGCTGTTCTCCCTTTGCCAGCTACAGGAGAAATGCCGTGAACAACAGATGCCCCTCTACGTTGACTTCATAGATCTCACCAAAGCCTTTGACCTCATCAGCAGACGCGGTCTCTTCAGACTACTAGAAAAGATCGGATGTCCACCAAAGCTACTAAGTATCATCACCTCATTCCATGACAATATGAAACTTACAATTCAGCATAGCGGCGCCTCATCAGACCCCTTTCCAATCCTGAATGGCGTGAAACAGGGCTGTGTTCTCGCATCTACACTGGTTCGGATCTTCTCCCTGCTGCTCTCACATGCGTTTAACTCTTCAGAAGAAGGAATTTTCCTCCACACAAGATCAGCTGGCAGGTTGTTCAACCTTGCCTGTCTTAGAGCGAAGACCAAAGTACGGAAAGTCCTCATCAGGGAACTCCTCTTTGCTGACGATGCTGCTTTAACATCTCAAACTGAAGAGTGCCTGCAGAGATTCATCGACAGGTTTGCAGCTGCCTGCAACGAATTTGGCCTAACCATCAGCCTCAAGAAAATGAACATCTTGGGACAGGATGTCAGAAATGCGCCATCCATCAATATCAGCGACCACGCTCTGGAAGTGGTTCAAGAGTTCACCTACCTGGGCTCAACCATTATCAGCAACCTGTCTCTCGATGCAGAAATCAACAAGCGCATGGGAAAGGCTTCCACTGCTGTGTCCAGACTGGCCAAGAGAGTGTGGGAAAACGGCGCACTGACATGGAACACAAAAGTCCGAGTGTTTCAAGTCTGTGTCCTCAGTACCTTGCTCTATGGCAGCGAGGCCTGGACAACGTATGTCAGTCAAGAGCGACGTCTCAACACATTCTATCTTCACTGTCTCTGGAGAATCCTTGGCACCAGGTGGCAGGACCGTATCTCCAATGCAGAAGTCCTCGAGGCAGCTAACATCCCCAGCATATACACCCTACTGAGCCAGCGGCGCTTGAGATGGCTTGGCCATGTGAGCCACATGGAAGATGGCAGGATCCCCAAGGACACATTGTACAGCGAGCTCGTCACTGGTCCATGTCTCCGCAACATGAAGTCTTGCGGCATTGACCACAAGTTGTGGGAGTCAGTTGCCAGAGATCGCCAGAGCTGGCAGGCAGCCATAAAGGGGAGGCGAAGAGAAAGACGCCATTAAACATTGCCAACACTGTGGCGCCAAAAGTACCCACAGACACGAACAGTGTCCTGCAAACAAAACAGAATGCTTTCACTGTAAGAAACTAGGGCATTGAGGTAAAATGTGTCAGACAAAAATATCTACTCGCATATGTGCAAAAGAAAAATCATTCAAGAATAGAGTGGTCAACAAAGTCAATCAACCTTCTTCAGAAGAGCAACCAATACATTTTCTTGGAGAGATCTCTGATGCTGGTCAGGTATTTTGGTCGGCAGATATATATGTCAACGGACATATCACTAATTTAAAACTTGACACTGGAGCATGTGTAATGCTCTTATCAGACAAAGAGTCTTTGGTTATCAGCATATTTTCTGCAACCAACAGAAACCCAATTACATGGCCCAGGAGGGGTTGAACTCATAGTAAAAGGGAAGCTACAGACAACAGTCCAGTAAAAGGGAAAGCAAATATTAGCAACTTTCGATGCCCTAAAGAACCAGGAATCATAGAATCATAGAAAGTTTAAGGCACAGAAAGAGGCCACTTGGCCCATCGTGGCTGTGCCGGCTGAAAGACAATCCATCTATTCTAATCCCACCTTCCAGCATTTAGTCCATAGCCCTGCAGTTTATGGCACTTGAGGTGCATATTCAGATTCCTTTTGGATGAGTTGAGGGTTTCTGCCTCAACTACCCTTTCAGGCAGTGAGTTCCAGATCATCACCACCCTCTGGGTGAAGAAGTGTTTCCTCATCTCCCCTCTAATTTTTCCACCAATCACTTTAAATCTATGCCCCCTAGTCACTGACCTCCCTGCAAAGGTGAATAGACCCTTCACCTCCCCTCTATCCAGGCCACTCAAAATTTTGTACATTTCAATCAGATCTCCCCTCAGCCTTCTCTGTTCCAAGGAGAACAACCCCAGCCTATCCAATCTTTCCTCATAGCTGCATTTTTCCAGTCCTGGCAACATCCTCGTAAATCTCCTCTGTACCCTCTCTAGTGCAATTACATCCTTTTTGTAATGAGGTGACCAGAACTGCACACAGTTGTGGCCTAATCAATGAGTTATACAGTTCCAGCATAACCTCCCTGCTCTTATATTCTATATCTCGGTTAATAAAGGAAAGGATTCCATATGCCTTCTTAACCACCCTATCGAACTGTCCTGCTACCTTCAGGGATCTGTGGACACTCACTCCAAGGTCCCTCACTTCCTCTACACTTCTCAGTATTTTCCCATTAATCGTGTATTCCTTTGCCTTGTTTTATCTCCCCAAATGCATCACCTCACACTTCTCCAGGTTGAATTCCATTTGCCACCTTTCTGCCCATCTGACCAGACCATCAATATCTTCCTGCAGCCTACAGCTATCCTCCTCGCTATCCACCACACGGCCAATCTTTGTGTCGTCCGCAAACTTCTTGATCATGCCCCCCACATTAACGTCCAAATCATTAATATACAGCACAGTTCTCTCTTTTAAGTAGAAGAGCTGCTATTGACCTTGATCTTAGAAAGAAAGTTAAAGAAGTTATGCAACAAGAAACCAGGAGTCATTTCCAAGAGGAATGTCCAAAATTATTCACCCGTCTAGGCAGACTGAAGACCAAATATATATTACATTGCAGAAAGATGTTAAAGCAGTCTGTCTTTTCACACCAAGGAAGATTGCACATCCACTAATGAAGCAAGTCCAACATCAACTAGAAGATATGACCAGGATGGGAGTCATTTCTCCTGTTCGTGAATCTACAGAGTGGTGTTCCGGAATGGTTCCAGTTCTTAAACCTAATGGTCACCTTTGCATTTCTGTAGACTTAACTCAACTGAATAAGGCTGTGGCACGAGAAGTCCGTTTGGTGTCCTCAGTGGACGAAAGCCAGGCAAAGTTATCCAAAAGTTCAGTGTTCATGAAACGTGACACAAATAGTGGCTTTTGGCAAGTTCCATCAGATAAGAAGTCAAGGTTATTGGTGGTCTTCATTACTCTGTCTACCATTTGTTATCACGTCAGCACCAGAAACATTCCAGAGAACTATGTCAAATATTCTGCAGGGCCTTGAAGGTGTAATATGCCATATGGACGATATTTTAGTTTATGGAAAGTCCATTGGAGAACATAACCTAAGGGTTAGAGTAGTTTTGAACTGTCTGCAGGACAAAGGTCTAACATTCAATAAGAAGTGGGAGTTTTCAAAACATCCATTTGTTTTTTAGGACACATTGTCAGCAGTAGCAGCATAATGACAGACCTGCACAAGACAAGAGCCATTAGCAAATTTGCACTTCCTTCTTCTGTCCATGATCTCCAATGGTTTCTTGGCATGGTCAATCAGTTGGCAAATTTCCTACCTAATTTAGCACAAGTTATGGAACCTTTGCAACAACTATTAAGGAAAGCTCAAGCATGGTGCTGGGATGCACATCAGGAAGAAGTATTTCAAAGGATCAAGGAGATGTTGATTTCGACGGATGTCTTGGATCGTTATAATACATCACTTCCAACAATTACAGTTGACGCCTTGTCCACAGGGAAAGGAGCAGTCCTTTTCCAAGAACAGCCAGATGGAAGTTGAAGACCTGTTTATTATGTGTCATGAGCATTGTCTGACACTGAGACAAGATACGCCACAATAGAAAAAGAAGCTCTCGCAGTCACCTGGGCTTGTGAGAAGTTTTCAGGCTACATTATTGGCTTAAATATTGTCATAGAGGCAGACCACAAACCCCTAGATTCCTCACTTGATGCAACTTGTTAGGATGCCTCCGTGGATCCAGAGATTCCAGTTGAGGCTCCTGAGGTTCACGTACGATACAGTATACGTACAGAGCAAGCAACAAACGACATCAGATGCATTGTCCAGAACTACGGTCGACCATCCTACACAACAGAATGTTAACTTCATTGTCGAAATTGAGTCATACTCACAGGTCACTGCATCACAATGACTGGCAAGTTCAAATAAACTTCAACAAATTCATCAGGCACAGATGCAAGATGAGGAGTGCATTGATGTCAGCCAATATTGCAAGCAAGATCGGCCACAACAGAGTCCTTGTGGTAAGAGGACGAAAATCTTCTTCGAACATAGAAGACACTTCACCACAGTGGATGATTTATTGGTATATGATGAGAGTTTGGTGATTCCAGAGTCACTCAGAGTAGAATCTTGGACAAAATACACCTGAGTTATTTGGGCATAACTAAATGTAGAGCATGGGTTCAGGTATCTGTGTGGTGGCCAAGAGTATCAAAGGATATTGAAGAAATGGTCTCAAATTGTTATGTGAGTGAAATTCACACACAGGATCAGAGAGAACCTTCTATCACGACCCAATTCCCAACCAGACCATGGGAACGTTTGACAATGGATCTATTCATCTTTGATAGAAAATCTTATCTAATTGTAGTAGTTTACTTATCAAGATAGATTGAGGTTAAACTTATGCACACAACAACAACTGAAGCGGTCATTTGAGTGATACAAGAAATCTTAACAACACATGGTATTAAAGCCTGGCTCGGGTATAAAATTAAAAGCCGACCCGGGCACAACCTAACATGGTCGGCACAGACTCGGTGGGCCGAAGGGCCTGTTTCAGTGCTGTATCTCTAAATTAAACTAAACTAAACTAAACAGCCAACCCGAACCCGACCTGGGCCCGAATCCTTTAATTTTTTAAAATGCCGACCCGACCCCAACCCAACGCATGTAGTCGGGTTTAGTCCTGAATGTTCATTTGAAGATTACTTCCTGGAGCAAGGCAGCACTGTTTACTTCCAGCCCGACCCGACCCGAGCCCGAATGCTGGACCCGGAAGAGAGACCTGACCCGACCCGACCCGACCCGAACCTAACCTGACACATGTTGTCAGGTCTGGTCGGGTTCGGGTTGGGTAGCCACACTTTACATGGTATACCTGACCAGATAGTGTCCTGCAATGGACCACAATTTGCAAATGAGTACTTCAAAAACTTTGCAGATATCAGTGGATTTGTGCACATGGGAAGTTCCCCTAGGTATCTACAATCCAATGGAGAAGCTAAGCAAGCAGTCAGAACTATTAAAGCACTGTTTAAAGATAAATCAACAATTCCAATCAGCACTTCTGAATTACAGAATGACTCTGCTGTTATGCGGATTAGCACCATCCGAGATGTTAATAGGAAGAAAACTTAAGATCCAACTTCCAATTTTACCTAAGAAATTAGTACTAGGGATACAAATCCAGGATTATCAGAGAGTTCAAGACAGGGAAAAGTCTTACCAGAAGAAAAAAACCTATAATTATAACAGGAAATATTATACCAGGGACATGCCAAAGTTGTCAGAAGGCAAAAGGTATGGGTATGAGACCAAAACAGTGAAGGAGTTATTCTTCAGAGAGAGGAGAATTAACAGTGATCTTATTTACTAAGAACTTCAGAAGGTAATATATGAAGAAAAAAGGAATCTTATTCCTTAACATCAATAAAGTCAATCGATCATGCATTTGGACGAATCAGATGGTAAACTGGAAATTCAGAAAACTCAGGAAACTACAAACCTCAATGAAGGGTGTCCAAGTCAAGAGACAAGAGTTCAGAGAAAGACTAGCAATCCTCCACATCTGATGACAAGATCAGGGAGAGTATTACTGAAAACAGAGACATGTTGTTGAAGCTTTTTGTCTTGCACTCATCAGGACAATCCGCAAGACTACCAATGTAAGGGAAAACAACAACTTTATACTGTATGAGAAGAGAGTGCTGATTGGTTGGCAAGGGAACTCTGATTGGTAGAGGTGTTGCCATGGAAAATGCACCAGTTTACAGTGACTGACAGTTAACTGCCAAGCTTTGTTTGAAATTTAATCTAGGCAGCTTGACTCTGGTCAAGGCATTGCCCTGAGGAATGAACCAGCAAATGGCTGTCACTTATTTTGTTTAACTGAAACAGGTGCAATGTTTGCACATGTTCTTTCTGTCAGCAAAGAACAGGACCCTGTGTATTACTATATGTCGCTTTCAGTACATGCAAATGTGCCACACTGTGAGCCCTACTGAAATCTTAAACTGGTTGTCAGTGTAATTCTTAGCACATTGTGGATTATTTAGAAAATGTTGTCCAATCGTGGAATCGCATCTAATGTTGGATACTGTGTTTTGAGTTTTGCAAGCACAGGCTGGTTGGATACGGCCTGGACCTTGCCTGTTGTGAACAGCGGAAGGGACATGTTGTTTGATATGATCTGGTAGACTTTGGGATGTATGGCCTATATGTGATGCTAGGTATATAGGATGATAGAATGATTTTATGAAGTCAGAGACCTGGGGGGAGATGGGGTAGTATGTAAATAAAAAATGAATGTATGTAAATATATATTTGTAAAAAGACATGGGGTAGATATAGTATAAGTGTCTGAATGGGTTAATCTCGCGAGTGTGTAAATATCTCCTACTGTGATGATGTAAGAGATTATGAGAGAGACTTGAGGCTGGATGTAGAGTGGCTCTTGGTGGAGTCACACAGACTAGTGTGAAGATGCATATAGACCGAATATAATAAATATCAGTGTTCTAACTAACCCAGACTGAAATATCTCTGTCAGATAGACTAAGTAAGGTGGCAGCATACCAAACCAACATACAACTATTAGAGTGTCAGTCTGATCACACACTGACACCTTAGTGAAAGAGTGGGAGGTCAATGAACACAGGAAAAGAGGCTATCAGAAAAACAGGGAAAATAGTCAATAAACACATAGAAAGAGGCAGCAAGGGCCAAGAAATCAATATACACAGGACAAGTGGTTGATAAACAAATGTCTTCATCAGTTAGTCAGTGAGTGCAGCAAATGGCTGAAGACATAATGACACTGTCCTTTGATACAGGGCACAATGTCATTGGCTGGACTTTGCTTTGAGGGTTCTTAGGAAAGACGATCAGAGAAATCTTCCTGTGTTTATTTTTTCTTCCCGCATCTCTTTAAGGAGAACTGTTCTACTCTGGTCAATTGTAATTCAGTGACTCCATAGGCTGGTGTATGTTCTTGCCTTTAGCTCCTTGATATCTGGACTATGGTCTGTTACTATCCACATTGTTGTGGTGTAATTGAGGTTTGCAAGATGAAAAAGGGAACTGATAGGTTTGTTTGTGCCCAACAGTGCAGGAAATATACAGCAAGTCTGTGGAGAGAGAAAAACAGAGTTAACGTTTCATCAGAAAGGTCACACTGACCTGAAACATTAACTCTGTTTTTCTCTTCACAGATGCTGCCAGAGTAGCTGCGTATTTCCAACGCTTTCTGTCTTTGTTTTAGATTTCCAGCATCTGCAGTATTTTGCTTTTATTTGATTGCCCGGGCGATGAAGGTTCAAATATCAGTAGGTGCAAATTAGAACTGGAATTATAAGAAGGAGAAAGTAGGTTGGATGGAACTTTATCACCCAAAAGGAGATCAAGCTAGTGGAATAGTTAGCAAGGAGGGAGGAGGACAGCGTATATTAATTCAAGAGACATTTAGATGTGTTTCTAGAGAGGGAAGGGATGGAGGGGCACAGTGAGTAGGCAGATTTTATCTATCTAAAGAGCTAGAAGTTGGCCAAATTGCCTTTCCTACATCGAAAGATGCTCTTTTTGAAAAGTTTTTTGGACAATTCATTGATTTAGGATTTTCTCTGTTTATTGCCTATCCTAAGATATTACATGGCAGTGAGGAAGTTCCCTAGTAATGGTCCAGCCTCATGAGTGTGGGGCAGGTTTGATTGACCAGCTGAACTATTCCTGCTCATCATTTTCTTCTGTCCTAAAGTATCCCAGATACAACGGAATCTGCCTGAAAGGAGATAAAAGGGCCGATTTTCCCATCACCTGCCTGCTGTCAGTGCACCTGTCAAGACAACTTTGTGCCCAATTTTGAGGTTCTGAGCATAAGCCGACAGCACCTTCTTTACAGCTCGTTTCTTGGTAATAGCTTGTGCAAGGAAATCAGGGCAAAGAAAGGACCTGAGAAGGTTGCAGCTGTAGTTAGGGTTTCAATGGGAGATTGCAGAATCCAGCTAGCATGGAGTTCCATGTGTGAACAGAAGGAATAGGTGCAGGAGTAGGCCATTCAGCCCCTCGAGCCTGCTCTGCCATTCAATAATATCATTGCTCATCTGAGTGTGGCTTACCTCCACTTTCCTGCTTGACCCCCATAACCCTTCACTTTCTTGTAGATCAAAAATCTGTCTAACTCAGCCTTGAATATATTCAATGACCCAGCCTCCACTGCTCTCTGGGGAAAAGAATTTCAAAGATTAATGACCCTGAGAGAAGAAATTCCTCCTCGTCTCCTTCTTAAAAGGGAGATTCCTTATTTTGAAAGTATGGCCCCCAGTACAAGGTTCCCCAACAAGGCGAAACATTCTCTCAGTATCTACCCTGTCAACCCCCCTCAGAATCTTATGGGTTTTAATAAGATCACCTTTCATTCTTCTAAACTCCAATGCGTATAGCCCCAACCTTATTTTTTATTCGTTCATGGGATGTGGGTGTCGCTGGCTAGGCCAGTATTTCTTCTCCATCCCTAATTGCCCTTGAGAAGGTGGTGGTGAGCTGCCTCTTGAACCACTGCAGTCCTTGGGGGTGTAGATACACCCACAGTGCTGTTAGGAAGGGAGTTCCAGGATTTTGACCCAGCGACAGTGAAGGAACGGCGATATAGTTCCAAGTCAGGATGGTGTGTGACTTGGATGGGAACTTGCAGGTGGTGATGTTCCCATGTGTCTGCTGCCCTTGTCCTTCTAGTTGGTAGAGGTCATTGGTTTGGAAGGTGCTGTCGAAGGAGCCTTGTTGAGTTGCTGCTGTGCATCTTGTAGATGGTACACACTGCTGCCACTGTGCGTCGGTGGTGGAGGGAATGAATGTTTGTAGATGGGGTGCCAATCAAGCGGGCTGCTTTGTCCTGGATGGTGTCGAGCTTCTTGAGTGTTGTTGGAGCTGCACACATCCAGACAAGTGGAGAGTATTCCATCACACTCCTGACTTGTGCCTTGTAGATGGTGGACAGGCTTTGGGGAGTCAGGAGGTGAGTTACTCACTGCAGAATATCCAGCTTCTGATTGTTCCAGTTAAGTTTCTGGTCAAAGGTAATCCCCAGGATTCTATAAAGGGGGAATCAGTGACCGTAATGCCATTGAATGTCAAGGGGAGATGGCTGGATTCTCTCTTATTGGAGATGGTCATTGCCTAGCACTTGTGTGGTGTAAATGTTACTTGCCACTTATCAGCCAGCACTAGCTGATATTGTCCATGTCTTGCTGCATCTGGGCATCGATTGCTTCAGTATCTGTGGAGTTGCAAGTGCTGCTGAACATTGTGTAATCAACAGCAAACATTCCCATTTTTGACCTAATGATGGAGGGAAGGTCATTATTGAAGCAGCTGAAGATATTTGAGCCTAGGATACTACATTGCAGCAATGTCCTGGGCTGAGATGATTGGCCTCCAACAATCACAACCATAGTGTTATACAGCACAGAAACAGGCCCTTCAGCCCATCTTCCTCCGTGCTAGGTATGATTCCAACCTGAGAAAGTTTTGCCACTGATTTCCATTGACTTCAATTTTGCTAGGACTCCTTGATGCCACACTCGGTCAAATGCTGCCTTGAGTCAAGGGCAGTCACTGCCACCTCACCTATGTTTAGAGGAAGAGGGCAAGGTTAGAATACTTAATGAGTACTCTGTTTACTCAGAGGATGCTGACAAAATATCAGTTGAAGCGAGACGGTAGAGGTAATGGATGGAGTGAAGATTGATGGACAGAATCTACTGGAAAGGCTGCCTATGTTGCCGGGTCCAAATGGCTTGCATTCCCAGGTTGCTATAGGAAGTTGGGATGACGATAGTGGAAGGGCTTGCCATAATCTTCCAATCTTACTTGGATAAAGGGGATGTGCCAGAGGCTTGGAGAGTGGCAAATCTGACACCCTTATTCAAGAAAGGGTGTAAGTATAGTCATAGCAACTACAGGCCAGTTAGTTTAACATCAGTGGTGGGTAAGGTTTTAGAAACAATAACCAGGGAAAAAATCAACGGACACTTAGAGAGGTTTGAGTTAATTAAGGAGAGCCAGCATGGATTTGTAAAAGGCAGATCGTGCTTGACGAATCTAATTGAATTTTTTGATGAAGTAACAGAGAAAGTTGATGAGAGGAATGAGGTGGATGTTGTCCTTATGGATTTTAAGAAAGTGTTTGACAAAGTCCCAAAGTCTGGTTAACAAAATTGAGGCTCATGGAATAGGAGAGTCAGTGTCAGCTTGGCTGAAAAATTGGCTTAAGGACAGAGAACAAGTTGTGGTTAATAGTTGTTTCTCAGACTGGAGGATGGTAGACAGTAGCGTTCCCCAAGGGTAAGTACTAGGACCACTGCATTTTTAAAAATCTATATATAAATAACTTGGATATCGGAATACAGAGTACAATTTGAAAATTTGCTGATGATACCAAACTTGGAGGTGTGGCAAACAGTGAATATGAGACCAATCGACTGCAACAGGACATAAATAGGCTAGCAGAATGGGCAGACAAGTGGGAGGCTTTCAAAGGGGAGATTGAAGGGGTTCAGAGTAAACATGTTCCCACAAAGAAAAAGGGGAAGGATGGCCAAATCTAGAGGCCCATTGGATGTCAAGGAGACTACAGGGTAAGATAAGGCAGAAAAGGAAAGCTTATGCCCGACACCAAGAACTCAATACTACAGAAAGCCGAGAGGAGTATAGAAAGTGGAGGGGTGAAATCAAAAAGGAAATTAGGAAAACAAAGAGAGGGCATGAAAGAATATTGGCAAGCAAAATCAAGGTGAACCCAAAGATGTTTTATCAATATAATAAAAGCAAAATACTCAGATGCTGGAAATCTGAAATAAAAACAAGAAATGCTGGAAATACTCAGCAGGTCATGCAGCATCTGTGGAGAGAGAAGCAGAGTTAACGTTTCAGGTCAGTGACCCTTCTTCGGAACTCCGTGGTGGTGTGGTGTTTTATCAGTACATTAAGAGTAAGAGGATAACTGAGGAGAGAGTGGGGCCCATAAAAGACCAAAAAGGAAACCTAGGTGTAGGGGCAGAAGATGTTGGCATTGTTCTTAATGAATACTTTGTGTCATTTTTAACAAAAGAAGAGGACGATGCAGATATTGGAATTAAGGAAGAGGGGTGTGAAGTATTGGATGTGAAAAACATAGGGAGAGAGGAAGTATCAATGCGATTAGCATCCTTGAAAGTTGATAAATCACCAGGGCCAGATGAAACGTATCCTCGGCTGTTAAAAGAGAGGAAATAGCAGAAGGTCTGACCATCATTTTCCAGTCGTCACTGTATACAGGTGTGGTGCCGGAGGATTGGAGAATTGCTAACGTTGTACCTCTGTTTAAAAAGGGAGCGAGGTATAGACTGAATAATTACAGGCCAGTCAGTCTAACCTCAGTAGTGGGCAAATTATTGGAATCAATTCTGAGATACAGGATAAACTGTCACTTAGAAAGGCACAGATTGATCAAGGATAGTCAGCATGGATATTTATTTATTTAGAGATACAGCACTGAAACAGGCCCTTCGGCCCACCGCGTCTATACTGACAATCAACCACCCATTTATACTAATCCAACATTAATCCCATATTCTCTACCACATCCCCTCAATTCCCTTACCACCCACCACAATTTACAATGGCCAATTTATCTCTCAACCTGCAAGTCTTTGGCTGTGGGAGGAAACTGGAGCTCCCAGCAGAAACCCACGCAGTCACAGGGAGAACTTGCAAACTCCGCACAGGCAGTACCCAGAATTGAACCTGTGTTGTTGGAGCTGTGAGGCTGCAGTGCTAACCACTGTGCCACTGTGAGACCCAGTGTGGATATGTTAAGGGAAGATCTTGTCTGACCAACTTGATAGACTTTTTTGAAGAAGTAACAAGGAAGATAGATGAGGGTAGTGCAGTTGATGTGGTCTACATGGATTTTATCAAGGCTTTTGACAAGGTCCCACATGGCAGACTGGTTAAAAAAATAAAATTCTGTGGGATCCAGGGAAATGCGGTAAAGTGGATGCAAAATTGGCTCAGTGGTAGGAAACAAAGAGTAATTGTTGACACCTGTTTTAGCGACTGGAGGGCTGTTTTCAGGAGGGCACAGTACTGAGTCCCCTGCTTTTTGTGGTATACTGTGGTATAATGTTTTGGATGCAAAAGTAGTGGCCATGATCAAGAAGTTTGCAGATGACACAAAGATTGGCCGTGTGGTAGATGGCGAGGAGGATAGCTGTAGGCTGTAGGAAGATATTGATGGTCTGGTCAGATGGACAGAAAAGTGGCAAATGGAATTCAACCTGGAGAAGTGTGAGGTGATACATTTGGGGAGGTCAAACAAGGCAAAGGAATACACGATTAATGGGAAAATACTGAGAAGTGTAGAGAATGAGAGGGATCTTGGAGTGAATGTCCACAGATCCCTGAAGGTAGGAGGACAGGTCGATAAGGTGGTTAAAAATGCATATGGAATCCTTTCCTTTATTAACCGAGGTATAGAATATAAGAGCAGGGAGTTTATGGTGGAACTGTATAACTCATTGATTAGGCCACAACTTGAGTACTGTGTGTAGTTCTGGTCACCTCATTACAGAAAGGGTGTAATTGCACTAGAGAGGGTACAGAGGAGATTTACGAGGATGTTGCCAGGACTGGAAAAATGCAGCTATGAGGAAAGATTGGATAGGCTGGGGTTGTTCTCCTTGGAACAGAAAAGGCTGAGGGGAGATCTGATTGAAATGTACAAAATTTTGAGGGGCCTGGATAGAGTGGAGGTGAAGGGTCTATTCACCTATGCAGGGAGGTCAGTGACAAGGGGGCATAGATTTAAAGTGATTGGTAGAAAGATTAGAGGGGAGATGAGGAAACACTTCTTCACCCAGAGGGTGATGGTGGTCTGGAACTCACTGCCTGAAAGGGTAGTTGAGGCAGAGACACTCAACTCATTTAAAAGGAATCTGAATATGCACCTCAAGTGCCGTAATCTGCAGGGCTACGGACCAAATGCTGGAAGGTGGGATTAGAATAGGGGATCATTTTTCAGCCGGTACAGACATGATGGGCCAAGTGGCCTCTTTCTGTGCCTTAAACTTTCTATGATTCTATAAGTGGCAGATGGAATTTAATGCAGAAATGTGTGAGGTGATGCATTTTGGCAGAAGGGATAGGAAAAGGCAATTTAGACTTAATGGTACGATTCTAAAGAGTGTACAGGGACAGAGGGACTGGGGGTTCATGTGCATTGATCTTTGAAGGTGGCAGGACATATTGAGAGAGTGGTTAGTAAAGCATATGGGATCTTGGGCTTCATAAATAGAGGCATTGAGTAAAAAAGCAAGGAAGTTATGCTGAACCTTTCTAAAGCTCTGGTTAGGCCCCAACTAGAGTATTCTGTCCAGTCTGGTCACCACACTTCAGGAAGGATGTGAGGGTCCTTGAAGGGGTGCAGAGGAGATTTACCAGAATGGTTCCAGGGATGAGTGATTTTAGTTACAAGGTTAGTTTGGAAAAGATGGGTTTGTTCACCTTGGAACAAAGGAGATTGAGGGGAGATTTGATAGAGGTGTACAAGATTATGACAGGTTTAGATAAGGTAGGCAAAGAAAAACTGCTCCCTTTAGCTGACAGTACAAAGACTAGGAACACAGATTGAAGGTTTTGTGCAAAAGATGTGTGGAAGAACATTTTTATGTGACAAATATAAATGACCTGGAACTTGCTGCCTATGAGGCTGGTGAAAGCAGAGACGATTACTGATTCCAAAAGGAAAATAGATAGGCACTTGAAGGAAATAAACTTGCAGGATTGGGGGATAGAGCGCGGGAATGGGACTGGTTAGATTGCTCTACAGAGAGCCAGCATGGACTCAATGGGCCGAATGGCCTCCTTCTGTGCCATAATAACTCTATAATTCTATAATTTATGAAGTGCCTGAAGATCTGTTTTATTGTTGATTCATCCTGTCCTGGAGAATCGATGCTGGGGATATCAAAATGTGAGCAATGTGGCTGATTAACATATTGTAATAACAGAAACAATTCCACATTACTCAACCCTGCCCAAACCTATCAAAGTTAAATCCAATAGTGGGTGCGTTGGTCTTTGGTTGATGTTTGAATAACTGGGCCTTGTCACTAACCCATCCATCCTTGGGGTTTAAAATTGCCCTCTTAAAATCAGAAGAAATTAGTTCACATTTTTCCCCGAGTTGATCTCAGTTTTTTTGAACAAAATCTCCACTTATCTCTGGCGAAAAAAAAATGCCCTGTGCTTTGTCAAGAAAACACGATGGGCTGGACTTTAAGAACCCACAGCCAATCTCGGCAGCCCGTCCGTGCAGGCCGCAGACCAAAGAGCAGCACAACGTCAAACGTGGTGGCTCGATTAAATAGCCGGGCGGCCTGCACCCCCCCAACCACCTGGAGGGGGCAGGCTGTCTGTCTCCAGCAATGGTGTCAGCGACCTGTGTGCAGGCACCGTGCCATTTTTAAAGGGGTGCCAGCCAGCACTGCCGCCCAATTAAAATTTTTAAAGTCCTACTGCCCAAAATAATAAATAAATTTCTAATGCCCCTTTCTCACCACCACCCACAATAACAATTACAATAACTATCTGCTCTTTCTTAGAGCTTGGATTAGTACTTGGAACTATGATGTTGTTGCTATTACAGAAACTTGGTTGAGGGAAGGACAGGATTGGCAGCTAAATGTTCAAGGATTTAGAAGCTTCCGGCGGGATAGAGGGGGATATAAAAGGGGTGGGGGAGTTGCATTACTGGTTAAGGAGAATATCACAGCTGTACTGCGGGAGGACACCTCGGAGGGGTCGTGCAGCGAAGCAATATGGGTGGAGCTCAGGAATAGGAAGGGTGCAGTCACGATGTTGGGGGTTTACTACAGGCCTCCCAACAGCCAGCGGGAGGTAGAGGAGCAGATATGTAGACAGATTTTGGAAAGATGTAAAGGTAACAGGGTTATAGTGGTGGGTGATTTTAACTTCCCCTATATTGACTGGGACTCACTTAGTGCTAGGGGCTTGGATGGGGCAGAATTTGTAAGGAGCATCCAGGAGGGCTTCTTGAAACAATATGTAGATAGTCCAACTAGGGATGGGGCCGTACTGGATCTGGTATTGGGGAATGAGCCCGGCCAGGTGGTCGAAGTTTCAGTAGGAGTGCATTTCGGGAACAGTGACCAGAATTCCATAAGTTTTAAGGTACTTGTGGATAAGGATAAGAGTAGTCCTTGGGTGAAGGTGCTAAATTGGGGGAAGGCTAATTATAACAATATTAGGCAGGAACTGAAGAATTTAGATTGGGGGCGGCTGTTTGAGGGTAAATCAACATCTGACATGTGGGAGTCTTTCAAACGTCAGTTGATTAGAATCCAGGACCAGCATGTTCCTGTGAGGAAGAAGGATAAGTTTGGCAAGTTTCGGGAACCTTGGATAACGCAGGATATTGTGAGCCTAGTCAAAAAGAAAAAGGAAGCATTCATAAGGGCTGGAAGGCTAGGAACAGACGAATCCCTTGAGGAATATAAAGACAGTAGGAAGGAATTTAAGCAAGGAGTCAGGAGGGCTAAAAGGGGTCATGAAAAGTCATTGGCAAACAGGATTAAGGAAAATCCCAAGGCTTTTTATACGTATATAAAGAGCAAGAGGGTAACCAGGGAAAGGGTTGGCCCACTCAAGGACAGAGAAGGGAATTTATGTGTGGAGCCAGAGGAAATGGGCGAGGTACTAAATGAGTACATTGCATCAGTATTCACCAAAGAGAAGGACTTGGTGGATGATGAGCCTAGGGAAGGGAATGTAGATAGTCTCAGTCATCTCATTATCAAAAAGGAGGAGGTGTTGGGTGTCTTGCAAAGCATTAAGGTAGATATGTCCCCAGGGCCTGATGGGATCTACCCCAGAATACTGAGGGAGGCAAGGGAAGAAATTGCTGGGGCCTTGACAGAAATCTTTGCATCCTCATTGGCTACAGGTGAGGTCCCAGAGGACTGGAGAATAGCCAATGTTGTGCCTTTGTTTAAGAAGGGTAGCAAGGATAATCCAGGAAGTTATAGCCTTACATCAGTGGTAGGGAAATTATTAGAGAGGATTCTTCGGGACAGGATTTACTCCCATTTGGAAACAAATGGACTTATTAGCGAGAGTCAGCATGGTTTTGTGAAGGGGAGGTCGTGTCTCACTAATTTGATTGAGTTTTTTGAGGAAGTGACAAAGATGAATGATGAAGGAAGGACAGTGGATGTTGTCTACATGGACTTCAGTAAAGCCTTTGACAAGGTCCCTCATGGCAGACTGATACAAAAGGTGAAGTCACATGGGATCAGAGGGGAGCTGGCAAGATTGATACAGAACTGGCTCGGTCATAGAAGACAGAGGGTAGCAGTGGAAGGGTGCTTTTCTGAATGGAGGGATGTGACTAGTGGTGTTCCGCAGGGATCCGTGCTGGGACCTTTGCTCTTTGTAGTATATATAAATGATTTGGAGGAAAATGTAGCTGGTCTGATTAGTAAGTTTGCGGATGACACAAAGGTTGGTGGAGTTGCGGACAGCGATGAGGATTGTCAGAGAATACAGCAGGATATAGATCGGTTGGAGACTTGGGCGGAGAAATGGCAGATGGAGTTTAATTCGGACAAATGTGAGGTAATGCATTTTGGAAGGTCTAATGCAGGTGGGTAGTATACAGTAAGTGGCAGAACCCTTAGGAGTATTGACAAGCAGAGAGATCTGGGCGTACAGGTCCACAGGACACTGAAAGTGGCAACGCAGGTGGATAAGGTAGTCAAGAAGGCATACGGCATGCTTGCCTTCATCGGTCAGGGCATTAGAACATTAGAACATTACATTAGAACATTACAGCGCAGTACAGGCCCTTCGGCCCTCGATGTTGCGCCGACCTGTGAAACCATCTGACCTACACTATTCCATTTTCATCCATATGTCTATCCAATGACCACTTAAATGCCCTTAAAGTTGGCAAGTCTACTACTGTTGCAGGCAGGGCGTTCCACGCCCCTACTACTCTCTGAGTAAAGAAACTACCTCTGACATCTGTCCTATATCTATCACCCCTCAACTTAAAGCGATGTCCCCTCGTGTTTGCCATCACCATCCGAGGAAAAAGACTCTCACTATCCACCCTATCTAACCCTCTGATTATCTTATATGTCTCTATTAAGTCACCTCTCCTCCTCCTTCTCTCCAACGAAAACAACCTCAAGTCCCTCAGCCTTTCCTCGTAAGACCTTCCCTCCATGCCAGGCAACATCCTAGTAAATCTCCTCTGCACCCTTTCCATAGCTTCCACATCCTTCCTATAATGCGGTGACCAGAACTGCACGCAATACTCCAGGTGCGGTCTCACCAGAGTTTTGTACAGCTGCAGCATGACCTCGTGGCTCCGAAACTCGATCCCCCTATTAATAAAAGCTAACACACCATATGCCTTCTTAACAGCCCTATTAACCTGGGTAGCAACTTTCAGGGATTTATGCACCTGGACACCAAGATCTCTCTGTTCATCTACACTACCAAGAATCTTCCCATTAGCCCAGTACTCTGCATTCCTGTTACTCCTTCCAAAGTGAATCACCTCACACTTTTCCGCATTAAACTCCATTTGCCATCTCTCAGCCCAGCTCTGCAGCCTATCTATGTCCCTCTGTACCCTACAACATCCTTCGGCACTATCCACAACTCCACCGACCTTCGTGTCATCCGCAAATTTACTAACCCACCCTTCTACACCCTCTTCCAGGTCATTTATAAAAATGACAAACAGCAGTGGCCCCAAAACAGATCCTTGCGGTACACCACTAGCATAGATTATAAAAATTGGCAAGTCATGCTGCAGTTGTACAGAACCTTAGTTAGGCCACACTTAGAATATTGCGTGCAATTCTGGTCGCCACACTACCAGAAGGACATGAAAGCATTGGAGAGGGTACAGAGGAGGTTTACCAGGATGTTACCTGGTCTGGAGGGCATTAGCTATGAGGAGAGGTTGGATAAACTCGGATTGTTTTCACTGCAACGACGGAGGTGGAGGGGCGACATGATAGAGGTTTACAAAGTTATAAGCGGCATGGACAGAGTGGATAGTCAGAAGCTTTTTCCCAGGGTGGAAGAGTCAGTTACTAGGGGACATAGGTTTAAGGTGCAAGGGGCAAAGTTTAGAGGGGATGTGCGAGGCAAGTTTTTTACACAGAGGGTGGTGAGTGCCTGGAACCTGCTGCCAGGGGAGGTGGTGGAAGCAGGTACCATAGAGACGTTTAAGAGGCATCTTGACAAATACATGAATAGGATGGGAATAGAGGGATACGGACCCCAGAAGTGCAGAAGGTTTTAGTTTAGGCAGGCATCAAGATCGGCGCAGGCCTGGAGGCCGAATGGCCTGTTCCTGTGCTGTACTGTTCTTTGTTCTTTTCCCCAAAAATCACGTACCTTTCACATCTGACTTTCCCCCACAAACTGCGCAAAGTTTATGGTTCAACACTTCCCTCCATCCTCTACACCCATCCCCTACATTTGACCCCATCGAACCCCCACCACTCCACCCACACTGACAAACCTACCTCCTGCCCCCTCCCCGCCAGTGTGGTGCCAAGTTTCCCCAGTTGGGGATTTGAGGTGTAGGAGTACCAGCTGCCACACTAAAGGTGACGGCGGCCCTCAAGATCGCAGGTAGGTCTATGTAAATTCATTAATTTTATTCATTTGAATATTTAAATTGTGGTCCCGTCGCTCAATGGCGGTGGGGTGCGGGATCTGCCATAGAACCTCACTGCTGCTGGGGGAAGTGGGCCGGGCCCTCCCAGCGTCGAGATCTGTGGCGGCCACATCCTCATCTTCAGGCCCCCCACCACAGAACCCAGTGCCTGGGGGATAACAAAATCCAGCCCAATCTGCCAATTGAGGAATTTTAATTCATCAGTTGGAAACTGACATTAAACTTTTAATGGAAAAAAATCCTGCAGTTAACTTTAGAAAAAGCTGGCAGACAAGATGGCTACAACAATTTGCATTTGAACACTTTACACATTCCAAGGCATCCAACAGGAGACACATGTTTCGTTTAGTTTAGAGATACAGCACTGAAACAGGCCCTTTGGCCCACCGAGTCTGTGCCGACCATCAACCACCCATTTATACTAATCCTACACTAATCCCATATTCCTACCACATCCCCACCTAACCCTATATTTCCCTACCACCTACCTATACTAGGGGCAATTTATAATGGCCAATTTACCTACCCAAACCTGCAAGTCTTTGGCATGTGGGAGGAAACCGGAGCACCCGGAGAAAACCCACGCAGACACAGGGAGAACTTGCAAACTCCACACAGGCAGCACCCAGAATTGAACCCGGGTCGCTGGAGCTGTGAGGCTGCGGTGCTAACCACTGCGCCACTGTGCCGCCCATGAGCCTGGACCCAAACAATGGATTGCTCTAGCGATTGAATTATTTAAGACTGTTTTCATTAGCACGACATTCAATGCCATCCTGACACATTGACTTTGAAAGAGCAAACTCCCTCCAAGTGTAAATATTGGTTTCCTGAGGCCTGAGGAGATGGAAACTCCTCACCTTGAATCTCATTGGAAGGTTCCAAATAATAATTTGTGGCAGTCATGTGATCATCTCTATGAAAGTTGGGAGTTTCCCTTGGACAAAAGCCAATCAGAAGCCAGAAAGGGCGTGGCTTTCTCTTTCTAGAAGGCCTAGTGGGCCGTGCGAAGCCTAGCTGCTGGTTGCTGGATCCAAGGCAAAGACACCAGGCGAAAAAAGCCACCTACAATTCTGCCTACAAGAAAGGCCTGAACCAGGTGGACCAGCCTTAAACTCCACATATACCAGCCAAAGACTTCAGGAACACAACTTCAGCCGGAAGGCAACGGAATCATCCAACCTCAGAGGCTGTGTATTTTTTTTTACTTATTCTGGCCTCTAATCCCACCACAAATCTACTTTTCATGCTGTAATCCATTTATGTGTATGGGATTCTTGAGTATGTGCATGAATGTGAAGCGTATTTTTTTATTATTTTATTTAGATCGGGTTTATATTGTTAAGTATAATAAACTCACCTTTTTCTTGATTAAACCCAAGAAAACCTGTCTGATTGGTTCTTTCACGATCACAACAAAGGTAAAAGATAAAAGGCAAAACACTCACTGATTTGGTGAGCACATCCACTGAGATGGATTTTATGCAGCTACTGTCAGGAGCGGTGGCTGAAAAACATGGCAGTGCCACGCCACTGCGATCTTCCTCGAAGCAGCCCACAATAATGTGCTGGTCGGGCCGTTTCCCCCCCCCCATCATATACAGGGGCAGGGCTCTCTGACACCGGAGATGGCATCAGCTGCTTGTGTGCAGGCATTGGTGCCATTTTTGAAGGGCAGCCCTGCCGGCTAATTTACATTTTTGAAGTTATACCCCCAGCACTGTACCAATCAAAAATCTGTCACCCCTTTCTCACTCTCCAATAACCACCCCCCCCCCCCCCCACCAAAACACTTAAATCCAACACTTGACCTTCCCCCCCCCAAACTGAACAAAGTGCAGAGGTCACCCCTTTCCACCATCTCCTACACTAGTATTGTAAATCTGACCCCATTACCTGCCCCCATCTCACCTCAGCACCAACAATCAAAAGTTCCCCCTTCCCCACCTCGGTGACGCCTGCTTTCCCTGGACGGGAAAGTGAAGGTGCGTGAGTGCTGGCCGCTGCTAAGACGATTGCCGTCCAAAGGTAAGATTGGAGAGAATTTTATTTAAATCTATTCATGTGCTTAATTGAAATATGTAAAGCCGAGTCCTGTTGCCCAACGGTGGGGGACTCTGCCATGGAGACTTGCTATTGTCGGGAAGATCGGGCCTGGCACTCCCGGCGTCAGTCTCCTTGGTGGGCCACTGCCAGAACAATCTTCTAGCCCCTGCCCCCCACCCCCACCATGGAGCTCAGTAAAATCACGGCCACTGTTTGATAAGGAATTATCCCTGTTGCGGTCAAATAAGAGGAAGGACAAGAGGGGAGCCTGGGATCCCCTCCTCACCTGGGATCCCCTCCTCACTTGGAACCCCTCCTCACCTGGGATCCCCTTCTCACCTGGAACCCCTCCTCACCTGGGATCCCCTCCTCATCTGGAACCCCTCCTCACCTGGGATCCCCTTCTCACCTGGAACCCCTCCTCACCTGGGATCCCCTCCTCACCTGGAACCCCCATCTCACCTGGGATCCCCTTCTCACCTGGAACCCCTCCTCACCTGGGATCTCCTCCTCACCTGGAACCCCCTCCTCACCTGGAATCCCCTCCTCACCTGGGATCCCCTCCTCACCTGGAACCCCCTCCTCAACAGGGATCCCCTCCTCACCTGGAACCCCCTCCTCAACTGGGATCCCCTCCTCAACTGGGATCCCCTCACCTGGAATCCCCTCCTCACATGGAACCCCCTCCTCACCTGGGACCCTCTCCTCACCTGGAACCCCCTCCTCACCTGGGACCCCCTCCTCACCTGGGATACCCTCCTCAACTGGGATCCCCTCCTCAACTGGAACCCCCTCCTCACCTGGAACCCCCTCCTCAACTGAGATCCCCTCCTCACCTGGAACCCCCTCCTCACCTGGGACCCTCTCCTCACCTGGGACACCCTCCTCACCTGGGACCCTCTCCTCACCTGGGACACCCTCCTCACCTGGAATCCCCTCCTCACCTGGGACTCTCTCCTCAACTGGGACCCCCTTCTCACCTGGAATCCCCTCCTCACCTGGAACCCCCTCCTCAACTGAGATCCCCTCCTCACCTGGAACCCCCTCCTCACCTGGGACCCTCCTCACCTGGGACACCCTCCTCACCTGGAACCCCCTCCTCACCTGGGACCCTCTCCTCACCTGGGACCCTCTCCTCAACTGGGACCCCCTCCTCACTTGGATCCCCCTCCTCAACTGGAACCCCCTCCTTGCCTGGGATCCCCTCCTCACCTGGAACCCCCTCCTCACCTGGAACCCTCTCCTCACCTGGGACACCCTCCTCACCTGGAACCCCCTCCTCACCTGGGACCCTCTCCTCACCTGGGACCCTCTCCTCACCTGGGACCCCCTCCTCACCTGGTACCCCCTACTCACCAGGAACCCCCTCCTCACCTGGGATCCACTCTTCTCCTGGGACCCTCTCCTCACCTGGGACCCTCTCCTCACCTGGGACCCCCTCCCCACCTGGCCGTAACAGCTTGTTAAAAGGACAATGCATATTGGGAAGAAAGAATGTTGCTCAGTGAAGCTGGCTCACACATACTCCTGCTACCAGTTCTCTGTCCTGTCAGGAACACGAATTCCCTATTACTTTCATTTGTGATAGAAGGGAGTTGATGCAGGGCTGATACTATAAGTTGCTCACAGCACAGCCAAACAATATGCAGCTGTGGATCAGACACCAAGAACTCAATCTTGTCAAGTAGTGCAACAGAAAACAACCCATTTCCCAAGGAAACTAAGTATGTTTCCACTCAGTGAGACTGCAGACAGGCAGAATAGAAATGACAAAGCATCAGTTATGAAGGGTCATTCAAGCACAAACACATGGGATGACCAACTGAATGTCTCAGAAGACATAAGGAATTCAGGCCACTCACTTGAAGTGCCCTGTGTCGCGCTCAAACTGCAGTAGCAACAGATAGCAGCATTCATTGTTCTCCCATGTACCCTGGGCCAGACACATACTTTAGACAATGCTATGTTTGCCCTGAAAATCAACAGCAGCTTTCCTCAGTTTTGATTAACCCTTTCTGAGTATTATACTGATTAGCATAGCCAAGAAGGTGCAACAATGACACCTGCCTAAGACCAGGGTATTAGCAACTCCCAAACCCACTCCTTCCACCACCGACACACAGTGGCAGCAGTGTGTACCATCTACAAGATGCACTGCAGCAATGCACCAAGGGTCCTTAGACAGCACCTTCCAAACCAGCGACCTCTACCAACTAGAAGGACAAGGGCAGCAAATACATGGGAACACCACCACCTGCAAGTTCCCCTTCAAGTCACACACCATCCTGACTTGGAACTATATTGCCGTTCCTTCACTGTCGCTGGGTCAAAATCCTGGAACTCCCTTCCTAACAGCACTGTGGGTGTACCTACCCCACATGGACTGCAGCGGTTCAAGAAGGCAGCTCACCACCACCTTCTCAAGGGCAATTAGGGATGGGCAATAAATGCTGGCCTGGCCAGTGACGCCCACATCCCATGAATCAGAAGAGAACATGTTATAAGAGTAAATGAGAAACTTGACAAGTCAAAAATCATTGTTACTAATGAATGATGCAGAGACTTTCATTGTTTGTAAATGTGACAATTTGTCCATCTTTCTCAGCACAATCTCATTTTAACTTTGACGCTCTGTCTGTGTGAACCCCAATTGGTGGTTACAACAGGCTATCAATTAGAATGGATTTCCCAGTGGACTTTCCACCCTTCCAGGCGAAACAATGATTTCTTTGTACTTCTTTTGAATTATTATACTGTATTCGCTGCTCACAATGCAGTCTCATCTACACCAGGGAGACTAAACACAGGTTAGATGAACACTTTGCAGAACACCTCCGTTCAGACTGCAAGCATGACTCTGAGCTTCCAGTAATCTGTCATTTTAATTCTCCACATTGCTCCCACTCTGCCCTCGGCCTCCTGCTGTATTCCAATGAAGCTCAATGGAAGCTCAAGGATCAGCAACATCTCATGTTTTGACTGGGAACTTTACAGCCTTTTGGACTCAACACTGAGTTCAATAATTTCTGATCATAACCTCTGCTCCCATTTTTCCAGACAGCAGCTGTTGGTGATGATTCTTCTATTGGCATTTACACCTCCTCCAGACTAAAGACCTGCTACCTGACCTGAACCCGATGGGACCAGACGACATATCTCGGGTTCAGATCGGGTCGGGTTGCTCTTCCAGGTCCGGCTTTTGGGCTCAGGTCGGGTTGGGCCAGGTCCGGGTCAGACACACACAACAAGAAGTGTTAAAAGTAAAAACCTACCTGAGCTGGGAGTCCGGGACGTCAAAGAGGGAAACTCTGAGTCTGCGTAGTGAGCGTCTCTATGACGTCATCACGCTCATGCTGCAGCTTCCTGCAGATTGGGAGTTGGAAGGTAGGTAAAGTGAACATTCCGGTGGTCGGGTCGGGTCGGGTCGGGTCGGGCGTGGGAAGAAAATGGAGAGACTTGGGCCAGGTCAGGCTCGGGTCTGATGTGGTTCTGTCGGTCAGGCCTTTACTCTAGACACATCTTTTGTTTCTTTACTTGTCCCATTACCATCTCCTTTTGTCATTTAATCTCTCTTCCCTTCCAACCTAATCACAGACCTTCCCTTTTGTTCTACCCCTCCCCTGCCATGTACTTGATTAAAATCTGTTCCACCTCTAACTTCTTTCAGCTGTGATGAAAGGTCATTGACCTGAAACGTTGGCTGAATTTTACCGCAGGCTTTGGGAACTTGACATTGAGCTGAAGTGTGAGTCTTGAGCCTGCACTCTGCAGCAGCAGGACCATCTCAGCCGAGGAGGCCTCCTAATTGCCTGCCTGCAGGTCCCCCATCCAATTAAGGACACCAGGAGAGGTTGGTGCTGCTGAGGCAGGTCAGAAATCTCTGGGGTGCCACAAGATGTAGGTGCCCTCATAGAGCTAAGAACAAATTAAAATTTAGGATGGCCAAGGGGGAAGGCCCCACCGATTGCAGAGCTATACCTCTCCCGGGTGATTGTTGGGGCTGCGGGGCTGGGGCGGCTACCTCCAAGAAGCTGCCAGCCTCTCCTCTGTCACCTGCCCGCCGCTGGGAAACCTCGGTGGGAGTGGGAGTGGGGGTGTAGCCACGGGGAGCCATCCTGACGTGACTCCCTACTCCATCCTGACGTGACTCCCTACTCCATCCTGACGTGACTCCCTACTTTCTTGCTGCTCAGCCAATTTCCGAACCAGGTCAATAAATTACCTTCAGTTCCATGAGCTTTGGGTTAATGGTTCTCTTATGAGGGGTTTTATTAAAAACCTTCTGGATGTTCCTATAAATAACATCTATAAACATTCCCCTGTCCACTACTTCAGTCACCTCTTCAAAAAATTCAATCAAGTTCGGCAAACATGACCTACCCTTTCCAAATCCATGCTGGCTCTCTTCAAGCAGGTGAAAATTTAAATTGTTCAGTGACCGTATCCATAATTATAGACTCGAGTATTTCCCTCAACAACAGATGTTAGGCTAACTGGTCTATAATTCTCTGCTTTCACTACATCACTTTTCTTCAATGGCGGAGTGACATGCCCACTTTTACGATCGAAAGGAATAGTTCCCAAATTGAGAGAACTTTGGAAGATTATAGTTAAGGCATGTGTAATTCCCGCAGCTATTTTCTTTGAAGCCCTGGGATGGGAACCATCTAGTCCTGGGGAGTCTCACTCTTTAGTGCCATTAATTTCTTCATTACTGTTATTTTGCCTACACTAATTTTGGTGAGTCCCCGTCCCTGATTCAATTTTAGTTTCCTTGGGATGTCGATATTGGAATCCTCTTCCTCTACTGTAAATACTGATGCAAAATAATTATTCAACATGCCTGCCATTTCCTTAGTTTTATTGATAATATCATTATTATCAACTTCACATTGCTCCTGGTAAACCCTCTTTTTCCTCATATCATTTTAAAAGATTGTGTGTTGATTTTGATATCCCTTGATAGACAAAAATGAAAAACGAGAAAGGGAAGGACTTTTAAAAGAATATGATCACCAAACACAGGTTAGTTTGTGTTCAAGTAAATGTACAAAAAATTGAATCAAATTGGTGAGCTGGAAGCATAAATTGCTGTGCGAGTGTGATAGAATTAATAAAAATGTGGTTAGGCTTGGGCAAATTGTGAACAGAACATTGCTGGCTCCAAACTATTCAGGAGGGATAGAGTGGGGAGTGTTAAAGATTACAGTATTCCCAGCATAAAGATGATATAAGCAATGGTAAAAACAGCAAATCCATTTAATTAGAGATAAGGAATAAGAAAAGAACAGTTACTCTGCTGGAGTGTGATGCAAATCACCAAACAATGGATAGAGGGAAGAAATATTTGAACCAATTAGAGAACAATGTAACAACAATAGGGTGACGGTAATGGGATGGTTTAAATTACACAGAAATAGACTGGGAAATAAGTAATTGGGGAAAAGTCAAGGTGACCAGGTCGATATCTGAATATGGAGCAGAATATTTTTAGTCTAACTGGATGTTTCTAATTTTTTATTTGTTCATAGGATGTGGGCATCACCAACTAGGCCAATATTTATTGCCCATCTCTACTAGGCCATTTAAGAGTCAACCACATTGCTGTGGGTCTGGAGTCACGTGAAGGCCAGACCAGGTAAGATTTCCTTCCCCAAAGGACATTAGTAAATAAATGGGTTTTTAACAACAATTGACAATGGTTTCATGATCACCATTAGACTAGTTTCTTAATTCCAGATTTATTAATTGAATTCCAATTTCACCATCTGCCCTGTTGGAATTCAAACCCATGTCCCCAGAGTATTAGCCTAGGCCTCTGGATTACTAGCCCCATGACTTAACCTGTTTTGTCTTTATGTTGTTTCTGGTTTTCAGATGTTGGAAAGAATCATGCTTTAATCTTGGGAAAGGCTGGAGTCAGTCTGGTTTATTACAGTACCATGTTTTTTACTGTAGTACCTGATTCTTGTGTTACATATAACATGACTCCCCAGTGCAGCCGTGAATGAGGACCCCCACTGGAACACTTAAACATAACAACTAGTTCCTAGCGAATTAGTTCCTAACACCTTACAGATAGTATAATAATATGTACAAATATAACATCCCTCTTTCTTTAAAACATAATGCCCCTATATCAATATAACTGTCAATATAAATAAAGTAGATTATCATCCGACTTGTGGAAATAATCTGAACCCCTTATTAGAGTCTTTTATAGCATGTATTCTTTTTAAAATATTCACAGTATCGCTTGGGTAGTAAGATGTTGTGCCTCCATCTTGTAGATTTGGTATTTGTTGTTCTCAGTGTTGAGTTGTCACACTGTACAGGTGATGTTGTGTCACTTGCTGGTGATGTTGTTAATGTTGTCTCACTGGATAGTGATGTTTCCGGTGTTGATGATGGTCTTTTCTGTTGTTCCAGCTCAGGTGTAGGTCGAATATGTATTCTATTCCTTCTCATTTGATTACTAGTTTCAGTCTCAATGATATATGACCTTGGAGTCTCAGCTTCACTAACTACTTTTACTGGGCTCCAGGTTTTCATGATTGGATCCTGTACATGTACAGTTTGTCCTTTCAACAGCTCGGGTAGGGATTTAGCATATTTGTTGACGTGTTGCTCTCCTCTTACCTGTGCTTCAGTGAACTGTTGTTTCACTTCCTCCTGGTCACGTGAAGGATGTATTTTGCTTGGCAGAGTTGTCTTATATTTTCTTCCATTTAACAGCTCTGCAGGTGATTTCATGTCAGCCTGGAGAGGTGTGGATCGGAGTGACAATAAGGCCAGGTTTTGGTCTTCCTTTGTCTCTTGGCATTTCACAAGTGTTCTTTTGACCATCTGAATGTGTCTGTCTATAAATCCGTGTCCCCGTGGGTAGTGTGGTGATGAGGTGATGGTGTTGAATTCATACTGGTCAGCGAATTCCTTAAATTCTCTGGATGTAAATTGGGTGCCATTGTCACATATTAACCTTTCAGGAATCCCTTGCTCAGTGAACAGGACTCGTACTGCTGAGATTATTGTTGTGGTTCTCAAGTCTTTCACCTTCTGGATAAAAGGGAATTTTGAGTAGTAGTCTGTGACTATGAGATACCATTCTTGGTTATGTGTGAATAAATTGACTCCCACAGTATGCTATGCTCTGGGTGGTACTTCAGTAACTATCATCTCCTCTTTCTGTTGGGAGTTTCTGTACTTCTGGCATACATTGCATGTAGACACCATATTTTCGATATCTTTGCATATGCCTATCCAGTACACAGCTGATTTGGCTCTGAGCTTACACTTCTCCATTCCCATATGGCCTTTGTGTATCTATTGGAGAACTTCTTCCTGCATTGTTTTGGGAATGATTATTCTGGATTCGGCCAGCAGAACACCATCTTCTAGTGAGATGTCATCTCTGATAGACCAGTACTGCTGTATTGCTGGCTGTGTGTGCTTTATCTTATCAGGCCATCCCTGGATCACTTGCTGAGATAGCGTCTGTAACTCCTCGTCTTTGCTGGTCTCATCTCTAATTTGACTCAGTTTGGGTGGTGTTACATTCATTAGGTGATGAATCTTTATACCTAGATCTTCTATCTCGTGTTTCTCCTGTGGTGACAACTGAGATAGGGTGTCTGCCAGTATCATTTCTCTTCCTGGCTGATATTTCAGAGAGAAATCATAACTCTGAAGCCTCAACAGTAACCTCTGCAGTCTTGCTGGTGCTTTTACATAGATTTTTCTTGTAGATCTGCTCCAGTGGACGATGATCACTCTTCACTGTGAACTTCCTCCCACAGAGATATGTGTGGAACTTCTCACATCCATACACGACTGCCAAAAGCTCTCTTTCTATGTTGGCATATCTTGTCTCAGCTGATGTTAGAGCTTTGGATGCAAATGCTATTGGCTTTCCCTCTTGTACCAGGGCTGCTCCCAATCCTTTTGTGGAAGCATCTACTTGCAGAGTGACAGGTTTCTTTCTGTCGTAGTATGACAGACTTGTCTCCTGGTATACTACCTTTTTGAGTTTGTTGAAACTCCTGTCATGTGACTCTGACCATTGGTACTTTACATCCATCTTCTTTCATTTCCTGCAGGTTTGCCGCGTGTTCCGACATGCACGGAATAAAGGAGTTCATGTATTGTATCAAACCAAGGAAACTTCTCAATTCTCTCTTATCTCTTGGGGCTTCCATCCTAGAGATAGCTGAGATTCTTTCAGGGCTCGGCTTAACTCCGTCAGGTGTGTACACCATTCCGAAGAACTGGCATTCTGTCACTTTCATAATGCATTTGTCTGCGTTTAACTTAATCCCAGCTTTCCTGGTTCTCTCCAGGGCTTCATGTAAATGGTTGTCATGATCTTTCTCATTTACACTATATATCTGGATATCATCAGCTATGTCAACTGCTCCTTTGCATCCCCTGTATGTCTCGTCTACCTTCTGTTGGAACACATCCTGGCTCACTTTGAGGCCAAAGGGTAGATGCAGGAATTTGTACCATCCAAAGTGTGTGTTGAATGTTGTCAACAGTGAAGATTCTGCATCTAGCTTCACATTCCAGTAGCCATTTCTGGCATCAAGCTTGCTGAAAACTTTTGCCCCTGCCAGTGCTAGTGTGATTTCTTCCAGTGTGGGAATAGGGTAGTGATCCCTCTTTATTGCTTGGTCAAGATCTTTTGGATCCAGGCAAATTCTTAGCTGTCCATGGCTTCTCTCTCACCATGATGGAATTTACCCAATCTGTAGGCTCTGTGACTCTGGCGATCACCTTCTTTTCTTCCATTTCTTGGAGCTCTCTTTCAAGCTTTTCTTTTAGTTGTACTGGTACTTTACATGGGGGAGGAATTACTGGTTTCATCGCTGGGTCAATAGTGATGTGATACTCAAAATCTTTGAAGCATCCAACCGTCTCATCAAAACACTCTGGGTGCATTTGTACCAGATCTTCTTTGTTTCTGATCGGAGGGTGATTTTCAGTGGGTGGATTATCTTCAACCCTCAGTGTCACCTCCTTCACCTTATGGTTTACTGAGATAATCTGTAGCTCTTCACAACTGCTCAACCCCAGGATAGCTGGACATCTGTTTCTGTGACATAGAACATACAGTTAACATCTTTTCCTTTGTGTGTCCCTCTGATTTGGGTTGTTCCTAGATGTCGAATCTCAGTTCCCCCGTATGCTGTGAGGATGACATTGTTTGGTTTCAGAGCACCTTCCTTTGGATAATCATTTTTCTCCAAATTTTCAGGAAAGATCTGCTGGTATAGCCTGAGTGGGATGATGTTACTCTGTGCTCCAGTATCAATCTTCACCTTCAGATTTATCATTGTGGGCTTATTTCTCAGCCTCTTCCTGATCTGAATGGTTGTGTGAATTTCTTTTCTCTGGGAACTGTCACATCCAGACATTTCATGTAATTCTATGGTTTCTATGTCTTTCATGTTCTCAAACCCACCGCCATCTTCCAGGGGTTGGATGTTTTGGTTTCTTTCACTATTCCTTCACCCTGTTACTCTGGCTCTGGTGACTCGTCTACCACCTTCTTGCCTTGTTCTGCACATCTTTTCCCAGTGATTGTTCTTTCCGCAAGCTCTGCAGAACATTTCCTTCTATCTGTCAAGTCATGTGGTCGTCCACAGCTCCTGCACGTCTTTCTCTCTGTCTGGTGTACGTTCTTTAGTTGTTGTTTCACTGCACTGACCCTGCTGCCTGTTTCTTGGCTTAACTGAAGGCTAGCCATTTGGGTAGTCATTGTCTTCATCTGTCTGCTCATGGCTTCATGTGCTCTGGCAGTGTCTACAGCCTGTGATATTGTGAGCTTGTCCTGTCCGATTAGAGCTTTCGGTACTTCAGGATGTGCAGAACCCCAAATGAGCTGATCTATCAGTCTTTCACCTGTGTCCTTAAATTTACATTTTCTGGCTGCATTTTTCAATCTTGCTACAAAATTGTCAATAGGCTCATCTAGTTCCTGTCTGAGGCCTTGAAATTCATAATCGGTATATCCGATGATTGGATTTTGGCTGGAGATGGGTGCTGAATCTTTCAAAAATTTTGTCTGGTTTCTGCTGTCCTCTTCACTTAAGTCCCAGTTGTTAAATAAATGTAATCCTTTATCTCCAGCCCACAGAAGGATATAGCTGACCATCTCCTCTTCACTAGTGCCATTTAGGAAACTATTGAATGCCAGATTTGCACTTTTGTTTAAACTTCTTAAATGCCTCTATAACATCATCAGCTTCCCAATTCATGATGGGCTGTAGCTGTGCATTCATTCCTGTCCAGGCTGACATTTCGATTTTTTTTTAGAATTTTCGCACGAGTCACTCAGTTTTTCTGTCTCTCTCTGGCACTAATTTGGGTCACTTTTCTCAATCTGATGCTTTTAAAAATGTTGTAGGTGTACTCATAGACACTCGCTGCCACCATGTTTCATCTTTATGTTGTTTCTGGTTCCCAGATGTTGGAAAGAATCACACTTTAATCTTGATAAAGGCTGGAGTCAGTCTTCTTTAATTCAGCACCATGCTTTGTGCTGTAGAACCTGATTCTTGTGTTACATATAACATGACTCCCCAGTGCAGCCATGAATGTGGCCCCCCCACTGGAACATGTAAACATAACAACTAGTTCCTAGCAAATTAGTTCCTGACACTTTACAAATAGTATAACAATATATACATATATAACATGCCACCACTTCCCTTGTTGCTAGAAATGCAAAGATTGGGGACTGCCAAGAAGAAAGTGACAAATTAGAGAGGAAACTGGTTAAAGCACAGAAAACTGAGCGTAGTGATGAACAGATTTTTTTTGGACTAGAGGAATACAAACATTGCTGCGACTATTTTTAGTATAGGTAAATAATTTGGACTTGTATGTAAGGACACAATTTAAAATTTACAGATGGCACAAAGTAAGTGGGCATAGTAAGTTATGAAGAGGTTGTAAGCATTGCAAGAGAACATAGGCTAGTAGATGCCAGATGAAATTTAATGCAGAGAAATCTGAGTTGATATAATTTGCGAGGAAGAATAAAACATATAAACTAAATGGGACAAGTTAAGAGTAGAGGAACAGAGAGATCAAGTGATTGGTAAACAGAAATATTTAAAGATGGGAGAACAAATTGATAAAGGTGTAAAAAATAGTGAGGAGGAAAGTCTTAGATTACAGGACGATATAGATGGGCTGGTAAAATGGGCGGAGCAGTGGCAAATGGAATTTAATCCTGAGAAGTGTGAGGTGATGCATTTTGGGAGGACTAACAAGGCAAGGGAATATACAATGGATTGTAAGACCCGAGGAAGTACAGAGGGTCAGAGGGACCTTGGTGTACTTGTCCATAGATCACTGAAGGCAGCAGCACAGGTAGATAAGGTGTTTAGGAATGCATATGGGATACTTGCCTTTATTAGCCGAGGCATAGAATATAAGTGCAGGGAGGTTATGATGGAGCTGTATAAAACGCTAGTTAGGCCACAGCTGGAGTACTGTACAGTTCTGGCACTCCCTCTATCCCAAGAACATCCTTCCTCAGATAAGGTGACCAAAACTGCATGCAATATTCCAGGTGTGGCCTCACCAAGGCCTTGTATAATTGCAGCAAGACATCCCTGCTCCTGTACTCGAATCCTCTCGCTATGAAGGCCAACATACCATTTGCCTTTTTTATCGCCTGTTGCACCTGCATGTTTACCTTCAGCAACTGGTGTATGAGAACACCCAGGTCTCGCTGCATATTCCCCTCTCTCAGTTTATAGCCATTCAGATAATAATCTGCCTTCCTGTTTTTGCTACCTAAGTGGATAACCTCACATTTATCCACATTATACTGCATCTGCCATGCATTTGCCCACTCACTCAACTTGTCCAAATCACCCTGAAGCTTCTCTGCATCCTCCTCACAACTCACCCTCCCACCCAGTTTTGTGTCATCTGCAAATTTGGAGATATTACATTTAGTTCCTTCATCTAAATCATTAATATATATTGTGAATAGCTGGGGTCCTAGCACCGATCCCTGCAGTACCCCACTAGTCACTGCCTGCCATTCAGAAAAATACCTATTTATCCCTACTCTTTGTTTCCTGTCTGCCAACCAATTTTCTATCCATCGCAATACACTACCCCCAATCCCATGCGCTTTAATTTTACACCCTAATCTCTTATGTGGGACTTTGTTGAAAACCTTCTGAAAGTCCAAATAAAGCACATCCACTGGCTCCCCCTCATCAACTCTACTAGTTACATCCTCGAACAATTCTAGTAGATTTGTCAAGCATGATTTCCTTTTCGTAAATCCATGCTGACTCTGCCCGATTCTACCACTGTTCTCCAAGTGCTCTGCTATAAAATCTTTGATCATGGACTGTAGAATTTTCCCCACTACCAACATCAGGCTGACTGGTCTATAATTCCCTGCTTTCTCTCCACTTCCTTTTTTAAATAGTGGGGTTACATTTGCTACCCTCCAATCTGTAGGAACTGTTCGAGTCTATAGAATCTTGGAAGATGACCACCAATGCATCCACTATTTCTGGGGCCACTTCCTTAAGTACCCTGGGATGTAGATTATCAGGCCCTGAGGATTTATTGGCCTTCAATCCCATCAATTTCCCCAGCACCATTTCTCCACTGATACTGATTTCCTTCAGTTCCTCTCTCTCACTAAACCCTGTGTTCCCCAACATTTCTGGTATGATATTTGTGTCCTCCTTTGTGAAGACAGAACCAAAGTATGCATTTAGTTGGTCAGCCATTTCTTTGTTCCCTATAATAAATTCCCCTGTTTCTGACTGCAAAGGATCTACATTTGTCTTCACCAATCTTTTTCTCTTCACATACCTATAGAAACTTTTATAGTCAGTTTTTATGTTCCCCGCAAGCTTGCTGTCGTACTCTATTTTCCCCTTCTTAATCAATCCCTTGGTCCTCCTTTGCTGAATTCTAAACTGCTCCCAATCCTCAGGTCTGTTGTTTTTCTGGCAAATTTGTATGCCTCTTCCTTGGATCTAATGCTATCTCTAATTTCCCTTGTAAGCCATGGTTTGGCTACCTTTCCCGTTTTACTTTTGCGCCAGACAGGGATAAACAATTGTTGCAGTTCATCCATGCACTCTTTGAATGTTTGCCATTGCCTATCCACTGTCATACCTTTAAGTGACGTTTCCCAATCCGTCATGGCCAACTCGCACCTTATACCTTCATAGTTTCCCTACTAAGATTCAGGACCCTAGTCTCAGAATCAACTACGTCACTCTCCATCTTGATGAAGAATTCTATCATATTATGGTCGCTCATCCCCAAGGGGTCTCACACCACTAGATTGTCAATTATTCCTCTCTCATTACACAATACCCAGTCTAGGATGGCCTGTTCTCTAGTTGGTTCCTCAACGTATTGGTCCAGAAAACCATCCTGTATACACTCCAAGAATTCCTCCTCTACAGTATTGTGACTAATTTGATTGGCCAATCTACATGCAGATTAAAATCACCCATAATTACAGATGTTCCTTTATTGCATGCATCTCTAATTTCCTGTTTAATGCCATTCCCAACATCACCACTACAGTTTGGGGGTCTATATACAACCACCAGTAACGTTTTTTGCTCCTTCGTGTTTCTCATCTCCATCCATACAGATTCCACATCGTCGGAGCTAATATCTTTCCTCACTATTGCGTTAATTTCCTCTTTAACCAGCAATGCAACTCCACCGCCTTTTACTTTTTGTCTGTCCTTCCGAAATACTGAATATCTCTGGATGTTCATTTCCCATCCCTGGTCACCTTGCAGCCATGTCTCCGTAATCCCGACTATATCATACCCGTTTACATCTATTTGTGCGATTAATTCATCCACTTTATTGTGAATGCTCCGCGTGTTAAGGCACAAAGCCGTAAGGCTTGTCTTTTTAACATTACTTGTCCCCTTCCCACTATTTTTCACTGTGGCCCTGTTTGATTCTGGCCCTTGATTTCTCTGCCTATCACTTTTCTTATTTCCCTTACTGTCTTTTGTTCTTGTCTTTGATCTCCCCTCCTCTGACTCCTAGCAAATGTTCCCATCCCCCTGCCATTTTAGTTTAAACCCTCCCCAACCACTCTCGCAAATACTCCCCCGAGGACATCAGTCCTGGTCCTGCCCAGGTGTAACCCGTCCAGTTTGTACTGGTCCCACTTTCCCCAGAACCGGTCCCAATGTCCCAGGAAATCTAAAACCCTCCCCCTCACACCATCTCTTCAGCCACGTATTCATCCAATATATCCCGCTATTTCTACTCTGACTAGCACGTGGCACTGGTAGTAATCCTGAGATCACTACCTTTGAGGTCCTACTTTTCAACTTACTTCCTAGCTCCCTATATTCTGCTTTTAGGACTTCATCCTTTTTTTCTTAACCTATGCCGTTTGTACCAATGTGTACCACAACCACTGGCTGTTCACCCTCCCCCTTTAGAATGTCCTGTAACCGCTCTGAGACATTCTTGACCCTAGCACCAGGGAGGCAACATACCATCCTGGAGTCTCTCTTGCGGCCACAGAAACCCCTATCTATTCCCCTTACAATTGAATCCCCTATAACTATTGCATTCCCACACTTTTTACTTCTCCCCTGTGCAGCAGAGCCAACCGTGGTGCAACGAATTGGTCTGTTGCTGCTTTCCCCTGACAGGCCATTCCCCCAACAATATCCAAAGCAGTATATCTGTTTTGCAGGGGAATAGCCACAGGAGATTCCTGAACTGCCTGCCTAGTCCTCTTGCTCTGCCTGGTGGAGTCTGACCACCTCTCTATACGTGCTATCCATGATACTCTCCGCCTCGTGAATGCTCCACAGTGTCCCCAGCTGCCGCTCCAGCTCCGAAACCCAGGCTTCCAGGAGCTGCAGCTGGAGACACTTCCTGCACACATGCTGGTCCCGGGCACTGGAAATGTTCCCAGCTTCCGACATGGAGCACGAGGAGCACATCACGGCTTTGAGCTCTCCTGCCATGACTTAACCCTTTAAATTAAATATTTTGGAAGATCTTAATGTCAAATAATATCAATTACTCTAGGGCCCTTCTTCCCTGGTCCTTGTTACTACAGAACTCCCTAAAAAAAAAAGCACTACTTATTATATATGAAAATAAACTGTAAACCTTTCTTACCTTAGATACTTACCCAGCTATTTACAGCCATTCCCTAACAGAAGTGACTCACCAACCAATCACCTTGCAGCTTTCCTATGACATCACTGTTGGCTTTTTTTTTCAAAACTCCGGCGCGCTGGAAGAGGTCCAACTGCTCCCACACAGGTCCGACTGCTCCCACACAGGTCCGACTGCTCTCCGCTCCTGAAGGTAAGTGAAGGCCCTGAGCCCCTTGCTGGATTTATCTGCTCCCGGTTCTGGCTGTTTCCACACGGGTCTGACTGCTTTCCGCTCCTGAAGGTAAGTGAAGGCCCCGAGCCTCGAGTTGGATTTATCCACTCCCGGTTCTGGTTGTTACCACACAGGTCCGACTGCTGTCCCTCCTGAAGGTAAGTGAAGGTCTTGAGCCTCGTGCTGGACTTAGCTGCTCCCAGTTCTGATTGTTTCCACACAGGTCCGACTGCTCTCCGCATCCTGAAGGATGTTGCCTGGGCTGGAGAATTTCAGCTATGAAGAGAGACCGAAAAGGCTAGGTATAAAAACAAGAAATGCTGGAAATGCTCAGCAGGTCTGGCAGCATCTATGGAGAGAGAAGCAGAGTTAACGTTTCAGATCAGTGACCCTTCTTTAGAACTTGACTGAAAAGGCTAGGGTTGTTTTCCTTAGAGCAGAGAAGGCTGAGAGGGGACATGATTGAGGTATACAAAATTATGAGGGGCATTGATAGGTTTGATAGGAAGAAACTTTTTCCCTTAGCGGAGGTGTCAATAAGCAGGAGGCATAGATTTAAGGTAAGAGGTTGGGGGTTTAGAGGGGATTTGAGGAAAAAGCTTTTCACCCAGAGGGTGGTTGGAATCTGGAACACACTGCCTGAAGGGGTGGTAGAGGCAGGAACACGCACAACTTTTAAAAAGTATTTGGATGAGCACTTGAAATACCATAGCATACAAGGCTGCGGGCCAAGTGCTGGAAAATGGGATTAGAATAGATAGGTGCTTGATGGCCAGCACAGACACAATGGGCCGAAGGGCCTGTTTCTGTGCTGTCTAACTCTATGATTCTATGACTCTATGACAAAACCTTAAATGTTCTAAATTAGGGAATAGAACACATAATCAGACAGCGTGCCGAGTGCATATCACTGGACAGTCCACAGCTAAAAAATGGTGTATAGATTTTGCTGTCCCAAAAGAGATTCACTCAGGCAATTCAGCGATTCTAACTTTTACAAAGGAGGAGAAACTGGGACTCTTTTTACGAGAATAGAGGAAGGTTAAGAGGAGATCCGAAAGAGATGATCAAAATTAGTCGGGATTTGCTAAGTTTAACAGTGTGAAGAATAGGTTAAGAAAAATATTTTTAAACTGAGGGTTGTGAGGTTATGGGTATAGGGTAGAACCAGAACCCCAATTGGAGTAACAGCAGGGAGATGGGACAAAGCAGCCATTCTTTCAGTGGGTTGGCACAGTATTGATGGGTCAAATGGCCACATCTCAGTTGTAAACTTCCATGATTCTAAAGCATCATAGTCCCAGAAGCAATGAAATCATTACTTATGTACCCTTCATTCTCGTGCCAAAGATATTCTGCATCTTATGCGGAAGATCAAAACTGATGAATTTCTCATTATCCCCCCTGGGTGACCCAGAAACTAAACAGGTCAACAAAACAAGGTGCAGGCAAATGTCACCATCAGAGTTTTGCTTGGTTGTCTTGTCTGGTGCAGCTAAGGAAGGAATTTCTAAATCGTCTGTTCCCAATCAGAGCTGCTGATATGTGATGTGCCCTGTATTACTCTCCATGCATGTACTCATACACACTTACACAATCATTTCTCACAACAAAAGATTATTAATTGAACTGCAACAGTGAAAGTACAAGCATCGAGAGGAATGGTAGGAAATGATTCCATGGTGTGCACAAGGTCAGAAGTGGCAGTAGATCAAAGTCTCAGTGAAACATCGTGTTCCGCTTTGCACAGGCATTGGATTTCAGAATAGTTAATGTTCTGTTGTAATGCAGTCTGACTGGGGAGCAGATGGAGCAGAAAGACCCAGAATTCATTCCGGGAAAGCAGCAAGAATCCTTCAACATTTACTCAACATAAAAATAACCATTTTATTTGCTTTAAATGAACATTGCAACTCAGTTACTAATCAGCAGTCTGAATACATAGCCTATCCTGAAATAACGACAACAAATACACAGCAAAGCAATCTTATAACGGGAGTATAACCAGGAGTAATCAGAACAAAATGTAAAACTCAGTCTAGATCCCATTGCAAATCATCCCACAGCCTGCATGCTTCAGAGAACAACAGATAGGTAACTGTGTACAGACTGGTGTTTCTCAGTCCCTCACTCTCAGGGTGATATCTGTACACTGACTAGTGTCTCTCAGTCCCTCTCTCAGGGTGATATCTGTACACTGACTAGTGTCTCTCAGTCCCTCTCTCAGGGTGATATCTGTACACTGACTGGTATCTCTCAGTCCCTCACTCTCAGGGTGATATCTGTACACTGACTGGTGTCTCTCAGTCTCTCTCTCAGGGAGATATCTGTACACTGACTGGTATCTCTCAGTTCCTCAATCTCAGGGTGTTATCTGTACACTGACTGGTATCTCTCAGTTTCTCTCTCTCAGGGTGATATCTGTATACTGACTGGTGTCTCTCAGTCCCTCACTCTCAGGGTGATATCTGTACACTGACTGGTGTCTCTCAGTCCCCTCTCTCTCAGGGTGATATCTGTACACTGACTGGTATCTCTCAGTTCCTCTCTCTCAGGGTGATATCTGTACACTGACTGGTATCTCTCAGTCCCTCTCTCTCAGGGTGATATCTGTACACTGACTGGTATCTCTCAGTCCCTCTCTCTCAGGGTGTTATCTGTACACTGACTGGTGTCTCTCAGTTTCTCTCTCTCAGGGTGATATCTGTACACTGACTGGTATCTCTCAGTCCCTCTCTCTCAGGGTGTTATCTGTACACTGACTGGTGTCTCTCAGTTTCTCTCTCTCAGGGTGATATCTGTACACTGACTGGTATCTCTCAGTTCCTCAATCTCAGGGTGATATCTGTACACTGACTGGTGTCTCTCAGTCCCTCTCTCTCAGGGTGATATCTGTACACCGACTGGTGTCTCTCAGTCCCTCTCTCAGGGAGATATCTGTGCACTGACTTGTGTCTCAGTCCATCTCTCTCAGGGTGATTTCTGTACACTGACTGGTGTCTCTCAGTCCCTCTCTCAGGGAGATATCTGTACACTGACTGGTGTCTCTCAATCCCTCTCTCTCAGGAAAAATATGTACACTGACAGGTGTTTCTCAGTCCATCTCTCTCAGGGTGATTTCTGTACACTGACTGGTGTCTCTCAGTCCCTCTCTCAGGGAGATATCTGTACACTGACTGGTGTCTCTCAGTCCCTCGCTCAGGGAGATATCTGTACACTGACTGGTGTCTCAGTCCCTCGCTCAGGGAGATATCTGTACACTGACTCGTGTCTCTCAGTCCCTCTCTCAGGGAGATATCTGTGCACTGACTGGTGTCTCTCAGTCTCTCTCTATCTCAGAGAGATATGCAGGAATTGGAGGGTTATATGTATGGGTTATATATATGTAGGGAAATCACAGATAGGTGTAGGAATTATAGGGTTGTAATAGTAGGTGATTGTAACTTCCCTAATATTGACTGGGACTGCATTAGTGGTAAGGGATCAGATGGGGAAGAATTGGTTAAGTGTGTCCTGGATAGTTTTCTGAAGCAGTATGTGGATGGCCCTACTACAGAAGGGGCTACACTCGACCTCCTTTTGGGAAATGAGGATGGGCAGGTGGTTGATGTGTCAGTGGGAGAACATTTTGGGACCAGTGACCATAACTCTATTAGTTTCAAGATAGTTATGGAAAAGGATAGGACTGGTCCTCAGGTTGAAGTCCTAAATTGGGGGAAGGCTAATTTCGATGGCATCAGACAGGAACTCTCAAAAGTTGAATGGGAGAGGCTGTTTACAGGTAAAGGGACGTCTGGCAAGTGGGAGGCTTTTAAAAGTGAGATAGGAAGAGTTCAGGGCCGGCATGTTCCTGTTAGATGGAAGGGCAAGGCTGGCAAGTTTAGGGAACCTTGGTTGACGAGGGATATTGAGGGTCTGGTCAGGAAAAAGAAGGAGACATATATCCGGTATAGGCAGCTGGGATCAAGTGAGTCCCTTGAGGAGCATAGGGGATGTAGAACTACATTTAAGAAGAAAATTAGGAGGGCGAGAAAGGGCCATGAGATTTTTCTGGCAGATAAGATAAAGGAGAATCCTAAAAGATTCTGTAAGTATATTAAGAGTAAAAGGGTAGCTAGGGAGAGAGTAGGTCCCCTTAAGGATCAGTGTGGTAATCTACGTGTGGGGCCACGGAAAATGGGCGAAGTCTTAAATGAATATTTCTCGTCTGTATTTACCGTGGAGTAGGTCATGGAAGCTAGTGAGTTCAAGGGAGGGAACAGCGATATCCTGGAGCATATCAACATTATAAAGGAGGAGGTGTTGGAGATTCTGAAGCACATTAAGGTGGCTAAATCCCCAGGGCCTGACCAGGTGTATCCCAGGATGCTATGGTAAGCAAGGGAGGAGATTGCTGGGGCCCTGGCAGAGATTTTTGTATCATCGTTAGCCACGGGTGAGGTACCGGAAGACTGAATGTTGTGCCTTTATTTAAGAAGGGCAGCAGGGATAAGCCAGGGAACTATAAGCCGGTGAGCCTTACATCAGTGGTGGGAATGTTTTTTTTTGGAGATACAGCACTGAAACAGGCCCTTCGGCCCACCGAGTCTGTGCCGACCAACAACCACCCATTTATACTAACCCTACAGTAATCCCATATTCCCTACCACCTACCTACACCAGGGGCAATTTATAATGGCCAATTTACCCATCAACCTGCAAGTCTTTGGCAATGGGAGGAAACCGGAGCACCCGGAGGAAACCCACGCGGTCACAGGGAGAACTTGCAAACTCCGCACAGGCAGTACCCAGAACTGAACCCAGGTCCCTGAAGCTGTAAGGCTGTGGTGCTAACCACTGCGCCACTGTGATTCTGAGAGACAGGATTTATATGCATCTGGAAAGGCATGGTCTGATTAGGGATAGTCAGCATGGCTTTGTGCGTGGGAAATCATGTCTCACGAATTTGATTGAGTTTTTTGATCTGATTTTTTTTTTGATTTAGAGATCCAGCACTGAAACAGTAGGTTTATTGATAATATTTTGTGAAATATACCTAATGTAATATTGTCAGCTGTTGCATTTTGTTTATCGGGCTGGAGGAAGGTTTGTATTGGAGTTCCCCAGGGGTCAGTGTTGGGACCCTTGCTTTTCCTGATATATATTAATAACCCAGACCTTGGTGTACAGGGCACAATTTCAAAGTTTGTGGATGATACGAAACTTGGAAGCATTGTGAACGTGAGAAGGATAGTGTAGAACTTCAAAAAGACATAGAAAAGTTGGTGGAATGGACAGATAGGTGGCAAATGAAGTTCAATGCAGAGAAATGTGAAATGATTCATTTTGGTAGGAAGAACATGGAGAGACAATATAAAATATAGGGTACAATTCTAAAGGGGGTGCAGGAGCAGAGGGACCTGGGAGTATATGTGCATAAGTCATTAAAGGTGGCAGGACAGGTTGAGAGAGTGGTTAATAAAGCATACATAAGAACATAAGAAATAGGAGCAGGAATAGGCCATTTAGACTGTCAAGCCTGCACCGCCATTCAATAAGATCACGGCTGATCTTTCCCAGGCCTCAACTCCTCTTTCAGGCCTGCTCCACATAACCCTCGACTCCCCGAGATTTCAAAAATCTATCTACCTCCTCCTTAAATACATTTAGTGACCTTGCCTCCACAACTCTCTGAGGCAGAGAATTCCAGAGATTCACCACCCTCTGAGAAAAGAAATTCCTTCGCATCTCAGTTTTAAATGTGTGCCCTCTTATTCTGTAATTATGTCCCCTAGTTCGAGATTCCCCCACTAGCGGAAACATCTTCTCAACATCTACCCTGTCAAGCCCACTTAAAATCTTATATGTTTCAATAAAATCACCTCTCATTCTTCTAAACTCCAATGAATAAAGGCCTAACCTGTTTAGCTGTTCTTGATAAGACAACCCCTTCATCCCAGGAATCAGCCTAGTGAACCTTTTCTGAACTGCCTCCAATGCTAGTATATCCTTCCTTAAATACGGGGACCAAAACTGTACGCAGTGCTCCAGGTGTGACCTCACCAACACCCTGTATAGTTGTAACAGGACTTCCCTATTTTTAAACTCTAACCCCCGAGCAATAAAGGCCAAAATTTCAATTGCCTTCCTAATTACTTGCTGCACCTGCATGCTAACCTTCTGTGTTTCATGTACAAGAACACCCAGATCCCTCTGTACTGCAGTATTTTGTAGTCTTTCTCCATCTAAATAATAATCTGCCTTTTTATTCTTCCTACCAAAGTGGATTACCTCACACTTTCCCACATTGAACACCATCTGCCAAGTTTTTGCCCACTCACTTAACCTATCTATATCCCTTTGCAGATTCTCTGTGTCCTCATCACAACATGCCCTCCCACCTATTTTTGTATTGTCAGCAAATTTGGATACACTACACTCTGTCCCTTCCTTCAAAGTCATTAATATAGATAGTAAATAGCTCAGGCCCCAGGACCGATCCTTGTGGCACCCCACTAGTTACGGCTTTCCAACCTGAAAAAGACACATTAATCCTGACTCTCTGCCTTCTGTGTGTTAGCCAATCCTCAATCCATGCCAACACATTACCCCCAATACCCTGAGCTCTTATTTTGTGTAATAGCCTTTTATGTGGCACCTTATCGAGTGCCTTCTAAAAATCCAAATACACTACATCTACCAGTTCAACTTTATCCACTCTGCTTGTTATATCCTCAAAGAACTCGAACAAATTTGTTAAACATGATTTCCCTTTCATAAAACCATGTTGACTCTGTTTGATTGCATTATGTTTTTCTAAATGTCCTGCTATTTCTTCCTTAATAATTGACTCAAACATTTTCACAATGACTGATGTTAAGCCAACTGGTCTATAGTTTCCTGCTTTCTGTCTCCCTCCTTTCGTGAACAGGGGTGTCACATTAGCGGTTTTCCAATCCGCTGGTACCCTACCGGAATCCAGTGAGTTTTGGTATATTATGACCAATGCCTCCACTATCTCTGCAACCACTTCTTTTAAAACCCTTGGATGCAGTCCATCAGGTCCTGGTGACTTGTCTGCCTTTAGTCCCATCAGTTTGTCCAGCACCTTTTCCCTTGTGATAGAGATTGTTACAAGTTCCTCCCTCCAATTTACACCTTGTTCATTTATTATTGTTGGGATGTTTATAGTGTCCTCCACCATGAAGACTGATGTAAAATATTGGTTTAAATTATCTGCCATTTCCCTGTTCCCTGTTATTAATTATCCAATCTCATCCTCTAAGGGTCCCACACTTACTTTAGCTACTCTCTTCCTTTTTGTATACCTGTAGAAAAGATTAATGAGCATGGTTCCAGGGATGAGGAATTTCAGTTATGAAGATAGATTGGAGAAGTTAGGACTGTTTTCCTTGGAGAAGAAAAGGCTGAGGAGGTGATTTGATAGAGGTATTCAAAATCACGAGGGGTCTGGACAGAGAAGATAGAGAGAAACTGTTCCCACTTGTGAAAGGATCGAGAATGAGGGGGCACAGATTTAAAGTAATGGGTAATAGAAGTAAACGTGACATGAGGAAAAACTTTTTTATGCAGCGAGTGAAAAACTTTTTCACGCAGTCAGAGCAGTGGCACCATGGCTGGCTCTGTTGTTCAGCAGGGAGGGACAAAGCGCAGAAAAGCAATAGTTATAGGGGACTCTATAGTCAGGGGCACAGATAGGCGCTTCTGTGGACGTGAAAGAGACTCCAAGATGGTATGTTACTTCCCTGGTGCCAGGGTCAAGGATGTCTCTGCATGGACAGGGGGCATTCTGAAGGGGGAGGGTGAACAGCCAGAGGTTGTGGTACACATCGGTACCAATGACATAGGCAGGAAGAGTGACGAGGCCCTTTAGGGGGAGTTTAGGGAGTTAGGTAGAAAGTTAAAAGACAGGACCTCTAGGGTTGTAATCTCAGGATTACTCCCTGTGCCACGTGCCAGTGAGGCTAGAAATAGGAAGATAGTGCAGCTAAACATGTGGCTGAACAGCTGGTGTAGAAGGGAGGGTTTCAGATATCTGGACCATTGGGATCTCTTCAGGGACAGATGGGACCTGCACAAGGAGGACGGGTTGCATCTAAACTGGAGGGGCACAAATATCCTGGCTGCGAGGTTTGCTAGCGTCACTCGGGAGGGTTTAAACTAGTGTGGCAGGGGGGTGGGAACCAGAGCAGTAGGACAGCTAGTGAAATAAATGAGGGGGAACTAGTAAATAAGGCCAGTAAGACTAAGAGGAAGAGCAGGCAGGGAGATGTTGCAGAGCACAGCGGGACTGGTGGTCTGAAGTGCACTTGTTTCAATGCGAGAAGTATAACTGGTCAGGCAGATGAACTTAGAGCTTGGATTAGTACTTGGAACTATGATGTTGTTGCTATTACAGAGACTTGGTTGAGGGAAGGACAGGTTTGGCAGCACAGTGGCGCAGTGGTTAGCAGTGGCGCAGTGGCGCAGTGGCAGTTTTAAAATCTTTGTCTTTTGCGAGGAGCAGCCTTGATAGAACGGGGTGCGGAGCGGACTTTCAGCTGAGCGGTCAATTTCAGTAAGTTACAAGTTAATCCCTTTTTTGTTTCGGAGGACCGGGGACTGCTGGGTAGGGGAAAACTATTTATTTGGGCAGTTTTAAAATCTTTGTCTTTTGCGAGGAGCAGCCTTGATAGAACGGGGTGCGGAGCGGACTTTCAGCTGAGCGGTCAATTTCAGTAAGTTACAAGTTAATCCCTTTTTTGTTTCGGAGGACCGGGGACTGCTGGGTAGGGGAAAACTAATTATTTGGGCAGTGGCAGTACCCGAGACACTACACGTGTAGTGTCTCCCACCCACCCTCCTCCTCTAACCAAAAAAAAGGACTCTAGGGTGTTGATAAGGTAAGCTTTTTATTTAAAAGTTCAGTCCGTCGGATTGCTAAGCGAACAAGTTTTGACTTTTTTTTTCGTTTGGTTTTTCAGTAGATTTATTGGGAATCTAGAATAGTGGGAATGGAGGTAAAGGCAGTTGTATGTTCCTCCTGCAGAATGTGGGAGGTAGGGGTCGCTAAGAGTGTCCCTGCTGACTGCATCTGCGGGAAGTGCACCCAACTCCAGCTCCTCGCAGACCGCGTTAGGGAAATGGAGCTGGAGCTGGATGAACTTCGGATCATTCGGGAGGCAGAGGGGATTATTGACAGGAGTTATGAGGAGGTAGTCACACCTCAGGTAAAAGAAGTAGGTAGATGGGTTACCGTCAGGGGAAGGAAAGGGAACCAGCAGGCAGTGCAGGGATCCCCTGTGGCCGTTTCCCTCAACAACAGGTATACTGTTTTGGATACTGTTGGGGGGGACGACTTACCAGGGGTAAGCAATGGGGTGCAGGTCTCTGGCACAGAGTCTGTCCCTGTTGCTCAGAAGGGAAAAGGGAAGAGGAGCAGAGCATTAGTCATTGGGGACTCCATAGTTAGGGGAACAGATAGGAGGTTCTGTGGGAACGAGAGAGACTCACGGTTGGTGTGTTGCCTCCCAGGTGCCAGGGTACGTGATGTCTCCGATCGTGTTTTTGGGATCCGAAAGGGGGAGGGGGAGCACCCCCAAGTCGTGGTCCACATAGGCACCAACGACATAGGTAGGAAGAGAGATGGGGATTTAAGGCAGAAATTCAGGGAGCTAGGGTGGAAGCTTAGAGCGAGAACAACCAGAGTTGTTATCTCTGGGTTGTTGCCTGTGCCACGTGCTAGCGAAGAGAGGAATAGGGAGAGAGAGGAGTTGAACACGTGGCTGCAGGGATGGTGTAGGAGGGAGGGTTTTGGTTTCCTGGATAATTGGGGCTCTTTCTGGGGTAGGTGGGACCTCTACAAACAGGATGGTCTTCACCTGAACCAGAGGGGTACCAATATCCTGGGGGGGAGATTTGTTAGTGCTCTTCGGGGGGGTTTAAACTAAATCAGCAGGGGAATGGGAACCTAAATTGCAGTGCCAGTGTACAGGCTGTTGAGAGTAGTGAGGTAGGGGATAAGGTTACAGGGACGCAAGAGGGCACTGGCAAGCAAGAACTTGGTTTAAAGTGTGTCTACTTCAACGCCAGGAGCATCCGGAATAAGGTGGGTGAGCTTGCAGCATGGGTTGGTACCTGGGATCCTGATGTTGTGGCCATTTCGGAGACATGGGTAGAGCAGGGGCAGGAATGGATGTTGCAGGTTCCGGGATTTAGATGTTTCAGAAAGAACAGAGAAGAGGGTAAAAGAGGGGGGGGTGTGGCATTGTTAATCAAGGAAAGTATTACAGCGGCAGAAAGGACGTTTGAGGACTCGTCTACTGAGGTAGTCTGGGCCGAGGTTAGAAACAGGAGAGGAGAGGTCACCCTGTTGGGAGTTTTCTATAGACCTCCGAATAGTTCCAGAGATGTAGAGGAAAGGATAGCGAAGATGATTCTCGACAGGAGCGAGAGTAACAGGGTAGTGGTTATGGGGGACTTTAACTTTCCAAATATTGACTGGAAATACTATAGTTCGAGTACTTTAGATGGGTCTGTTTTTGTCCAGTGTGTGCAGGAGGGTTTTCTGACACAGTATGTGGACAGGCCAACCAGGGGCGATGCCACATTGGATTTGGTACTGGGTAATGAACCCGGCCAGGTGTTTGATTTAGATGTAGGTGAGCACTTTGGCGATAGTGATCACAATTCGGTTAGGTTTACCTTAGCGATGGGCAGGGACAGGTATATACCGCAGGGCAAGAATTATAGCTGGGGGAAAGGAAATTATGACGCGATTAGGCAAGATTTAGGATGTGTAGGATGGGGAAGGAAACTGCAGGGGATGGGCACAAACGAAATGTGGAGCTTATTCAAGGAGCAGCTAATGCGTGTCCTTGATAAGTGTGTACCTGTCAGGCAGGGAGGAAGTTGTCGAGCAAGGGAGCCGTGGTTTACTAAAGAAGTTGAAGAGCTTGTCAAGAGGAAGAAGAAGGCTTATGTTAGGATGAGACGTGAAGGCTCAGTTAGGGCGCTTGAGAGTTACAAGCTAGCCAGGAAGGATCTAAAGGGAGGGCTAAGAAGAGCAAGGAGAGGACACGAGAAGTCATTGGCGGATAGGATCAAAGAAAACCCTAAGGCTTTCTATAGGTATATCAGGAATAAACGAATGATAAGAGTTAGAACAGGGCCAATCAAGGATAGTAGTGGGAAGTTGTGTGCGGAATCAGAGGAGATAGGGGAAGCGTTAAATGAATATTTTTCGTCAGTATTTACAGTAGAGAAAGAAAATGTTGCCGAGGAGATTACTGAGATACAGCCTACTAGGCTAGATGGGATTGAGATTCACAAGGAGGAGGTGTTAGCAATTTTGGAAAGAGTGAAAATAGATAAGTCCCCTGGGCCAGATGGGATTTATCCTAGGATTCTCTGGGAAGCCAGGGAGGAGATTGCAGAGCCGTTGTTGTTGATCTTTAAGTCGTCATTGTCGACAGGAGTAGTGCCGGAGGACTGGAGGATAGCAAATGTTGTCCCCTTGTTCAAGAAGGGGAGTAGAGACAGCCCTGGTAATTATAGACCTGTGAGCCTTACTTCGGTTGTGGGTAAAATGTTGGAAAAGGTTATAAGAGACAGGATTTATAATCATCTTGAAAAGAATAAGTTCATTTGCGATAGTCAGCACGGTTTTGTGAAAGGTAGGTCGTGCCTCACAAACCTTATTGAGTTTTTCGAGAAGGTGACCAAACAGGTGGATGAGGGTAAAGCCGTGGATGTGGTGTATATGGATTTCAGTAAGGCGTTTGATAAGGTTCCCCACGGTAGGCTATTGCAGAAAATACGGAAGTATGGGGTTGAAGGTGATTTAGAGCTTTGGATCAGAAATTGGCTAGCTGAAAGAAGACAGAGGGTGGTGGTTGATGGCAAATGTTCATCCTGGAGTTTAGTTACTAGTGGTGTACCGCAAGGTTCTGTTTTGGGACCACTGCTGTTTGTCATTTTTATAAACGACCTGGATGAGGGTGTAGAAGGGTGGGTTAGTAAATTTGCGGATGACACGAAGGTCGGTGGAGTTGTGGATAGTGTCGAAGGGTGTTGTAGGGTACAGAGGGACATAGATAGGCTGCAGAGCTGGGCTGAGAGATGGCAAATGGAGTTTAATGCGGAGAAGTGTGAGGTGATTCACTTTGGAAGGAGTAACAGCAATGCAGAGTACTGGGCTAATGGGAAGATTCTTGGTAGTGTAGATGAGCAGAGAGATCTTGGTATCCAGGTACATAAATCCCTGAAAGTTGCTACCCAGGTTAATAGGGCTGTTAAGAAGGCATATGGTGTGTTAGCCTTTATTAGTAGGGGGATCGAGTTTCAGAGCCACGGGGTCATGATGCAGCTGTACAAAACTCTGGTGAGGCCGCACCTGGAGTATTGCGTGCAGTTCTGGTCACCGCATTATAGGAAGGATGTCGAAGCTTTGGAAAGGGTGCAGAGGAGATTTACTAGGATGTTGCCTGGTATGGAAGGAAGGTCTTACGAGGAAAGGCTGAGGGACTTGGGGTTGTTTTCGTTAGAGAGAAGGAGGAGGAGAGGTGACTTAATAGAGACATACAAGATAATCAGAGGGTTAGATAGGGTGGATAGTGAGAGTCTTTTTCCTCGGATGAGGATGGCAAACACGAGGGGACATAGCTTTAAGTTGAGGGGTGAAAGATATAGGACAGATGTCAGAGGTAGTTTCTTTACGCAGAGAGTAGTAGGGGCGTGGAACGCCCTGCCTGCAACAGTAGTAGACTCGCCAACTTTAAGGGCATTTAAGTGGTCATTGGATAGACATATGGATGTAAATGGAATAGTGTAGGTCAGATGATCGGCGCAACATCGAGGGCCGAAGGGCCTGTACTGCGCTGTAATATTCTAATTCTAATTCTAATTCACTGCAGCCTCACAGCTCCAGGGACCCGGGTTCAATTCTGGGTACTGCCTGTGTGGAGTTTGCAAGTTCTCCCTGTGATTGCGTGGGTTTTTGCTGGGTGCTCCGGTTTCCTCCCACCGCCAAAGACTTGCAGGTGATAGGTAAATTGGCCATTGTAAATTGCCCCTCGTGTAGGTAGGTGGTAGGGAATATGGGATTACTGTAGGGTTAGTATAAATGGGTCAGCACAGACTCGATGGGCCGAAGGGCCTGTTTCAGTGCTGTATCTCTAAATAAAATTAAAATAAAATGTTCCAGGATTTAGAAGCTTCAGGCGGAATAGAGGGGGATGTAAAAGGGGTGGGGAGTTGCATTACTGGTTAAGGAGAATATCACAGCTGTACTGCGGGAGGACACCTCAGAGGGGTCGTGCAGCGAGGCCATAAGGGTGGAGCTCAGGAATAGGAAGGGTGCAGTCACGATGTTGGAGGTTTACTACAGGCCTCCCAACAGCCAGCGGGAAGTAGAGGAGCAGATATGTAGACAGATTTTGTAAAGATGTAAAGTTAACAGGGTTGTAGTGGTGGGTGATTTTAACTTCCCCTATATTGACTGGGACTCACTTAGTGCAAGGGGTTTGGATGGGGCAGTATTTGTAAGGAGCATCCAGGAGGGCTTCTTGAAACAATATGTAGATAGTCCAACTAGGAATGGGGACGTACTGGACCTGGTATTGGGGAATGAGCCCGGCCAGGTGGTCGAAGTTTCAGTAGGGGAGCATTTCGGGAACAGTGACCATAATTCCATAAGTTTTAAGGTACTTGTGGATAAGGATAAGAGTAGTCCTCGGGTGAAGGTGCTAAATTGGGGGAAGGCTAATTATAACAATATTAGGCAGGAACTGAAGAATTTAGATTGGGGGCGGCTGTTTGAGGGTAAATCAACATCTGACATGTGGGAGTCTTTCAAACGTCAGTAGATTAGAATCCAGGACCGGCATATTCCTGTGAGGATGAAGAATAAGTTTGGCAAGTTTCGGGAACCTTGGATAACGAGGGATATTGTGAGCTTAGTCAAAAAGAAAAAGGAAGCATTCATAAGGGCTAGAAGGCTGGGAACAGACAAAGCCCTTGAGGAATATAAAGAAAGTAGGAAGGAACTTAAGCAAGGAGTCAGGAGGGCTAAAAGGGGTCATGAAAAGTCATTGGCAAACAGGATTAAGGAAAATCCCAAGGCTTTTTATACATATATAAAGAGCAAGAGGGTAACCAGGGAAAGGGTTTGCCCACTCGAGGACAGAGAAGGGAATCTATGTGTGGAGCCAGATGAAATGGGCGAGGTACTAAATGAGTACTTTGCATCAGTATTCACCAAAGAGAAGGACTTGGTGGATGATGAGCCTAGGGAAGGGAGTGTAGATAGTCTCAGTCATCTCATTATCAAAAAGGAGGAGGTGTTGGGTGTCTTGCAAAGCATTAAGGTAGATATGTCCCCAGGGCCTGATGGGATCTACCCCAGAATACTGAGGGAGGCAAGGGAAGAAATTGCTGGGGCCTTGACAGAAATCTTTGCATCCTCATTGGCTACAGGTGAGGTCCCAGAGGACTGGAGAATAGACAATGTTGTTCCTTTGTTTAAGAAGGGTAGCAAGGATAATCCAGGAAATTATAGGCCGGTGAGCCTTACGTCAGTGGTAGGGAAATTATGAAAGAGGATTCTTCAGGACAGGATTTACTCCTATTTGGAAACAAACAAACTTATTAGCGAGAGACAGCATGGTTTTGTGAAGGGGAGGTCGTGTCACACTAATTTGATTGAGTTTTTTGAGGAAGTGACGAAGATGATTGATGAAGGAAGGGCAGTGGATGTTATCTATATGGACTTCAGTAAAGCCTTTGACAAGGTCCCTCTTGACAGACTGGTACAAAAGGTGAAGTCACACGGGATCAGAGGTGAGCTGACAAGATGGATACAGAACTGGCTCAGTCATCTAAGACAGAGGGTAGCAGTGGAAGGGTGCTTTTCTGAATGGAGGGATGTGACTAGTGGTGTTCCGCAGGGATCCGTGCTGGGACCTTTGCTGTTTGTAGTATATATAAATGATTTGGAGGAAAATGTAGCTGGTCTGATTAGTAAGTTTGTGGACGACACAAAGGTTGGAGGAGTTGCGGATAGTGATGAGGATTGTCAGAGGATACAGCAGGATATGGATTGGTTGGAGACTTGGGCGGAGAAATGGCAGATGGAGTTTAATCCGGACAAATGTGAGGTAATGCATAATGGAAGGTCTAATGCAGGTGGGAAGTATACAGTAAATGGCAGAACCCTTAGGAGTATTGACAGGCAGAGAAATCTGGGCGTACAGGTCCACAGGTCACTGAAAGTGGCAACACAGGTGGATAAGGTAGTCAAGAAGGCAGACGGCATGCTTGTCTTCATCGGTCGGGGCACAGAGTATAAAAATTGGCAAGTCTTGCTGCAGCTGTACAGAACCTTAGTTAGGCCACACTTAGAATATTGCGTGCAATTCTGGTTGCCACACGACTAGAAGGACGTGGAGGCTTTGGAGAGGGTACAGAGGAGGTTTACCAGGATGTTGCCTGGTCTGGAGGGCATTAGCTATAAGGAGAGGTTGGAAAAACTCAGATTGTTTTCACTGGAACGACGGAGGTGGAGGGGTGACATGATAGAGGTTTACAAAGTTATGAGCGGCATGGACAGAGTGGATAGTCAGAAGCTTTTTCCCAGGGTGGAAGAGTCAGTTACTAGGGGACAAAGGTTTAAGGTGAGAGGGGCAAGGTTTGGAGGGGATGTGCGAGGCAAGTTCTTTACACAGAGGGTGGTGAGTGCCTGGAACTTGCTGCTGGGGGAGATGGTGGAAGCAGGTACGATAGCCACGTTTAAGAGGCATCTTGGCAAATACATGAATAGGATGGGAATAGAGGGATACGGACCCCGGAAGTGCAGAAGGTTTTAGTTTAGGCAGGCTTGGAGGGCCGAATGGCCTGTTCCTGTGCTGTACTGTTCTTTGTTCTTTGTTCTTTGAGTGGTTAAAGTCTGGAATGCACTGCCTGAGAATTTGGTGGAGGCAGGTTCAATTGAAGCATTCAAAAGGGAATTAGACAGTTATATGAAAAGGAAGAATGTGCAGGGTTTCGGGGAGAAGGTGGGGGAATGGAACTGAAAGAATTGCTCTTTCAGAGAGCCAGTGCAGACACGATGGGCTGAATGGCCTCCTTCTGCACTGTAACAATTCAGTGGTTCTGTGAGCTTTTCACGTTGGTGAACAGCCTGTTGGTCCCAAACTAAGGAAATCAGCATCACTGGTACCAAAAGGAATGAAGGTGAATCACTCACCGTTTACTGCTCCCAGATCACAATAACTTTGGAAGAAACAAGGAAACAAGTTGCGACCAACATTCTGCCAAAGCTATGGTGACTGAGGGTCGAGTAATGGCACCCCAGTTGCTAATCACAATGTCAGACAAGTCAGGGTGGGTGAACGCATGACCAAATAGAAGGTATTTTAGGATGCAAAGAAGGAGGTGATGAAACAGAGACTTGCAGGGGACAGAGAATGAGAAGCAGACTCTGTGAGGGAGAACCAAGGACATAAGGTTGGAGGAAAACTTTGAGACAGGAGGGGCAAATATATGGAGGGAATTAAAGTTGAGACCCAGGAGCCAGGGGAACTGAGCATGACATGAGTGATGGGAATGCTGCCCACTGTCTGGGTGAAAAGCAGCAGCCAGCTCATTACAGACCAATGTGTCACAAAATGACAGAAAGTGCCTCATTCCCAGCAGTGTGACTTAATCCCAACAGCGTACCTTAATCCCAGCAGCATGCCTCATTCCCAGCAGTGTACCTTAATCCCAGCAGCATGCCTCATTCCCAGCAGTGTACCTCAATCCCAGCAGCATGCCGCATTCCCAGCTGTGCACCTCAATCCCAGCAGCATGCCTCAATCCCAGCTGTGTACCTCAATCCCAGCAGTGTGCATCATTCCCAGCAGTGTACCTCAATCCCAGCAGCATGCCTCATTCCCAGCTGTGTACCTCAATCCCAGCAGCATGCCTCAATCCCAGCTGTGTACCTCAATCCCAGCAGTGTGCATCATTCCCAGCAGTGTACCTCAATCCCAGCAGTGTGCATCATTCCCAGCAGTGTACTTCAATCCCAGCAGTGTGCATCATTCCCAGCAGTGTGCATCATTCCCAGCAGTGCACATCATTCCCAGCTGTGTACCTCAGTCCCAGCAGTGTGCCTCATTCCCAGCAGTGTACCTCATTCCCAGCAGTGTACATTATTCCCAGCAGTGTACCTCAATTCCAGCAGTGTGCATCATTCCCCGCAGTGTGCATCATTCCCAGCAGTGTACCTCAATCCCAGCAGTGTTGATCATTCCCAGCAGTGTACCTCAATCCCAGCAGTGTGCATTATTCCCCGCAGTGTGCATCATTCCCAGCAGTGTACCTCAATCCCAGCAGTGTTGATCATTCCCAGCAGTGTACCTCAATCCCAGCAGTGTGCATCATTCCCCGCAGTGTGCATCATTCCCAGCAGTGTACCTCAATCCCAGCAGTGTTGATCATTCCCAGCAGTGTACCTCAATCCCAGCAGTGTGCATCATTCCCCGCAGTGTGCATCATTCCCCGCTGTGTACCTCAATCCTAGCAATGTGCATCATTCCCCGCAGTGTACCTCAATCCCAGCAGCATGCCTCATTCCCAGCAGTGTACCTCAATCCTAGCAATGTGCTTCATTCCCCGCAGTGTACCTCAATCCCAGCAGTGTACCTCATTACCAGTAGCATGCCTCATTCCCAGCAGTGTGCCTCAATCCCAGCAGCATGCCTCATTCCCAGCTGTGTACCTCAATCCCAGCAGCATGCCTCATTCCCAGCAGTGTACCTCAATCCCAGCAGTGTGCATCATTCCCATCAGTATACTTCAATCCCAGCAGTGTGCATCATTCCCAGCAGTGTACCTCAATCCCAGCAATGTGCTTCATTCCCCGCAGTGTACCTCAATCCCAGCAGTGTGCCTCATTCCCAACAGCATGCCTCATTCCCAGCAATATACCTCATTCCCAGCATTGTGTCTCTTTCCCAGTAGTGTGCCACATTCCCAGCAATATTCCTCATTCCCAGCAGCATGCCTCATTCCCAGCTGTGTACCTCAATCCCAGCAGCATGCCTCATTCCCAGCAGTGTACCTCAATCCCAGCAGTGTACATCATTCCCAGCAGTGTACATCATTCCCAGCAGTGTACCTCATTCCCAGCATTGTGTCTCTTTCCCAGTAGTGTGCCACATTCCCAGCAATATTCCACATTCCCAGCAGAGTGCCTCATTCCCAGCAGTGTACCTCATTCCCAGCAGTGAACATCAGACCCAGCAGTGTACCTCATTCCCAGCAGTGAACCTCATTCCCAGCAGTGTACCTCATTCCCAGCAGTGAACCTCAGACACAGCAGTGTACCTCATTCCCGGCAGTGAACCTCATTCCCAGCAGTGAACCTCAATCCCAGCAGTGTACCTCATTACCAGTAGCATGCCTCATTGCGAGTAGTGAGCCTCATTCCCAGCACTATTCCTCATTCCCAACAGTGTGCCACATTCCCAACAACATGCCTCATTCGCAGCAACATACCTCATTCCCAGCATTGTGCCTCTTTCCCAGTTGTGTGCCTCATTCCCAGCAATATTCCTCATTCCCAGTAGAGTGCCTCATTCCCAGCAGTGAACCTCATTCCCAGAAGTGTACCTTATTCCCAGCAGTGTACCTCAGTACCAGCAGTGTACCTCAGTACCGGTAGAGTGCCTCATTCACAGCAGTGTACCTCATTCCCAGCAGTGAACCTCATTCCCAGCAGTGTACCTCATTCCTTGCAGAGTACCTCATTCCCAGCAGTGTACCTCATTTTCAGCAGTGTACCTCATTCCCAGCAGTGAACCTCATTCCCAGCAGTGAACCTCATTCCAAAAAGCATGCCTCATTCCCAGCATTTTACTTCATTCCCAGCAGTGGCACATTCCCAGCAGCATGCCTCATTCCCAGCAGCATGCCTCATTCAGAACAGCATGCCTCATTCCCAACAGCGTGCCTCATTCCCAGCAGCGTGCCTCATTCCCAACAGCATGCCTCATTCCCAGCAGTGTGCCTCATTCCCAGCAGTGTGCCACATTCCCAGCAGCGTGCTTCATTCCCATCAGTGTACATCATTCCCAGCACTGTGCCTCATTCTGAACAGCGTGCCCCATTCCCAGCAGCGTGCCTCATTCCCAGCAGTGTGCCTCATTCCAGCAGTGTACCTCATTCCCAGAGGTGTACCTCATTCCCAGCAGTATGCCTCAAACCCAGTAGAGTGCTTCATTCCCAGCAGTGTGCCTCATTCCAGCAGTGTACCTTATTCACAGAAGTGTACCTCATTCCCAGCAGTGTACATCATTCCCAGTAGTGAGCCTCATTCCCAGCAGCGTGCCTCATTCCCAGCAGCGTGCCTCATTCCAGCAGTGTAATTCATTCCCAGCAGTATGCCTCATTCCCAGCAGTGTGCATCATTCCCAGTAGTGTGCCTCATTCCCAGCAGTGTACATCATTCCCAGCAGTGTACATCATTCCCAGTAGTGAGCCTCATTCCCAGCAGTGTGCCTCATTCCTAGTAGTGAGCCTCATTCCCAGCAGTGTGCCTCATTCCTAGTAGTGAGCCTCATTCCCAGCAGTGTGCCTCATTCCCAGCAGTGTGCCTCATTCCCAACAGCATGCCTCATTCCAAGCAACATACCTCATTCCCAGCATTGTGCCTCTTTCCCAGTTGTGTGCCTCATTCCCAGCAATATTCCTCATTCCCAGTAGAGTGCCTCATTCCCAGCAGTGAACCTCATTCCCAGAAGTGTACCTTATTCCCAGCAGTGAACCTTATTCCCAGCAGTGTACCTCAGACTCAGCAGTGTACCTCAGTACCAGTAGTGTGCCTCATTCCCAGCAGTGAACCTCATTCCAAAAAGCATGCCTCATTCCCAGCATTGTACTTCATTCCCAGCAGCGTGCCTCATTCCCAACAGCTTGCCTCATTCCCAGCAGTGTGCCTCATTCCCAGCAGTGTGCCACATTCCCAGCAGCGTGCTTCATTCCCAGCAGTGTGCCTCATTCCAGCAGTGTACCTCATTCCCAGCAGTATGCCTCAAAGCCAGTAGAGTGCTTCATTCCCAGCAGTGAGCCTCATTCCCAGCAGTGTACCTCATTCCCAGCAGTATGATTCATTCCCAGCAGTGTGCCTCATTCCCAGCAGTGTACCTAATTCCCAGCAGTATGCCTCAAACCCAGTAGAGTGCTTCATTCCCAGCAGTGAGCCTCATTTCCAGCAGTGTACCTCATTCCCAGTTTGTACATCATTCCCAGCAGTGTGCCTCATTCCCAGCAGTGTACCGTATTCCCAGCAGTGTGCCTCATTCCCAGCAGTGTACCTCATTCCCAGCAGTGTGCCTCATTCCCAGCAGTGTACCTCATTCCCAGCAGTGTGCCTCATTCCCAGCAGTGTACCTCATTCCCAGTTTGTACATCATTCCCAGCAGTGTACATCATTCCCAGTAGTGAGCCTCATTCCCAGCAGTGTACATCATTCCCAGCAGTGTACATCATTCCCAGTAGTGAGCCTCATTCCCAGCAGTGTGCCTCATTCCCAGCAGTGTACATCATTCCCAGTAGTGAGCTTCATTCCCAGCAGTATGCCTCATTCCCAACAGCTTGCCTCATTCCGAGCAACATACCTCATTCCCAGCAGTGTGCCTCATTCCCAGCAGTGTACCTCATTCCCAGCAGTGTGCCTCATTCCCAGCAGTGTACCTCATTCCCAGCAGTGTGCCTCATTCCCAGCAGTGTACCTCATTCCCAGTTTTTACATCATTCCCAGCAGTGTGTCTCATTCCCAGCAGTGTGTGTCATTCCCAGCAGTGTACATCATTCCCAGTAGTGAGCCTCATTCCCAGCAGTGTGCCACATTCCCAGCAGTGTACCTCATTCCCAGTTGTGTACATCAATCCCAGCAGTGTACATCATTCCCAGTAGTGAGCCTCATTCCCAGCAGTGTGCCTCATTCCCAGCAGTGTACATCATTCCCAGTAGTGAGCCTCATTCCCAGTTGTGTACATCATTCCCAGCAGTGTACATCATTCCCAGTAGTGAGCCTCATTCCCAGCAGTGTGCCTCATTCCCAGCAGTGTACATCATTCCCAGTAGTGAGCCTCATTCCCAGCAGTGTGCCACATTCCCAGCAGTGTACCTCATTCCCAGTTGTGTACATCAATCCCAGCAGTGTACATCATTCCCAGTAGTGAGCCTCATTCCCAGCAGTGTGCCTCATTCCCAGCAGTGTACATCATTCCCAGTAGTGAGCCTCATTCCCAGTTGTGTACATCATTCCCAGCAGTGTACATCATTCCCAGTAGTGAGCCTCATTCCCAGCAGTGTGCCTCATTCCCAGCAGTGTACATCATTCCCAGTAGTGAGCTTCATTCCCAGCAGTGTGCCTCATTCCCAACAGCTTGCCTCATTCCGAGCAACATACCTCATTCCCAGCATTGTGCCTCTTCCCCAGCAGTGTGCCTCATTCCTAGTAGTGAGCCTCATTCCCAGCAGTGTGCCTCATTCCCAGCAGTGTACATCATTCCCAGTAGTGAGCCTCATTCCCAGCAGTGTGCCTCATTCCCAACAGCATGCCTCATTCCCAGCAACATACCTCATTCCCAGCATTGTGCCTCTTTACCAGTTGTGTGCCTCATTCCCAGCAATATTCCTCATTCTCAGTAGAGTGCCTCATTCCCAGCAGTGAACCTCATTCCCATCAGTGTACATCATTCCCAGCAGTGTACCTCATTCCCAACAGCTTGCCTCATTCCCAGCAGTGTGCCTCATTCCCAACAGCTTGCCTCATTCCCAGCAGTGTGCCTCATTCCCAGCAGTGTGCCTCATTCCCAGCAGCGTGCTTCATTCCCAGCAGTGTACCTCATTCCCAGCAGTGTACCTCATTCCCAGCAGTGTGCCTCATTCCCAACAGCATGCCTTATTCCGAACAGTGTGCCTCATTCCCAGCAGTGTGCTTCATTCCAGCAGTGTACCTCATTCCCAGAAGTGTGCCTCATTCCCAGCAGTATGCCTCAAACCCAGTAGAGTGCTTCATTCCCAGCAGTGTGCCTCATTCCCAGCAGTGTACCTCATTCCCAGCAGTATGATTCATTCCCAGCAGTGTGCGTCATTCCCAGCAGTGAGCCTCAATCCCCACAGTGTACATCATTCCCAGCAGTGTGCCTCAATCCCAGCAGTGTACATCATTCCCAGCAGTGTGCCTCAATCCCAGCAGTGTACATCATTCCCAGCAGTTTGCCTCATTCCCAGCAGTGTACATCATTCCCAACAATGTGCCTCATTCCCAGCAGTGTGCCTCATTCCCAGCAGTGTACCTTATTCCCAGAAGTGTGCCTCAAACCCAGTAGAGTGCTTCATTTCCAGCAGTGTGCCTCATTCCCAGCAGTGTACCTCATTCCCATCAGTGTACATCATACCCAGCAGTGTGCCTCATTCCCAGCAGTGTACCTCAGTCCCAGCAGTGTGCCTCATTCCCAGCAGTGTACCTCACTCCCAGCAGTGTACATCATTCCCAGCAGTGTGCCTCAATGCCAGCAGTGTACCTCATTCCCAGCAGTGTGCCTCATTCCCAGCAGTGTACCTCATTCCCAGCAGTGTGCCTCATTCCCAGCAGTGTGCCTCATTCCCAGTTTGTACATCATTCCCAGCAGTGTGCCTCAATGCCAGCAGTGTACCTCATTCCCAGCAGTGTGCCTCATTCCCAGCAGTGTACCTCATTCCCAGCAGTGTGCCTCATTCCCAGCAGTGTGCCTCATTCCCAGTTTGTACATCATTCCCAGCAGAGTGCCTCATTCCCAGTAGTGAGCCTCATTCCCAGCAGTGTGCCTCATTCCCAGCAGTGTGCGTCATTCCCAGCTGTGTGCCTCATTCCCAGTAGTGAGCCTCATTCCCAGCAGTGTGCCTCATTCCCAGCATTGTGCGTCATTCCCAGCAGTGTGCCTCATTCCCAGCAGTGTACATCATTCCCAGCATTGTGCGTCATTCCCAGCAGTGAGCCTCATTCCCAGCATTTTGTGTCATTCCCAGTAGTGAGCCTCATTCCCAGCAGTGTGCCTCATTCCCAGCAGTGTGCCTCATTCCCAGTAGTGAGCCTCATTCCCAGCATTGTGCGTCATTCCCAGCAGTGAGCCTCATTCCCAGCATTTTGCGTCATTCCCAGTAGTGAGCCTCATTCCCAGCAGTGTATGTCATTCCTAGCAGTGTACATCATTCCCAGTTGTGTACATCATTCCCAGCAGTGTACATCATTCCCAGTAGTGAGCCTCATTCCCAGCAGTGTGCCTCATTCCCAGCAGTGTACATCATTTCCAGTTGTGTGCCTCACACCCAGTAGTGTACCTCATTCCCAGCAGTGTACATCATTCCCAGCAGTGTGCCTCATTCCCAGCAGTGTGCCTCATTCCCAGCAGTGTACATCATTCCCAGCAGTGTGCCTCATTCCCAGCAGTGTACATCATTCCCAGCAGTGTGCCTCATTCCCAGAAGTGTACATCATTCCCAGTAGTGAGCCTCATTCCCAGCAGTGTGCCTCATTCCCAGCAGTGTACATCATTCCCAGTTGTGTGCCTCACACCCAGTAGTGTACATAATTCCCAGCTGTCTACATCATTCCCAGTTGTGTGCCTCACACCCAGTAGTTTACCTCATTCCCAGCAGTGTACATCATTCCCAGTAGTGAGCCTCATTCCCAGCAGTGTGCCTCATTCCCAGTAGTGTGCCTCACTCCCAGCAGTGTACATCATTCCCAGTAGTGTGCCTCACTCCCAGCAGTGTACATCATTCCCAGTAGTGAGCCTCATTCCCAGCAGTGTGCCTCATTCCCAGCAGCGTGCCTCACTCCCAGCAGTGTACATCATTCCCAGTTGTGTACCTCATTCCCAGCAGTGTACATCATTCCCAGTAGTGAGCCTCATTCCCAGCAGTGTGCCTCATTCCCAGTAGCGTGCCTCACTCCCAGCAGTGTACATCATTCCCAGTTGTGTACCTCATTCCCAGCAGTGTACATCATTCCCAGTAGTGAGCCTCATTCCCAGCAGTGTGCCTCATTCCCAGTAGCGTACCTCACTCCCAGCAGTGTACATCATTCCCAGCAGTGTACATCATTCCCAGTAGTGAGCCTCATTCCCAGCAGTGTGCCTCATTCCCAGTAGCGTACCTCACACCCAGTAGTGTACATCATTCCCAGCAGTGTGCCTCATTCCCAGCAGTGTATGTCATTCCTAGCAGTGTACATCATTCCCAGTAGTGAGCCTCATTCCCAGCAGTGTGCCTCATTCCCAGCAGTGTACATCATTCCCAGTAGTGAGCCTCATTCCCAGCAGTGTGCCTCATTCCCAGCAGTGTACATCATTCCCAGCATTGTACATCATTCCCAGCAGTGTGCCTCATTCCCAGCAGTGTACATCATTCCCAGCATTGTACATCATTCCCAGCAGTGTGCCTCATTCCCAGCAGTGTACATCATTCCCAGTAGTGAGCCTCATTCCCAGCAGTGTGCCTCATTCCCAGCCATGTGCCTCATTCCCAGCAGTGTACATCATTCCCAGTAGTGAGCCTCACACCCAGTAGTGTACCTCATTCCCAGCAGTGTACATCATTCCCAGCAGTGTGCCTCATTCCCAGCAGTGTACATCATTCCCAGCAGTGTGCCTCATTCCCAGCAGTGTACATCATTCCCAGCAGTGTGCCTCATTCCCAGCAGTGTACATCATTCCCAGCAGTGTGCCTCATTCCCAGCAGTGTGCCTCATTCCCAGCAGTGTGCCTCATTCCCAGCAGTGTACATCATTCCCAGCAGTGTGCCTCATTCCCAGCAGTGTACATCATTCCCAGCAGTGTGCCTCATTCCCAGAAGTGTACATCATTCCCAGTAGTGAGCCTCATTCCCAGCAGTGTGCCTCATTCCCAGCAGTGTACATCATTCCCAGTTGTGTGCCTCACACCCAGTAGTGTACATAATTCCCAGCTGTCTACATCATTCCCAGTTGTGTGCCTCACACCCAGTAGTTTACCTCATTCCCAGCAGTGTACATCATTCCCAGTAGTGAGCCTCATTCCCTGCAGTGTGCCTCATTCCCAGCAGTGTACATCATTCCCAGTTGTGTGCCTCACACCCAGTAGTGTACATAATTCCCAGCTGTCTACATCATTCCCAGTAGTGTGCCTCACTCCCAGCAGTGTACATCATTCCCAGTAGTGAGCCTCATTCCCAGCAGTGTGCCTCATTCCCAGCAGCGTGCCTCACTCCCAGCAGTGTACATCATTCCCAGTTGTGTACCTCATTCCCAGCAGTGTACATCATTCCCAGTAGTGAGCCTCATTCCCAGCAGTGTGCCTCATTCCCAGTAGCGTGCCTCACTCCCAGCAGTGTACATCATTCCCAGTTGTGTACCTCATTCCCAGCAGTGTACATCATTCCCAGTAGTGAGCCTCATTCCCAGCAGTGTGCCTCATTCCCAGTAGCGTACCTCACTCCCAGCAGTGTACATCATTCCCAGCAGTGTACATCATTCCCAGTAGTGAGCCTCATTCCCAGCAGTGTGCCTCATTCCCAGTAGCGTACCTCACACCCAGTAGTGTACATCATTCCCAGCAGTGTGCCTCATTCCCAGCAGTGTATGTCATTCCTAGCAGTGTACATCATTCCCAGTAGTGAGCCTCATTCCCAGCAGTGTGCCTCATTCCCAGCAGTGTACATCATTCCCAGTAGTGAGCCTCATTCCCAGCAGTGTGCCTCATTCCCAGCAGTGTACATCATTCCCAGCATTGTACATCATTCCCAGCAGTGTGCCTCATTCCCAGCAGTGTACATCATTCCCAGCATTGTACATCATTCCCAGCAGTGTGCCTCATTCCCAGCAGTGTACATCATTCCCAGTAGTGAGCCTCATTCCCAGCAGTGTGCCTCATTCCCAGCCATGTGCCTCATTCCCAGCAGTGTACATCATTCCCAGTAGTGAGCCTCACACCCAGTAGTGTACCTCATTCCCAGCAGTGTACATCATTCCCAGCAGTGTGCCTCATTCCCAGCAGTGTACATCATTCCCAGCAGTGTGCCTCATTCCCAGCAGTGTACATCATTCCCAGCAGTGTGCCTCATTCCCAGCAGTGTACATCATTCCCAGCAGTGTGCCTCATTCCCAGCAGTGTGCCTCATTCCCAGCAGTGTGCCTCATTCCCAGCAGTGTACATCATTCCCAGCAGTGTGCCTCATTCCCAGCAGTGTACATCATTCCCAGCATTGTGCGTCATTCCCAGCAGTGAGCCTCATTCCCAGCATTTTGTGTCATTCCCAGTAGTGAGCCTCATTCCCAGCAGTGTGCCTCATTCCCAGCAGTGTGCCTCATTCCCAGTAGTGAGCCTCATTCCCAGCATTGTGCGTCATTCCCAGCAGTGAGCCTCATTCCCAGCATTTTGCGTCATTCCCAGTAGTGAGCCTCATTCCCAGCAGTGTATGTCATTCCTAGCAGTGTACATCATTCCCAGTTGTGTACATCATTCCCAGCAGTGTACATCATTCCCAGTAGTGAGCCTCATTCCCAGCAGTGTACATCATTCCCGGTAGTGAGCCTCATTCCCAGTAGTGTGCCTCATTCCCAGCATTTTGCGTCATTCCCAGTAGTGAGCCTCATTCCCAGCAGTGTGCCTCATTCCCAGTAGTGAGCCTCATTCCCAGCAGTGAGCCTCATTCCCAGCAGTGTGCCTCATTCCCAGCAGTGTACATCATTCCCAGTAGTGAGCCTCATTCCCAGCAGTGTGCCTCATTCCCAGCAGTGTACATCATTCCCAGCATTGTACATCATTCCCAGCAGTGTGCCTCATTCCCAGCAGTGTACATCATTCCCAGCATTGTACATCATTCCCAGCAGTGTGCCTCATTCCCAGCAGTGTACATCATTCCCAGTAGTGAGCCTCATTCCCAGCAGTGTGCCTCATTCCCAGCCATGTGCCTCATTCCCAGCAGTGTACATCATTCCCAGTAGTGAGCCTCATTCCCAGCAGTGTGCCTCATTCCCAGCAGTGTACATCATTTCCAGTTGTGTGCCTCACACCCAGTAGTGTACCTCATTCCCAGCAGTGTACATCATTCCCAGCAGTGTGCCTCATTCCCAGCAGTGTGCCTCATTCCCAGCAGTGTACATCATTCCCAGCAGTGTGCCTCATTCCCAGCAGTGTACATCATTCCCAGCAGTGTGCCTCATTCCCAGAAGTGTACATCATTCCCAGTAGTGAGCCTCATTCCCAGCAGTGTGCCTCATTCCCAGCAGTGTACATCATTCCCAGTTGTGTGCCTCACACCCAGTAGTGTACATATTTCCCAGCTGTCTACATCATTCCCAGTTGTGTGCCTCACACCCAGTAGTTTACCTCATTCCCAGCAGTGTACATCATTCCCAGTAGTGAGCCTCATTCCCAGCAGTGTGCCTCATTCCCAGTAGTGTGCCTCACTCCCAGCAGTGTACATCATTCCCAGTAGCGTGCCTCACTCCCAGCAGTGTACATCATTCCCAGTAGTGAGCCTCACACCCAGTAGTTTACCTCATTCCCAGCAGTGTACATCATTCCCAGTAGTGTGCCTCACTCCCAGCAGTGTACATCATTCCCAGTAGTGAGCCTCATTCCCAGCAGTGTGCCTCATTCCCAGTAGCGTGCCTCACTCCCAGCAGTGTACATCATTCCCAGTTGTGTACCTCATTCCCAGCAGTGTACATCATTCCCAGTAGTGAGCCTCATTCCCAGCAGTGTGCCTCATTCCCAGTAGCGTGCCTCACTCCCAGCAGTGTACATCATTCCCAGTTGTGTACCTCATTCCCAGCAGTGTACATCATTCCCAGTAGTGAGCCTCATTCCCAGCAGTGTGCCTCATTCCCAGTAGCGTACCTCACTCCCAGCAGTGTACATCATTCCCAGCAGTGTACATCATTCCCAGTAGTGAGCCTCATTCCCAGCAGTGTGCCTCATTCCCAGTAGCGTACCTCACACCCAGTAGTGTACATCATTCCCAGCAGTGTGCCTCATTCCCAGCAGTGTATGTCATTCCTAGCAGTGTACATCATTCCCAGTAGTGAGCCTCATTCCCAGCAGTGTGCCTCATTCCCAGCAGTGTACATCATTCCCAGCATTGTACATCATTCCCAGCAGTGTGCCTCATTCCCAGCAGTGTACATCATTCCCAGCATTGTACCTCATTCCCAGCAGTGTGCCTCATTCCCAGCAGTGTACATCATTCCCAGTAGTGAGCCTCATTCCCTGCAGTGTGCCTCATTCCCAGCCATGTGCCTCATTCCCAGCAGTGTACATCATTCCCAGTAGTGAGCCTCATTCCCAGCAGTGTGCCTCATTCCCAGCAGTGTACATCATTTCCAGTTGTGTGCCTCACACCCAGTAGTGTACCTCATTCCCAGCAGTGTACATCATTCCCAGCAGTGTGCCTCATTCCCAGCAGTGTGCCTCATTCCCAGCAGTGTACATCATTCCCAGCAGTGTGCCTCATTCCCAGCAGTGTACATCATTCCCAGCAGTGTGCCTCATTCCCAGAAGTGTACATCATTCCCAGTAGTGAGCCTCATTCCCAGCAGTGTGCCTCATTCCCAGCAGTGTACATCATTCCCAGTTGTGTGCCTCACACCCAGTAGTGTACATAATTCCCAGCTGTCTACATCATTCCCAGTTGTGTGCCTCACACCCAGTAGTTTACCTCATTCCCAGCAGTGTACATCATTCCCAGTAGTGAGCCTCATTCCCAGCAGTGTGCCTCATTCCCAGTAGTGTGCCTCACTCCCAGCAGTGTACATCATTCCCAGTAGTGAGCCTCACACCCAGTAGTTTACCTCATTCCCAGCAGTGTACATCATTCCCAGTAGTGTGCCTCACTCCCAGCAGTGTACATCATTCCCAGTAGTGAGCCTCATTCCCAGCAGCGTGCCTCACTCCCAGCAGTGTACATCATTCCCAGTTGTGTACCTCATTCCCAGCAGTGTACATCATTCCCAGTAGTGAGCCTCATTCCCAGCAGTGTGCCTCATTCCCAGTAGCGTGCCTCACTCCCAGCAGTGTACATCATTCCCAGTTGTGTACCTCATTCCCAGCAGTGTACATCATTCCCAGTAGTGAGCCTCATTCCCAGCAGTGTGCCTCATTCCCAGTAGCGTACCTCACTCCCAGCAGTGTACATCATTCCCAGCAGTGTACATCATTCCCAGTAGTGAGCCTCATTCCCAGCAGTGTGCCTCATTCCCAGTAGCGTACCTCACACCCAGTAGTGTACATCATTCCCAGCAGTGTGCCTCATTCCCAGCAGTGTATGTCATTCCTAGCAGTGTACATCATTCCCAGTAGTGAGCCTCATTCCCAGCAGTGTGCCTCATTCCCAGCAGTGTACATCATTCCCAGTAGTGAGCCTCATTCCCAGCAGTGTGCCTCATTCCCAGCAGTGTACATCATTCCCAGCATTGTACATCATTCCCAGCAGTGTGCCTCATTCCCAGCAGTGTACATCATTCCCAGCATTGTACATCATTCCCAGCAGTGTGCCTCATTCCCAGCAGTGTACATCATTCCCAGTAGTGAGCCTCATTCCCAGCAGTGTGCCTCATTCCCAGCCATGTGCCTCATTCCCAGCAGTGTACATCATTCCCAGTAGTGAGCCTCACACCCAGTAGTGTACCTCATTCCCAGCAGTGTACATCATTCCCAGCAGTGTGCCTCATTCCCAGCAGTGTACATCATTCCCAGCAGTGTGCCTCATTCCCAGCAGTGTACATCATTCCCAGCAGTGTGCCTCATTCCCAGCAGTGTACATCATTCCCAGCAGTGTGCCTCATTCCCAGCAGTGTGCCTCATTCCCAGCAGTGTGCCTCATTCCCAGCAGTGTACATCATTCCCAGCAGTGTGCCTCATTCCCAGCAGTGTACATCATTCCCAGCAGTGTGCCTCATTCCCAGAAGTGTACATCATTCCCAGTAGTGAGCCTCATTCCCTGCAGTGTGCCTCATTCCCAGCAGTGTACATCATTCCCAGTTGTGTGCCTCACACCCAGTAGTGTACATAATTCCCAGCTGTCTACATCATTCCCAGTAGTGTGCCTCACTCCCAGCAGTGTACATCATTCCCAGTAGTGAGCCTCATTCCCAGCAGTGTGCCTCATTCCCAGCAGCGTGCCTCACTCCCAGCAGTGTACATCATTCCCAGTTGTGTACCTCATTCCCAGCAGTGTACATCATTCCCAGTAGTGAGCCTCATTCCCAGCAGTGTGCCTCATTCCCAGTAGCGTGCCTCACTCCCAGCAGTGTACATCATTCCCAGTTGTGTACCTCATTCCCAGCAGTGTACATCATTCCCAGTAGTGAGCCTCATTCCCAGCAGTGTGCCTCATTCCCAGTAGCGTACCTCACTCCCAGCAGTGTACATCATTCCCAGCAGTGTACATCATTCCCAGTAGTGAGCCTCATTCCCAGCAGTGTGCCTCATTCCCAGTAGCGTACCTCACACCCAGTAGTGTACATCATTCCCAGCAGTGTGCCTCATTCCCAGCAGTGTATGTCATTCCTAGCAGTGTACATCATTCCCAGTAGTGAGCCTCATTCCCAGCAGTGTGCCTCATTCCCAGCAGTGTACATCATTCCCAGTAGTGAGCCTCATTCCCAGCAGTGTGCCTCATTCCCAGCAGTGTACATCATTCCCAGCATTGTACATCATTCCCAGCAGTGTGCCTCATTCCCAGCAGTGTACATCATTCCCAGCATTGTACATCATTCCCAGCAGTGTGCCTCATTCCCAGCAGTGTACATCATTCCCAGTAGTGAGCCTCATTCCCAGCAGTGTGCCTCATTCCCAGCCATGTGCCTCATTCCCAGCAGTGTACATCATTCCCAGCAGTGTGCCTCATTCCCAGCAGTGTACATCATTCCCAGTAGTGAGCCTCACACCCAGTAGTGTACCTCATTCCCAGCAGTGTACATCATTCCCAGCAGTGTGCCTCATTCCCAGCAGTGTACATCATTCCCAGCAGTGTGCCTCATTCCCAGCAGTGTACATCATTCCCAGCAGTGTGCCTCATTCCCAGCAGTGTACATCATTCCCAGCAGTGTGCCTCATTCCCAGCAGTGTGCCTCATTCCCAGCAGTGTGCCTCATTCCCAGCAGTGTACATCATTCCCAGCAGTGTGCCTCATTCCCAGCAGTGTACATCATTCCCAGCAGTGTGCCTCATTCCCAGAAGTGTACATCATTCCCAGTAGTGAGCCTCATTCCCAGCAGTGTGCCTCATTCCCAGCAGTGTACATCATTCCCAGTTGTGTGCCTCACACCCAGTAGTGTACATAATTCCCAGCTGTCTACATCATTCCCAGTTGTGTGCCTCACACCCAGTAGTTTACCTCATTCCCAGCAGTGTACATCATTCCCAGTAGTGAGCCTCATTCCCTGCAGTGTGCCTCATTCCCAGTAGTGTGCCTCACTCCCAGCAGTGTACATCATTCCCAGTAGCGTGCCTCACTCCCAGCAGTGTACATCATTCCCAGTAGTGAGCCTCACACCCAGTAGTTTACCTCATTCCCAGCAGTGTACATCATTCCCAGTAGTGTGCCTCACTCCCAGCAGTGTACATCATTCCCAGTAGTGTGCCTCACTCCCAGCAGTGTACATCATTCCCAGTAGCGTGCCTCACTCCCAGCAGTGTACATCATTCCCAGTAGTGAGCCTCACACCCAGTAGTTTACCTCATTCCCAGCAGTGTGCCTCATTCCCAGTAGTGAGCCTCATTCCCAGCAGTGTGCCTCATTCCCAGTAGCGTGCCTCACTCCCAGCAGTGTACATCATTCCCAGTTGTGTACCTCATTCCCAGCAGTGTACATCATTCCCAGTAGTGAGCCTCATTCCCAGCAGTGTGCCTCATTCCCAGTAGCGTGCCTCACTCCCAGCAGTGTACATCATTCCCAGTTGTGTACCTCATTCCCAGCAGTGTACATCATTCCCAGTAGTGAGCCTCATTCCCAGCAGTGTGCCTCATTCCCAGTAGCGTACCTCACTCCCAGCAGTGTACATCATTCCCAGCAGTGTACATCATTCCCAGTAGTGAGCCTCATTCCCAGCAGTGTGCCTCATTCCCAGTAGCGTACCTCACACCCAGTAGTGTACATCATTCCCAGCAGTGTGCCTCATTCCCAGCAGTGTATGTCATTCCCAGCAGTGTACATCATTCCCAGTAGTGAGCCTCATTCCCAGCAGTGTGCCTCATTCCCAGCAGTGTACATCATTCCCAGTAGTGAGCCTCATTCCCAGCAGTGTGCCTCATTCCCAGCAGTGTACATCATTCCCAGCATTGTACATCATTCCCAGCAGTGTGCCTCATTCCCAGCAGTGTACATCATTCCCAGCAGTGTACATCATTCCCAGCAGTGTGCCTCATTCCCAGCAGTGTACATCATTCCCAGTAGTGAGCCTCATTCCCAGCAGTGTGCCTCATTCCCAGCCATGTGCCTCATTCCCAGCAGTGTACATCATTCCCAGTAGTGTGCCTCATTCCCAGCAGTGTGCCTCATTCCCAGCAGTGTACATCATTCCCAGCAGTGTGCCTCATTCCCAGCAGTGTGCCTCATTCCCAGCAGTGTACATCATTCCCAGCAGTGTGCCTCATTCCCAGCAGTGTGCCTCATTCCCAGCAGTGTACATCATTCCCAGCAGTGTGCCTCATTCCCAGCAGTGTACATCATTCCCAGCAGTGTGCCTCATTCCCAGAAGTGTACTTCATTCCCAGTAGTGAGCCTCATTCCCAGCAGTGTGCCTCATTCCCAGCAGTGTACATCATTCCCAGTTGTGTGCCTCACACCCAGTAGTGTACATAATTCCCAGCTGTCTACATCATTCCCAGTTGTGTGCCTCACACCCAGTAGTTTACCTCATTCCCAGCAGTGTACATCATTCCCAGTAGTGAGCCTCATTCCCAGCAGTGTGCCTCATTCCCAGTAGTGTGCCTCACTCCCAGCAGTGTACATCATTCCCAGTAGCGTGCCTCACTCCCAGCAGTGTACATCATTCCCAGTAGTGAGCCTCACACCCAGTAGTTTACCTCATTCCCAGCAGTGTACATCATTCCCAGTAGTGAGCCTCATTCCCAGCAGTGTGCCTCATTCCCAGTAGCGTGCCTCACTCCCAGCAGTGTACATCATTCCCAGTTGTGTACCTCATTCCCAGCAGTGTACATCATTCCCAGTAGTGAGCCTCATTCCTAGCAGTGTGCCTCATTCCCAGTAGCGTGCCTCACTCCCAGCAGTGTACATCATTCCCAGTTGTGTACCTCATTCCCAGCAGTGTACATCATTCCCAGTAGTGAGCCTCATTCCCAGCAGTGTGCCTCATTCCCAGTAGCGTACCTCACTCCCAGCAGTGTACATCATTCCCAGTTGTGTACATCATTCCCAGTAGTGAGCCTCATTCCCAGCAGTGTGCCTCATTCCCAGTAGCGTACCTCACACCCAGTAGTGTACATCATTCCCAGCAGTGTGCCTCATTCCCAGTTGTGTGCCTCATTCCCAGTAGTTTACCTCATTCCCAGCAGTGTGCCTCATTTCCAGTAGTTTACCTCATTCCCAGCAGTGTACAGCATTCCCAGCAGTGTACATCATTCCCAGTAGTTTACCTCATTCCCAGCAGTGTACATCATTCCCAGTAGTGAGCCTCATTCCCAGCAGTGTGCCTCATTCCCAGTAGTGTGCCTCACTCCCAGCAGTGTACATCATTCCCAGTTGTGTGCCTCACACCCAGTAGTTTACCTCATTCCCAGCAGTGTACATCATTCCCAGTAGTGTGCCTCACTCCCAGCAGTGTGCCTCAATCCCAGTAGTGTGCCTCACTCCCAGCAGTGTACATCATTCCCAGTAGTGAGCCTCACACCCAGTAGTGTACATCATTCCCAGCTGTCTACATCATTCCCAGCAGTGTACATCATTCCCAGTAGTGTGCCTCACTCCCAGCAGTGTACATCATTCCCAGTAGCGTGCCTCATTCCCAGCAGTGTACATCATTCCCAGTTGTGTACCTCATTCCCAGCAGTGTACATCATTCCCAGTAGTGAGCCTCATTCCCAGTAGTGAGCCTCATTCCCAGCAGTGTGCCTCACACCCAGTAGTGTACATCATTCCCAGCAGTGTGCCTCATTCCCAGTTGTGTGCCTCACACCCAGTAGTTTACCTCATTCCCAGCAGTGTGCCTCATTCCCAGTAGCGTACCTCACTCCCAGCAGTGTACATCATTCCCAGTAGTGTACATCATTCCCAGTAGTGAGCCTCATTCCCAGCAGTGTGCCTCATTCCCAGCAGTGTACATCATTCCCAGCAGTGTACATCATTCCCAGTAGTTTACCTCATTCCCAGCAGTGTACATCATTCCCAGTAGTGAGCCTCATTCCCAGCAGTGTACATCATTCCCAGCAGTGTACATCATTCCCAGCAGTGTGCCTCATTCCCAGCAGTGTACCTCATTCCCAGCAGTGTGCCTCACTCCCAGCAGTGTACATCATTCCCAGCAGTGTGCCTCATTCCCAGCAGTGTACATCATTCCCAGCAGTGTGCCTCACTCCCAGCAGTGTACATCATTCCCAGCAGTGTGCCTCATTCCCAGCAGTGTACCTCATTCCCAGCAGTGTGCCTCACTCCCAGCAGTGTACATCATTCCCAGTTGTGTACCTCATTCCCAGCAGTGTACATCATTCCCAGTAGTGAGCCTCATTCCCAGCAGTGTGCCTCATTCCCAGTAGCGTACCTCACTCCCAGCAGTGTACATCATTCCCAGTTGTGTACATCATTCCCAGTAGTGAGCCTCATTCCCAGCAGTGTGCCTCATTCCCAGTAGCGTACCTCACACCCAGTAGTGTACATCATTCCCAGCAGTGTGCCTCATTCCCAGTTGTGTGCCTCACACCCAGTAGTTTACCTCATTCCCAGCAGTGTGCCTCATTTCCAGTAGTTTACCTCATTCCCAGCAGTGTACAGCATTCCCAGCAGTGTACATCATTCCCAGTAGTTTACCTCATTCCCAGCAGTGTACATCATTCCCAGTAGTGAGCCTCATTCCCAGCAGTGTGCCTCATTCCCAGTAGTGTGCCTCACTCCCAGCAGTGTACATCATTCCCAGTTGTGTGCCTCACACCCAGTAGTTTACCTCATTCCCAGCAGTGTACATCATTCCCAGTAGTGAGCCTCATTCCCAGCAGTGTGCCTCATTCCCAGTACTGTGCCTCACTCCCAGCAGTGTGCCTCAATCCCAGTAGTGTGCCTCACTCCCAGCAGTGTACATCATTCCCAGTAGTGAGCCTCACACCCAGTAGTGTACATCATTCCCAGCTGTCTACATCATTCCCAGCAGTGTACATCATTCCCAGTAGTGTGCCTCACTCCCAGCAGTGTACATCATTCCCAGTAGCGTGCCTCATTCCCAGCAGTGTACATCATTCCCAGTTGTGTACCTCATTCCCAGCAGTGTACATCATTCCCAGTAGTGAGCCTCATTCCCAGTTGTGTGCCTCACACCCAGTAGTTTACCTCATTCCCAGCAGTGTGCCTCATTCCCAGTAGCGTACCTCACTCCCAGCAGTGTACATCATTCCCAGTAGTGTACATCATTCCCAGTAGTGAGCCTCATTCCCAGCAGTGTGCCTCATTCCCAGCAGTGTACATCATTCCCAGCAGTGTACATCATTCCCAGTAGTTTACCTCATTCCCAGCAGTGTACATCATTCCCAGTAGTGAGCCTCATTCCCAGCAGTGTACATCATTCCCAGCAGTGTACATCATTCCCAGCAGTGTGCCTCATTCCCAGCAGTGTACCTCATTCCCAGCAGTGTGCCTCACTCCCAGCAGTGTACATCATTCCCAGCAGTGTGCCTCATTCCCAGCAGTGTACATCATTCCCAGCAGTGTACCTCACTCCCAGCAGTGTACATCATTCCCAGCAGTGTGCCTCATTCCCAGCAGTGTACATCATTCCCAGTAGTGATCTACTGTAACTTGTCCAGTAGCAGGTGTCTTGTTTGCACTTTGCCATCTCAGTATATTTATTTTTTTGCTTTGCCTCTGGTTTGATTTGGTGATCTTGTAACTTGCTGCTCAGATCATTGCCTGATGGTAATCTCACTCACATCCCCACATTCTGTGGATTACATGCAGACGTGACTCACATTCCAACACTTAGAACCCCCTTCCCACAATCCAAGGGCAGCTTTCAATGCTCCAAGCTAATTTAAAAAAAACAGGAAGACAGATGACTTTAAAAATAGAAGAACTGTACGTATATTTAATGGAGAGAAGTTAAACTTTTGGCTCTGTATGGGAATGATCTACTTGCTTAGCTGCAGTTGGGTTAAATGTTCAACGTTGTTCAATTCCTAAACACACAGAATAAAATGGATTTATTGAAATCTAGCAACCAGTGATCAGAATATGCATAATTGCACTAATACTGTATGTTAGCAATTCCCATCTCTTGACCAATCGAATGTACACCTGGCCAGTTTCCCACATTCTACCCTCCATAAACTTGCCATCATCCAAAACTCTGCAGCCAGTATCTTAACTTATGCTGAGTCCCTTCCCCTATCATCCCTGTGCTCACTGACTTATATCAGCTCCCAGTAAGCAGTGTCTTGATTTTTAAATTCTTATTCTTGTTTTCAAATCCCTCCATGATCTCACCCCTCCCTATCTCTGTAACCTCCTCCATCCCCTACACCCCTCCCTATCTCTGTAACCTCCTCCAGCCCCTACACCCCTCCCAATCTCTGTAACCTCCTCCAGCCCCACAACCCTCCGAGATCTCTGTAACCTCCTCCAGCCCCTACACCCTCCCTATCTCTGTAACCTCCTCCAGCCCCTACACCCCTCCCAATCTCTGTAACCTCCTCCAGCCCCACAACCCTCCGAGATCTCTGTAACCTCCTCCATCCCCTACACCCCTCCCAATCTCTGTAACCTCCTCCAGCCCCACAACCCTCCGAGATCTCTGTAACCTCCTCCATCCCCTACACCCCTCCCAATCTCTGTAACCTCCTCCAGCCCCACAACCCTCCGAGATCTCTGTAACCTCCTCCATCCCCTACACCCCTCCCTATCTCTGTAACCTCCTCCAGCCCCTACACCCCTCCCAATCTCTGTAACCTCCTCCAGCCCCACAACCCTCCGAGATCTCTGTAACCTCCTCCAGCCCCTACACCCCTCCCTATCTCTGTAACCTTCTCCAGCCCCTACACCCCTCCCAATCTCTGTAACCTCCTCCAGCCCCACAACCCTCCGAGATCTCTGTAACCTCCTCCAGCCCCTACACCCCTCCCTATCTCTGTAACCTCCTCCATCCCCTACACCCCTCCCTATCTCTGTAACCTCCTCCAGCCCCTACACCCCTCCCTATCTCTGTAACCTCCTCCAGCCCCTACACCCCTCCCTATCTCTGTAACCTCCTCCAGCCCCTACACCCCTCCATATCTCTGTAACCTCCTCCAGCCCCTACACCCCTCCCTATCTCTGTAACCTCCTCCAGCCCCTACACCCCTCCCTATCTCTGTAACCTCCTCCAGCCCCTACACCCCTCCCTATCTCTGTAACCTCCTCCAGCCCCTACACCCCTCCCTATCTCTGTAACCTCCTCCAGCCCCTACACCCCTCCCTATCTCTGTAACCTCCTCCAGCCCCACAACCCTCCGAGATCTCTGTGCTCCTCTAATTCTGGCCTCTTAAGCACCCCTGATTTTAATCACTCCAACATTGATAGTTGTGTTTTCAGCTGCCTGGGCCTGAAGCTCTGGAATTCCCTCCCTAAACCTCTTCACCTCTCTAAGCTGCTTTTTAAAACCTACCTCTTTGACCAAGCTATAGCCAGCTGCCCTAATATCACCTTATGTGCCTCAACTTCATATTTTGTTTTAAAATGTTCCTGTGAAGTTTTATTACTTTCTCTCTCTCTCTCTATGTAATGTCCTCGACGTTTGAAGATTGCGAACCTGTTCTTATGCCATTATATCACAATAGGGCAAGGCAAGGAGACAGGCCTCAAGAACTACCCCAGCCAGTACAGGGACTGAACCCACACAGGTGGTGTCATTCTGCACCACACTCTAGCCAACTGAGCTAATCAACCCCCTTTATTAGTTTCAAGGTGCTATATAATGCAAGTAGTTTTTGTTGTAGATATGTTCTGCCCATTATTTTGACCTTTCCACAATTCCGTTATATGTTGGAGCATCCATACTGGGTTCCCAGATTCTCAATGTAGCTTGAGCTGCATAAGGAATCCCCTCTATCACTGGCAAATATCTTTAACAGTAGCAGTCGGTTATTCAAGTCCATTCCATTAATTCTCACAATGGATGTGAATACAAAAAAAATTGTGCTTTTAAAAACCTTTCCCAACCTTCGGTCATCCCAGGGTGCTTTACTTTCATGAATTATTTCTGAAGTGTAATCACAGTTATATCAGCAAAACTGACAGCTCATTGGTGCACAGCAAGATCCCACAAGTTGCTTTCACATGAAAGACAAGCATATCTATTTTGGTTTCGGGTTGTGCCCTTTCCTCAGATGAAGGGTCACTGACCTGAAACATTAACTCTGCTTCTCTCTCCACAGATGCTGCCAGACCTGCTGAGTATTTCCAGCACTTTCTGTTTTTACTTCAGATTTCCAGCATCTGCAGTATGTTGCTTTTGTTTTGTCTATTTTGGTGATGTTGATTAAGGGATGAATCAGAGGTTCCAGTCCTTTGAATAATGCCTATCCTCGACCTTCTAATTCAGAGACACAAGTGCAGCCATAGATCAGGGACTGTCCATTCAAACCTGGGACCAGATCACCCTAATTCTCAGTGTTACAAAATAAGTGTTCTCCAAATATTTTAATATATTTTCTTATTTTCTTCCATAATTATACATGTTTACAATTTAAGCTTTAATGACAATGTTTAATTATATGTGATTACAAATTTATACATCACCATTGCTCTGGAACTCAATTGCTCTGCATCTGCATTACTGTGTATCTCTCTGACAGTGGACTGGGCCTCTCACTGACCTCGATGGCAGCTGGTGTGCATGTCCATGTGACCCACCCTTCACCCCACACCCTTCACCCCACATCCTGCCCTTCACCCCACACCCTTCACCCCACACCCTGCCCTTCACCCCACACCCTTCACCTCACACCCTGCCCTTCACCCCACACCCTTCACCTCACACCCCACACCCTTCACCCCACACCCTTCACCCCACACCCTGCCCTTCACCCCACACCCTTCACCTCACACCCCACACCCTTCACCCCACACCCTTCACCCCACACCCTGCCCTTCACCCCACACCCTGCCCTTCACCCCACACCCCACACCCTTCACCCCACATCCTGCCCTTCACCCCACACCCTTCACCTCACACCCCACACCCTTCACCCCACACCCTGCCCTTCACCCCACACCACCTCACACCCTTCACCTCACACCCTGCCCTTCACCACACACCCTTCACCTCACACCCCACACCCTTCACCCCACACCCTTCACCCCACACCCTTCACCCCACACCCTTCACCTCACACCCTTCACCTCACACCCTTCACCCCACACCCTTCACCTCACACCCCACACCTCACACCCTTCACCCCACACCCTTCACCCCACACCCTGCCCTTCACCCCACACCCTTCACCACACACCCTTCACCACACACCCTTCACCACACACCCTGCCCTTCACCCCACACCCCACACCCTTCACATCACACCCCACACCATTCACCCCTTCCCTTCACCCCACACCCTTCACCCCACACCCTTCACCCCACGCCCTTCACCCCACGCCCTTCACCCCACGCCCTTCCCTTCACCTCACACCCTTCACCCCTTCCCTTCACCTCACACCCTTCACCCCACACCCTTCACCCCACGCCCTTCACCCCACACCCTTCACCCCACACCCTTCACCCCACGCCCTTCACCCCACGCCCTTCACCTCACGCCCTTCACCTCACGCCCTTCCCTTCACCTCACACCCTTCACCCCTTCCCCCCACACCCTTCACCCCACACCCTTCACCCCACACCTTGCCCTTCACCCCACACCCCACACTCTTCACCCCACACCCTTCACCCCACACCCCACACCCCACACCCTTCACCCCACACCCTACACCCTTCACCCCACACTCTTCACCCCACACCCTTCACCCCACACCCTGCCCTTCACCCCACACCCCACACCCTTCACCCCTTCCCTTCACCCCACACCCTTCACCTCACGCCCTTCACCCCACACCCTGCCCTTCACCTCACACCCTTCACCCCTTCCCTTCACCTCACACCCTTCACCCCACACCCTGCCCTTCACTCCACATCCCACACTCTTCACCCCACACCCTTCACCCCACACCCCACACTCTTCACCCCACACCCTGCCCTTCACCCCACACCCTTCACCCCACATTCTTCACCCCACACTCTTCACCCCACACCCTTCACCCTACACCCTTCACCCCACACCCTGCCCTTCACCCCACACCCCACACTCTTCACCCCACACCCTTCACCCCACACCCTGCCCTTCACCCCACACCCCACACTCTTCACCTCACACCCTTCACCCCACACCCTGCCCTTCACCCCACACCCTTCACCCCACACTCTTCACCCCACACCCTTCACCCCACACCCTGCCCTTCACCCCACACCCTTCACCCCACACTCTTCACCCCACACTCTTCACCCCACACCCTTCACCCCACACCCTTCACCCCACACTCTTCACCCCACACCCTTCACCCTTCACCCCAATATTGCCCCCTGCTTCTCAGAATTATTATATTAAAGCAAAACTAAGGAAATGCAAAGCTGGCCATTAGCCTCTTAAAAATGCTCTGTCTCTGATCACACTCCATGGTTAAATTCCTATTTGGAACCATTTCCAGCTTGTTACTGACCCAGTACTAACTAATAATCTAAAGAAATAAAAACAAAGTGCTGGAAATACTCAGCAGGTCTGGCAGCATCTGTGGAGAGAGAATCAGAGTTAACGTTTCAGGTCTATGACCCTTCATCAAAACTGGCAACGGTTAGAAAAGAATTAGGTGCTAAGCAAGTGAAGTGGGGGTGTGGAGGGGGGTGGGGGGCAAGAGAATAAAAGGGAAGGTGTGTGATAGGACAGAGGGCCGGAAAGATTAAATAACAAAGCTATCATGGGATAAAGGCTAAGCAATTGCTAATGGTGTGATGAAAGTCACAGCATTAGACCAGAGAGAGAGTGTTAATGACAGAATAATGAACAGCTGTGTCCAAAAGCACAAACATGGAAAACCAAGTTTAAGCAGGCACATGGTTAAAAAAAATGATATAACAAAATAAAATAATAAAAAAGGGCCAGTTGTGCTCTGAAATTATTGAACTCAATGTTCAGTCCAGAAGGCTGTAGAATTCCTAATCGGAAAATGAGGTGCTGCTCCTCGAGCTTGCATTGATGTTCACTGCAACACCGCAGCAGGCCATGGACAGAGATGGGGACGTGAGAGCAGGGTGGTGAATTGAAATGTCAAGTGACCGGAAGCTCGGGGTTATGCATTCGGACTGAGCGGAGGTGTTCTGCAAAGCCGTCACCCAATCTGTGTTTGGTCTCCCCAGTGTAGAGGAGACTGCATTGTGAGCAGTGAATACAGTATACTAAATTGAAAGAAGTACAAGTAAATTGCTGCTTCACCTGGAAGGAGTATTTGGGGTCTTGGATGGTGAGGAGAGAAGAGGTAAAAGGACAGGTATTACACCTCCTACGATTGCGTGGAAAGGGGACGAGGAGTCTGGGGTAATGGAGGAGTGGACCAGGGTGTCACAGAGGAAACAATCCCTTTGGAATGCTGACAGGGGAGGGCCAGATGTGTTTGGTGGTGGCATCATGCTGGAGGTGGCGGAAATGGCGGAGGGTGGTCCTTTGGATGTGGAAGCTGGTGGGGTGGATAGTGAGGACAATGGGAGCCCTGTTGCCATTCTGGGAGGGAGGGGAAGGGGTGAGGGAGGAAGTGTGGGAAATGGGTTGGGCACAGTCGAGGGTCCTGTCAACCACAGTGGGGGAGAATCCTCTGTTGAGTAAAAAGGACGACATATCAGAAATGCTGTTGTGAAAGGTTGCAATATCAGAACAGATGTGTTGGAGATGGAGAAACTGGGAGTATGGGATGGAGTCCTCACAGAAAACGGTGTGAGGACATCTTTGTCATGTAATCTCTCCTGCCCTCTGCCCTATCACACACCTTCCCTTTTGCTCTCTTCCCCACCAAACCGCACCCCCCCCCCCCCCCCCACCACTTGCTTAAAAATCTAATTCTTTTCTAACCTTTGCCAGTTCTGATGAAGGGTCACTGACCTGAAACGTTAACTCTGCTTCACTCTCCACAGATGCTGCCAGACCTGCTGAGTATGTACAGCACTTTTTGTTCTTATTTTAGATTTCCAGCATCCACAGTATTTTGCTTTTATTATAATGATCTGTAGAGATGAGTTTAAATCCTAGCGCTGCAACTGGGGAATTCAATGGATTAAATAAATCTGGAATTTAAAAACAATAGTAGTCTCAGTAATGGTAACCATGAAACTATCATCGATTTTTGTAAAAACCCTTCTGGTTCACGAATGTCCTTCAGGGAAGGAAATCTGCTGTCCTTACCTGGTCTGGCCTACATGTGACTCCAGACCCACAGCAATGTGGTTAACTCTTACACGCCCTCTGAAATGGTCTAGAAAGCCACTCAGTTCAAGGGCAATTAGGGATGGGCAATAAATGCTGGTCTAGGCAATGATCCACATCCCATGAATGAATATTTAAAAAATCATCTGATTCCATTTCTGAATTTGAAACACAACCTCACATGTTATTTTTAATCTTTCTCTACAAAGCTGAACCACTTTCTCTTCATTGACTGCAAACAAGTCCTATTGGTTCATCAATTATAGGATGGAAGCAGGACTCAGAGTTATCAAACTGAGACTTGAAAACCCATTATTGCCTCATCATCGATAGATCTTTGTGTACTAAGGGAATTAACGGATATGGGGATAGTGTGGGAAGGTGGAGTTGAGGTCGAAGGTCAGCCACAATCCTATTGAATGGTGGAGCAGGCTCGAAGGGCCAAATGGCCTACTCCTGATTTTATTTCTTATGTTCTTATCAAACTGCTTCCATTTACTCACATCTGGGATTTAGTAGCATTAAAACATATGAAAATCTTCTTATATATTTGAGACGTTTGCTTCTTGAGTTATCTTGCTGCATATACCTGAGAGCACCAGCAATGTGCATCATAATATGAACAAACAAACAGACTGATATCTATTGGCAGTATTAAACTCTGAAGATAATCATTCACTCAACAGAACCTTCCTGAGTCTACAGATTCACCTCATCTCAAAACTGCTGCACTAGGTGCTGAACCTGCCTGCTCAAATATCACTGGACCTCTTTGTATCTGCAAATGTTTAAGATATATATTATCCTGGAAAAGAAATTCAATTTGATTAAATGAAAATCAAACAGAAAATGCTGGAGAAACATAGCAGGTCAATTCGAATCTGAAAGGTCATTGAAAGAAAGGCCAGATATCCTGCGTGAGAACTGATTCAGCTCGACTTGTCTCCACCTGTCCTCTTCCATCTAAGCTGCTGAGGATCTATTGACCATTGCAAGACCTTCTGGTTTTCTTTCAGATTTTTAGTGTTTGTGTTTCTGCCTTTTATTTCCTTCATGAATGTTCTAGCAACAAGAATTAATATTGAAATATGAACTGCATGGGCCCAAATGTGAGCTTGGCCATCTAACATACGGATTGTTGATATGTTTCTGCTTTAACATAAACTATTAAAGGAGATGTCATGTGTTTAGCTGAACTGCATACACAAATGACAAGAGATCACTAGCTGGGCCCACGTCACCCTAGTTCCGTGGGACAGATACAATATGACAATCCTCCTCACATAAAATAATTCAAGTTCAAATTAACAATTAACACATCAACAGTAGCCTAGCCCTACATTTAAACAAATGGCTTAACTGGGGCTTTCTATCACTAGAGTCAGTATCTGATAATATATCTGTAATCTTGTTCAGGCTGCAGTACAGTGCATGAGAGTGGCAAGAAAACAAACGCTGACATGATTGGAATGGTAATCGTTCTCAACAAGTTCCTCTGCCCATGGAGCAGAGTGAATCCAGAGTGATCCCAGAGTGAGCAGGTGAACCGAGAGTGATCCCAGAGTGAACCTGAAGTGAGCCAGTGGACCCAAAGTGAACCAGGGTTGCATTGACTTTAAACAATCCAGCGTTTTATTATCTTTCCTGGTGCAAATTCCAATCTGAATGAGTTCAATGTGCAAACTCTGCTGCCTTCAGCAACTCATCACCTGTTGTCTCCCAATCTCCAGTATTCCAACAGGGTCTCCCGCATGTGGTCAACAGCAAAACTTGCTGAGTTTATCACTCGTGAGCCCAGGGTTCCTGCATTTAACTATAGTGCATGAGTCTAACCTCTGTGTCAGTTATGAGCAGCTAATTCAATATGCATCAAATGCTAAAGTGCTCAGTAAAAGAAAGCTTCTAATTCAATAACAGCCAATGCAAAGATCTCGGTTAGCACTCGAAACGTGACTCAGAAAGTGAGGGAGGCATTCAGAGTACAAGGAAGCATTGAGTGGATCTGAGTTAGCTCCTCAACGGATTTAATGAGGGAGCAAGCAGGTTGCAGAACAGCCACAGATACTTCAAAGATGAGGCAGAGGAAATCTATGGACAAGTTGAGTGAGTGGGCTAATGCATGGCAGATGCAGTATAATGTGGATAAATGTGAGGTTATCCACTTTGGTAGCAAAAACAGGAAGGCAGATTATTATCTGAACGGTTATAAACTGAGAGAGGGGAATATGCAGCGAGACCTGGGTGTTCTCGTACACCAGTCGCTGAAGGTAAACATGCAGGTGCAACAGGCGGTAAAAAAGGCAAATGGTATGTTGGTCTTCATAGCGAGAGGATTCGAGTACAGGAGCAGGGATGTCTTGCTGCAATTATACAGGGCTTGGTGAGGCCACACCTGGAATATTGTGTGCAGTTTTGGTCTCCTTATCTTAGGAAGGATGTTCTTGCGATAGAGGGAGTGCAGCGAAGGTTTACAAGACTGATTTCTGGGATGGCGGGACTGACCTATGAGGAGAGATTGAGTCGGTTAGGATTATATTCGCTGGAGTTCAGAAGAATGAGGGGGGAATCTCATAGAAACCTATAAAATTCTAACAGGACTTGACAGGGTAGATGCAGGAAGGATGTTCCCGATGGTGGGGGAGTCCAGAACCAGGGGTCATAGTCTAAGGATATGGGGTAAACCTTTCAAGGACTGAGATGAGGAGAAATTTCTTCACCCAGAGAGTGGTGAACCTGTGGAATTCGATACCACAGAAAGCAGTTGAGGCCAAAACAGTGTATGTTTTCAAGAAGGAGTTAGATTTCGCTCTTGGGTCTAAATGGATCAAAGGGTATGGGGCGAAAGTGGGAACAGGTTACTGAGTTGGATGATTAGCCATGATCATAATGAATGGCGGAGCAGGCTCGAAGGGCCGAATGGCCTACTCCTGCTCCTATTTTCTATATTTCCATGTTTCTATTGGGATGAGTTTTGGAAACTCAATCAGTCCAGGGACTGTAGGTCACAGCACAAAACTGTCTCTAATCAGCAAACATTGACAAAAGGTTCAGAACCTCAGTCAGAGGAACTGCTGGGCAGTGCCTGTTGAAAATGGGATAAGGTCATGCTGCAGCCTTAATGGATGTGTTGCTGTGGCTGGAGTTGAGAAACATTGGTTTGCTGCAAAAGATTGTTCATAATGCAACTAACCAGTGTTTGAAGAGATATAGTAGAGGGAGCATTACTCTGTATCTAACCCAGGGTTGTCCAACCTTTTCATGTGGGGGGGGGAGCACATTACAAGTTTTGTCTTACTTCGGGGGCTAGTGAGACAATTTCAGAAAGATAAAGGCATTAAAAATTTATCTTATTATTAATCAAAATGACAACAAATGTGCATTTTGTGAAGAAGCTTTAAATGAGAAGATTAATTTATTGACTTACATTCTTTTCACTATGTTGAACACTAACTTAGTTGAGATACCTAACATTTTTTGCTTGCACAAGTAGTCAATGTTTGCCCACACACTAGTAGCGATGTGGAGTATTCCGGATAGATGTCCATCTGCCAGGAGCGATCTTGATCACTCTCTCTCCCTCCTCTCCTTCCCTCTGTGTCTGTCTGTCTCTCTCTCCTGCTGTTACCTTCTCTCTGTGTTCCCCCACACCCCTCTCTATGTCATCCTCGCTCTGTGTGTCTTGGTCCCACCCCCCACTTTTTTTCTCTTTGTCCCCCACTCTCTCTCTCCCCCATCCCTCTCTCTCTCTCTGACAGTTGCAGGGAACAGGAGTGTTGAGCAAAGCAGCTTTGTGGTTGGTCAGTTTTTTAAAAAATCATGCCATCTGTTTCATAGCTGACAGGTCCATTAATATTTTTTATTTATTTAGAGATACAGCACTGAAACAGGCCCTTCGGCCCACCAAGTCTGTGCCGACCAACAACCACCCATTTATACTAATCCTACATTAATCCCATATTCCGACCACATCCCCACAATTCCCCCACCACCTATCTAGACAAGGTATATACTGTACTAGGGGCAATTTAGAATGGCCAATTTACTTATCAACCTGCAAGTCTTTAGCTGTGGGAAGAAACCAGAGCACCCGGAGGAAACCCACGCGGTCACAGGGAGAACTTGCAAACTCCACACAGGCAGTACCCAGAAACGAACCCGGGTCGCTGGAGCTGTGAGGCTGCGGTGCTAACCACTGTGCCGCCCATGCGCCCATTTCCAATCTTGGACAGATTTGGGGTTTACCGGCAGATTTTACAAAAACCGTTGGAACTCGCCGGAAAACCTGAATCTGCCCAAGGCTGGAAATGGACTTGTCAGCTGTGAAACAGACGGCACGATTTTTTAATAAAAAGTCTGAAAGAGGAAGCAAATGGGAAATTTCTTATCTCTGAAATACATCCGCGGAACGGATGGAAAGCTTTGGCGGCCCGGATATGTTGGACAACACAGATCTTCAAGCAACACATCACTGGGACACAGTTCCAATATAACTCCACTGTTATAACTCTCACTGCGGTCCGAGATCCACACACACACACGGTTTTGTGAAGGGTAGGTCGTGCCTCACAAACCTTATTGAGTTTTTTGAGAAGGTGACCAAACAGGTGGATGAGGGTAAAGCCATGGATGTGGTGTATATGGATTTCAGTAAGGCATTTGATAAGGTTCCCCACGGTAGGCTATTGCAGAAAATACGGAAGTATGGGGTTGAAGGTGATTTAGAGCTTTGGATCAGAAATTGGCTAGCTGAAAGAAGACAGAGGGTGGTGGTTGATGGCAAATGTTCATCCTGGAGTTTAGTTACTAGTGGTGTACCGCAAGGATCTGTTTTGGGGCCACTGCTGTTTGTCATTTTTATAAATGACCTGGAAGAGGATGTAGAAGGGTGGGTTAGTAAATTTTCGGATGACACTAAGGTCGGTGGAGTTGTGGATAGTGCCGAAGGAAGTTGTAGGGTACAGAGGGACATAGATAGGCTGCAGAGCTGGCTGAGAGATGGCAAATGGAGTTTAATGCGGAAAAGTGTGAGGTGATTCACTTTGGAAGGAGTAACAGGAATGCAGAGTACTGGGCTAATGGGAAGATTCTTGGTAGTGTACATGAGCAGAGAGATCTTGGTGTCCAGGTACATAAATCCCTGAAAGTTGCTACCCAGGTTAATAGGGCTGTTAAGAATGCAGATGGTGTGTTAGCTTTTATTAGTAGGGGGGTCGAGTTTCGGAGCCACGAGGTCATGCTGCAGCTGTACAAAACTCTGGTGAGATCGCACCTGGAGTATTGCGTGCAGTTCTGGTCACCGCATTATAGGAAGGATGTGGAAGCTATGGAAAGGGTGCAGAGGAGATTTACTAGGATGTTGCCTGGTATGGAGGGAAGGTCTTACGAGGAAAGGCTGAGGGACTTGAGGTTGTTTTCGTTGGAGAGAAGGAGGAGGAGAGGTGACTTAATAGAGACATATCAGATAATCAGAGGGTTAGATAGGGTGGATAGTGAGAGTCTTTTTCCTCGGACGGTGATGGCAAACACGGGGGGACATAGCTTTAAGTTGAGGGGTGATAGATATAGGACAGATGTTAGAGGTAGTTTCTTTACTCAGAGAGTAGTAGGGGCGTGGAACGCCCTGCCTGCAACAGTAGCAGACTCGCCAACTTTAAGGGCATTTAAGTGGTCATTGGATAGACATATGGATGAAAATGGAATAGTGTAGGTCAGATGGTTTCACAGGTCGGCGCAACATCGAGGGAAGAAGGGCCTGTACTGCGCTGTAATGTTCTAATTCTCACTGGGGTACGGGTCGCACAAAAACTGACTCTCACTGGGGTATGGGTTCCACACACACTAACTCTCACTGGGGTATGGGTTCCACACACACTGACTCTCACTGGGGTAGGAGTCCCACACAAACTGACTCTCACTGGGGTAGGGGTTCCACACACACTGACTCTCAGTGGGGTATGTGTTCCACACACACTGACTCTCACTGGGGAAGGAGTCCCACACAAACTGACTCTCACTGGGGTATGGGTTCCAATCAAACTGACTCTCACTGGGGTATGGGTTCCACACAGACTGACTGTGACTGGGGTACAGGTCCCACACACACTGATTCTGACAGGGGTACAGGTCCCACACACACTGACTCTCAGTGGGGTACGGGTTCCACACACACGGACTCTCACTGGGGTACGGGTTCCACGCACACTGACTCTCACTGGGGTACGGGTCCCACACACACTGACTCTCACTGGGGTACGGGTCCCACACACTCTGACCCTCACTGGGGAAAGGGTCCCACAAACACTGACTCTCACTGGGGTACGGGTCCCACACACACTGACTCTCACTGGGGTACGGGTCCCACAAACACTGACTCTCACTGTGGTACAGTTCCCACACAGACTGACTCTCACTGTGGTCCTGGTCCCACACACACTGACTCTCACTGGGTACGGGTCCCACACACACTGACTCTCACTGGGTACGGGTCCCACACACACTGACTCTCACTGGGTACGGGTCCCACACACACTGACTCTCACTGTGGTACAGGTCCCACACACACTCACTCTCACTGGGTACGGGTCCCACACACAGTGACGCTCACTGGGGTACGGCTTCCACACACACTCACTCTCACTGGGTACGGGTCCCACACAAACTGACTCTCACTCGGGTACGGGTCCCACACACACTGACTCTCACTGGGGTACGGATTCCACACACACTGACTCTCACTGGGGTACGGCTTCCACACACACTCACTCTCACTGGGTACGAGTCCCACACAAACTGACTCTCACTCGGGTACGGGTCTCACACACACTGACTCTCACTGGGGTACGGATTCCACACACACTGACTCTCACTGGGGTACGGATTCCACACACACTGACTCTCACTGGGGTACGGATTCCACACACACTGTCGCTCATTGGGGTACGGGTTCCACAGACACTGACTCTCACTGGGGTACAGTTCCCAGACACACTGACTCACACTGGGGTACGAGTCCCACACGCACTGACTCTCACTGGGGTACGGCGTCCACGCACACTGACTCTCACTGGGGTACTGGTCCCACGCACACTGACTCTCAGTGGGGTATGGGTCCCACACACACTGACTCTCACTGGGGTACGGGTTCCACACACACTGTCGCTCATTGGGGTACGGGTTCCACAGACACTGACTCTCACTGGGGTACAGTTCCCAGACACACTGACTCTCACTGGGGTACGGCGTCCACGCACACTGACTCTCACTGGGGTACTGGTCCCACGCACACTGACTCTCAGTGGGGTATGGGTCCCACACACACTGACTCTCACTGGGGTACGGCGTCCACGCACACTGACTCTCACTGGGGTACGGGTCCCACGCACACTGACTCTCACTGGGGTACCGGTCCCACGCACACTGACTCTCAGTGGGGCAGGGGTCCCACACACACTGACTCTCACTGGGTACGGATTCCACACACACTGACTCTCACTGGGGTACGGGTTCCACACACACTGTCGCTCATTGGGGTACGGGTTCCACAGACACTGACTCTCACTGGGGTACAGTTCCCAGACACACTGACTCTCACTGGGGTACGGCGTCCACGCACACTGACTCTCACTGGGGTACTGGTCCCACGCACACTGACTCTCAGTGGGGTATGGGTCCCACACACACTGACTCTCACTGGGGTACAGTTCCCAGACACACTGACTCTCACTGGGGTACGGGTCCCACGCACACTGACTCTCACTGGGGTACCGGTCCCACGCACACTGACTCTCAGTGGGGCAGGGGTCCCACACACACTGACTCTCACTGGGGTACGGGTCCCACGCACACTGACTCTCACTGGGGTACCGGTCCCACGCACACTGACTCTCAGTGGGGCAGGGGTCCCACACACACTGACTCTCACTGGGGTACGGGTTCCACGCACACTGACTCTCACTGGGGTACCGGTCCCACGCACACTGACTCTCAGTGGGGCGGGGTCCCACACACACTGACTCTCACTGGGGTACGGGTCCCACGCACACTGACTCTCAGTGGGGCAGGGGTCCCACACACACTGACTCTCACTGGGGTATGGGTTCCACACACACTGACTCTCACTGTGGTACAGGTCCCACACACACTGACTCTCACTGTGGTACAGGTCCCACACACACTGACTCTCACTGGGTACGGGTCCCACACACACTGACTCTCACTGGGTACGGGTCCCACACAAACTGACTCTCACTGGGGTACAGGATTCACACCCACTGACTCTCACTGGGGTACGGGTCCTACACACAATGATTCCCACTGTGGTACAGGTCCCACATACACTGACTCTCACTGGGGTACGGGTCCCACGCTCACTGACTCTCACTGGGTACGGGTCCCACACACACTGACTCTCAATGGGGTACAGGTCCCACACACACTGACTCTCATTGAGGTACTGGTCCCACACACACTGACTCTCACTGGGTACGGGTCCCACACACACTGACTCTCACTGTGGTACAGGTCCCACACACACTCACTCTCACTGGGGTACGGGTCCCACACACACAGTGACGCTCACTGGGGTACGGCTTCCACACACACTCACTCTCACTGGGTACGAGTCCCACACAAACTGACTCTCACTCGGGTACGGGTCTCACACACACTGACTCTCACTGGGGTACGGATTCCACACACACTGACTCTCACTGGGGTACGGGTTCCACACACATTGTCGCTCATTGGGGTACGGGTTCCACAGACACTGACTCTCACTGGGGTACAGTTCCCAGACACACTGACTCACACTGGGGTACGAGTCCCACACACACTGACTCTCACTGGGGTACGGGTCCCACGCACACTGACTCTCACTGGGGTACTGGTCCCACGCACACTGACTCTCAGTGGGGTATGGGTCCCACACACACTGACTCTCACTGGGGTACTGGTCCCACACACACTGACTCTCACTGGGTACGGGTCCCACACACACTGACTCTCACTGTGGTACGGGTCCCACGCACACTGACTCTCACTGGGGTACCGGTCCCACACACACTGACTCTCACTGGGGCAGGGGTCCCACACACACTGACGCTCACTGGGTACGGATTCCACACACACTGACTCTCACTGGGGTACGGGTCCCACGCACACTGACTCTCACTGGGGTACGGGTCCCACGCACACTGACTCTCAGTGGGGTATGGGTCCCACACACACTGACTCTCACTGGGGTACTGGTCCCACACACACTGACTCTCACTGGGGTACAGGATTCACACCCACTGACTCTCACTGGGGTACGGGTCCTACACACAATGATTCCCACTGTGGTACAGGTCCCACATACACTGACTCTCACTGGGGTACGGGTCCCACGCTCACTGACTCTCACTGGGTACGGGTCCCACACACACTGACTCTCAATGGGGTACAGGTCCCACACACACTGACTCTCATTGAGGTACAGGTCCCACGCACTCTGACTCTCACTAGGTACGGGTCCCACACACACTTACTCTCACTGGGGTATGGTTTCCACACACATTGACTCTCACTGGGGTACAGGTCCCACACACTCTGACTCTCACTGGGTACGGGTCCCACACAGACTGAATCTCACTGGGGTATGGGTTCCACACACACTGACTCTCACTGGGTTCAGGTCCCACACACACTGACTTTCACTGGGGTACGGATTCCACACACACTGACTCACACTGGGGTACGGGTCCCACGCACACTGACTATCACTGGGGTACGTGTCCCACACACACTGAGTCTCACTGGGGTACGGATTCCACACACACTGACTCACACTGGGGTACGGGTCCCACGCACACTGACTATCACTGGGGTACGGGTCCCACGCACACTGACTCTCAGTGGGGTACGGGTCCCACACACACTGAGTCTCACTGGGGTACGGGTTCCAAACACACTGACACTCACTAGGGGATGGGTCCCACACACACTGTCTCTCACTGGGGTACAGGTCCCACACACACTGATTCTGACAGGGGTACAGGTCCCACACACACTGACTCTCAGTGGGGTACTGGTTCCACACACACGGACTCTCACTGGGGTACGGGTTCCACGCACACTGACTCTCACTGGGGTACCGGTCCCACACACACTGACTCTCAGTGGGGTCTGGGTCCCACACACACTGACTCTCACTGGGGCAGGGGTCCCACACACACTGACTCTCACTGGGGTACCGGTCCCACGCACACTGACTCTCAGTGGGGTCCGGGTCCCACACACACTGACTCTCACTGGGGTACGGGTCCCACGCACACTGACTCTCAGTGGGGTATGGGTCCCACACACACTGACTCTCACTGGGGTACCGGTCCCACACACACTGACGCTCACTGGGTACGGATTCCACACACACTGACTCTCACTGGGGTACGGGTCCCATGCACACTGACTCTCAGTGGGGTATGGGTCCCACACACACTGACTCTCACTGGGGTACTGGTCCCACACACACTGACTCTCACTGGGGTACAGGATTCACACCCACTGACTCTCACTGGGGTACGGGTTCCAAACACACTTTCGCTCATTGGGGTACGGGTTCCACACACACTGACTCACACTGGGGTACTGGTCCCACACACACTGACTCTCACTGGGTACGGGTCCCACACACACTGACTCTCACTGTGGTACGGGTCCCACGCACACTGACTCTCACAGGGGTACCGGTCCCACGCACACTGACTCTCAGTGGGGTCCGGGTCCCACACACACTGACTCTCACTGGGGCAGGGGTCCCACACACACTGACGCTCACTGGGGTACAGGTTCCACACACACTGACTCTCACTTGGGAACGGGTCCTACACACAATGATTCCCACTGTGGTAGAGGTCCCACATACACTGACTCTCAATAGGGTACAGGTCCCACACACACTCACTCTCATTGTGGTACAGGTCCCACGCACTCTGACTCTCACTAGGTACGGGTCCCACACACACTTACTCTCACTGGGTACAGGTCCCACACACACTGACTTTCACTCGGGTACGTGTCCCACACACACTGAGTCTCACTGGGGTACGGATTCCAAACACACTGACTCTCACTGGGGTACGGGTCCCACACACACTGACTCTCAGTGGGGTACGGGTCCCACGCACACTGACTCTCACTGGGGTACTGGTCCCACACACACTGACTCTCACTGGGGTAGGGGTCCCACGCACACTGACTCTCAGTGGGGTACGGGTCCCACGCACACTGACTCTCACTGGGGTACTGGTCCCACACACACTGACTCTCACTGGGGTAGGGGTTCCACACACACTGACTCTCACTGGGGGATGGGTCCCACACACACTGTCTCTCACTGGGGTACAGGTCCCACACACACTGATTCTGACAGGGGTACAGGTCCCACACACACGGACTCTCACTGGGGTACGGGTTCCACGCACACTGACTCTCACTGGGTACAGATCCCACACACACTGACTCTCAGTGGGGTCCGGGTCCCACACACACTGACTCTCACTGGGGCAGGGGTCCCACACACACTGACTCTCACTGGGGTACCGGTCCCACGCACACTGACTCTCAGTGGGGTCCGGGTCCCACACACACTGACTCACACTGGGGTACGAGTCCCACACACACTGACTCTCACTGGGGTACTGGTCCCACACACACTGACTCTCACTGGGGTACCGGTCCCACGCACACTGACACTCACTGGGGGATGGGTCCCACACACACTGTCTCTCACTGGGGTACGGGTTCCACACACACTGACTCTCAGTGGGGTACGGGTTCCACACACACGGACTCTCACTGGGGTACGGGTCCCACACACTCTGATCCTCACTGGGGAAAGGGTCCCACAAACACTGACTCTCACTGGGGTACGGGTCCCACACACACTGACTCTCACTGGGGTACGGGTCCCACAAACACTGACTCTCACTGGGGTACGGGTCCCACACACTCTGATCCTCACTGGGGAAAGGGTCCCACAAACACTGACTCTCACTGGGGTACGGGTCCCACACACACTGACTCTCACTGGGGTACAGTTCCCACACAGACTGACTCTCACTGTGGTCCTGGTCCCACACACACTGACTCTCACTGGGTACGGGTCCCACACACAGTGACGCTCACTGGGGTACGGATTCCACACACACTGACTCTCACTGGGGTACTGGTCCCACACTCACTGACTCTCACTGGGGTACGGATTCCACACACACTGACTCTCACTGGGGTACGGGTTCCACACACACTGTCGCTCATTGGGATACGGGTCCCACACACACTGACTCTCACTGGGGTACGAGTCCCACACGCACTGACTCTCACTGGGGTACGGCGTCCACGCACACTGACTCTCACTGGGGTACTGGTCCCACGCACACTGACTCTCAGTGGGGTATGGGTCCCACACACACTGACTCTCACTGGGGTACTGGTCCCACACACACTGACTCTCACTGGGTACGGGTCCCACACACACTGACTCTCACTGGGGTACAGGTCCCACACACACTGACTCTCACTGTGGTACGGGTCCCACGCACACTGACTCTCACAGGGGTACCGGTCCCACGCACACTGACTCTCAGTGGGGTCCGGGTCCCACAGACACTGACTCTCACTGGGGCAGGGGTCCCACACACACTGACGCTCACTGGGTACGGATTCCACACACACTGACCCTCACTGGGGTACGGGTCCCACGCACACTGACTCTCAGTGGGGTATGGGTCCCACACACACTGACTCTCACTGGGTACGGGTCCCACACAAACTGACTCTCACTGGGGTACGGGTCCTACACACAATGATTCCCACTGTGGTACAGGTCCCACATACACTGACTCTCACTGGGGTACGGGTCCCACGCTCACTGACTCTCACTGGGTACGGGTCCCACACACACTGACTCTCAATGGGGTACAGGTCCCACACACACTGACTCTCATTGAGGTACTGGTCCCACACACACTTACTCTCACTGTGGTACAGTTCCCACACAGACTGACTCTCACTGTGGTACTGGTCCCACACACACTGACTCTCACTGGGTACGGGTCCCACACAAACTGACTCTCACTCGGGTACGGGTCTCACACACACTGACTCTCACTGGGGTACGGATTCCACACACACTGACTCTCACTGGGTACGGGTCCCACACACACTGACTCTCACTGTGGTACAGGTCCCACACACACTCACTCTCACTGGGTACGGGTCCCACACACAGTGACGCTCACTGGGGTACGGCTTCCAGACACACTCACTCTCACTGGGTACGAGTCCCACACAAACTGACTCTCACTCGGGTACGGGTCTCACACACACTGACTCTCACTGGGGTACGGATTCCACACACACTGACTCTCACTGGGGTACGGGTTCCACACACATTGTCGCTCATTGGGGTACGGGTTCCACAGACACTGACTCTCACTGGGGTACGAGTCCCACACACACTGACTCTCACTGGGGTACGGGTCCCACACACACTGACTCTCACTGGGGTACGAGTCCCACACACACTGACTCTCACTGGGGTACGGGTCCCACGCACACTGACTCTCACTGGGGTACGAGTCCCACACACACTGACTCTCACTGGGGTACGAGTCCCACACACACTGACTCTCACTGGGGTACGGGTCCCACGCACACTGACTCTCACTGGGGTACTGGTCCCACGCACACTGACTCTCAGTGGGGTATGGGTCCCACACACACTGACTCTCACTGGGGTACTGGTCCCACACACACTGACTCTCACTGGGGTACAGGTCCCACACACACTGACTCTCACTGTGGTACGGGTCCCACGCACACTGACTCTCACTGGGGTACCGGTCCCACGCACACTGACTCTCGGTGGGGTCCGGGTCCCACACACACTGACTCTCACTGGGGCAGGGGTCCCACACACACTGACGCTCACTGGGTACGGATTCCACACACACTGACTCTCACTGGGGTACGGGTCCCACGCACACTGACTCTCAGTGGGGTATGGGTCCCACACACACTGACTCTCACTGGGGTACTGGTCCCACACACACTGACTCTCACTGGGTACGGGTCCCACACAAACTGACTCTCACTGGGGTACAGGATTCACACCCACTGACTCTCACTGGGGTACGGGTCCTACACACAATGATTCCCACTGTGGTACAGGTCCCACATACACTGACTCTCACTGGGGTACGGGTCCCACGCTCACTGACTCTCACTGGGTACGGGTCCCACACACACTGACTCTCAATGGGGTACAGGTCCCACACACACTGACTCTCATTGAGGTACAGGTCCCACGCACTCTGACTCTCACTAGGCACGGGTCCCACACACACTTACTCTCACTGGGGTATGGTTTCCACACACATTGACTCTCACTGGGGTACAGGTCCCACACACTCTGACTCTCACTGGGTACGGGTCCCACACAGACTGAATCTCACTGGGGTATGGATTCCACACACACTGACTCACACTGGGGTACGGGTCCCACGCACACTGACTATCACTGGGGTACGTGTCCCACACACACTGAGTCTCACTGGGGTACGGATTCCACACACACTGACTCACACTGGGGTACGGGTCCCACACACACTGAGTCTCACTGGGGTACGGATTCCACACACACTGACTCACACTGGGGTACGGGTCCCACGCACACTGACTATCACTGGGGTACGGGTCCCACGCACACTGACTCTCAGTGGGGTACGGGTCCCACACACACTGAGTCTCACTGGGGTACGGGTTCCAAACACACTGACACTCACTAGGGGATGGGTCCCACACACACTGTCTCTCACTGGGGTACAGGTCCCACACACACTGATTCTGACAGGGGTACAGGTCCCACACACACGGACTCTCACTGGGGTACGGGTTCCACGCACACTGACTCTCACTGGGTACAGATCCCACACACACTGACTCTCAGTGGGGTCCGGGTCCCACACACACTGACTCTCACTGGGGCAGGGGTCCCACACACACTGACTCTCACTGGGGTACCGGTCCCACGCACACTGACTCTCAGTGGGGTCCGGGTCCCACACACACTGACTCACACTGGGGTACGAGTCCCACACACACTGACTCTCACTGGGGTACTGGTCCCACACACACTGACTCTCACTGGGGTACCGGTCCCACGCACACTGACTCTCACTGGGTACGGATTCCACACACACTGACTCTCACTGGGGTACGGGTCCCACACACACTGACTCTCACTGGGGTACGCGTCCCACACACACTGACTCTCACTGGGGTACGGGTCCCACACACACTGACTCTCACTGGGGTACGGGTCCCACACACACTGACTCTCACTGGGGTACGGGTCCCACACACACTGACGCTCACTGGGTACGGATTCCACACACACTGACTCTCACTGGGGTACGGGTCCCACACACACTGACTCTCACTGGGGTACTGGTCCCACACCCACTGACTCTCACTGGGGTACGGGTTCCACAGACACTGACTCTCACTGGGGTATAGTTCCCAGACACACTGACTCACACTGGGGTACGAGTCCCACACACACTGACTCTCACTGGGGTACTGGTCCCACACACACTGACTCTCACTGGGTACGGGTCCCACACACACTGACTCTCACAGGGGTACCGGTCCCACGCACACTGACTCTCAGTGGGGTCCGGGTCCCACACACACTGACTCTCACTGGGGCAGGGGTCCCACACACACTGACGCTCACTGGGGTACAGGTTCCACACACACTGACTCTCACTTGGGAACGGGTCCTACACACAATGATTCCCACTGTGGTAGAGGTCCCACATACACTGACTCTCAATAGGGTACAGGTCCCACACACACTCACTCTCATTGTGGTACAGGTCCCACGCACTCTGACTCTCACTAGGTACGGGTCCCACACACACTTACTCTCACTGCGGTACGGGTTCCACACACACTGACTCTCACTGGGTACAGGTCCCACACACACTGACTTTCACTCGGGTACGTGTCCCACACACACTGAGTCTCACTGGGGTACGGATTCCAAACACACTGACTCTCACTGGGGTACGGGTCCCACGCACACTGACTCTCAGTGGGGTACGGGTCCCACGCACACTGACTCTCACTGGGGTACTGGTCCCACACACACTGACTCTCACTTGGGTAGGGGTTCCACACACACTGACTCTCAGTGGGGTACGGGTCCCACACAAACTGACTCTCACTGAGGTACAGGTCCCACACACACTGACTCTCACTGGGGTACGGATCCCACGCACACTGTCTCTCACTGGGGTCCGGGTTCCACTCACACTGACTCTCACTGGGGTATGGTTTCCACACACACTGACTCTCACTCGGGTATGGTTCTCACACACACTGACTCTCACTGGGGTACTGATTCCACACTCACTGACTCTCACTGGGGTACGGGTTCCTCACACACTGACTCTCACTGGGGTACAGGTCCCACGCACACTGACTCTCACTGGGGTACGGGTTCCGCACACACTGACTCTCACTGGGGTACGGGTTCCGCACACACTGACTCTCACTGGGGTACGGGTCCCACACACACTGATTCTCACTGGGGTACGGGTCCCACAGACACTGACTCTCACTGGGGTACGGGTTCCACACACACGAACTCTCACTGGGTACAGGTCCCACACACAATGACTCTCACTCGGGTACGGGTCCCACACGCACTGACTCTCACTGGGGTACGGATTTCACACCCACTGACTCTCACTGGGGTACGGGTCCTACACAAACTGATTCTCACTGTGGTACAGGTCCCACACACACTGACTCTCACTGGGGTACTGGTCCCACGCACAGTGACTCTCACTGGGTACGGGTCCCACACACACTGACTCTCACTGGGGTACAGGCGCCCACACACACTGACTCTCACTGGGGTACTGGTCCCACGCACAGTGACTCTCACTGGGTACGGGTCCCACACACACTGACTCTCACTGGGGTACAGGCGCCCACACACACTGACTCTCACTGTGGTACAGGTCCCACACACTCTGACAGTCACTGCGTACGGATCCCACACAGACTGACTCTCACTGGGGTATGAACAAAGAACAAAAGAACAAAGAAAAATTACAGCACAGGAACAGGCCCTTCGGCCCTCCATGCCTGTGCCGATCCAGATCCTCTATCTAAACATGTCGCCTATTTTCTAAGGGGCTGTATCTCTTTTCTTCCTGCCCATTCATGTATCTTTCTAGATACATCTTAAAAGACGCCATCGTGTCCGCATCTACCACCTCCGCTGGCAACGCGTTCCAGGCACCCACCACCCTCTGCGTAAAGAACTTTCCACGCATATCCCCCCTAAACTTTTCCCCTTTCACTTTGAACTCGTGTCCTCTAGTAATTGAATCCCCCACTCTGGGAAAAAGCCTCTTGCTATCCACCCTGTCTATACCTCTCATGATGTTGTACACCTCAATCAGGTCCCCCCTCAACCTAAGTCTTTCTAATGAAAATAATCCTAATCTACTCAACCTCTCTTCATCGCGAGCGCCCTCCATACCAGGCAACATCCTGGTGAACCTCCTCTGCACCCTCTCCAAAGCATCCACATCGTTTTGGGAATGTGGCAACCAGAACTGCACACAGTATTCCAAATGTGGCCGAAGCAAAGTCCTATACAACTGTAACATGACCTGCCAACTCTTGTACTCAATACCCCGTCCGATGAAGGAAAGCATGCCGTATGCCTTCTTGACCACTCTATTGACCTGCGTTGCCACCTTCAGGGAACAGTGGACCTGAACACCCAAATCTCTCTGGACATCAATTTTCCCCAGGACTTTTCCATTTACTGTGTAGTTCACTGTATGGGTTACACACACACTGACTCTCACTGGGGTACGGGTTACACACACACTGACTCTCACTGGGGTACTTGTCCCACACACACTGTCTCTCACTGGGGTACGGGTCCCACGCACACTGACTCTCACTGGGGTACGGATCCCGTGCCCACTGACTCTCACTCGGGTACAGGTCCCACACACTCTGACTGTCACTGGGATAGAGGTTCCACACACACTGAGTCTCACTGCGTTACGGGTCCCACACAAACTGTCTCTCACTGTGGTAAGGATTCCACACACACTGACTCTCACTGGGGTAGGAGTTCCACGCAAACTGACTCTCACTGTGTTACGGGTCCCACAAAAAACTTACTCTCCACACACACTGACTCTCACTGGGGTAGGAGTTCCACGCAAACTGACTCTCACTGTGTTACGGGTCCCACAAAATACTTACTCTCACTGGGGTACAGGTTCCACACCCACTGATTCTCACTGGGGTACGGGTCCTACACACACTGATTCTCACTGTCTTACAGGTCCCACACACACTGACTCTCACTGGGTACGCGTCCCACACACATTGAAAATCACTGGGGTACAGGTCCCACAAACACACACTCTCACTGGGTACGGGTCCCACACACACTGACTCTCACTGGGTACAGATCCCACACACACTGACTCTCACTGGGGTACGGGTCCCACACACACTGACTCTCAATGGGGTACTGGTCCCACACACACTGACTCTCACTGGGGTACGGGTCCCACACACACAGACTCTCACTGGGGTACGGGTTCCGCACACACTGACTCTCACTGGGGTACGGGTCCCACGCACACTGACTCTCACTGGGGTACGGGTCCCACGCACACTGACTCTCACTGGGGTGCGGGTCCCACGCACACTGAATCTCACTGGGGTACGGGTTCCGCACACACTGACTCTCACTGGGGTACGGGTCCAACGCACACTGACTCTCACTGGGGTACTGGTCCCACTCACACTGACTCTCACTGGGTACGGGTCCCACACACACTGACTCTCACTGGGGTACAGGTCCCACACACACTGACTCTCACTGGGGTATAGGTCCCACACACACTGACTGTCTCTCACTGGGGTACGAGTCCCACGCACACTGACTCTCACTGGGGTACTGGTCCCACACACACTGACTCTCACTGGGGTACAGGTCCCACACACACTGACTCTCACTGGGGTATAGGTCCCACACACACTGACTGTCTCTCTGGGGTACGAGTCCCACGCACACTGACTCTCACTGGGGTGCAGGTCCCACACACACTGACTCTCACTGGGGTACGGGTTCCACAGACACTGTCTCTCACTGGGGTGCAGGTCCCACACACACTGATTCTCACTGTGGTACTGGTCCCACACACACTGACTCTCACTGGGGTACGGGTCCCACACACACTGACTCTCACTGGGGTATGGGTCCCACACACACTGACTGTCTCTCACTGGGGTACGAGTCCCACACACACTGACTCTCACTGGGGTACGGGTCCCACACACACTGACTCTCACTGGGGTATGGGTCCCACACACACTGACTGTCTCTCACTGGGGTACGAGTCCCACGCACACTGACTCTCACTGGGGTATGGATTCCACACACACTGACTCTCACTGGGGTACGGGTCCCAAATAAACTTACTCTCACTGGGGTACAGGTTCCACACCCACTGACTCTCACTGGGGAACGGGTCCTACACACACTGATTCTCACTGTGGTACTGGTCCCACACACACTGACTCTTACTGGGGTACGGGTCCCATGCACACTGACTCTCAGTGGGGTATGGGTCCCACACACACTGACTCTCACTGGGGTACTGGTCCCACACACACTGACTCTCACTGGGGTACGCGTCCCACACGCACTGACTCTCACTGGGGTACTGGTCCCACACACACTGATTCTCACTGGGGTACGGATTCGACACACACTGACTCTCACTGGGGTACGGGTTCCACACACACTGTCGCTCATTGGGGTACGGGTTCCACAGACACTGACTCTCACTGGGGTACAGTTCCCACACACACTGACTCTCACTGGGGTCCGAGTCCCACACACACTGACTCTCACTGGGGTATGGGTCCCACGCACACTGACTCTCACTGGGGTACAGTTCCCAGACACACTGACTCACACTGGGGTACGAGTCCCACACACACTGACTCTCACTGGGGTACGGGTCCCACGCACACTGACTCTCACTGGGGTACTGGTCCCACACACACTGACTCTCACTGGGTACGGGTCCCACACACACTGACTCTCACTGGGGTACAGGTCCCACACACACTGACTCTCACTGTGGTACGGGTCCCACGCACACTGACTCTCACTGGGGTACCGGTCCCACGCACACTGACTCTCAGTGGGGTCCGGGTCCCACACACACTGACTCTCACTGGGGCAGGGGTCCCACACACACTGACGCTCACTGGGTACGGATTCCACACACACTGACTCTCACTGGGGTACAGGATTCACACCCACTGACTCTCACTGGGGTACGGGTCCTACACACAATGATTCCCACTGTGGTACAGGTCCCACATACACTGACTCTCACTGGGGTACGGGTCCCACACACACTGACTCTCAATGGGGTACAGGTCCCACACACACTGACTCTCATTGAGGTACAGGTCCCACGCACTCTGACTCTCACTAGGTACGGGTCCCACACACACTTACACTCACTGGGGTATGGTTTCCACACACATTGACTCTCACTGGGGTACAGGTCCCACACACTCTGACTCTCACTGGGTACGGGTCCCACACACACTGACTCTCACTGGGTACAGGTCCCACACACACTGACTTTCACTGGGGTACGGATTCCACACACACTGACTCACACTGGGGTACGGGTCCCACGCAAACTGACTATCACTGGGGTACGTGTCCCACACTCACTGACTCTCACTGGGGTACGGGTCCCACACACACTGAGTCTCACTGGGGTACGGGTTCCAAACACACTGACACTCACTAGGGGATGGGTCCCACACACACTGACTCTCAGTGGGGTACGGGTTCCACACACACGGACTCTCACTGGGGTACGGGTTCCACGCACACTGACTCTCACTGGGTACAGATCCCACACACACTGACTCTCACTGGGGTACGGGTCCCACACACACTGATTCTCAATGTGGAACAGTTCCCACACAAACTGACTCTCACTGTGGTACTGGTCCCACACACACTGACTCTCACTGGGGTACGGATCCCACGCACACTGACTCTCACTGGGGTACGGATCCCGTGCCCACTGACTCTCACTCGGGTACAGGTCCCACACACTCTGACTGTCACTGGGATAGAGGTTCCACACACACTGAGTCTCACTGCGTTACGGGTCCCACACAAACTGTCTCTCACTGTGGTAAGGATTCCACACACACTGACTCTCACTGGGGTAGGAGTTCCACGCAAACTGACTCTCACTGTGTTACGGGTCCCACAAAAAACTTACTCTCCACACACACTGTCTCTCACTGGGGTAGGAGTTCCACGCAAACTGACTCTCACTGTGTTACGGGTCCCACAAAAAACTGACTCTCACTGGGGTACGGGTCCTACACACACTGATTCTCACTGTCTTACAGGTCCCACACACACTGACTCTCACTGGGTACGCGTCCCACACACATTGAAAATCACTGGGGTACAGGTCCCACAAACACACACTCTCACTGGGTACGGGTCCCACACACACAGACTCTCACTGGGGTACGGGTTCTGCACACACTGACTCTCACTGGGGTACGGGTCCCACGCACACTGACTCTCACTGGGGTATGGGTTCCGCACACACTGACTCTCACTGGGGTGCGGGTCCCACGCACACTGAATCTCACTGGGGTACGGGTTCCGCACACACTGACTCTCACTGGGGTACGGGTCCCACACACACTGACTCTCACTGGGGTACGGGTCCCACGCACACTGACTCTCACTGGGGTATGGGTTCCGCACACACTGACTCTCACTGGGGTGCGGGTCCCACGCACACTGACTCTCACTGGGGTATGGGTTCCGCACACACTGACTCTCACTGGGGTACGGGTCCCACGCACACTGACTCTCACTGGGGTACTGGTCCCACGCACACTGACTCTCACTGGGGTACTGGTCCCACGCACACTGACTCTCACTGGGTACGGGTCCCACACACACTGACTCTCACTGGGGTATGGGTCCCACACACACTGACTCTCACTGGGGTACGGGTCCCACACACACTGACTGTCTCTCTGGGGTACGAGTCCCACGTACACTGACTCTCACTGGGGTGCAGGTCCCACACACACTGATTCTCACTGGGATACGAGTCCCACACACACTGATTCTCACTGGGGTATGGGTCCCACACACACTGACTCTCACTGGGGTACGGGTCCCACACACACTGACTCTCACTGGGGTATGGGTCCCACACACAATGACTGTCTCTCTGGGGTACGAGTCCCACGCACACTGACTCTCACTGGGGTATGGATTCCACACACACTGACTCTCACTGGGGTACGGGTCCCAAATAAACTTACTCTCACTGGGGTACAGGTTCCACACACACTGACTCTCACTGGGGAACGGGTCCTACACACACTGATTCTCACTGTGGTACTGGTCCCACACACACTGACTCTCACTGGGTACGGGTCCCACACACACTGACTCTCACTGGGTACGGGTCCCACACACACTGACTCTCACTGGGGTACTGGTCCCACACACACTGACTCTCAATGTGGTACAGGTCCCACACACACTGACTCTCACTCGGGTACGGTTCCCACACACACTGACTCTCACTGGGGTACGCGTCCCACACACACTGACTCTCACTGGGGTACTGGTCCCACACACACTGATTCTCACTGGGGTACGGATTCCACACACACTGAGTCTCACTGGGGTACGGATTCCACACACACTGACTCTCAGTGGGGTACGGGTTCCACACACACGGACTCTCACTGGGTACAGATCCCACACACACTGACTCTCACTGGGGTACGGGTCCCACACACACTGACTCTCACTGGGGTACGGATCCCACGCACACTGACTCTCACTGGGGTACGGATCCCGTGCCCACTGACTCTCACTCGGGTACAGGTCCCACACACTCTGACTGTCACTGGGATAGAGGTTCCACACACACTGAGTCTCACTGCGTTACGAGTCCCACACAAACTGTCTCTCACTGTGGTAAGGATTCCACACACACTGACTCTCACTGGGGTAGGAGTTCCACGCAAACTGACTCTCACTGTGTTACGGGTCCCACAAAAAACTTACTCTCCACACACACTGACTCTCACTGGGGTAGGAGTTCCACGCAAACTGACTCTCACTGTGTTACGGGTCCCACAAAAAACTTACTCTCACTGGGGTACAGGTTCCACACCCACTGATTCTCACTGGGGTACGGGTCCCACAAACACACACTCTCACTGGGTACGGGTCCCACACACACTGACTGTCACTGGCGTATGGGTTCCACACACACTGACTCTCACTGGGGTACGGGTTCCACACACACTGACTCTCACTGGGGTACGGGTCCCACGCACACTGACTCTCACTGGGGTACGGGTCCCACACACACTGACTCTCGCTGGGGTACGAGTCCCACGCACACTGACTCTCACTGGGTACAGATCCCACACACACTGACTCTCACTGGGGTACGGGTCCCACACACACTGACTCTCAATGGGGTACTGGTCCCACACACACTGACTCTCACTGGGGTACGGGTCCCACACACACAGACTCTCACTGGGGTACGGGTTCCGCACACACTGACTCTCACTGGGGTACGGGTCCCACGCACACTGACTCTCACTGGGGTATGGGTTCGGCACACACTGACTCTCACTGGGGTGCGGGTGCCACGCACACTGAATCTCACTGGGGTACGGGTTTCGCACACACTGACTCTCACTGAGGTCCGGGTCCCACGCACACTGACTCTCACTGGGGTACTGGTCCCACGCACACTGACTCTCACTGGGTACGGGTCCCACACACACTGACTCTCACTGGGGTACGGGTCCCACACACACTGACTCTCACTGGGGTATGGGTCCCACACACACTGACTGTCTCTCTGGGGTACGAGTCACATGCACACTGACTCTCACTGGGGTGCAGGTCCCACACACACTGATTCTCACTGGGATACGGGTTCCACACACACTGACTCTCACTGGGGTATGGATTCCACACACACTGACTCTCACTGGGGTACGGGTCCCAAATAAACTTACTGTCACTGGGGTACAGGTTCCACACCCACTGACTCTCACTGGGGAACGGGTCCTACACACACTGATTCTCACTGTGGTACAGGTCCCACACACACTGACTCTCACTGGGTACGGGTCCCACACACACTGACTCTCATTGGGGTACTGGTCCCACACACACTGTCTCTCACTGTGGTACAGGTCCCACACACACTGACTCTCACTCGGGTACGGTTCCCACACACACTGACTCTCACTGGGGTACGCGTCCCACACACACTGACTCTCACTGGGGTACTGGTCCCACACACACTGATTCTCACTGGGGTACGGATTCCACACACACTGACTCTCACTGGGGTACGGGTTCCACACACACTGTCGCTCATTGGGGTACGGGTTCCACAGACACTGACTCTAACTGGGGTACAGTTCCCACACACACTGACTCTCACTGGGGTCCGAGTCCCACACACACTGACTCTCACTGGGGTATGTGTCCCATGCACACTGACTGTCACTGGGTTACGGGTCCCACATACACTGTCTCTCACTGGGGTACGGGTACCACACACACTGACATTCACTCGGTTACAGGTCCCACACACACTGACTCTCACTGAGGTATGGGTCCCACGCACACTGACTGTCACTGGAGTACGGGTCCCACGCACACTGACTCTCAGTGGGGTACGGGTCCCACACACACTGACTCTCACTGGGGTACTGGTCCCACGCACACTGACTCTCACTGGGTACGGGTCCCACACACACTGACTCTCACTGGGGTATGGGTTCCACACACACTGACTCTCACTCGGGTATGGTTCCCACACACACTGACTCTCACTGGGGTATGGGTTCCACACACACTGACTCTCACTCGGGTATGGTTCCCACACACACTGACTCTCACTGGGGTATGGGTTCCACACACACTGACTCTCACTCGGGTATGGTTCTCACACACACTGACTCTCACTGGGGTACGGGTCCAACACACTCTGACTCTCACTGGGGTACGGGTCCCACATACACTGTCTCTCACTGGGGTACGGGTACCACACACACTGACATTCACTCGGTTACAGGTCCCACACACACTGACTCTCACTGGGGTTAAGGTCCCACACACACTGATTCTCACTGGGATACGGGTTCCACACACACTGTCTCTCACTGGGGTACGGGTCCCACATGCACTGACATTCACTCGGTTTCAGGTCCCACACACACTGACTCTCACTGGGGTAAAGGTCCCACACACACTGATTCTCACTGGGATACGGGTTCCACACACACTGTCTCTCACTGGGGTAAAGGTCCCACACACACTGACTCTCACTGGGGTACGGGTCCCACACACACTGTCTCTCACTGGGTACGGGTCCCACACACACTGACTCTCACTGGGTACGGGTCCCACACACACTGAAACTCACTGGGGTACAGGTCCCACACACACTGACTCTCACTGGGGTACAGGTCCCACACACACTGACTCTCACTCGGTCTGGGTCCCACACACACTGACTCTCACTGGGGTACAGGTCCCACACACACTCACTCTCACTGGGGTACGGGTTCCACACACACTGACTCTCACTGGGTCCGGATCCCACAGACACTGACTCTCACTGGGGTACGCGTCCCACGCACACTGACTCTCACTGGGGTACGGGTCCCACACACACTGACTCTCGCTGGGGTACGGGTCCCACGCACACTGACTCTCACTGGGGTACGGGTCCCACGCACACTTACTCTCACTGGGGTACGGGTCCCACGCACACTGACTCTCACTGGGATATGGGTTCCACACACACTGACTCTCACTCGGGTATGGTTCCCACACACACTGACTCTCACTGGGGTACGGATTCCACACACACTGACTCTCACTGGGGTACGGGTCCCACGCACACTGACTCTCACTGGGGTATGGGTCCCACACACACTGACTGTCTCTCTGGGGTACGAGTCCCACGCACACTGACTCTCACTGGGGTGCAGGTCCCACACACACTGATTCTCACTGGGATACGGGTTCCACACACACTGTCTCTCACTGGGGTGCAGGTCCCACACACACCGATTCTCACTGTGGTACTGGTCCCACACACACTGACTCTCACTGGGGTACGGGTCCCACACACACTGACTCTCACTGGGGTATGGGTCCCACACACACTGACTCTCACTGGGGTACGGGTCCCAAATAAACTTACTCTCACTGGGGTACAGGTCCCACACACACTGACTCTCACTGGATACGGGTCCCACACACACTGACTCTCACTGGGGTACTGGTCCCACACACACTGACTCTCACTGGGGTACAGGTCCCACACACACTGACTCTCACTCGGGTACGGTTCCCACACACACTGACTCTCACTGGGGTACGCGTCCCACACACACTGACTCTCACTGGGGTACTGGTCCCACACACACTGATTCTCACTGGGGTACGGATTCCACACACACTGACTCTCACTGGGGTACGGGTTCCACACACACTGTCGCTCATTGGGGTACGGGTTCCACAGACACTGACTGTCACTGGGGTACAGTTCCCACACACACTGACTCTCACAGGGGTCCGAGTCCCACACACACTGACTCTCACTGGGGTATGGGTCCCACGCACACTGACTGTCACTGGGGTACGGGTCCCACATACACTGTCTCTCACTGGGGTACGGGTACCACACACACTGACATTCACTCGGTTACAGGTCCCACACACACTGACTCTCACTGGGGTACGGGTCGCACGCACACTGACTCTCAGTGGGGTACGGGTCCCACACACACTGACTCTCACTGGGGTACTGGTCCCACGCACACTGACTCTCAGTGGGGTACGGGTCCCACACACACTGACTCTCACTGGGTACTGGTCACACACACACTGACTCTCACTCGGGTACTGGTCCCACGCACACTGACTCTCAGTGGGGTACGGGTCCCACACACACTGACTCTCACTGGGGTATGGGTTCCACACACACTGACTCTCACTCGGGTATGGTTCCCACACACACTGACTCTCACTGGGGTACTGGTCCCACGCACACTGACTCTCAGTGGGGTACGGGTCCCACACACACTGACTCTCACTGGGTACTGGTCACACACACACTGACTCTCACTCGGGTACTGGTCCCACGCACACTGACTCTCAGTGGGGTACGGGTCCCACACACACTGACTCTCACTGGGGTATGGGTTCCACACACACTGACTCTCACTCGGGTATGGTTCCCACACACACTGACTCTCACTGCGGTATGGGTTCCACACACACTGACTCTCACTCGGGTATGGTTCCCACACACACTGACTCTCACTGGGGTATGGGTTCCACACACACTGACTCTCACTGGGGTATGGGTTCCACACACACTGACTCTCACTCGGGTATGGTTCCCACACACACTGACTCTCACTGCGGTATGGGTTCCACACACACTGACTCTCACTCGGGTATGGTTCCCACACACACTGTCTCTCACTGGGGTATGGGTTCCACACACACTGACTCTCACTCGGGTATGGTTCCCACACACACTGACTCTCACTGGGGTACGGGTCCAACACACTCTGACTCTCACTGGGGTACGGGTCCCACACACACTGACTCTCACTGGGGTTAAGGTCCCACACACACTGATTCTCACTGGGATACGGGTTCCACACACACTGTCTCTCACTGGGGTATGGGTTCCCACACACACTGACTCTCACTGGGGTACGGATTCCACACACACTGACTCTCACTGGGGTACAGGTCCCACGCACACTGACTCTCAGTGGGGTACGGGTCCCACAGACACTGACTCTCACTGGGGCACTGGTCCCACACACACTGACTCTCACTGGGGTACAGGTCCCACACACACTGACTCTCACCGGGGTACAGGTCCCACACACACTGACTCTCACTGGGTCTGGGTCCCACACACACTGACTCTCACTGGGGTACAGGTCCCACACACACTGACTCTCACTGGGGTACAGGTCCCACACACACTCACTCTCACTGGGTACGGGCCCACACATACTCACTCTCACTGGGGTATGGGTTCCACACACACTGACTCTCACTGGGGTACGGGTCCCACGCACACTGACTCTCACTGGGGTACGGGTTCCACACACACTGACTCTCACTGGGGTACGGGTTCCACGCACACTGACTCTCACTGGGGTACGGGTCCCACACACACTGACTCTCGCTGGGGTACGGGTCCCACGCACACTGACTCTCACTGGGGAACGGGTCCCACGCACACTTACTCTCACTGGGGTACGGGTCCCAGGCACACTGACTCTCACTGGGGTATGGGTTCCACACACACTGACTCTCACTGGGGTACAGGTCCCACACACACTGACTCTCACCGGGGTACAGGTCCCACACACACTGACTCTCACTGGAGTACGGGACCCACACACACTGACTCTCACTGGGGTATGGGTTCCACACACACTGACTCTCACTGGGGTACAGGTCCCACACACACTGACTCTCACCGGGGTACAGGTCCCACACACACTGACTCTCACTGGGTCTGGGTCCCACACACACTGACTCTCACTGGGGTACAGGTCCCACACACACTCACTCTCACTGGGTACGGGCCCACACATACTCCCTCTCACTGGGGTATGGGTTCCACACACACTGACTCTCACTGGGGTACGGGTCCCACGCACACTGACTCTCACTGGGGAACGGGTCCCACGCACACTTACTCTCACTGGGGTACGGGTCCCAGGCACACTGACTCTCACTGGGGTACGGGTCCCACACACACTGACTCTCACTGGGGTACGGATTCCACACACACTGACTCTCACAGGGGTACGGGTCCCACACACACTGACTCTCACTGGGGTACGGATTCCACACACACTGACTCTCACTGGGGTACGGATTCCACACACACTGACTCTCACTGGGGTACGGATTCCACACACACTGACTCTCACTGGGGTACGGATTCCACACACACTGACTCTCACTGGGGTACGGGTTCCACAGACACTGACTCTCACTGGGGTACAGTTCCACTGGTACTGACAGATCACATTTCTCTGAAGAGTGTGCCACTGAGGGCAGTAGAATTGGAATCTTATCTCCCAGTTAGACAGGTCACAACTCACTGGGGGAAATTCAAATGATATTTCACTGATGTTCATCGCATAGTGCATCAACTGAATCACAGAATCTTCAAAATCTGGGAAAGGAAATCAGTGGCGAAGCTTTAATGAATGCTTATGTTTGACCGGCCCTTGTTTGCACATTATTAATCACCAAAATACATTAATTCTTCGTCTTGTTGCAGTGCTCAGGTTTTAGCCTTTTGTCTTCAATGAACTTCAGTCAATTATGTATTTAGGTTTAAATGAGCAGATTGGTAATGGAAGATATGGAGGTTTTCTGAAGAAAAATAATTTTTATTAACTATTACAATTCCAAGCAATTCAGTCTTTATCCATAATTCACAGTCAATGCTCACCTTTTGTTGCCAGTAAAATTAGTGATAAGGTCAGCCAAACCAAAAATAAATTCTGCCTTTAAAATATTAATTTTGTGTGCCATAATCTACCACACATTTGAGAACTGTGTACGTATGTCAGCCTGCACAGCATGAGCGGTCCTGTATTAATAAATGTGTGTGAGAGGGTCTGTAGGGCCTACACATCAGGCTAATGGTGACCCAATTTCTTTTTGTTGTTATTCCAAACAAAACTGTTAGTGCTTCCTCTGCTTTTGACTTCTGCAATGAAACATCTGGATCTCAATCAAGTGTCTGACCTTTCCCCGGATTGTATTGTGTGACTCTGCTAATAATTCTCATCAATTTCCCCTTCTCTCACTCCACAACGAGAGAAAGCCAGGAAAAACTGTCAAACCTCACAGCCAGCAACAAATTTCTGGAAAAGGAAATTGCTGAAGGCAAAAGAAACTGGCTGAAAAGAGTAGGATCGAGAGATTAATGCATTAATTGTACAATATTGTTTTTGCAGGTCGTATGTCAAATGTAGCTGAATACCTTCAACCAAGTCTATGTTCACGTAGCAAGTGGATTACACAGGAGAATGCAGGAAAATCTCTCCGAGGATTTGCCCCATGTTGTGGGACTTGAGCTGTTTGGAGTCGGACTGTGCCAGACAGTTCTCCGCATCAGTCAGTTCTGTTGCTAGGCAAAATTGCAACATATTCAATGAGGACCTGATTGGCCAACTGTTCAGAATCTATTACACATCTTCACCATTAGCAGATCCCAGAATTTCCATATTCCTTGTGAATGATTTCTTTCACATGTAATTAAATTGTGAATCTGTTTTTATAAACAATGTACTTCCAATTTCACTATAAATAATGCAGGAATGTATCTCTTTCTCTTCGACTGCTATTTCTGATGGACATTGGCTGCTGCATATCTCTCGGTCCTGAACTGCTGGACTTCCACAATGTGGAGTCTGTATCTCAATCCCCAGTGAGGAAGCTGCAGTTTCTCATCGAAATCTCTTCTCTCTCCTTTTGTTAATCACAGCAGTTCCCAGATTAACTGTCGCTGTGAGCTCAGAATCTGCTTTCTCATGGTTTACTGAGCTCCTCCTGTCCTGAAATTAAACTGGGTGAGTGATGGTCGACCTATTGATACACAGAGATTATTTTGATCAAGAATTAAGATAAAAGCTATCTTTGATTCAGGGCTGATTGTGAACAGTGTAACTAAACTGAAATTAAGATTGCACAATTTTAGGACCTGAAATAACACCAAGTAAACTACACCTCAGCTCTTTACAGACACTATATTTTAAGAAAGATTCCCTTCAAATATCTACAGCAAATCGTCCTATAATGCTTTTTATTTTAACCTGAATGAAGTATTTATGCAATCTACTGGCTATCGAACAAAACAACATGGTTGCTTTGATAATATATTCAAGGTTGACTGACCAAGTTAAGTTGAAAGATAAGGCAGGAATGTACAGCCATTGTGCATCATGGATTCAGGAAGGGGTAAAACTCCAGGAAGGGGTAAAACTCCAGGAAGGGGTAAATGTTTTGAAAACTGATGAGCAAAGGGTCTCAGAGAACAGAAAGTGAAAGCTGCTGGACTGCTCAAAACTGGCTTCTGCAAAAGGCAACGTGATGGGGTTAAAGTCACACTTCAACAGTCTGTAGAATAATTACTGATTCCCATTCCCCCTCCCTCTCCCCCCACTCCCATTCCCCCTCCCTCTCACCCCACTCCCATTCCTCCACCCTCTCACCCCACTCCCATTCCCCCACCCTCTCACCCTACTCCCATTCCCCCTCCCTCTCCCCCGACTCCCATTCCCCCTCCCTCTCCCCCCCACTCCCATTCCTCCTCCCTCTCACCCCACTCCCATTCCCCCTCCCTCTCACCCCACTCCCATTCCCCCACCCTCTCACCCCACTCCCATTCCCCCTCCCTCTCCCCCCACTCCCATTTCCCCACCCTCTCACCCCACTCCCATTCCCCCTCCCTCTCCCCCCCACTCCCATTCCCCCTCCCTCTCACCCCACTCCCTTCCCCTCATCCTCTCCTCTTCTCTCTCCTACCGCCCCCTTCTGCCCCCCACTCCCTCTCCCACTCCCTCTCGCCCCACCCCCTGCCCCTCCCCCTCCTTCTCCCTTCCCTCACCCTCTTGCCTCGCCCCTTCCTCTCTCCCCCTCCTTCTCTTCTCTCCCTCTCCTCTGCCCTCTCCTGTGCCATCTCCCCCTACTCCTCCTTAACCCTCCACTCCTCTTCCACCTTCCTCACACCCCATCCCTTCCCCTCCCCCTCACCCTCTCCCTCTCACCCTGCCCTTTACCTTCTCCCCCTCCTTATCCCCAACCCCTCCCTCTCCGCCCCTCCCCTTCCTCTCTCCTCCTCCCTCTCCCCCTCCGCCTCCCCTGTCCCTCCACACACTTCCACCTCCCTCATACCCCTCCCTACCCCTCTCTCCCTCCATCTCTTTCTCCTCCCCCTCACACCTCCCCTTCCCCCGCCCTCCTCCTTCTCTCTCTCCCCACCCCCTTCCTCTCTCCCCCTTCCTTCTACCCCTCGCCCCTCCTGTCCCTCCTCCTCACCCTCCCCCCTTGTCACTCCACTCCCCTTCACCTCAGCCCCTTCCTCTACCTCCCTCCCTCACTTGCCCCTCCCTTCCCTTCCCTCACCTCCCTCTTCCCCACCCTCTCATCCCTCCCCTCCCCTCTCAGGTGGATGTAAAAGGTCCCATGGCACTACTTCGAAGAAGAGCAAGGGAGCTATCCTTGGTGTCCTGGCCAATATTTATCCGTTAATCGACATCACAAAAACAGATTATCTGGTTGTTATCACATTGCTGTTTGTGGGATCTTGCTGTGTAAATGTTGGCTGCTGTGTTTCCCACATTACAACAGTGACAATTCCTCATTGGCTATAAAGTGCTTTGAGACTTTCTGAGATGCAAATTTGTTCTTTCCTTGGCTTTCAAAAAACTCCTCAGTGTTCTACTTGTGAATTACCCCGTTGGTTCCCCTCATTCTATTCCTTTCCCCAATGATGTGTCTCTTCCATATCCCTTCTTGTGTGTGAGACAGGATAAATGCACGTTGCTGTTGTTGCATTTCACTAAACAGCAATCACCTAACACCAAGTGAATAAATTAATCTTCGAGCTGAGCTAGTGAACCAAGTGTTAACCATAATAACATAGATCGACAGGTTTCAACATGGCAATGTTTTTTTCATATTCTTTCACGTTGCCCATCCCTCAGTGTCCTTGACAACTGAGTGTCTTACTGGGCCATTTCAGAGGGCAGTTAAGAGTCAACAACATTGCTGTGGGTTTGGAGTCACATGTAGGCCAGACTCGGTAAGGACAGCAGATTTCCTTCCTTAACGGACATTAATGAACCAGATGGGTTTTGATGACAATCGATAATAGTTTCATGGCACCATTACTGAGATTAGTTTTCAATTCCAGATTTTAATTACTTAATTGAATTTTAATTCCACCAGCTGCCAAGGTGGGATTTGAAGCCATGTCCCCAGGGAATTATCCTGGGCCTCTGGACTACTAATTCAATGACATGACCACTATACCACCATCTCCCCAATGTGCATTAATAGTCTTACCTTAGACATTAGTAACCAGTAATTTATCAAAATCGTAGAATCTTACAGCACAGAAGGAAGCCATTTGGCCCATCTTACTTGTGTTGGCTCTTTTAAAGAGCTGTCCAATTTAGTCCCACACCTCAGCTTTCTCCCAATCACCCTGCAAATTAATCCTCTTCAAGTACAGTTCCAATCGCATTTGAAAGTTCCTACGGAAGTTGCTTCCACCAGGTAGTGTGTTCCAGATCTTAACAACACTCTCTGTGAAGAAATTGCTTCTCATTTCCCCTCTACTTTTATGATAATTATTTTAAATCTATGAGCTCTGGTTAACGACCCACTTGCCAGAAGAATTAGTTTCTCCCTACTTGGTCTATCGAAACCCCTCATCATTTGAAACACCTCTATTAGGTTTCCCCTTAACCCTCACTGTTCAATGGAGAACAAGCTCAACTTCTCCAACCTCTCCCCATAACTCAAGTCTCTCATCCTTGGTATCATCCTGGTAAAACTCCTCTGTACCCTCTCCAGTGCCTTGACATCCTTCCTAAAGTCTGGTGCCCAGAATTGGACACAATACTCCAGCTGAGGCCTAACCAGAGATTTGTAAAGGTTTAGCATGACTTCCTTGTTTTTGTATTCAATGCCCCAATTTACAAAGCTAAGTATGCCATCCACTTTCTTATCGTTCTCATAACTTGATAAGCCACCTTCAAAGACAGTGAGACAGTCCTGAACCTTTCCAAGCCTCAGGAGGGATATTGACCGTGCAGGAGGTGCAGTGCAGATTGACCAGATTAAGCCCGGCAGCTGAATGGGTTGAATTATGAATATTGTTGGTCAATTGGAGCTTTTAAGACTGAGACTGATAGATTTCTAATAAAAGCAGAGAATACTGGAAATACTCAGCACATCTGGCAGCATCTGTAGAGAGAGAAACAGAGTTAACGTTTCAGGTTGATGACCTTTAATCAGCACACTTGGGATCCCAGCCCAGACACATCCTTACTCAGTGTTCAAGTTGCCTGCAGAGAAACTGACAGCAGTCTGGGTTCGTGCTAGAGAGCAGTTTGTTCCCTGGTCGGAATGTTATTCCAGAGACTTCCAGCTGTTCAAAGAGAACAGAATAAAAAGCTGCTGAGGACAGAATTTTGAAACTGTGAACACTGTAGTTTCAAATGCATAAAAATCACCTGATCTGTTTTGCGGATGTCCACTGCCAGTGCAGCCAGTGCTGGGCCCAAGCCCTTGGACCTGGTTCAGTGTTTGATGATAGAAAGCTGCTGTGTTAGAGAAGGATTCCTGGCAATGGCTCTGCAACTGAGGGCTGTCTGTTTGTTGAAGGAAGAGGCAGTTCTCCCAGCTCTCTCAACAAACATCAGCAGATTCATTGACCATTAGCCTCAATGCTCTGTGTTTATTTACAGGACAGCATTGCAGTTCAAACAGAACTGATGGTGGGTGATATTGTGTTGTTTGTATTAGTAGTGTTGTAGGGCATTCTAGAGACAGTCTTAAACTCCAGTAAAGGTTAATTAACAACTCTTTATTATTTACAGTTACTTTAAACACTCTCCACAAGCCACCTAAGCTAGCATCCTTCATGCTGCTCCTTGTTCTTCAGCCTATCTCATGTGACCTATACATCATTGCTTATACAGTGGCAGGGGTCTCTCTCACTGTCTTCGGTATTAACGTTTTATATCCTTATACTACATCTCCCCCCAAGTTTTTATCCAACATTTTTACAAACATATATACATTTATAACTTCTCTACTACTCTCTCTCCCCCCCAAACCTCTGACTTTACAGATTCAGTCTCATCGGAGGTTTGACAACTCTCCCCGATCTGGTTATAATCTGTCTGGGATGATCAGTAGTCTTTGTAGGAAGTCTGGGTTGCTGATTTGGCTTTTTGTTTCTACGGGTTGTAGTATTTTGTTCAGTTTGGGTTTGTTCATCTTCACCTGGATCTTGCAGATGGATTATTGGCTGTAACTTTAGCGGAATAGGAATGATATTCCTCCGATTCCTTTGTATGTTCCTTTCATTCGTTTGTATAACATACGATCAGTGATAGTCCTCACGTTTATGGATTACTGTACCTTCTTGTTCCAGATCACATATCCAAACTTTTTGACCATTGCTTAATTTGGGTAAGCTTCTCTCTCGAAATCTCCGATTGTAATTTCGGGTTTGTTTCCTTCTGTAGGAGTTTTCTCTTTCTCTACCTTTCTCGTTGTCTTGAGTCTTCACCTTTGTTTGCTTGACTTTGGCTACCTTTTAAATCAATTGCAGTTCCAAGCATGCATTCCTGCTCAGAAAAGAAAATTCTTGATTGTATAGGACATGTAAGGTTTCTACCAGTTGCCTGCCTCTATGCTGAAGAGTTGCTTGGAGTTTGCATTTTACTCACAGTTGTATCCTGCCTGGATCATGTGTATTTGTGTCAGTTGCAGGTAATGTCTCTTCAGCCAAGGCTGTTAGTCAGACAATACCATGATGCTAGCCCTAGTGTCAAGATTAAAATTCGCTTGAATATCTGCTGTCCAGAAATCTTGGTCTGGATTACTGATTTCTCCCAAAAACTCTCCTGATTCTTTCTCTTGTGGGTACTGCTGAACCTGATCCACTGCTCTTTGCGTGAAGGTTTTCTGCTTTGTATCGTTAAGTGAAGACATTTTGCTGTGGCACATCTTCCCATAGTGTGAAGGACATGGAGGCTTTGGAGAGGGTACAGAGGAGGTTTACCAGGATGTTGCCTGGTCTGGAGGGCATTAGCTATGAGGAGAGGTTGGATAAACTCGGATTGTTTTCACTGGAACGACGGAGGTGGAGGGGCGGCATGATAGAGGTTTACAAAGTTATGAGCAGCATGGACAGAGTGGATCGTCAGAAGCTTTTCCCAGGGTGGAAGAGTCAGTTACTAGGGGACATAGGTTTAAGGTGCGAGGGGAAAAGTTTAGAGGGGATGTGCGAGGCAAGTTCTTTACACAGAGGGTGGTGAGTGCCTGGAACTTGCTGCTGGGGGAGGTGGTGGAAGCAGATACGATAGCGACGTTTAAGAGACATCTTGACAAATATATGAATAGGAAGGGAATAGAGGGATACGGGCCCCGGAAGTGCAGAAGGTGTTAGTTTAGGCAGGCTTGGAGGGCCGAATGGCCTGTTCCTGTGCTGTACTGTTCTTTGTTCTTTGTTCTTTGTCCAGTTTTTCCACACTTAAAACACTCAGCTTTACTTGCTGGGCACTGCTCTCCTCTGTAGGTCTTCCTGGCTCCACAATGCTGGCACGGGTTTTCCTATGTCATGCACCTTCTCACCTGTATGTTTTTTCTGTTCCTCAAAGTGTTTTCTTTACTTCGGTTTAACCAGGTGGATGGGTATTGGACTCCTTCTCATCCACGGCTTGTCTTCAGCTTGTAGGGTGTCCCTATTCTGTTTGCAAGCTTCAGCCTGTTTTACAATTTGAATGGTCTTTTCAGTGTAACGTCTTCCTTGGATTACAACAGGTCTGACAAGGATTCATCCGCTGTGCCGATGACTATCTTGTCTCTGATTAGGTCTGACTTTAATTCGCTATATTCGCAATTTTGACATATTTTGTCAATCTATACAGATCATTAATACAGGAGTCTACAGATTCGTTAATAATCTGCATCCGCTGATTAAATTTGGCTCTTTCCAAGATTTTATTGGTACAGAGATTAAAATATTTATCGAAGGCTTGGAGTACCTCTTTGAATTTATTGATAGCCTCGTTGATCCCTTGTCGGACTATTACATCATCAGCAAGCACTCCTCCTGAATATAGGAATGTGTTCACTTGTTCCACTTTGGATTTGAATAGAGTTACGAAGCGATTCTAAATATTTTTCTCCATAATACCCAGTTTTGAATCTGATTGGGTTCTTCTTGATTTTGGAAACTCTCCGGCATTCTCGATTGTGGATCCAAATTGCTTTATTTACTAGATTATTTTTAGCACGTTCCCCTTTAAGCAACTCATTTTTTTTAAGGCTAACTTGCTTTATTGGAGTGCCACAGGTGTTCTTGAGCGTTCCCTGCTGTTTTAATAGGTTTTTTTCGGGTTTCCCCTTTCTTTGAGAACTTCAATTTTTTAGTTTTTTTCAGGCTTGATTGCCTGCTGTGTTCGGCGGTTTCCTGCTCTTCGCCCTTGTGTTCAGAAGGATTGGGTTTTTCCCTGATTTTTTTTCTCTCTTCAAGCATGATGCTGTAAGAAAATTACTTTAAGTTTTTCAAAAGGGCTTCTAACTCACCCGATCGCTGGATTCTATTTGCAGGTGACCATGCTTCTGTCCTGCGGTGCAGCATGTATTTCAGTGCTCGGTTGGAATTATATTCGCTGGAGTTCAGTGCTCTGACTCCCCACAGCTGGGGAGCTCTTCACTGCCTCTTCTGTAGTTAAGTATTTTTCTTACTGTTCCGAGCCACTATTTCTTTTAAAATTTTCTCTGCTGTTTCTTCTTTCACCACAGTTTATCATTGTTTTGCTGCTGTTTTATCATTGCCACCATGTTGCGCTATAGGGCATCCTAGAGAAAGTCTTTACTCCAGTAAAGGTTAACTAACAACTCTATTATATACAGTTATGATATACACTCTCCGCAAAACACCAAAGCTAGCATCCTTCGTGCTGCTCCTTCTTCTTCAGCCTATCTCATGTGACCGTTACATCATCACCTGTACAGTGGGAGGAGTCTCTCTCACAGTCTTCAGTATTAACCCTTTACATCCTTCTACTACAGTGAAATGTTGGTTCAGGATAGGCCACTGTGTAACTCTGACTTCACCCCATCCCTTTCCTTGCTCACTATTTTACAGATTGTTAGAGTAGGGTCAGCTCTGAAGAAATCCTATGATTGGACACTGGATCAGCCTATTTGTTTAAATCAAACATCAAACAGCAAGAGTACTCGTCAACCAGAAGAGAAGTTGTGTCCAAACTGAGCTTTATTAACTAACAGATAATACCTGAGGTGCAGTGTGATTACATATTGGAAATGGCATTCTGCACAAGCAGTGTAGTGTTCAACAGTTTGATTGATCTGTGTTTGATTGTGTTAGTCTATGATCAATGTTCACCTGTGCTTAATTGCTTAAGCCTGTGAGTGGAGCTTGAGAGTGAATGAATGGAAACCATTGAGAAGGGTCTGATAAAGGCATTGAGTTTTGGTCGAAACAATGTGTAAAAATCTTGTAAGTGCTGAGATGTTGTAAAGTACTGTAAATAAACCTGTTGTTGACCTGGTGTTAGTGGCTTCTCTGCATTGCACTGAGATAAACCAAATATATAAAATATCCAGCAAACTGGCAAACACATAACAGGTAGCACTAACCCTGTGCAGCCAGTGTTGGGCCCAGGTTGCGTGAAGCCAGTGCTGTAAGACACATGGGTACAGACAGGAGACCTGTGCCAGAGATGCAGGCAGTAACTGGTGAAGGTGCACTGTTTCTGTAGAGATGGGGCAGTGAATCACATCCTACAACCAAACATAAAAATAAATTCCAAACCAAAGTTTCAATATGGAAAGGGTCACATGGATATGACAGTAGGAATAGTGGGGTTGTGTATAAAATGACAGGCTGCTTGCAGACCATTTTTAGCCTTCCAATATCCCGTCGGGGCTGACGAGAAAGTGGAAATTATCTTGCATATTGGACAATCCGATTGGATCTGCTGCACTCGTTTCAACACGGCCCTGCACCCTGATCTTGCACCAATAAGCATATATCTTTGATTTGGAAGAAGTTTCCCGGGACATTTACACATGACCACCAGACTGTGTCAAAACTGAGACGATCACATCAACCCATGGAGCCATGAGCTTCTGTCACTCCTCAATCTCGACAAGATTTAGGTTCTTCAATTACAAGCTTCCCATCAGCTAATAGTCTTTTCATAATTCAAATAACTATCGAGCTTTCAATCCAAAACAATAGACCTGGATTATTCAACAAGATTTCTTAAAGAAAAGAGACAAACTTTGGGATGCTTCTGCACTGATGCTTACCAACCTGTTCCACTCTCAGATACCAGCTCCTCCATCACACACATATCCTTCAGAACTCACATTTCTTTTTAACAGTTCCTTCGTCCCTGTTTCTCCCCCTTTATTTCCCGTCTCCTGTGATCTTCTCCTTCACATGCTGGTGGCCATGTTGATTCTTGTAGCACATTAGCTCAAGCAACTGATTGCTGTCTCATGTCTTTCCCTCCACTGACAGACGGCAGAAATCTGTGGCATGTGATCGACATCAGCAGCTCAGAGACAGTGAGAGAGAGTGATAGAGTGTGATAGAGTGACAGAGAAAGAAGAATGATAGAGTGAGAGAGTGTTATAGAGAAATGGAATAGCTCTGATTGTGCCGACAGCTGTCAGTGAGTTCCACGGCCAAGTGTAATGGAGGCTGCATTGACCTTGAGAGGAGAGTGAGAAAGTGATAGGGTGAGAGAGAGTGATAGAGTGCGATAGAGTGACATAGAACATTACAGCGCAGTACAGGCCCTTCGGCCCATGATGTTGCGCCGACCTGTGAAACCATCTGACCTACACTATTCCATTTTCATCCATATGTCTATCAATGACCACTTAAATGCCCTTAAAGTGGCGAGTTGACAGAGAAAGAAAGAATGATAGAGTGAGAGAGTGAGAGAGTGATAGAGTAAGAGTCATAAAGAGAATGAAAGTGAGCGAGTGATAGAGAGAATGCTTGAGTGATAGAGAGTGAGAGAGTGATATATAGAGAGAGGGTGATAGAGAGAGTGACAGAGAAAGAAAGAATGATAGAGAGAGAGAGAGAGAGTGATAAAGAGAGTGTTAGAGTGAGAGAGTGCTCAATGTCTGCTGTGAGTGAAAGATCAGTGTTTACTGAAGCTGGAACTGAACTGTTTGGCCACAAGGGGTTAAACAATTCCTGTAAATATGGGCTGATTCTTCGTGGACCTGTTTGCAGATGATTGAATAATGGTTTGTTATTTTACAAACCCCATCCGTACTTTCTGGATCATAATTGCTGTTTTAATACTTCAGGAGAGATTGAGAAGATTCAGCACAGCACAGAGCAAGGGGGTGAGACAGGGAGGGGGAGATAGTGGGGGGGTGAGATGGGGTAGGGGGTGAGATGGGGAGAGGGGTGAGTTGGGGAGAGGTTGAGTTGGGGAGGGGTTGAGTTGGGGATGGGGTGAAATGGGTAGGGGGTGAGTTGGGGAGGGGATGAAATGGGGAGAGGGGTGAGTGGGAGAGGGAGTGAGATGGGGAATGGGGTGAGATGGGGAGGGGGTGAGTAGAGGAGGGGCAAAATGGGGAGAGGGGTGAGTGGGGAATGGGGTGAGATAGGGAAGGAGTGAGGGTGTGAAATGGGGAGAGGTGACTGGGGAGGGGGTGAAATGGGGAGAGGGGTGAGTTGGGGAAGGGGGTGAGTTGGGGAAGGGGGTGAGATGGGAGGGGGTGAGTTAGGGAAGGGGTGAGATGGGGAGGGGGTGAGTTGGGGAAGGGGTAAGATGGGGAGGGGGTGAGTTGGGGTGGAGTTGGGGAGGGGGTGAGTTGGGGAAGGGGTGAGATGGGGAGGGGGTGAGTTGGGGAGGGGGTGAGTTGGGGAAGGGGTGAGATGGGGAGGGGGTGAGTTGAGGTGGAGATGGGGAGGGGTTGAGTTGGGTGAGGGGGTGAAATGGGGAGAGGGGTGAGCTGTAGAAGGGGGTGAGTTGGGGAAGGGGTGACATGGGGAGGGGGTGAGTTGGGAAAGGGGTGAGATGGGGAGGGGGTGAGTTGGGGAAGGGGTGAGATGGGGAGGGGGGTGAGTTGGGGTGGAGATGGGGAGGGGGTGAGTTGGGGAAGGGGGTGAGATGGGGAGGGGGTGAGTTCGGGAAGGGGTAAGATGGGGAGGGGGTGAGTTGGGGAAGGGGTGAGATGGGGAGGGGGTGAGTAGGGGTGGAGATGGGGAGGGGGTGAGTTGGGGAAGGGGTGAGATGGGGAGGGGGTGAGTTGGGGAGGGGGTGAGTTAGGGAAGGGGTGAGTTGGGGAAGGGGTGAGATGGGGAGGGGGTGAGTTGGGGGGAGATGGGGAGGGGGTGAGTTGGGGTGAGATGGGGAGGGTGAAGATGGGGAGGGGATGAGTTAGGGAACCAGGTGAGTTGGGCGGAAATAGGAAGGGTGGATATGGGGAGGGGTGAGTTGGGGAAGGGGTGAGATGGGGAGTGGATGAGTTGGGGGGAGATGGGGAGGGGTGAGTTGGGGGCAGATGGGGAGGGGGTGAGTTGGGGGGAGATGGGGAGGGTGGAGATGGGGAGGGGGTAAGTTGGGGAAGGGGGTGAGATGGGGAGGGGATGAGTTGAGGAATGGGGGTGAGATGGGGAGGGTGGAGATAGGGAGGTGGTGGAGTTTGGGAACGGGGTGAGATGGGGGGGTGAGTTGGGGGGAGATGGCGAGGGGGTGAGATAGGGAGGGGGAAGATGGGGAGGGGAGTTAGATGGGGAAGGGGTGAGTTGGGGAAGGGGTGAGTTGGGGAACGGGGTGAGATGGGGGTGTGAGTTGGGGGGAGATGGGGAGGGGGTGAGTTGGAGGGAGATGGGGAGGGTGGAGATGGGGAGGGGGTAAGTTGGGGAAGGGGGTGAGATGGGGAGGGGATGAGTTGAGGAATGGGGGTGAGATGGGGAGGGTGGAGATAGGGAGGTGGTGGAGTTTGGGGTGAGATGGGGGGGTGAGTTGGGGGGAGATTGGGAGGGGGTGAGTTGGGGGGAGATGGGGAGGGTGGAGATGGGGAGTGGGTAAGTTGGGGAAGGGGGTGAGATGGGGAGGGGATGAGTTGAGGAATGGGGGTGAGATGCGGAGGGTGGAGATAGGGAGGTGGTGGAGTTTGGGAACGGGGTGAGATGGGGGGGTGAGTTGGGGGGAGATGGAGAGGGGGTGAGTTGGGGGGAGATGGAGAGGGGGTGAGATGGGGAGGGGGGAGATGGGGAGGGGAGTTAGATGGGGAAGGGGTGAGTTGGGGAAGGGGTGAGTTGGGGAGGGGGGAGATGCGAGGGTGGAGATGGGGATGGGGGAGATAGGGAGGGGGTGAGTTGGTGAGTGGGTGAGTCGGGGAAGGGGTGAGTCGGGGAAGTGGTGAGTTGGGGAGGGGGGAGATGGGGAGGGGGAGTTGGGGATGGGATGAGTTGGGGAGGGTGGAGATGGGGAGGGTGGAGATGGGGAGGGGTTGAGATGGGGATGGGGTGAGTTGGGGAGGGGGGAGATGGGGAGGGTGGAGATGGGAGGGGGTGGAGCGAGTTGGATAAACAAGGAGTGGGAGAGATGGAATAAGATGGGCATTGAGGAAGGGGAAGGGAGGGATAGAGGGAGCGTGACTGGCAGTGAGGTGGAGAGGCTGATGCGGATAGATTTACTGCTCACTGTGGTTACAGTTCGAAAATTGTTCAAATGTTAATTTAATGCAGTTCATTCCTAGAAAAATGGCACGTGTCCAATCAGAGCATCCACATCACTCAGCCTTACTGTCTGTCGGTCTATAATCTGATCGCAAACATGATTAAATTTATCAAAATTAATTCATCAACACAATGAACATCAAACTTCTGCCATATTCCAGAATCTTCCTGCTTCAGCCATCAAGTGTTTCTCCCCCCATTTCCTCTTCCCTTTCTCCCTTTCCTGCTCCTCGACGGGAATTGAAGAAATGTCGACTCCTCCTCACTCTGTCCCAGCTCTGATATCAACTGCTGGACCCCAGACCACTTCCCAAACTGCAGTGAACAAGCCAGGCCCTGCATCACGGCCTACACCTGCTGACCACACCTGCTGACCACACCCACTGACCACACCGGCTGACCACACCCACTGACCACACCGGCTGACCACACTGGCTGACCAGCTTGATGGACCTCACCCACTGACCAAATTGATGGACCTCACCAACTGACCAGATTGATGGACCACACCCACTGACCAGATTGATGGACCACACCCACTGACCAGATTGATGGACCTCACCCACTGACCAGATTGATGGACCACACCCACTGACCAGATTGATGGACCTCACCAACTGACCAGATTGATGGACCACACCAACTGACCAGATTGATGGACCACACCCACTGACCAGATTGATGGACCTCACCAACTGACCAGATTGATGGACCACACCCACTGACCAGATTGATGGAACTCACCAACTGACCAGATTGATGGACCACACCCACTGTCCAGATTGATGGATCACACCCACTGACCAGATTGATGGACCTCACCAACTGACCAGATTGATGGACCACACCCACTGACCAGATTGATGGACCACACCCACTGACCAGACTGATGGACCACACCAACTGACCAGATTGATGGACCACACCCACTGACCAGATTGATGGACCATACCAACTGACCAGATTGATGGACCTCACCAACTGACCAGATTGATGGACCACACCCACTGACCAGATTGATGGACCACACCAACTGACCAGATTGATGGACCTCACCAACTGACCAGATTGATGGACCACACCCACTGACCAGATTGATGGACCATACCAACTGACCAGATTGATGGACCTCACCAACTGACCAGATTGATGGACCACACCCACTGACCAGATTGATGGACCACACCCACTGACCAGATTGATGGACCTCACCAACTGACCAGATTGATGGACCACACCCACTGACCAGATTGATGGACCTCACCAACTGACCAGATTGATGGACCACACCCACTGACCAGATTGATGGACCACACCCACTGACCAGATTGATGGACCTCACCAACTGACCAGATTGATGGACCACACCCACTGACCAGATTGATGGACCTCACCAACTGACCAGATTGATGGACCACACCAACTGACCAGATTGATGGACCTCACCAACTGACCAGATTGATGGACCACACCCACTGACCAGATTGATGGACCATACCAACTGACCAGATTGATGGACCACACCCACTGACCAGATTGATGGACCACACCAACTGACCAGATTGATGGACCTCACCAACTGACCAGATTGATGGACCACACCCACTGACCAGATTGATGGACCATACCAACTGACCAGATTGATGGACCTCACCAACTGACCAGATTTATGGACCATACCCACTGACCAGATTGATGGACCATACCCACTGACCAGATTGATGGACCACACCCACTGACCAGATTTATGGACCATACCCACTGACCAGATTGATGGACCATACCCACTGACCAGATTGATGGACCTCACCAACTGACCAGATTTATGGACCATACCCACTGACCAGATTGATGGACCACACCCACTGACCAGATTGATGGACCACACCCACTGACCAGATTGATGGACCTCACCAACTGACCAGATTTATGGACCATACCCACTGACCAGATTGATGGACCTCACCAACTGACCAGCTTGATGGACCATACCAACTGACCAGATTGATGGACCTCACCAACTGACCAGATTGATGGACCACACCCACTGACCAGATTTATGGACCATACCCACTGACCAGATTGATGGACCATACCCACTGACCAGATTGATGGACCTCACCAACTGACCAGATTTATGGACCATACCCACTGACCAGATTGATGGACCACACCCACTGACCAGATTGATGGACCTCACCAACTGACCAGATTTATGGACCATACCCACTGACCAGATTGATGGACCTCACCAACTGACCAGCTTGATGGACCATACCAACTGACCAGATTGATGGACCTCACCAACTGACCAGATTGATGGACCATACCCACTGACCAGATTGATGGACCACACCCACTGACCAGATTGATGGACCTCACCAACTGACCAGATTTATGGACCATACCCACTGACCAGATTGATGGACCTCACCAACTGACCAGCTTGATGGACCACACCCACTGACCACACCCACTGACCAGACAGAGACTGATACAATGTTCTCATCTCCTGTTGTTGCCTAATCAGTGCCCCCGTTTCTATTTATTTGTTTATTAAAGACTTTGGTTTTCCTTTTCTGTTCCTCATGAATCTATTCTCAAAATCCTTCTTTTATCTAATTCCCTTTCCCAGGTCAGTATTCTGCTTGTTTCTCTACTGAATTATAAAGCTGACCTGTTTAATTAATTTGACTGCGTTTTTTGATGAGGTGATGCAGTTGATGCAGTGTACATGGAGTTCCAAAGGCATTTGATAAAGTGCCACACAACAGACTTGTCAGCAAAATTGAAGCCCATGGAGTAAAAGGGACAGGAGCGTGGACACGAAATTGGCTGAGTGACAGAAAACAGAGAGTAGTGGTGAACAGTTGCTTTTCAGACTGGAGAAGGTATACAGTGGAGTCAGTATTAAGACCCTGTTTTTCTCAATATATTTTAATGACTGAGACTTGGGTGCACTGGGCACAATTTCAAAATTTGCAAACTTGGAAGTATTGTGAACTGTGAGGAGGATAGTGATAAACTTCAAGAGGACATAGACAGGCTGGTGGAATGGGCAGACACATGACAGATGAAACTTAATGCAGAGAAGTGTGAAGTGATATATTTTGGTGGGAAGAAGGAGGAGAGGCAATTTAAAATAAAGGGTACAATTCTAAAGGGGGTGCAGGATCAGAGGGACCTGGGGGTATATGTGCACAAATCATTGAAGTTGCAGCACAGGTTGAGGAAGCAATTAGTAAAGTATATGGGATCCTGAGCTTTATACATAGGGACATAGAGTACGAGAACAAGGAGGTTATGATAAACCTGTATAAAACACTGGTTCGGCCTCAACATTTTTTTTATTCATTCATGGGATGTGGGCGTCGCTGGCCAGGCCAGCATTTATTGCCCATCCCTAATTGCCCTTGAGAAGGTGGTGGTGAGCTGCCTTCTTGAACCGCTGCAGTCCATGTGTGGTAGGTACACCCACAGTGCTGTTAGGAAGGGAGTTCCAGGATTTTGACCCAGCGACAGTGAAGGAACGGCGGGCGATATAGTTCCAAGTCAGGATGGTGTGTGACTTGGAGGGGAACTTGCAGGTAGTGGTATTCCCATGTATTTGCTGCCCTTGTCCTTCTAGGTGGTAGAGGGAGAATTGTGTCCAGTTCTGGGCATCACACTTTAGGAAGGATGTTAAGGCATCAGAGAGAGCGCAGAAAAGATTCACAAGAATGGTTCCAGGGATGAGGAATTTCAGTTACGTAGATAGATTGGAGAAACTGGGGCTGTTCGCCTTGGAGAAGAGAAAATTAAAAAGAGATTTGATAGAGGCATTCAAAATCCTGAGGGGTCTGGACAGAGTAGATAGAGAGAAACTGTTCCCATTGGTGGAAGGATTGAGAACCAGAGGATACTGATTTAAGGTGGTTGACAAAAGAAGCAACAGTGACGTGAGGAAAATCTGCTTTCCACAGTGAGTGGTTAGGATCTGGAATGCAGACCCTCAGAGTGTGGTGGTGGCAGATTCAATCATGGCTTTCAAAAGTGAATTGGGTAATTATCTGAAGAGATAAAATTTGCAGGGCTGTGGGGAAAGGGCCAGGAGTGGGACTAGCTAAACTGCTCTTGCAGAGAGCTAGCAGTGACTCGATGGGCCAAATGGCCTCCTTCAGTGCTGGAACCATTCTATGAGTCTATGATACTTATTATAAGCTTCCTTTATGATGGAAAAGGTACGGGTCAGAAATTCAGCTCAAGGTTTATTAGGAGGTTGTGACTGGCTTAGTTTAGCTTCAGATAGTTGCCAGGGAGAGGAATGAGTTGGTTGTTAGGGAATGGAGTTCATGACGGGGACCAAAGACACTGGCTTTGGACTTCCAAATATTTATTTAGAAGGAATTTCTGCTTATCCAATACTGGATGTCAAATAAACAGTGTCACAAATCAGACACAGAGTGGAAGGGTTGAGCGAGGTGGTGGTGAGGTAGAGCTGGGTGTCATCAGCATAGATGTGAAGCCTGACATTGCGTTTTTGGATGATGTTGCCAAGGATTAGCATACAGAAGAGAAATAGGAGGGGGCAAAGGATAGATGCTTGGGGAACAGCAGAGATAACAGAGTGGGAGCAGGTCGAAAAGCCATTGCAGAGGATTTTCTGGCTACAATGAGATAGATAAGAATGGAATAAAAACAAGAAATGCTAGAAATACTCAGCAGGTCTGGCAGCATATGTGGAGAGAGAATCAGAGTTAACATTTCAGGTCAGTGACCCTTCTTCAGAACTGACAAATATTAGAAATGTTAAAGGTTTTAAGCAAGTAAAGCGGGGGTGGGGCAAGAGATAACAAAAGATAAGGTGTTGATAGAACAAGGTTACAGCGAATAACTGACCAGAAGGTCATGGAGCAAAGGCAAACGGTCTGTTAATGGTGTGTTAGTAAAGAGAGGGTGTGAATTGACTGTAAAATGAAAACCCTGGCTCCAATGCAGAAACATGAAAAAAAAAGTGGGTAGGCACAGTAGAAACAAACTAAACAAGCTAAAATAAAATAAACAAATAAAAAAGAAAAAAGAAAAAATAGCTAAAAATAAAGAGGGGGGCCCATCATGCTCTGAAATTATTGAACTCAATGTTCAGTCCAGCAGGCTGTAGTGTGCCTAATCGGTAAATGAGATGCTGTTCCTCGAGCTTGCGTTGATGTTCACTGGAACACTGCAGCAATCCCAGGACAGAGATGTGAGCATGAGAGCAGGGGGGAGTGTTGAAATGGCAAGCAACCGGAAGCTCAGGGTCCTGCTTTCGGACTGAGCGGAGGTGTTTCGCAAAGCGGTCACCCAGTCTGTGTTTGGTCTCCCCAGTGTAGAGGAGACCACATTGTGAGCAACAAATACAGTATACTACATTGAAAGAAGTCCAAGTAAATCGCTGCTTCACCTGAAAGGAGTGTTTGGGGCCTGGGATAGTGAGGAGAGAGGAGGTAAATGGACAGGTATTACACCTCCTGCGATTGCAGGGGAAGGTGCCATGGGAAGGGGACGAGGTGGTGGGGGTAAGGGAGGAGTGGCCAAGGGTGTCACGGAGGGAACGATCCCTTCAGAATGCTGACGGGAAGGGAGGGGAAGATGCGTTTGGTAGTGGCATCACGCTGGATGTGGCGGAAATGGCGGAGGATGATCCTTTGGATATGGAGGCTGGTGGGGTGGAAAGTGAGGACAAGGGGAACCCCGTCACGGTTCTGGGAGGGAGGGGAAGGGGTGAGGGTAGAGGTGTGGGAAATGGGCCAGACACGGTTGAGGGCCCTGTCAACCACAGTGGGGGGGCGGAATCCTCAGTTGAGGAAAAAGGAAGACATATCAGAAGCGCTGTCATGGAAGGTAGCATCATCAGAGCAGATGGATAGATAAGAACGGAACTAGGTGAGAGCAGTCCCACTGGCTGGATGATGTTGGAAATACATTGGAGGAGCATGGTGTGGTCCACTTTGCCAAAGGCTGCAGACAGGTCAAGAAGGAAGGGAAGGATAATTTACCTTTGTCATAGTCTCATAGGTTGTCATTTGTGACTTTGATAAGAGCCATTTTGACACTGTGTCAGGGGTGGAAACCTGATTGGAGGGATTCAAAGATGGAGTTCCAGGATAGATGGGAATGGATTTGGGAGGTGGCAACATGTTCAAGGACTTTGAAGAGGAATGGAATGTTGGAGATGGGGTGATAGTTTGTAAGGATGGTGGAGTCGATGGCGGGTTTTTTGAGGATCGTGGTGTTAATGGCAGATATGAGGCAGACAGTAACTGAGGAGAGGGAACCATTAACAATATCAGCTAATATGAGGTCTAGGAAGGGAAGTTGGGTGGATAGCAGGGGGAACAGCCAAGGTAAGAGATAAAATAATGGTTTTAATGGGGAACAACGGCATCAAAGGTAGAGGTGAACGAGTGGTTGAGCAGATCAACAGCTGTAGAAATCTCTTGGCGAATGGAAAGTCAAAGGTATTTCATCGGCTGTAAAGTGTCCTGGGATGTCCTGACATCTTGATGTCATGAAAGACGCTATATAAATGCACGTCTGTAATAGATATTTTGTACTCATTTACTATGAATGGACTCTACATTGAAAGAAATAATATATCCTGATCCCTGAGCACAAAGGGGCTTTTTAACTGAAGGTCAGAACCAAAGACAGAAAATCAATAGTGTTTGCAACAAGTGACCCAGCTCATCTCTGCATATCAATGACTCTGGCAGGAGTGTACACCTGCCTCATCGCATTGTATATGTTGCCCATGCTAGTTGCACATGAGGTATTAGTCAGCATTCATACTGCATGGAAGAAAAAGGTAGAGTACATTTTGTAGACCGCAAGATCATTGCATAAATTAATCAATAAATTCTGTGTGCCTCTGCAAAGTCAGTAAATAGAAAAATATTTACAAAATCATTGGAAGAGATCAGTCGGCAGAATATGATCAGAGTTCAAAAAGTCCAGAGATAAGGCAAGAAAACACGGACAGTCTGCTTAAAGACCCTGGCCGCAGGAATAGCTAGACAGTGTATTTAAACACTGAAAAATACTACTCAGTATCCAGGCCTCACCCATGTCTGATGCATCTTGATTTTGATAGAGGAAAGAGGTGGAGCAACGTAGGTAGGTGTGTTTGCAGCTTAAAGGGGGCAAAAATGAAATGGTCATGAAATTCCTGCACCTAGATAAACAAAACCAACCCCAACTGTTCCTGCAGGAGGAGGGTCACATTTAGAAGTGGCCAGAATAGAATTGAGAGGTGTGACATTTGGTTAATTAAACAGTTTAAATCACTGGTGTGTATAATTGCAGTGTGTCAAACATTCGGCTGCTATAGGGAGGCATCTCCTCATTAAACAGAGGTGATCTTGGGCTGATTGTGTGCATTAATGTTTGGCTGTACTGCATTTCTCTGATGGAGCCAATTTATTCTTCGATTACACCTTAGTTCATTTGGGGACAGTGACCAGAACAAATAGGGTCGCACAGGAGCTTACTTGAAACTAATGCCACTGCTGGAGAGGGTTCAGGGGTAACTCTATTGCTCTCACTTAATGAAAAGAAACATGGAGTTTCCCTAAATTCCCATTAATTTAGGTGACACAGTAAGTAGATGGGAGCAGAAAGTTGCAAAGAGGCATCGATAGATTAAGAATGGGCAAAACTGTAGCAGATGGAGTTCAATTGGACCTAAAAAAGATACAATGAATATTTTCTAAATATTGAGAATCTAGGAACTGTGGAGGAACAGAGAGATTTGGGGGTCCAAGTACAAAAACCATTAAAACCCAGTGAACAGCCACAAAAAATAAAAAGGTGAATGGAATATTAGCCTTTATCTCAAGGGCTGGAATCCCAGGTTATGTTAGAAGTGGAGAGAGCTCTAGTTAAACCCCATCTGGAATAACTGTATTCAGTTCCAGGCAGCACAGGTCAGGAAGGAAATCCTGGCTGTGGAGAGGAAAACCAAATACTGAGACCACGAGAAAAAGTTAAACCCAGACTCTAGTCCTATAAATATAAGTAGCTCACTGTCATGCAGGCTCCCACATGCCAAGAATGAGGCACATTTGTTTTATCATGTGAACATTGATTTTGAATTGTTGCTTTAGTGAGAAAATGAGTTGTTGAACAGATCAGCCATTGCTGGAAAAAACATTTGCATATTAACTTGTGTAGACAAAGAACCATTGCCTGACACAGTCAACACACAATGGATGTTGATTACCAAACAGTGAGGAGGTGGGGAAGCACATTCCAGGGCCTGCTGGGGTGATGCAATCCACAGGGGCCAGGCTGGTTGGACCAGCTGGTCACATGACTAACTGGCTGTTCCAGGGTCTTTTGAACTAGCCACAGAGAGTTTGAACCCAGAAAAGACTGTTTGCTCCGAGACTGAGATGATCTCTCCTGTCTGCTCCCATCTCTTTCTCACAAGCCTCTGAATCCACTGAAGACACATGAACACCAAGAGAGAAAAGTCTCCTACAGCGAACAAGGTTTAAGAAGAATACTGGGTCCCAATGGAAAGCAAGATCCACCTACAATCGAGGACTCTACAGTGAGCTTGAAGAACTGTAACAAAAACTCTTCAGATATTGCCTCAGACTTTTCCACTTTACTTCTTCTGCTCTGTTCTGTCTCTATCTGCATGTGTGTATTGCGTATTCATGCTAAATTGGGCGCATCGTGTATCCGTAAGCGTTAACGGAATTACCGTTTAAGTTTAATAAATTTCAACCTTTCTTCCTTAAACCTAAGAAAGCCTGTTTGTGTTGGTTTCTTTGCCTGATAATTGGAAAGCAGTGAACAAAGATTCACCAAAGGGGAGCTAAAAACACAGTGTGTTTAAAATTAAACCCTGTTACAGTAAGACCAGGTGAAGGTTGAGAGGGACCCCGAGACACCTTTCTCACCTGGTCATAACACTAACTGAAGCCTGTAGGTTTCAAAAACAAATGCATTCCATCCCAACGTACTTCCTCAGTACCTGATGGCACTGACTCTCACTGGGGTACGGGTCCCACATTCACTGACTCTCACTGGGGTACGGGTCCCACATTCACTGACTCTCACTGGGGTACGGGTCCCACATTCACTGACTCTCACTAGGGTACAGCGTCCACACACACTGACTCTCACTGGGGTACGGGTCCCATATTCACTGACTCTCACTGGGGTACGGGTCCCACATTCACTGACTCTCACTGGGGTACGGGACCCACATTCACTGACTCTCACTAGGGTACAGCGTCCACACACACTGACTCTCACTGGGGTACGGCGTCCACACACACTGACTCTCACTGGGGTACGGCGTCCACACATACTGACTCTCACAGGGGTATGGCGTCCACACACACTGACTCTCACTGGGGTACGGCGTCCACACACACTGACTCTCACTGGGGTACGGCGTCCACACACACTGACTCTCACTGGGGTACAGCGTCCACACACACTGACTCTCACAGGGGTATGGCGTCCACACACACTGACTCTCACTGGGGTACGGCGTCCACACACACTGACTCTCACTGGGGTACGGCGTCCACACACACTGACTCTCACTGGGGTACAGCGTCCACACACACTGACTCTCACTGGGGTACGGCGTCCACACACACTGACTCTCACTGGGGTACGGCGTCCACACACACTGACTGTCACTGGGGTACGGCGTCCACACTCCCTGATTCTCACTGGGGTACGGCATCCACACTCCCTGACTCTCACTGGGGTACGGCATCCACACATACTGACTCTCACTGGGGTACGGCATCCACACATACTGACTCTCACTGGGGTACGGCATCCACACTCCCTGACTCTCACAGGGGTACGGCATCCACACTCCCTGACTCTCACTGGGGTACGGCATCCACACATACTGACTCTCACTGGGGTATGGCATCCACACACACTGACTCTCACTGGGGTACGGCGCCACACTCCCTGACTCTCACTGGGGTACGGCATCCACACACACTGACTCTCACTGGGGTACAGCGTCCACACACACTGACTCTCACTGGGGTATGGCATCCACACACACTGACTCTCACTGGGGTACAGCGTCCACACACACTGACTCTCACTGGGGTACAGCGTCCACACACACTGACACTTACTGGGGTACGGCGTCCACACACACTGACTCTCACTGGGGTACGGCGTCCACACATACTGACTCTCACTGGGGTACGGCGTCCACACACACTGACTCTCACTGGGATACAGCGTCCACACACACTGACTCTCACTGGGATACAGCGTCCACACACACTGACTCTCACTGGGGTACGGCGGCCACACACACTGACTCTCACTGGGGTATGGGTTCCACATACACTGACTCTCACTGGGATACGGGTTCCACACATACTGACTCTCACTGGGGTACACGTCCCACATACACTGACTCTCACTGGGGTATGGCATCCACACATACTGACTCTCACTGGGGTACACGTCCCACATACACTGACTCTCACTGGGGTACGGCATCCACACACACTGACTCTCACTGGGGTACGGGTCCCACACACACTGACTCTCACTGGGGTACACGTCCCACATACACTGACTCTCACTGGGGTATGGCATCCACACACACTGACTCTCACTGGGGTACGGCGTCCACACACACTGACTCTCACTGGGATACAGCGTCCACACACAATGACTCTCACTGGGGTACGGCATCCACACACACTTACTCTCACTGGGGTACGGGTTCCACACACACTGACTCTCACTGGGGTAGGAGTTCCACGTACACTGACTCTCACTTGGGTACGGGTTCCACACACACTGACTCTCACTGGGGTACGGGTTCCACACACACTGACTCTCACTGGGGTACGGGTTCCACACACACTGACTCTCACTGGGGTACGGGTTCCACACACACTGACTCTCACTGGGGAACGGGTTCCACACACACTGACTCTCACTGGGGTAGGAGTTCCACGTACACTGACTCTCACTGGGGTTCGCGTTCCACACACACTGCCTCTCACTGGGGTACGGGTCCCACACACATTGACTCTCACTGGGGTACGGGTTTCCACACACACTGACTCTCACTGGGGTCGGGGTTCCACACACACTGACTCTCACTGGGGTACGGGTTCCACACACATTGACTCTCACTGGGGTAGGGGTTCCACACACACTGACTCTCACTGGGGTACGGGTTCCACACACATTGACTCTCACTGGGGTAGGGGTTCCACACACACTGACTCTCACTGGGGTACGGGTTCCACACACACTGACTCTCACTGGGGTAGGGGTTCCACACACACTGACTCTCACTGGGGTACAGCGTCCACACACTCTGACTCTCACTGGGATACAGCGTCCACACACACTGACTCTCACTGGGGTACGGCATCCACACACACTGACTCTCACTGGGGTACAGGTCCCACACACACTGACTCTCACTGGAGTATGGGTCCCACACACACTGACTGTCACTGGGGTAGGGGTTCCACATACACTTACTCTCACTGGGGTACGGGTTCCACACACACTGACTCTCACTGGGGTACTGGTTCCACACACACTGACTCTCACTGGGGTACGGCATCCACACACACTTACTCTCACTGGGGTACGGGTTCCACACACACTGACTCTCACTGGGGTAGGGGTTCCACATGCACTGACTCTCACTGGGGTACGGGTTCCACACACACTGACTCTCACTGGGGTACGGGTCCCACACACACTGACTCTCACTGGGGTACGGGTTTCCACACACACTGACTCTCACGGGGGTAGGGGTTCCACACACACTGACTCTCACTGGGGTAGGGGTTCCACACACACTGACTCTCACTGGGGTACGGGTTCCACACACACTGACTCTCACTGGGGTACGGGTTCCACACACACTGACTCTCACTGGGGTAGGGGTTCCACATACACTGACTCTCACTGGGGTACGGGTCCCACACACACTGACTCTCGCTGGGGTACGGCTTCCACACACACTTACTCTCACTGGGGTACGGGTTCCACACACACTGACTCTCACTGGGGTAGGGGTTCCACATACACTGACTCTCACTGGGGTACGGGTTCCACACACACTGACTCTCACTGGGGTACGGGTCCCACACACACTTACTCTCACTGGGGTAGGGGTTCCACATACACTGACTCTCACTGGGGTACGGGTCCCACACACACTTACTCTCACTGGGGTACGGGTTCCACACACACTGACTCTCACTGGGGTACGGGTTCCACACACACTGACACTCACTGGGGTAGGGGTTCCACAAACACTGACTCTCACTGGGGTACGGGTTCCACACACACTGACTCTCACAGGGTTACGGGTCCCACACACACTGACTCTCACTGGGGTACGGCGTCCACACACACTGACTCTCACTGGGGTACGGCGTCCACACACACTGACTCTCACTGGGGTACGGGTTCCACACACATTGACTCTCACTGGGGTAGGGGTTCCACACACACTGACTCTCACTGGGGTACGGGTTCCACACACACTGACTCTCACTGGGGTACGGCGTCCACACACACTGACTCTCACTGGGGTACGGCGTCCACACACACTGACTCTCACTGGGGTACGGGTCCCACACACACTGACTCTCACTGGGGTACTGGTTCCACACACACTGGCTCTCACTGGGGTACGGCATCCACACACACTTACTCTCACTGGGGTACGGGTTCCACACACACTGACTCTCACTGGGGTAGGGGTTCCACATACACTGACTCTCACTGGGATACGGGTTCCACACACATTGACTCTCACTGGGGTACGGGTCCCACACACACGGACTCTCACTGGGGTACGGGTTTCCACACACACTGACTCTCACGGGGGTAGGGGTTCCACACACACTGACTGTCACTGGGGTACGGGTTCCACACACACTGACTCTCACTGGGGTAGGGGTTCCACACACACTGACTCTCACTGGGGTACGGGTTCCACACACACTGACTCTCACTGGGGTAAGTGTCCCACACAGACTTACTCTCACTGGGGTACGGGTTCCACACACACTGACTCTCACTGGGGTCGGGGTTCCACATCCACTGACTCTCACTGGGGTACGGGTCCCACACACACTGACTCTCGCTGGGGTACTGGTTCCACACACACTGACTCTCGCTGGGGTAGGGGTTCCACATGCACTGACTCTCACTGGGGTACGGGTTCCACACACACTGACTCTCACTGGGGTACGGGTCCCACACACACTGACTCTCACTGGGGTCCGGGTTTCCACACACACTGACTCTCACGGGGGTAGGGGTTCCACACACACTGACTCTCACTGGGGTACGGGTTCCACACACTGACTCTCACTGGGGTAGGGGTTCCACACACACTGACTCTCACTGGGGTACGGGTTCCACACACACTGACTCTCACTGGGGTACGTGTCCCACACACACTTACTCTCACTGGGGTACGGGTTCCACACACACTGACTCTCACTGGGGTAGGGGTTCCACATACACTGACTCTCACTGGGGTACGGGTCCCACACACACTGACTCTCGCTGGGGTACGGCATCCACACACACTTACTCTCAGTGGGGTACGGGTTCCACACACACTGACTCTCACTGGGGTAGGGGTTCCACACGCACTGACTCTCACTGGGGTACGGGTTCCACACACACTGACTCTCACTGGGGTACGGGTCCCACACACACTTACTCTCACTGGGGTAGGGGTTCCACATACACTGACTCTCACTGGGGTACGGGTTCCACACACACTGACTCTCACTGGGGTACGGGTCCCACACACACTTACTCTCACTGGGGTACGGGTTCCACACACACTGACACTCACTGGGGTAGGGGTTCCACAAACACTGACTCTCACTGGGGTACGGGTTCCACACACACTGACTCTCACAGGGTTACGGGTCCCACACACACTGACTCTCACTGGGGTACGGCGTCCACACACACTGACTCTGACTGGGGTACAGCGTCCACACACACTGACTCTCACTGGGGTACGGCGTCCACACACACTGACTCTCACTGGGGTACGGGTTCCACACAGACTTACTCTCACTGGGGTACGGGTTCCACACACACTGACTCTCACTGGGGTAGGAGTTCCACGTACACTGACTCTGACTGGGGTACGGGTTCCACACACATTGACTCTCACTGGGGTAGGGGTTCCACACACACTGACTCTCACTGGGGTACGGGTTCCACACACACTGACTCTCACTGGGGTACGGCGTCCACACACACTGACTCTCACTGGGATACAGCGTCGACACACACTGACTCTCACTGGGGTACGGCATCCACACACACTTACTCTCACTGGGGTAGGAGTTCCACATACACTGACTCTCACTGGGGTACGGGTTCCACACACACTGACTCTCACTGGGGTACGGGTCCCACACACACGGACTCTCACTGGGGTACGGGTTTCCACACACACTGACTCTCACGGGGGTAGGGGTTCCACACACACTGACTGTCACTGGGGTACGGGTTCCACACACACTGACTCTCACTGGGGTAGGGGTTCCACACACACTGACTCTCACTGGGGTACGGGTTCCACACAGACTTACTCTCACTGGGGTACGGGTTCCACACACACTGACTCTCACTGGGGTCGGGGTTCCACATCCACTGACTCTCACTGGGGTACGGGTCCCACACACACTGACTCTCGCTGGGGTACTGGTTCCACACACACTGACTCTCACTGGGGTACGGCATCCACACACACTTACTCTCACTGGGGTACGGGTTCCACACACACTGACTCTCACTGGGGTAGGGGTTCCACATGCACTGACTCTCACTGGGGTACGGGTTCCACACACACTGACTCTCACTGGGGTACGGGTCCCACACACACTGACTCTCACTGGGGTACGGGTTTCCACACACACTGACTCTCACGGGGGTAGGGGTTCCACACACACTGACTCTCACTGGGGTACGGGTTCCACACACTGACTCTCACTGGGGTAGGGGTTCCACACACACTGACTCTCACTGGGGTACGGGTCCCACACACACTGACTCTCACTGGGGTACGGGTTCCACACACTGACTCTCACTGGGGTACGGCGTCCACACACACTGACTCTCACTGGGGTACGGCGTCCACACACACTGACTCTGACTGGGGTACAGCGTCCACACACACTGACTCTCACTGGGGTACGGCGTCCACACACACTGACTCTCACTGGGATACAGCGTCCACACACACGGACTCTCACTGGGGTAGGAGTTCCACGTACACTGACTCTCACTGGGGTTCGCGTTCCACACACACTGCCTCTCACTGGGGTACGGGTTCCACACACACTGACTCTCACTGGGGTAGGAGTTCCACGTACACTGACTCTCACTGGGGTTCGCGTTCCACACACACTGACTCTCACTGGGGTACGGGTTTCCACACACACTGACTCTCACTGGGGTAGGGGTTCCACACACACTGACTCTCACTGGGGTACGGGTTCCACACACATTGACTCTCACTGGGGTAGGGGTTCCACACACACTGACTCTCACTGGGGTACGGGTTCCACACACACTGACTCTCACTGGGGTACGGCGTCCACACACACTGACTCTCACTGGGGTACGGCGTCCACACTCACTGACTCTCACTGGGATACAGCGTCCACACACACTGACTATCACTGGGGTACGGGTCCCACACACACTGACTCTCTCTGGGGTAGGGGTTCCACATACACTGACTCTCACTGGGGTACGGGTTCCACACACACTGACTCTCACTGGGGTACTGGTTCCACACACACTGACTCTCACTGGGGTACGGCATCCACACACACTTACTCTCACTGGGGTACGGGTTCCACACACACTGACTCTCACTGGGGTAGGGGTTCCACATACACTGACTCTCACTGGGGTACGGGTTCCACACACACTGACTCTCACTGGGGTACGGGTCCCACACACACTGACTCTCACTGGGGTACGGGTTTCCACACACACTGACTCTCACTGGGGTACGGGTCCCACACACACTGACTCTCACTGGGGTACGGGTTTCCACACACACTGACTCTCACGGGGGTAGGGGTTCCACACACACTGACTCTCACTGGGGTAGGGGTTCCACACACACTGACTCTCACTGGGGTACGGGTTCCACACACACTGACTCTCACTGGGGTACGTGTCCCACACAGACTTACTCTCACTGGGGTACGGGTTCCACACACACTGACTCTCAATGGGGTCGGGGTTCCACATACACTGACTCTCACTGGGGTACGGGTCCCACACACACTGACTCTCGCTGGTGTACGGCATCCACACACACTTACTCTCACTGGGGTATGGGTTCCACACACACTGACTCTCACTGGGGTACGGGTTCCACACACACTGAGTCTCACTGGGGTACGGGTCCCACACACACTTACTCTCACTGGGGTACGGGTTCCACACACACTGACTCTCACTGGGGCTAGGGTTCCACATACACTGACTCTCACTGGGGTACGGGTCCCACACACACTGACTCTCACTGGGGTGCGGGTCCCACACACACTGACTCTCACTGGGGCTAGGGTTCCACATACACTGACTCTCACTGGGGTACGGGTCCCACACACACTGACTCTCACTGGAGTACGGGTTCCACATACACTGACTCTCACTGGAGTACGGGTTCCACATACACTGACTCTCACTGGGGTACGGGTTCCACACACACTGACTCTCACTGGGGCTAGGGTTCCACACACACTGACTCTCACGGGGGTAGGGGTTCCACACACACTGACTCTCACTGGGGTACGGGTTCCACACACTGACTCTCACTGGGGTAGGGGTTCCACACACACTGACTCTCACTGGGGTACGGGTTCCACACACACTGACTCTCACTGGGGTACGGGTTCCACACACACTGACTCTCACTGGGGTACGGGATCCACACACACTGACTCTCACTGGGGTACGGCGTCCACACACACTGACTCTCACTGGGGTACGGCGTCCACACTCACTGACTCTCACTGGGATACAGCGTCCACACACACTGACTATCACTGGGGTACGGGTCCCACACACACTGACTCTCTCTGGGGTAGGGGTTCCACATACACTGACTCTCACTGGGGTACTGGTTCCACACACACTGACTCTCACTGGGGTACGGCATCCACACACACTTACTCTCACTGGGGTACGGGTTCCACACACACTGACTCTCACTGGGGTAGGGGTTCCACATACACTGACTCTCACTGGGGTACGGGTTCCACACACACTGACTCTCACTGGGGTACGGGTCCCACACACACTGACTCTCACTGGGGTACGGGTTTCCACACACACTGACTCTCACGGGGGTCGGGGTTCCACACACACTGACTCTCACTGGGGTACGGGTTCCACACACACTGACTCTCACTGGGGTAGGGGTTCCACACACACTGACTCTCACTGGGGTACGGGTTCCACACACACTGACTCTCACTGGGGTACGTGTCCCACACAGACTTACTCTCACTGGGGTACGGGTTCCACACACACTGACTCTCAATGGGGTCGGGGTTCCACATACACTGACTCTCACTGGGGTACGGGACCCACACACACTGACTCTCGCTGGTGTACGGCATCCACACACACTTACTCTCACTGGGGTATGGGTTCCACACACACTGACTCTCACTGGGGTACGGGTTCCACACACACTGAGTCTCACTGGGGTACGGGTCCCACACACACTTACTCTCACTGGGGTACGGGTTCCACACACACTGACTCTCACTGGGGCTAGGGTTCCACATACACTGACTCTCACTGGGGTACGGGTCCCACACACACTGTCTCTCACTGGGGTGCGGGTCCCACACACACTGACTCTCACTGGGGCTAGGGTTCCACATACACTGACTCTCACTGGGGTACGGGTCCCACACACACTTACTCTCACTGGGGTACGGGTCCCACACACACTGACTCTCACTGGAGTACGGGTTCCACATACACTGACTCTCACTGGGGTACGGGTTCCACATACACTGACTCTCACTGGGGCTAGGGTTCCACACACACTGACTCTCACTGGGGTACGGGTTCCACATACACTGACTCTCACTGGGGTACGGGTTCCACACACACTGACTCTCACTGGGGCTAGGGTTCCACACACACTGACTCTCACTGGGGTACGGGTCCCACACACACTGACTCTCGCTGGTGTACGGCATCCACACACACTGACTCTCACTGGGGTACGGGTCCCACACACACTTACTCTCACTGGGGTACGGGTCCCACACACACTGACTCTCACTGGGGTACGGGTTCCACATACACTGACTCTCACTGGGGTACGCGTTCCACATACACTGACTCTCACTGGGGTACGGGTTCCACACACACTGACTCTCACTGGGGCTAGGGTTCCACACACACTGACTCTCACTGGGGTACGGGTCCCACACACACTGACTCTCGCTGGGGTACGGGTTCCACACACACTGACTCTCACTGGGGTACGGGTCCCACACACACTTACTCTCACTGGGGTACGGGTCCCACACACACTTACTCTCACTGGGGTACGGGTTCCACACACACTTACTCTCACTGGGGTACGGGTTCCACACATACTGACTCTTACTGGGGTGCTGATTCCACATGCCCTGACGGGTTACAGTTCCATATTGTTGTACATGATGAGCTAGTTCTGATGTTCTGGATCACATGATTTATCAGTCAATTTTAGTTCAAACACACTCAGACTGGTAACTACTGGCAATTGGCAAATTACTTTAATTTTAACTAATCTACACTCATGCAGGAGTTTAATTTAGTCCAGCAATGTCATACTGGTTCTGCACTGTCACTATCTGTCACAGAATCTTCAAAGCTTATTGCACAGAAGGGGGTTATTCAGCCCATTGATCCTGTGCTGGTTCTTTGAAAGAGTCAATCTTATTAAACTATCTTATTAAGTCCCACGTCCCAGCTTTTTCCTTATAACTTTGTCAAGTAATCGCATTTGAAAGTTCCTACAGAAGTTGCTTCCACCAGGTAGTGTGTTCCAGATCTTAACAACACTCTCTGTGAAGAAATTGCTTCTCATTTCCCCTCTACTTTTATGATAATTATTTTAAATCTATGAGCTCTGGTTACCGACCCACTTGCCAGAAGAATTAGTTTCTCCCTACTTGGTCTATCGAAACCCCTCATCATTTGAAACACCTCTGTTAGGTTTCCCCTTAACCCTCACTGTTCAATGGAGAACAAGCTCAACTTCTCCAACCTCTCCCCATAACTCAAGTCTCTCATCCTTGGTATCATCCTGGTAAAACTCCTCTGTACCCTCTCCAGTGCCTTGACATCCTTCCTAAAGTCTGGTGCCCAGAATTGGACACAATACTCCAGCTGAGGCCTAACCAGAGATTTGTAAAGGTTTAGCATGACTTCCTTGTTTTTGCATTCAATGCCCCAATTTACAAATCCAAGAATTCCTGACACTTTCTGAACTGTCTTATCAACTTGCCCTGCCACCTTCTGGTATATGTAGCCCCAGGTCCCTCTATTCTTGCACCACCTCAAATCAGTCTCATTTAGATTATACTGACTTTCCATGTTGTTCCTCCCAAAGTCCATCACTTCACACTTCTCTTGTATCTGCCATGTGAGTGCCGATGGCAACAGTTTCCTCCTGGTGTCAGTTACTATCCTGTTCACTATTTACGATGTTGCCAAGGTTTGTATCCTCTGCAAACTTTGAAATCCTGATATATATTAATGACCTAGACCTTGGTGTACAGGACACAATTACAAAATTTGCAGATGATACGAAACTTGGAAGCATTGTGAACTGTGAGGAGGATAGTGTAGAACTTCAAAAGGGCAGAGACAAGTTGGTAGAATGGGCAGACAGATGAAGTTCAAAGCAGAGAAATGTGAAGTCATTCATTTTGGTAGGTAGAACATGGAGAGACAATATAGAATGAAGGATACAATTCTAAAGGGGGTGCAGGAGCAGAGGGACCTGGGTGTATAAGTGCATAACTCATTGAAGGTGGCAGGACAGGTTGAGAGAGCAGTTAATAAAGCATACAGTATCCTGGGCTTAATTAATAGGGGCATAGAGTACAAGAGCAAGAAAGTTATGTTCGACTTGTATACGACACTAGTTCGGCCTCAGCTGGAGTATTGCGTCCAGTTCCAGGCACCACACTTTAGGAAAGACGTGAGGGCATTGGAGAGAGTACAGAAAAGATTAATGAGAATGGTTCCAGGGATGAGGAATTTCAATTATGAAGATAGATTGGAGAATTTAGGACTGTTTTCCTTGGAGAAGAGAAGGCTGAGAAGTGATTTGATAGAGGTATTCAAAATCATGAGGGATCTGGACAGAGTAGATAGAGAGAAACTGTTCCCACTTGTGAAAGGATCGAGAATGAGAGGGCACAGATTTAAAGTAATGGGTAAAAGAAGCAAAAGTGACATGAAGAAAAACTTTCACACAGTGAGTGGTTAAAGTCTGGAATGCGCTGCCTGAGAATGTGATGGAGGCAGGTTCAATTGAGGCATTCAAAAGGGAATTAAACTGTTATCTAAAAAGGAAGAATGTGCAGGGTTAAGGGGAGAAGGCGCCGGAATGGCACTAGATAAATTGCTCTTTCAGAGAGCTGGTGCAGACACGATGGGCCGAATGGTCTCCTTCGGTGCTATCATCCTTCTGTGATACTCTCTAAACACAAGGCCAGGTCATTGGAATGCAACAAAAAGGCAATAGTCTTGAGGACCCCACTGCAATTTTCACTCTAATCAGAAAAACATTCCTTCACCAATGCAGTTTGCCCCCTATCCTTTCGCCAATTATGTAACCAAGTTACGACTGTCCATTTCATAACTTATGCTTCTATTTTCTGAATAAGTCTGTTATGCAGTGCTTAACAAATGCCTTTTAATGTCCATATATACAACATCTACCTTTATCACCCCCCTCTGTTACTTCATCACTATCTCTGTCCAGTCACACTGTCACTTTATCTGTTATGCCGGTCTGACTTTTTTGTGACTTCACACCAACTCTAACTGCCCTCTGAAATGTCCCAGTCTGCTACTTAGCTAGAACCATCCTCCTATAATGCCTCTCCTCCCTTGTCTGTCCCTGACCGGGTTCAATTCTTATAAATCCGGTCATAGCCAGAGAATCTTCATCAATGGTTTCTCTTCCCATTCCCACACCACTGGCTCTGGTGTTCCCCAAGGATCTCTCCTTGGCCCCCTCCTATTTCTCATCTACATGTTGCCCCTCAGTGACATCATCCGACACACATCATCTGACACACAGGGCTGAATTTTACTGGTCTCTCTATGTCGCTGGTCACGGCGCACGGGCCAGTAAAATGCTACGGGGAGAGACCCGCCTTGACCCGCAACATCGAGACGGACCCGCAGCATTTTACCAGTGGCGGCGGGACCTCAGTGCAGCTCCCCTGCCGCACGGCTGCGGCACCACAATCAGCATATGGTAATTTACTTACCCATGCTGATTATGCAGCCCGCCATCTCTCCACTGACACTGTCGGATTTTTTGTTGAACGAGCAGCCGTCACGTGCCGTCCCATTCACAATCTGAAAAGCCGGCGGGTCCTCGCTCTGCATTACAGAAGGAAGGAGGGAGGGGTTTACACAGGGGTCGCACTCTGCATTCTGAAAAGGAGAGGGTCTGGGATTACTGGAAGGAAAGCTGTGCTGGCATGAAGAGAGGTACCATGTACCATCCCTCCGTTAACTGTGTACGCTCTGTGTTTGTGAGGGGGCAATGACACACTAGGCACCCTGTGTGTGGGGAGGGTGCCATAAAGCCCAGTCTCTTACCTTCCGGGAGCGGACAGGAGAGGAGCTCTTCCAGCGCGCCGGAGTTTTGAAAACAAAAGGCAACAGTGACGTCAGAGGGGAGCTGCAAGGTGATTGGTTGGGAGAAGACTCGGAGGGTGGAGTTCCGGACCGGTGAGCATATAGAGTACACAGGAAAGCTGTGACCTGATTGGCTGGTAGGGAATCTGCACTGAATTTGAAAATAAAACATTGATAAACTAATTAACCCTAATTAACAAATTAATTGATAAGTAGTAGAGTAACTAAACCGGAGGGAGGAGATTACTGTATTTAGCATTTAATATTTATAGCAGAAATCTAGCACCAGGGACCATATAGTTAAATGTAACATAATTTAATAAGGATTTAATAAGTATTTATTTATTTTACATTAATTTATTAATGCGTGCTAGAAATGTCAGTTAGAGGGGGAAAGTGCTTCACCTGTGAGATATGGGAGGTCCGTGACGCTTCCAGCGTTCCGGACAACTACATCTGCAGGAAGTGTACCCAGTTGCAGCTCCTCACAGACCGCGTGGATCAGTTGGAGCGGCAACTGGATGCACTTAGGAGCATGCAGGTGGCAGAAAGCGTCATAGACAGGAGTTTTAGAGAAGTGGTTACACCCAAGGTGCAGGCAGATAGATGGGTGACCGCTAGAAGGGGCAGGCAGTCAGTGCAGGAATCCCCTGTGGCTATCCCCCTCTCTAACAAGTATACCGTTTTGGATACTGTTGGGGGGGATGGCCTATCAGGGGAAAACAACAGCAGCCAGAGCAGTGGCACCATGGCTGGCACTGTTGTTCAGCGGGGAGGGACAAAGTGCAGAAGAGCAATAGTTATAGGGGACTTTATAATCAGGGGCATAGATCGGCGCTTCTGTGGATGTGAAAGAGACACCAGGATGATATGTTGCCTCCCTGGTGCCAGGGTCAAGGATGTCTCTGAACAGACAGGGGGCATTCTGAAGGGGGAGGGTGAACAGCCAGAGGTTGTGGTGCACATTGGTATTAACAACATAGGCAGGAAGAGTGATGAGGTCCTACAGGGGGAGTTTAGGGAGTTAGGTAGTAAGTTAAAAAACAGGACCTCGGGATTACTCCCTGTGCCACGTGCCAATGAGGCTAGAAGTAGGAAGATAGTGCAGCTAAACACGTGGCTGAACAGCTGGTGTAGAAGGGAGGGTTTCAGATATCTGGACCATTGGGGTCCCTTCAGGGACAGATGGGACCTGCACAAGGAGGACGGGTTGCATCTAAACTGGAGGGACACTAATGTCCTGGCTGCAAGGTTTGCTAGCGTCACTCGGGAGGGTTTAAACTAGTGTGGCAGGGGGGTGGGAACCAGAGCAGTAGGACAGCAAGTGAAATAAATGAGGAGGAACTAGTAAATAAGGCCAGTAAGACTAAGAGGAAGAGCAGGCAGGGAGATGTTGCTGAAGTGCATTTGTTTCAATGCAAGAAGTATAACAGGTAAGGCAGATGAACTTAGAGCTTGGATTAGTACTTGGAACTATGATGTTGTTGCTATTACAGAAACTTGGTTCAGGGAAGGACAGGATTGGCAGCTAAACATTCTGGGATTTCGATGCTTCAAGCGGGATAGAAGGGGATGTATAAGGGGTGGGGGAGTTGCATTACTGGTTAAGGAGAATATCACAGCTGTACTGCGGGAGGACACCTCGGAGGGCTCATGCAGCGAGGCAATTTGGGTGGAGCTCAGGAATAGGAAGGGTGCAGTCACGATGTTGGGGGTTTACTACAGGCCTCCCAACAGCCAGCGGGAGGTAGAGGAGCAGATATGTGGACAGATTTTGGAAAGATGTAAAAGCAACAGGGTTGTAGTGGTGGGTGATTTTAACTTCCCCTATATTGACTGGGACTCACTTGGTGCTAGGGGCTTGGATGGGGCAGAATTTGTAAGGAGCATCCAGGAGGGCTTCTTGAAACAATATGTAGATAGTCCAACTAGGGATGGGGCCGTACTGGACCTGGTATTGGAGAATGAGCCCGGCCAGGTGGTCGAAGTTTCAGTAGGGGAGCATTTCGGGAACAGTGACCATAATTCCATAAGTTTTAAGGTACTTGTGGATAAGGATAAGAGTAGTCCTCGGGTGAAGGTGCTAAATTGGGGGAAGGCTAATTATAACAATATTAGGCAGGAACTGAAGAATTTAGATTGGGGGCGGCTGTTTGAGGGTAAATCAACATCTGACATGTGGGAGTCTTTCAAACGTCAGTTGATTAGAATCCAGGACCGACATATTCCTGTGAGGATGAAGAATAAGTTTGGCAAGTTTCAGGAACCTTGGATAACGAGGGATATTGTGAGCTTAGTCAAAAAGAAAAAGGAAGCATTCATAAGGGCTAGAAGGCTGGGAACAGACAAAGCCCTTGAGGAATATAAAGAAAGTAGGAAGGAACTTAAGCAAAGAGTCAGGAGAGCTAAAAGGGGTCATAAAAAGTCATCGGCAAACAGGATTAAGGAGAATCCCAAGGCTTTTTATATGTATATAAAGAGCAAGAGGGTAACCAGGGAAAGAGTTGGCCCACTCGAGGACAGAGGAGGGAATCTATGCGTGGAGCCAGAGGAAATGGGCGAGGTACTAAATGAGTACTTTGCATCAGTATTCGCCAAAGAGAAGGACTTGGTGGAAGATGAGTCAAGGGAAGGGAGTGTAGATAGTGTAGTGTCTCCCACCCATCCTCCTCCTCTAACCAAAAAAAAAGGACTCTTGTGTGGAGGGTTTGGTAAGTTAAGGTTTTCCTTTTTCTTTAATCTCTGTTGTTAATTTAGAGCAGAGGGGATGGAAGCTAGGGCAGTTGCATGCTCCTCTTGCAGGATGTAGGATGTAAGCATCACCACTTGTGTCCCTGCTGACTTCACCTGTGAGAAGTGCACCCAACTCCAGCTCCTCACAGACCGCGTTAGGGAACTGGAGCAGGAGCTGGATGAACTTCGGATCATTCAGGATGCTGAGGGGGTGATAGCGAGCAGTTATGGGGAAGTAGTGACACCTAAGTTACAGGATAAAGGTAGCTGGGTGACCGTCAGGGGAGGGAAAGGGAATAGGCGCACAGTGCAGGGATCCCCTGTGGCCGTTTCCCTCAATAATAAGTATACCGTTTTGGATACGGTTGGGGGGGACGACCTACCAGGGGAAAGCCACAGCGGCCAGGTCTCTGGCACTGAGCCTGGCTCAGTGGCTCAGAAGGGAAGGGGGGAGAATAGGAGAGCGATAGTGATAGGATGGTTAGAGGAACAGAGAGGAGATTCTGTGGTCGCGAACGAGACTCCCGGATGGTATGTTGCCTCCCGGGTGCCAGGGTCAGGGATGTCTCGGATCGAGTCTACAGGATTCCTAAGGGGGAGAGGGAGCAGCCAGAGGTCGTGGTACATATCGGAACTAATGACATAGCTCGGAAAAGGGATGAGGACCTGAAAAGCGAATATAGGGAGTTAGGTTGGAAGCTGAAAGGCAGGACGAGCAGAGTAGTAATCTCAGGATTGATACCGGTGCCACGTGCTAGTGAGGCTAGAAACAGGGAGCGAATGCAGCTGAACACGTGGCTACAGAACTGGTGTAGGAGGGAGGGATTCAGATATGTGGATCATTGGGATACCTTCTGGGGAAGGTGGGACCTGTACAAGAAGGACGGGTAGCATCTGAACTGGAGGGGCATCAATATCCTGGGCGGGAGGTTTGCTAGCGCTCTTCGGGAGGGTTTAAACTAGTTTGGCAGGGGGATGGGAACCGGAGCTACGGATCAGTGGATGGGGTAGCTGTTGAACAGGCAGATACAGAGTGCAGAGAGTCTGTGAGGAAGGTTAGACAGTTGACACGACAAAGTTGCAGCCAGTATGATGGGTTGAAGTGTGTCTATTTTAACGCAAGAAGTGTCAGAAATAAGGGTGATGAACTTAGAGCATGGATCAGTACTTGGAGCTACGATGTTGTGGCCATTACGGAGACGTGGATTTCACAGGGGCAGGAATGGATGTTGGATGTTCCGGGGTTTAGATGTTTCAAAAGGAATAGGGAGGGAGGTAAAAGAGGTGGGGGAGTGGCATTGCTAATCAGGGATAGTATCACAGCTGCAGAAAGGGAGGTCGTCGAGGAGGGTTTGTCTACTGAGTCATTATGGGTGGAAGTCAGAAACAGGAAAGGAGCAGTCTCTTTGTTGGGAGTTTTCTATAGACCCCCCAATAGCAACAGAGACACGGAGGAACAGATTGGGAAGCAGATTTTGGAAAGGTGCAGAAGTAACAGGGTTGTGGTCATGGGTGACTTCAACTTCCCTAATATTGATTGGAACCTCCTTAGTGCAAATAGTTTGGATGGAGCAGTTTTTGTCAGGTGTGTCCAGGAAGGTTTCCTAACTCAATATGTAGATAGGCCGACTAGAGGGGAGGCTCTGTTGGACTTGGTGCTTGGCAACAAACCAGGCCAGGTGGCAGATCTCTCGGTGGGAGAGCATTTTGGTGATAGTGATCACAACTCCCTGACCTTTACTATAATCATGGAGAAGGACAGGAGCAGACGGGATGGGAAAATATTTAATTGGGGGAGGGGGAATTACAATGCTATGAGGCAGGAACTGGGGAGCATAAACTGGGAACAGATGTTCTCAGGGAAATGCATAACAGAAATGTGGAGGTTGTTTAGGGAGCACTTGCTGTGACTGCTGGATAGGTTTGTCCCGATGAGGCAAGGAAGGGATGGTAGGGTGAAGGAATCTTGGATGACAAGAGATGTGGAACAGGTAGTCAAGAGGAAGAAGGAAGCTTACTTAAGGTTGAGGAGGCAAGGATCAGACAGGGCTCTAGAGGGTTACAAGGTAGCCAGGAAGGAACTGAAGAATGGACTTAGGAGAGCTAGAAAGGGACATGAAAAAGACTTGGCGGGTAGGATCAAGGAAAATCCCAAGGCGTTCTACACTTATGTGAGGAACAAGAGGATGGCCAGAGTGAGGGTAGGGCTGATCAGGGATAGTGGAGGGAACTTGTGCCTGGAGTCGGAGGAGGTAGGGGAGGTCCTAAATGAATACTTTGCTTCAGTATTCACTAGTGAGAGGGACCTGGTCGTTTGTGAGGACAGCGTGAAACAGGCTGATATGCTCGAACAGGTTGAGGTTAAGAGGGAGGATGTGCTGGAAATTTTGAATGATATGAGGACAGATAAGTCCCCGGGGCCAGACGGGATATACCCAAGGATATTACGGGAAGCGAGGAAAGAGATTGCTGCGCCTTTGGCGATGATCTTTGCGTCCTCACTGTCCACTGGAGTAGTACCGGATGATTGGAGGGTGGCAAATGTTGTTCCCTTGTTCAAGAAAGGGAATAGGGATAACCCTGGGAATTATAGTCCAGTCAGTCTTACGTCGGTAGTGGGCAAATTATTGGAGAGGATTCTGAGAGACAGGATTTATGATTATTTGGAAAAGCATGGTTTGATTAGAGACAGTCAGCATGGCTTTGTGAGGGGCAGGTCATGCCTCACAAGCCTTATTGAATTCTTTGAAGATGTGACAAAACACATTGCTGAAGGAAGAGCAGTGGATGTGGAGGATATGGATTTTAGCAAGGCGTTTGATAAGGTTCCCCATGGTAGGCTCATTCAGAAAGTGAGGAGGCATAGGATACAGGGAAAGTTGGCTGTCTGGATACAGAATTGGCTGGCCCATAGAAGACAGAGGGTGGTAGTAGATGGAAAGTATTCAGCATGGAGCTCGGTGAACAGTGGTGTTCCGCAGGGATCTGTTCTGGGACCTCTGCTCTTTGTGATTTTTATAAATGACTTGGATGAGGAAGTGGAAGGATGGGTTAGCAGGTTTGCCGATGACACGAAGGTTGCTGGAGTTGTGGATAGTGTGGAAGGCTGTTGTAGGTTGCAACGGGACATTGACAGGATGCAGAGCTGGGCTGAGAAGTGACAGATGGAGTTCAACCTGGAAAAGTGTGAAGTGATTCATTTTGGAAGGTTGAATTTGAATGCAGAATACAGGCTTAAAGACAGGATTCTTGGTAGTGTGGAGTAACAGAGGGATCTTGGGGTCCATGTCCATAGATCGCTCAAAGTTGCCACTCAAGTTGATAGGGTTGTTAAGAAGGCGTATGGTGTGTTGGCTTTCATTAACAGGGGGATTGAGTTTAAGAGCCGCGAGGTTATGCTGCAGCTCTATAAGGCCCTGGTTCGACCACACTTGGAATACTGTGTTCAGTTCTGGTCGCCTCATTATAGGAAGGATGTGGAAGCTTTAGTGAGGGTGCAGAGGAGATTTACCAGGATGCTGCCTGGACTGGAGGGCATGTCTTACGAAGAAAGATTGAGGGAGCTAGGGCTTTTCTCATTGGAGCGAAGAAGGATGAGAGGTGACTTGATAGAGGGGTACAAGATGATGAGAGGCATAGATAGAGTGGATAGCCAGAGACTTTTTCCCAGTGTGGAAAGGGGGCATAATTTTAAGGTGATTGGAGGAAGGTTTCGGGGAGATGTCAGAGGTAGGTTCTTGACACAGAGGGTGGTGGGTGTGTGGAATGCACTGCCAGCGGTGGTAGTAGAAGCAGATACATTCGGGGCATTTAAGCGACTCTTGGATAGGTACATGGATGATAGTAGAATGAAGGGTAGGTAGTTATTTTGATCTTAGAGTAGATTAAAGGTTCGGCACAACATCGTGGGCCGAAGGGCCTGTACTGTGCTGTACTGTTCTATGTTCTATGTTCTATGTTCTATGTCGATATCAAAAAGGAGGAGGTGTTGGGCGTCTTGAAAAACATTAAGGTAGATAAGTCCCCAGGGCCTGATAGGATCTACCCCAGAATACTGAGAAGGGAGGAAATTGCTGGGGCCTTGACAGAAATCTTTGTTTCCTCAATGGCTACAGGTGAGGTCCCAGAGGACTGGAGAATAGCCAATGTTGTTCCTTTGTTTAAGAAGGGTAGCAAGGATAATCCAGGAAATTACAGGCCAGTCAGCCTTACATCAGTGGTTGGGAAATTATTGGAGAGGATTCTTCGGGACAGGATTTACTCCCATTTGGAAACAAGTGGACTTATTAGCGAGAGGCAGCATGGTTTTGTGAAGGGGAGGTCGTGTCTCACTAACTGGATTGAGTTTTTTGAGGAAGTGATGAAGATGATTGATGAAGGAAGGGCAGGGGATGTTCTCCACATGGACTTCAGTAAAGCCTTTGACAAGGTCCCTCATGGCAGACTGGTACAAAAGGTGAAGTCACGTGGGATCAGAGGTGAGCTGGCAAGCTGGATACAGAACTGGCTCAGTCATAGAAGACAGAGGGTAGCAGTGGAAGGGTGCTTTTCTGAATGGAGGGCTGTGACTAGTGGTGTTCCGCAGGGATCAGTGCTGGGACCTTTGCTGTTTGTAGTATATATAAATGATTTGGAGGAAAATGTAGCTGGTCTGATTGGTAAGTTTGCGGAGAAACGGTAGATGATGTTTAATCCGGACAAATGTGAGGTAATACATTTTGGAAGGTCTAATACAGGTGGGAGGTATACAGTAAATGGCAAAACCCTTAGGAGTATTGACAGGCAGAGAGATCTGGGCGTACAGGTCCACAGATCGCTGGAAGTGGCAACGCAGGTGGATAAGGTAGTCAAGAAGGCATACGGCATGCTTGCCTTCATCGGTCGGGGCATAGAGTATAAAAATTGGCAAGTCATGTTGCAGCTGTACAGAGCCTTAGTGAGGCCACACTTAGAATATTGCATGCAATTCTGGTCGCCACACTACCAGAAGGACGTGGAGGCTTTGGAGAGGGCACAGAGGAGGTTTACTAGGATGTTGCCTGGTCTGGAGGGCATTAGCTATGAGGAGAGGTTGGAAAAACTCGGATTGTTTTCACTGGAACGACGGAGATGGAGGGGCGACATGATAGAGGTTTACAAAGTTATGAGCGGCATGGACAGAGTGGATAGTCAGAAGCTTTTTCCCAGGGTGGAAGAGTCAGTTACTAGGGGACATAGGTTTTCAGGTGCAAGGGGCAAAGTTTAGAGGGGATGTGCGAGGCAAGATTTTTACACAGAGGGTGGTGAGTGCCTGGAACTTGCTGTTGGGGGAGATGGTGGAAGCAGATACGATAGCGACGTTTAAGAGACATCTTGACAAATATATGAATAGGAAGGGAATAGAGGGATATGGGCCCCGGAAGTGCAGAAGGTGTTAGTTTAGGCAGGCATCAAGATCGGCGCAGGCTTGGAGGGCCGAATGGCCTGTTCCTGTGCTGTACTGTTCTTTGTTCTTGGTACAAAAGCAGGTCAGAGGCTAGGAATCCTGAGGCGAGTAACTCATCTCCTGACTCCCCAAAGCCTGTCCACCATCTACAAGGCACAAATCAGGAGTGTGATGGAATCTCCACTTGCCTGGATGGGTGCAGCTCCAACAACACTCAAGAAGCTCGACACCATCCAGAACAAAACAGCCCGCTTGATCAGCACCCTGTCCACCACCTTCAACATTCACACCCTCCACCACCGACGTACAGTGGCAGCAGTGTGTACCATCTACAAGATGCTCTGCAGCAATGCACCAAGGCTCCTTAGACAGTACCTTCCAAACCAGCGACCTCTACCAACTGGAAGGACAAGGGCAGCAAATACATGGGAACATCACCACCTGCAAGTTCCCCTCCAAGTCACACACCATCCTGACTTGGAACTATATCGCCGTTCCTTCACTGTCGCTGGGTCAAAATCCTGGAACTCCCTTCCTAACAGCACTGTGGGTGTACCTACCTCACATGGACTGCAGCGGTTCAAGAAGGCAGCTCACCACCTTCTCAAGGGCAATTAGGGATGGACAATAAATGCTGGCATAGCCAGTGATGCCCACATCCCATGAATGAATCAAAAAAGTCATGCTGCAGCTGTACAGAACTTTAGTTCAGCCACACTTAGAATATTGCGTGCAATTCTGGTCGCCACACTACCAGAAGGATGTGGAGGCTTTGGAGAGGGTACAGAAGAGGTTTCCCAGGATGTTGCCTGGTCTGGAGGGCATTAGCTATGAGGAAAGGTTGGATAAACTCGGATTGTTTTCACTAGAACGACGGAGGTGGAGGGGCGACATGATAGAGGTTTACAAAGTTATGAGCGGCATGGACAGAGTGGATAGTCAGAAGCTTTTTCGCAGGGTGTAAGAGTCAGTTACTAGGAGACATAGGTTTAAGGTGCGAGGGGCAAAGTTTAGAGGGGATGTGCGAGGCAAGTTCTTTGCACAGAGGGTGGTGAGTGCCTGGAACTTGCTGCCGGGGGAGGTGGTGGAAGCAGGTACGATAGCGACGTTTAAGAGGCATCTTGACAAAAACATGAATAGGATGGGAATGGAGGGATACGGTCCCCGGAAGTGCAGAAGGTTTTAGTTTAGACAGGCATCATGATCGGCGCAGGCTTGGAGGGTCGAATGGCCTGTTCCTGTGCTGTACTGTTCTTTGTTCTTTGTTCATTGTATGGGCCAAAAAGGCCAGCTCCTTTCTTTGCTGCTCTGCACAACTACGCACCCAATAGGCCTAGCATGATGAGAAGAGACGTCATCAGGATTCCTCCTCGGACTATGAGGACGCTGAGGACCTACAATATAAAAGACGCATAGGAGGGCAGATGGCACCCAGGCTCTGCACACAGGACTAGCAGTGAGCTAGGGATGTACGGCAGTGGCTTATCAGACAAAGGCTGTCTATTCTGTAGGAACTAACATGAGCTCTGCAAGCCACACATCACCCTCGCTCACCTGCTGTGCACCAGTCTACATCTACATCTGCATCCATACACCTGTGTATACCATTAAGAGGCAGCAGCTGACTGAGCCAATGTCCATGTCACTGAGTCTGTGGAGATGCTCATGAGTAATGGTGGCATGGCAATGATGTTATTGCTTACGTTGGCTCTCGTGAAGGGCCAATGGTGCAAAGGGATGTGACATTGGTGCTACATGCTGGCACACATCATTCACACAGAGAAAAGGACACACATGTTGGTGAGGAACATTTAGTGAAAGATGTATTTACATTGCTGTGATACCCGTGCATTTTCATTTGTGTCAGTGTGTTCTCTGTCAACCTCTGTAATACCTTTTATGGTCTATTTAAGTCTTCCAGCGCAAAGAGTTGTCCACCACCGAATGTTGCAGACTGGCACATTCCAAGGTCCAGGACTACGTGCTGAGGGACGCACTAAAGCTTGGGGCAGCCGCAGCAAAGGCTCAATGGGGAAAGACCACAGTGTAAGGTCCCCCCACCAAGCTGAACTGAGGGGCTGGATCCATGGGAAACCCCTCGAACTGTATTGTTAATATTTTCATTTGCTGTAAATGTAAAACTGTAATTGGCCTGACAATTGTGAAATGGAAGGGTTGTGAAGAAACTCATGATAGTATTGAAGGAAACTGATCACCCTTGCAATATTTGTATTTTTTGGTGCTGTTTGGAAACTGTTTGGCAATGTAATTTTTACAGATTTTTATGAATAAAGTATATTTTGGAAAAAAAAAATTTAAGTCTCACATCCTGGAATGTGCAAATTCGAGATTATTCACCCAGGTGCGGCACGCCTACAAGAAGGAATGTTACACTTGAGTGAGAACACAGCAGGGTAAGTATGTGGCACCAAAACGGAATGTGCTGGGGTAACTCATCAGGTCAGGCAGCATCTGTGGAGAGAGAAGCAGAATTGGACAAGTTAACTCTGCTTCTCTCTCCACAGATGCTGCCTGACCTGCTGGATTTCTGCAGGAATTTCTGTTTTGCTGCCAGACTGACAGCAGCCCCACTCTTCAGCAGTCAGGTAAGTATTTCTTTGCCAGCTGTGAAGAAGCAGGTGCTGGGGAGGTTAAAATCGGGCCGCAGTACCTGCTGTACAGCTGTTAAAAACTCTCTCACTGCGCCGAATGTCCCACCTCGCCCCACGTAATATGGGGAGGGCGGCTCGGCACCGTGATTCTGAGGATCCCCCGCGATTTATATTGCGGGGCCTCGGCGGCAGCTGGCAATTACAGGTGGGCCGCTGAGCTCAAAGGGCGCCGCAGTCCCCAATAAAATTCAGCCCATCACATCAGTTTCCATGTATACATTGACAACAACCAGCTCTACCTCACCACCAGCACTCTTGACCCCTCCACGGACCCTACATTGTCAGACTGCTGGACTGACATCCAATACTGGATGAGTAGAAATTTCCCCTAATTCAATATTGGGTGGACAAAAGCCATCGTCTTCAGTCCTCACTACAAACTCCGTTCCTTAGCCACAAACTTCATCCCACTCCCTGAGTACTGTCTGAGGCTGAATGCAGACCAGTTTGCAACATTAGCATCCTATGTGACCCTGTATTGAGTTTCCGAACCCATATCCTCTATCACCAAGCCTGTTTGCCTCCACCTCCAAAACATCGCTCGACTTCGCCCCTGCCTCAGCTCAACTGCTGATGAAACCCTGATCCACGCCTTTGCTACTTTTAAACTGGATATTCCAATGCACTTGTGACCAGCCTCCCACCCTTCCACCTTTTAAACATGAGCTCATCCAAAACTCTGCTGCCCAGATCTTAACTCGCACCGAGTCCCGTTTCCCTATCACCCCTGTGCTCTCTAACCTATACTGGCTCCCTGTTCAGCAGTGCCTTGTGTTCAAATCCCTCCCTGGCCTCTCCTTCCCTTTCTCTGTAACATCATTCAGTCCTGCAATCTTTCACCATCTCTGCAGTATTCCAATTGTGACTTTTTGTGCATCCCCGTTTTTAATCGTATCATCATTGGTGTCCGTGCCTTCAGCTGCCGAGGCCCTAATCTCTGGAATTCCCTCTTTAAACCTCTCCGCCTCTCTGCCTCTCTCTCCTCTGTGAAGACATTCCTTAAAACCTACCTCTTTGACCAAGTTTTACATCATCTCTCCTACTATCACCTTTAGTGTTTCAGTGTCAACTTTTGTTCATAAACATTCCTGCAAAGCACCTTGGGATGTTTTACTATGTTAAATGCATTATATAAATACACGTTTTTGTTGTTCTGTTGAATCGGTCTTGGTATAAACAGAAATAGAATCTGTCTCATTATACAGTGGGATTGAATCTGCTTCAATATACATGGGGTTACAATCCATCTCCAGATGGGTAAGGAAGGTTTATGGAAGGGAAATTGTGGTTTGACTAATCTATTAGAGTTTTTTGAGGGTGTAACTAGCAGAGTAGATAAAAGGGAACCAGTGGATGTGGTATATTTGGATTTTCAGAAGGCATTCGAGAAGGTGCCACACAAGAGATTGTTACAGAAGATTAAAACTCATGGGACGATAGTATATCAGCTTGAATTGAGGATTAGTTAATGAACAGAAAATAGAAAGTATAAATATTTTTGGGTTGGCTGGCTGTTATTAGTATTGCTACCATAAAGATCAGTGTTTGGGTCTCAGCGATTTACAATCTAAATCATAGACTTGGACGAGGGACTGAGTGTAACATATCCAAGTTTGCTGACAATACAAAGCTTGGTGGGAATTAAAACTGTGATGAGGATGCACTGAGGCTGCAAAGAGATGTAAACAGGTTAAGTCAGTGGACAAAAAGTGGCAGATGGAGTATAATGTAAGGAAATATGAAATTATCCACTTTGGTAGGAAGAGTGGAAAAGCAAAATAATTTTTAAAAGGTGAGAGCCAGAGGGGGTGTCCTTGTATACAAATCACAGAAAGTTAACATGCTGGTACGGCAAGCAATTAGGAAGGCAAATTGTATGGTAGCCTTTGTTGCAAGGGGGTCGGACTATAAGAGTAAGGAAGTCTTGCAGCGAGCATTGGTGAGACCACACCTGGAGTACTGTGCACAGTTTTGGTCTCTGTACCTAAGAAAGGATATACGTTCCTGAGAAAAGTTGCAATGAAGGTTCTTGAGGCTGTTTGCTGGGATGAAAAGGCTGTCCTATGAGTAGAGATTGAGTAGAATGGGACGATATTCCCTGGAGTTGAGAAGAATGACAGGTGATCACATTGAAATATATAAATATCTTAGAGAGCTTGACAGTGTAGATGGCTGAGATGCTGGACTGAATTTTAAGGGCCCCCCTTAAGATGAGTTTGGAGGCAGTGGGCCCATAGAATTGTGGCGGAAGGCGGGGGTGCAATGCCCGTTGCAATGCAATTTCGTCAGAGGCACGATAGGCCGAAGATGGCTTTCTTGACCAGAGGCCAAGTGAGGGTTTTATGTGACCTATTAACAGCTGGGATTTAACCAGCAGTTTGGTGAGGCCATCCAGTAAAACAATCTGTGGCCCATGGAGGACCCCTCCAAGAATACCTGCACCTCCATGAGCCACAGCCCCACCCCCCCACTAAACGCCCACCCTACCTCCCCCCGCCCTCACCAGCCTGGTCCTGATGACCCTGCCTCCCCTACCTTGGATCTGGGCTCCAGCGCTGGACCTGGATCCAAGACCTCTTGCAATACCTGCGGTAGCCACTGCTCCCTGGCCAAGGTGAGATTCCTCCGATTTCCTCAGTTACTCTCTCCGGCTCTGACTTATTCCACGTGGATTCCAACTGCAGTTTCATCCTTCATGTTTTGAATCCGCCCAGGATTACAGATATCTCCGAGAAATACAACGTTCCTTGGACTGCTGTTCTCGCCGCATCCTGAGATCCACACTCAGTGCCATGCGCCGCTACATGTACACACTGGACCTCTCTCTCCAGAAGTGCCGCCTCACCTTATCACAAAGCTGTTCTACTCCGCAGTTTCATTTCATCCTTCATCTTATCCGACGCATTAACAAAAAACTTTTTTTCTTCCTTTCAGTTGTGAAGGAACGCAAGCTCCAGCAGCTGATGGGGACTAATGCCCCTCCAGATCCTTCTTCCCCTTCACTTCCCTCTGACCCCATCCCTTCTGATCTGACCCCTTGCCGTGTATTCACAATACCCTCTGACCTTCCCCTCTCTGACGCTGAACGTTCTGTACTCAGCAAAGGTCTCAGTTTTATCCCCGTACGCCCCCACCTCAATGAATTTTGTACTCGGCATGACATTCAGCTCTTCTTCCGTCACCTCCGCCTCCGGGCTCACTTCTTTGACCAGGAGTCCTCCCCCTGACCAGCAGACCCATTCACCCGCCTCCAGCATTCTCCCTCTACCTGGGCCCCTCCCTCTGGCCTCTTACCCACTCTTGATCTTTTCATTGAAAATTGTCAGCAAGACATCGGCCGTCTCAATTTCTCTGCCACCCTCACTCACTCTAACCCGTCTCCCTCTGAACTTAAGGCACTCCATTCTCTCAGGTCTAACCCCGACATTGTGATCAAACCTGCAGACAAGGGTGATGCTGTTGTTGTCTGGCATACCAACCTCTACCTTGCAGAGGCTCAGCGCCCACTCTCAGACACTTCTTCCTAACTGCCCCTGGACCATGACCCCACCACCGAACATCAAGGTACTGTCCACAGGACTGTCACTGACCTCATCTCCTGGAGATCTTCCCTCTACAGCTTCCAACCCCATAGTCCCACAACCCTGGACAGCCTGCTTCTACCTCCTTCCCAAAATCCATAAACAGGACTGTCCTGGTAGACCCATCATTTCAGCCTGCTCCTGCCCCACTGAACTTATTTCTTCCTATTTTGACTGTATCTTTTCTCCCCGGTCGAGTCTCTTCCCACCTACATCCGTGACTCTTCTGACGCCCTACGTCATTTTGACAATTTCCAGTTTCCTGGCCCCAACCGCCTCCTCTTCACCAGGACAGTTTGAGGGCTCTCCACTTCTTCCTTGAACAGAGACCCAACCAGTCTCCATCCATCACCACCCTCCTCTGCCTGGCTGAACTTGTTCTCACATTGAACAACTTCTCCTTCAACTCCACTCACTTCCTTTAAGTAAAAGGTGTTGCTATGGGTACCCGCATGGGACCGAGTTATGCCTGTCTTTTTGTGGGTTATGTCGAATATTCCTTGTTGCAGTCCTACTCAGGCCCCCTCCCCCAACTGATGACTGTATCGGTGTCGTTTCCTGCTCCTGCCCGGAACTGGAAAACTTTATCAACTTTGCTTCCAATTTCCACCCTTCTCTCACCTTTACATGGTCCATCTCCGACACTTCCCTTCCCTTCCTCGACTTCTCTGTCTCCATCTCTGGGGAAAGGTTGTCTACTAATATTCATTATAAGATCACCGACTTCCACAGCTACCTCGACTACACTTCTTCACATCCGGCCTCCTGTAAGGACTCCATTCCATTCTCCCAGTTTCTCCATCTCCGACGCATCTGCTCTGATGATGCAACCTTCCACAACAGCGCTTCTGATATGTCTTCCTTTTTCTTCAACCGAGGAATCCTGCCCCCCCCCCCCCCCCCACTGTGGTTGACAGGGCCCTCAACTGTGTCCGGCCCATTTCCCGCACTTCTACCCTCACCCCTTCCCCTCCCTCCCAGAACCGTGACAGGATTCCCCTTGTCCTCACTTTCCACACCATCAGCCTCCATATCCAAAAGATCATCCTCCACCATTTCCGCCACATCCAGCGTGATGCCACTACCAGTCGCATCTTCCCCTCCCCTTCCCTATCAGCATTCCGAAGGGATCATTCCCTCCATGATACCCTGGTCCACTCCTCCATTACCCCCACCACCTCATCCCCTTCCCACGGCACCTTCCCCTGCATTTGCAGGAGGTGTAATACCTGCCCATTTACCTCCTCTCTCCTCACTATCCAAGGCCCCAAACACTCCTTTCAGGTGAAGCAGCGATTTACTTGTACTTCTTTCAATGTAGTATACTGTACTCGCTGCTCACAGTGTGGTCTCCTCTACATTGGGGAGACCAAACGCAGGCTGGGTGACCGCTTTGCGGAACTCCTCCGCTCAGTCCACAAGCAGGACCCCGAGCTTCTGGTTGCTTGTCATTTCAACACTCCCCCTTGCTCTCATGCTCACATCTGTGTCCTGGGATTGCTGCAGTGTTTCAGTGAACATCAAAGCAAGCTCGAGGAACAGCATCTCATTTATTGATTAGGCACACTACAGCCTGCTGGACTGAACATTTTCAATAATTTCAGAGCAAGACGGGCCCCCACCTTTTTTATTTTTAGTTATATATTTTTTTTCTTTTTATTTTATTTTAGTTTGTTTCATCATTCATTTTCTTACCATATGCCTGCCCACTGGTTTCTTTTTCATGTTTGTGCTTTTTGGCCAAAGCTGTCATTTTTCTGTCAAATAACACCCTCTCTGCACTAATGCTTTGTCTTTCTGCACCATTAACACATCCTTTGCCTTTGCTCCATGACCTTCTGGTCAGTTATTCTCTGTGACCCTGTCCTTGCAACACCTTCCATTTTGTTATCTCTTGCCCCACTCCCGCTTTATTTGTTTAAAACCTTTCACATTTCTAACCTTTGCCAGTTCGGATGAAAGGTCACTGACCTGAAACGTTAACTCTGCTTCTCTCTCCACAGATGCTGCCAGACCTCCTGAGTATTTCCAGCATTTTCTTGGTTTTATTTGAGATTCCTCCCGTTTTTTCAGCCTACCGCTGGGAGTCCCACCCTTATCACAAAATCCAGCCCGCTGTTTCAGCTGACTGGAGAGTCTAAAGCTCAGAGTTAAAGTCTCAGGATAAGGGGTCAGCCACTTCGCACTGAGAAGAGGAGAAATTTCTTCACTCTGAGGGTTGTGAATCTTTGCCCCAGAGAACTGTGGATGCTCAATCGTTGAGTATATTCAAGACTGAGATGGATAGAATTAATCTTGGTATACTCAGGGATAGAATCAGTCTAGATATACAGACATAGAGAATCAGTCTCAATATACAGAGTCACACAGTCTCGACATACTGAGGGATGAAATAAATCTCATTTACACAACAGTGGAATTATTCTCGATGTACATTGGGGTAGACTCTGTCTCAATATACACAGGGACAGGATCAATTTCAACAGATGCAGAGATATTAATTAGTCTCAAATTGCACATGGAAAGAAATAATCCCCAATATTCACGAGATAGAATCACTCGATATACAGTCAGATAGAATCAGTCCTGATATACACAGGATTTAGAATCAGTGTCAATAGACACAGGAATGTAATCAGACACAATATACATAAGGATAGAATGAGCCTTGAAATAAACAGAGATAGAATCAATCTCAATCGACACAGTGAAAGAGTCAATCTTGATATACACAGGGATAAAATGAGTTTCAAAATGCGGAGTAATAGAATCTGTCTCACTATACACAGAAAGAGAATTGATTTCGATATACATATGGTTGGAATAAATCTCGATGTAACAGTGATGAAACAGTATCAAAATATGCAGGGTTAGAATCAGCCTCAACATACTCAGAGAGAGAATCAGTCTCGATATACACAAGGAGAGAATCAGTCTTGACATAAACAAGGGTGGAATCAGTCCCGATAAACAAAGGGAGAGAATCAGTTTTGATATACACAGGGAGAGAATCAGTCTTGATATACACAGGGATAGAATCAGTCCCGATATACACAGGGAGAGAATCAGTCTTGATATACACAGGGATAGAAGCAGTCCCGATATACACAGGGAGAGAATCAGTCATGATATACACAGGGAGAGAATCAGTCTGGATATACACAGGGAGAAATTCAGTCTTGATATACACAGGGATAGAATGAGGCCCGATATACACAGGGAGAGAATCAGTCTTGATAGACACAGGGAGAGAATCAGTCCCGATATACACAGGGAGAGAATCAGTCTTGATATACACAGGGAGAGAATCAGCCTTGATATACAAAGCGATAGAATCAGTCCCGATATACACAGGGAGTGAATCAGTCTTGATATACACAGGGAGAGAATAAGCCTTGATATACAAATGGTTAGAAGCAGTCCCGATATACACAGGGATAGAATCAGTCCCGATATACACAGGGGTGTAATCAGTCCTGATATACACAGGTAGAGAATCAGTCTTGATATACACAGGGAGGGAATCAATCTTGATAGACACAGGGAGAGAATAAGTCTCGATATACACAGGAGTGGAATCAGTCCCGATATACACAGAGAGAGATTCAGTCTTGATATACACAGGGAGAGAATCAGTCTCGATATACACAGGGAGAGAATCTGTCTTGATACACACAGGGATAGAATCAGTCCCGATATACACAGGGAGATAATCAGTCCTGATATACACGGGGTGGAATCAGTCCCGATATACACAGGGAGAGAATCAGCCTTGATATACACAGGGATAGAATCAGTCTTGATATACACTGGGAGAGAATCAGCCTTGATATACAAAGGGATAGAATCAGTCCAGATATACACAGGGAGAGAATCAGTCTTCATATACACAGGGAGAGAATCAGTCCCGAAATACACAGGGAGAGAATCAGTCTGGATATAAACAGGGAGAGAATCAGTCCCGATATACACAGGGAGAGAATCAGTCTTGATATACACAGGGAGAGAATCAGCCTTGATATACAAAGCGATAGAATCAGTCCCGATATACACAGGGAGTGAATCAGTCTTGATATACACAGGGAGAGAATAAGCCTTGATATACAAATGGTTAGAAGCAGTCCCGATATACACAGGGATAGAATCAGTCCCGATATACACAGGGGTGTAATCAGTCCTGATATACACAGGTAGAGAATCAGTCTTGATATACACAGGGAGGGAATCAATCTTGATAGACACAGGGAGAGAATAAGTCTCGATATACACAGGAGTGGAATCAGTCCCGATATACACAGAGAGAGATTCAGTCTTGATATACACAGGGAGAGAATCAGTCTCGATATACACAGGGAGAGAATCTGTCTTGATACACACAGGGATAGAATCAGTCCCGATATACACAGGGAGATAATCAGTCCTGATATACACGGGGTGGAATCAGTCCCGATATACACAGGGAGAGAATCAGCCTTGATATACACAGGGATAGAATCAGTCTTGATATACACTGGGAGAGAATCAGCCTTGATATACAAAGGGATAGAATCAGTCCAGATATACACAGGGAGAGAATCAGTCTTCATATACACAGGGAGAGAATCAGTCCCGAAATACACAGGGAGAGAATCAGTCTGGATATAAACAGGGAGAGAATCAGTCCCGATATACACAGGGAGAGAATCAGTCTCGATATACACAGGGAGAGAATCAGTCTTCATATACACAGGGAGAGAATCAGTCCCGAAATACACAGGGAGAGAATCAGTCTTGATATACACAGGGATAGAATCAGACTTGATAGACACAGGAAGAGAATCAGCCTTGATATACACAGGGAGAGAATCAGTCCCGATATACACAGGGGTGGAATCAGTCCCGATATACACAGGGAGAGAATCAGTCTTGATATACACAGGGATAGAATCAGTCCTGATATACACAGGGAGAGAATCAGTTTTGATATACACAGGGAGAGAATCAGTCCCGATATACAGTGGGAGAGAATCCGTCCTGATATACACAGGGAGAGAATCAGTCTTGATATACACAGGGAGAGAATCAGTCTTGATATCCACAGGGAGAGAATCAGTCTCGATATACACAGGGAGAGAATCAGTCTTGATATACACAGGGATAGAGTCAGTCCCGATACACACGAGGGAGAGAATCAGTCTTGATATACACAGAGAGAGAATGAGTCTAAATATACACAGGGCTGGATTCAGTCCCGATATACACAGGGAGAGAATCAGTCTATGATATACACAGGGAGAGAATCAGCCTTGATATACACAGGGAGAGAATCAGTCTTGATATACACAGGGAGAGAATCAGTCCCGATATACACAGGGTTGGAATCAGTCTTGATATACACAGGGAGAGAATCAATCTCGATATACACAGGGAGAGAATCAGCCTCGATATACACAGGGGTGGAATCAGTCCCGATATACATAGGGAGAGGATCAGTCTTGATATACACAGGGATAGAGTCAGTCCCGATATACACAGGGAGAAAATCAGTCTTGATATACACAGGGATGGAATCAGTCCCAAAATACTCAGGGAGAGAATCAGTCACGAAATACACAGGGAGAGAATCAGTCTTGATATACACAGAGAGAGAATGAGTCTCAATATACACAGGGCTGGATTCAGTCCCGATATACACAGGGAGAGAATCAGTCTATGATATACACAGGGAGAGAATGAGCCTTGATATACACAGGGAGAGAATCAGTCTTGATATACACAGGGAGAGAATCAGTCCCGATATACACAGGGTTGGAATCAGTCTTGATATACACAGGGAGAGAATCAGTCTCGATATACACAGGGAGAGAATCAGCCTCGATATACACAGGGGTGGAATCAGTCCCGATATACATAGGGAGAGGATCAGTCTTGATATACACAGGGATAGAGTCAGTCCCGATATACACAGGGAGAAAATCAGTCTTGATATACACAGGGATGGAATCAATCCCAAAATACTCAGGGAGAGAATCTGTCACGAAATACACAGGGAGAAAATCAGTCTTGATATACACAGAGAGAGAATGAGTCTCAATATACACAGGGCTGGATTCAGTCCCGATATACACAGGGAGAGAATCAGTCTCGATATACAAAGGGAGAGAATCAGCCTCGATATACACAGGGGTGGAATCAGTCCCGATATCCATAGGGAGAGGATCAGTCTTGATATACACAGGGATAGAGTCAGTCCCGATATACAGAGGGAGAGAATCAGTCTTGATATACACAGGGAGAGAATCAGCCTTGATATACAAAGCGATAGAATCAGTCCCGATATACACAGGGAGTGAATCAGTCTTGATATACACAGGGATAGAATCAGTCCCGATATACACAGGGAGAGAATCAGTCTTGATATACACAGGGATAGAAGCAGTCCCGATATACACAGGGAGAGAATCAGTCATGATATACACAGGGAAAGAAACAGTCTGGATATACACAGGGAGAAATTCAGTCTTGATATACACAGGGATAGAATGAGGCCCGATATACACAGGGAGAGAATCAGTCTTGATAGACACAGGGAGAGAATCAGTCCCGATATACACAGGGAGAGAATCAGTCTTGATATACACAGGGAGAGAATCAGCCTTGATATACAAAGCGATAGAATCAGTCCCGATATACACAGGGAGTGAATCAGTCTTGATATACACAGGGAGAGAATAAGCCTTGATATACAAATGGTTAGAAGCAGTCCCGATATACACAGGGAGAGAATCAGTCTTGATAGACACAGGGAGAGAATAAGTCTCGATATACACAGGAGTGGAATCAGTCCCGATATACACAGAGAGAGATTCAGTCTTGATATACACAGGGAGAGAATCAGTCTCGATATACACAGGGAGAGAATCTGTCTTGATACACACAGGGATAGAATCAGTCCCGATATACACAGGGAGATAATCAGTCCTGATATACACGGGGTGGAATCAGTCCCGAGATACACAGGGAGAGAATCAGCCTTGATATACACAGGGATAGAATCAGTCTTGATATACACTGGGAGAGAATCAGCCTTGATATACAAAGGGATAGAATCAGTCCAGATCTACACAGGGAGAGAATAAGTCTTCATATACACAGGGAGAGAATCAGTCCCGAAATACACAGGGAGAGAATCAGTCTGGATATAAACAGGGAGAGAATCAGTCCCGATATACACAGGGAGAGAATCAGTCTCGATATACACAGGGAGAGAATCAGTCTTCATATACACAGGGAGAGAATCAGTCCCGAAATACACAGGGAGAGAATCAGTCTTGATATACACAGGGATAGAATCAGACTTGATAGACACAGGAAGAGAATCAGCCTTGATATACACAGGGAGAGAATCAGTCCCGATATACACAGGGGTGGAATCAGTCCCGATATACACAGGGAGAGAATCAGTCTTGATATACACAGGGATAGAATCAGTCCTGATATACACAGGGAGAGAATCAGTTTTGATATACACAGGGAGAGAATCAGTCCCGATATACAGTGGGAGAGAATCCGTCCTGATATACACAGGGAGAGAATCAGTCTTGATATACACAGGGAGAGAATCAGTCCCGATATACACAGGGAGAGAATCAGTCTTGATATACACAGGGAGAGAATCAGTCTCGATATACACAGGGAGAGAATCAGTCTTGATATACACAGGGAGAGAATCAGTCCCGATATACACAGGGAGAGAATCAGTCTTGATATACACAGGGATAGAATCAGTCCTGATATACACAGGGAGAGAATCAGTTTTGATATACACAGGGAGAGAATCAGTCCCGATATACAGTGGGAGAGAATCCGTCCTGATATACACAGGGAGAGAATCAGTCTTGATATACACAGGGAGAGAATCAGTCCCGATATAAACAGGGAGAGAATCAGTCTTGATATCCACAGGGAGAGAATCAGTCTCGATATACACAGGGAGAGAATCAGTCTTGATATACACAGGGATAGAGTCAGTCCCGATACACACGAGGGAGAGAATCAGTCTTGATAAACACAGAGAGAGAATGAGTCTAAATATACACAGGGCTGGATTCAGTCCCGATATACACAGGGAGAGAATCAGTCTATGATATACACAGGGAGAGAATCAGCCTTGATATACACAGGGAGAGAATCAGTCTTGATATACACAGGGAGAGAATCAGTCCCGATATACACAGGGTTGGAATCAGTCTTGATATACACAGGGAGAGAATCAGTCTCGATATACACAGGGAGAGAATCAGCCTCGATATACACAGGGGTGGAATCAGTCCCGATATACATAGGGAGAGGATCAGTCTTGATATACACAGGGATAGAGTCAGTCCCGATATACACAGGGAGAAAATCAGTCTTGATATACACAGGGATGGAATCAGTCCCAAAATACTCAGGGAGAGAATCAGTCACGAAATACACAGGGAGAGAATCAGTCTTGATATACACAGAGAGAGAATGAGTCTCAATATACACAGGGCTGGATTCAGTCCCGATATACACAGGGAGAGAATCAGTCTATGATATACACAGGGAGAGAATCAGCCTTGATATACACAGGGAGAGAATCAGTCTTGATATACACAGGGAGAGAATCAGTCCCGATATACACAGGGTTGGAATCAGTCTTGATATACACAGGGAGAGAATCAGTCTCGATATACACAGGGAGAGAATCAGCCTCGATATACACAGGGGTGGAATCAGTCCCGATATACATAGGGAGAGGATCAGTCTTGATATACACAGGGATAGAGTCAGTCCCGATATACACAGGGAGAAAATCAGTCTTGATATACACAGGGATGGAATCAGTCCCAAAATACTCAGGGAGAGAATCTGTCACGAAATACACAGGGAGAGAATCAGTCTTGATATACACAGAGAGAGAATGAGTCTCAATATACACAGGGCTGGATTCAGTCCCGATATACACAGGGAGAGAATCAGTCTCGATATACACAGGGAGAGAATCAGCCTCGATATACACAGGGGTGGAATCAGTCCCCATATACATAGGGAGAGGATCAGTCTTGATATACACAGGGATAGAGTCAGTCCCGATATACACAGGGAGAAAATCAGTCTTGATATACACATGGATGGAATCAGTCCCAAAATACTCAGGGAGAGAATCAGTCACGAAATACACAGGGAGAGAATGAGTCTTGATATACACAGAGAGAGAATGAGTCTCAATATACACAGGGCTGGATTCAGTCCCGATATACACAGGGAGAGAGTCAGTCCTGATATACACAGGGAGAGAATCAGTCTCGATATGCATTGGGAGAGAATCAGTCTTGATATACACAGGGAGAGAATCAGTCACGATATACACAGGGGTGGAATCAGTCCCGATATACAGAGGGAGAGAATCAGTCTCGATATACACTGGGAGAGAATCAGTCTTGATATACACAGGGAGAGAATCAGTCTCGATATACACAGGGAGAGAATCAGTCTTGATATACACAGGGAGAGAATCAGTCTCGATATACACAGGGAGAGAATCAGTCCCGATATACACAGGGAGAGAATCAGCCTCGATATACACAGGGAGGGAATCAGTCCCGATATACACAGGGGATGGAGTCAGTCCCGATATACACAGGAAGAGAATGAGTCTTGATATACACAGGGAGAGAATCAGACCAATATACACAGTGGTGGAATCAGTCGCGATATACAGAGGCAGAGAATCAGTCTCGATATGCATTGGGAGAGAATCAGTCTTGATATACACAGGGAGAGAATCAGTCACGATATACACAGGGAGAGAATCAGACCCGATATACACAGGGGTGGAATCAGTCCCGATATACAGAGGGAGAGAATCAGTCTCGATATACACTGGGAGAGAATCAGTCTTGATATACACAGGGATAGAATCAGTCCTGATATACACAGGTAGAGAATCAGACCCGATATACACAGGGGTGGAATCAGTCCCGAAATACAGAGGGAGAGAATCAGTCTCGATATACACTGGGAGAGAATCAGTCTTGATATACACCGGGATAGAATCAGTCCTGATAAACACAGAGAGAGAATCAGTCTCAATATACTCAGGGATAGAATCAGTCCTGATAGACACAGGGAGAGAATCAGTCTTGATATACACAGGGAGAGAATCAGCCTCGATATACACAGGGGTGGAATCAGTCCCGATATACATAGGGAGAGAATCAGTCTTGATATACACAGGGATAGAATCAGTCCTGATATACACAGGGAGAGAATCAGACCCGATATACACAGGGGTGGAATCAGTCCCGATATACAGAGGGAGAGAATCAGTCTTGATATACACTGGGAGAGAATCTGTCTTGATATACAACGGGATAGAATCAGTCCTGATATACACAGGGAGAGAATCAGTCTCGATATACTCAGGGATAGAATCAGTCCTGATATACACAGGGAGAGAATCAGTCTCGATATACTCAGGGATAGAATCAGTCCTGATATACACAGGGATAGAATCAGACCCGAAATACGCAGGGGTGGAATCAGTCCCGATATGCACAGGGTTAGAATCAGTCTTGATATACACAGGGAGAGAATCAGTCTCGACATACACAGGGAGAGAATCAGTCTTGATATACACAGGGATAGAATCAGTCCCGAAATACGCAGGGGTGGAATCAGTCCCGATATACACAGGGAGAGAATCAGTCTTGATATACACAGGGAGAGAATCAGTCTCGACATACACAGGGAGAGAATCAGTCTTGATATACACAGGGAGAGAATCAGTCTCGACATACACAGGGAGAGGATCAGTCTCGACATACACAGGGAGAGAATCAGTCTTGATATACACAGGGATAGAATCAGTCTCGACATACACAGGGAGAGAATCAGTCCCGATATACACAGGGAGAGAATCAGTCTTGATAGACACAGGGATGGAATCAGTCCCAATATACTCAGGGAGAGAATCAGTCTTGATATAAACAGGGAGAGAATCAGTCTCGACATACACAGGGAGAGAATCAGTCTCGACATACACAGGGAGAGAATCAGTCTTGATATACACAGGGATAGAATCAGTCTCGACATACACAGGGAGAGAATCAGTCCCGATATACACAGGGAGAGAATCAGTCTTGATAGACACAGGGATGGAATCAGTCCCAATATACTCAGGGAGAGAATCAGTCTTGATATAAACAGGGAGAGAATCAGCCTTGATATACACAGGGAGGGAATCAGTCTTGATATACACAGGGAGAGAATCAGCCTTGATTTCCACAGGGAGGGAATCAGTCTTGATATCCACAGGGATAGAATCAGTCCTGATATACACAGGGAGAGAATCAGTCTTGATATACACAGGGAGAGAATCAGCCTTGATATACACAGGGAGGGAATCAGTCTTGATATCCACAGGGATAGAATCAGTCCTGATATACACAGGGAAAGCAACTGCCTTGATATAAGCAGGGATATAATCAGTCCCGTTATGCACAGGGAGAGAATCAGTCTTGATATGCACAGGGAGAGAATCAGTCATGATATACACAGGGGCGGAATCAATCCCGATATACACAGGGAGAGAATCAGTCTTGATATACACAGGGAGAGAATCAGCCTTGATATACACAGGGAGAGAATCTGTCTCGATATACACAGGGAGAGAATCAGTCTTGATATAAACAGGGAGAGAATCAGCCTTGATATACACAGGGAGAGAATCTGTCTCGATATACACAGGGAGAGAATCAGTCTTGATATAAACAGGGAGAGAATCAGCCTTGATATACACAGGGAGAGAATCTGTCTCGATATACACAGGGAGAGAATCAGTCTTGAAATACACAGGGAGAGAAGCAGCCTTGATATACACAGGGAGAGAATCTGTCTCGATATACACAGGGAGAGAATCAGTCTTGATATAAACAGGGAGAGGATCAGCCTTGATATACACAGGGAGAGAATCTGTCTCGATATACACAGGGAGAGAATCAGTCTTGAAATACACAGGGAGAGAATCAGCCTTGATATACACAGGGAGGGAATCAGTCTTGATATCCACAGGGATAGAATCAGTCCTGATATACACAGGGAATTCAACTGCCTTGATATAAGCAGCAATATAATCAGTCCCGTTATGCACAGGGAGAGAATCAGTCTTGATATGCACAGGGAGAGAATCAGTCATGATATACACAGGGGCGGAATCAATCCCGATATACACAGGGAGAGAATCAGTCTTGATATACACAGGGAGAGAATCAGACCCAATATACGCAGGGGTGGAATCAGTCCCGATATACACAGGGAGAGAATCAGCCTCGATATACACAGGGAGGGAATCAGTCCCGATATACACAGGGGATGGAGTAGGTCCCGATATACACAGGAAGAGAATGAGTCTAGATATACACAGGGAGAGAATCAGAGCCGATATACACAGGGGTGGAATCAGTCCCGATATACAGAGGCAGAGAATCAGTCTCGATACACACAGGGAGAGAATCAGTCTCGAAATACACAGGGAGAGAATCAGCCTCGATATACACAGGGGTGGAATCAGTCCCGATATACATAGGGAGAGAATCAGTCTTGATATACACAGGGATAGAGTCAGTCCCGATATACACAGGGAGAGAATCAGTCTTGATATACACAGGGGTGGAATCAGTCCTGATATACACAGGGATAGAATCAGTCCTGATATACACAGGGACAGAATCAGACCCGAAATACACAGGGGTGGAATCAGTCCCGATATGCAGAGGGAGAGAATCAGGCTTGATATACACTGGGAGAGAATCAGTCTTGATATACACCGGGATAGAATCAGTCCTGATATACACAGGGAGAGAAACAGTCTCGATATACTCAGGGATAGAATCAGTCCTGATATATACAGGGAGAGAATCAGTCTTGATATACAAAGGGAGAGAGTCAGTCCCGAAATACGCAGGGGTGGAATCAGTCCCGATATACAGAGGGAGAGAATCAGTCTTGATATACACAGGGAGAGAATCAGTCTCGATATACACAGGGAGAGAATCAGCCTCGATATACACAGGGGTGGAATCAGTCCCGATACACATAGCGAGAGAATCAGTCTTGATATACACAGGGATAGAGTCAGTCCCGATATACACAGGAAGAGAATCAGTCTTGATATACACAGGGATGGAATCAGTTCCAATATACTCAGGGAGAGAATCAGTCTTGATATAAACAGGGAGAGAATCAGCCTTGATATACACAGGGAGAGAATCTGTCTCGATATACACAGGGAGAGAATCAGTTTTGATATACACAGAGAGAGAATGAATCTTAATATACACAGGGCTGGATTCATTCCCGATATACACAGGGAGAGAATCGGTCTTTGATATACACAGGGAGAGAATCAGCCTTGATATACACAGGGAGGGAATCAGTCTTGATATACACAGGGATCGAATCAGTCCTGATATACACAGGGAAAGCAACTGCCTTGATATAAGCAGGGATATAATCAGTCCCGTTATGCACAGGGAGAGAATCAGTCTTGATATACACAGGGAGAGAATCAGTCATGATAAACACAGGGGCGGAATCAATCCCGATATACACAGGGGGAGAATCAGTCTTGATATACACAGGGAGAGAATCAGTCCCGATATACGCAGGGGTGGAATCAGTCCCGATATACACAGGGAGAGAATCAGTCTTGATATACACAGGGAGAGAATCAGTCTCGATATACACAGGGAGAGAATCAGTCACGATATACACAGGGAGAGAATCAGCCTCGATATACACAGGGAGGGAATCAGTCCCGATATACACAGGGGATGGAGTAGGTCCCGAGATACACAGGAAGAGAATGAGTCTTGATATACACAGGGAGAGAATCTGTCTCGATATACACAGGGAGAGAATCAGTCCTGATATACACGGGGTGGAATCAGTCCCGATATACAGAGGCAGAGAATCAGTCTCGATATACAATGGGATAGAATTAGCCTTGATATACACAGGGGTGGAATCAGTCCCGATATACAGAGGGAGAGAATCAGTCTCGATATACACTGGGAGAGAATCAGACTTGATACACACGGGGTGGAATCAGTCCCGACATACACAGGGATGGAATCAGTCTTGATATACACAGGAGTGGAATCAATCCCGATATACACAGGGAGAGAATCAGTCCCGTTATGCAGCGGGGTGGAATCAGTCCCGATATACACAGGGAGAGAATCAGTCCTCATATACACAGGGAGAGAATCAGTCCCGAAATACACAGGGAGAGAATCAGTCCTCATATACACAGGGAGAGAATCAGTCCCGAAATACACAGGGAGAGAATCAGTCTTGATATAAACAGGGAGAGAATCAGTCCCGATATACACAGGGAGAGAATCAGTCTCGATATACACAAGGAGAGAATCAGTCTTCATATACACAGGGAGAGAATCAATCCTGAAATACGCAGGGAGAGAATCAGTCCCGATATACACAGGGAGAGAATCAGTCTCGATATACACAAGGAGAGAATCAGTCTTCATATACACAGGGAGAGAATCAGTCCTGAAATACGCAGGGAGAGAATCAGCCTTGATATACAAAGGGATAGAATCAGTCCCGATATACACAGGGAGAGAATCAGTCCTGAATTACGCAGGGAGAGAATCAGTCTTGATATAAACAGGGAGAGAATCAGACTTGATAGACACAGGGAGAGAATCAGCCTTGATATACACAGGTAGAGAATCTGTCCCGATAAACACAGGGGTGGAATCAGTCCCGATATACACAGGGAGAAAATCAGTCTTGATATACACAGGGATAGAATCAGTGCTGATATACACAGGGAGAGAATCAGCCTTGATATACACAGGGAGAGAATCAGTCCCTATATACACCGGAGAAAATCCGTCCTGTTATACACAGGGAGAGAATCAGTCTTGATATACACAGGGAGAGAATCAGTGCCGATATACACAGGGAGAGAATCAGTCTTGATATGCACAGGGGTGGAATCAGTCCCGATATACACCGGGAGAGAATCAGCCTCGATATACACAGGGAGGGAATCAGTCCCGATATACACAGGGGATGGAGTAGGTCCCGATATACACAGGAAGAGAATGAGTCTTGATATACACAGGGAGAGAATCAGAGCCGATATACACAGGGGTGGAATCAGTCCCGATATACAGAGGCAGATAATCAGTCTCGATATACACAGGGAGAGAATCAGTCTCGATATACACAGGGAGAGAATCAGCCTCGATATACACAGGGGTGGAATCAGTCCTGATATACATCGGGAGAGAATCAGTCTTGATATACACAGGGATAGAGTCAGTCCCGATATACACAGGGGTGGAATCAGTCCTGATATACACAGGGATAGAATCAGTCCTGATATACACAGGGAGAGAATCAGACCCGATATACACAGGGGTGGAATCAGTCCCGATATACAGAGGGAGAGAATCAGTCTTGATATACACTAGGAGAGAATCAGTCTTGATATACACCGGGATAGAATCAGTCCTGATATACACAGGGAGAGAATCAGTCTCGATATACTCAGGGATAGAATCAGTCCTGATATACACAGGGAGAGAATCAGTCTTGATATACACAGGGAGAGAATCAGTCCCGAAATACGCAGGGGTGGAATCAGTCCCGATATACACAGGGAGAGAATCAGTCTTGATATGCACAGGGAGAGAATCAGTCTCGATATACACAGGGAGAGAATCAGCCTCGATATACACAGGGGTGGAATCAGTCCCGAAATACATAGGGAGAGAATCAGTCTTGATATACACAGGGATAGCGTCAGTCCCAATATACACAGGGAGAGAATCAGTCTTGATATACACAGGGATGGAATCAGTCCCAATATACTCAGGGAGAGAATCAGTCTTGATATAAACAGGGAGAGAATCAGCCTTGATATACACAGGGAGAGAATCTGTCTCGATATACACAGAGAGAGAATGAGTCTCAATATACACAAGGCTGGATTCATTCCCGATATACACAGGGAGAGAATCAGTCTTTGATATACACAGGGAGAGAATCAGCCTTGATATACACAGGGAGGGAATTAGTCTTGATATACACAGGGAAAGAATCAGTCCTGATATACACAGGGAAAGCAACTGCCTTGATATAAGCAGGGATATAATCAGTCCCGTTATGCACAGGGAGAGAATCAGTCCTGAAATACACAGGGAGAGAATCAGTCTTGATATAAACAGGGAGAGAATCAGACTTGATAGACACAGGGAGAGAATCAGCCTTGATATACTCAGGTAGAGAATCTGTCCCGATAAACACAGGGGTGGAATCAGTCCCGATATACACAGGGAGAGAATCAGTCTTGATATACACAAGGATAGAATCAGTCCTGATATACCCAGGGAGAGAATCAGTTTTGATATACACAGGGATAGAATCAGTCTCAATATACACTGGCAGAGAATCCGTCCTGTTATACACAGGGAGAGAATCAGTCTTGATATACACAGGGAGAGAATCAGTCCCGATATGCACAGGGAGAGAATCAGTCTCGATATACAAATGGAGAGAATCAGTCTTGATATACACAGGGATTGAGTCAGTCCCGATGTACACGAGGGAGAGAATCAGTCTTGATATACAGAGAGAGAGAATGAGTCTAAATATACACAGGTCTGGATTCAGTCCCGATATACACAGGGAGAGAATCAGTCTTGATGTGCACAGGGAGAGAATCAGTCCCGATATACACAGGGGTGGAATCAGTCCCGATATACACAGGGAGAGAATTAGTCCTGATATACACAGGGGTGGAATCAGTCTCAATATACACAGGGAGAGAATCAGTCTTGATATACACAGGGAGAGAATCAGTCTTGATATACACAGGGAGAGAATCAGCCTCGATATACACAGGGGTGGAATCAGTCCCGATGTACACATGGAGAGAATCAGTCTTGATATACACAGGAATGGAATCAGTCCCAATATACTCAGGGAGAGAATCAGTCTTGATATACACAGGGAGAGAATCAGTCTTGATATAGACAGGGAGAGAATCAGTGTCGCTATACACAGGGAGAGAATCAGTCCCGATATACACAGGGAGAGAATCAGCCTCGATAGACACAGGGAGGGAATCAGTCCCGATATACACAGGGGATGGAGTCAGTCCCGATATACACAGGAAGAGAATGAGTCTTGAAATACACAGGGAGAGAATCAGACCCAATATACACAGGGGTGGAATCAGTCCCGATATACAGAGGGAGAGAATCAGTCTCGATATACATTGGGAGAGAATCAGTCTTGATGTACACAGGGAGAGAATCAGTCACGATATACACAGAGGTGGAATCAGTCCCGATATACAGAGGGAGAGAATCAGTCTCAATATACACTGGGAGAGAATCAGTCTTGATATACACAGGGATAGAATCAGTCCTGATATACACAGGGAGAGAATCAGACCCGATATACACAGGGGTGGAATCAGTCCCGATATACAGAGGGAGAGAATCAGTCTCGATATACACTGGGAGAGATTCCGTCTTGATATACACAGGGATAGAATCAGTCCTGATATACAGAGGGAGAGAATCAGTCTCGATATACACAGGGAGAGAATCAGCCTCGATATACACAGGGGTGGAATCAGTCCCGATATACATCGGGAGAGAATCAGTCTTGATATACACAGGGATAGAGTCAGTCCCAATATACACAGGGAGAGAATCAGTCTTGACATACACAGGGATGGAATCAGTCCCAATATACTCAGGGAGAGAATCAGTCTTGATGTAAACAGGGAGAGAATCAGCCTTGATGTACACAGGGAGGGAATCAGTCTCGATATACACAGGGAGAGAATCAGTCATGATATACACCGGGGCGGAATCAATCCCGATATACACAGGGAGAGAATCAGTCTTGATATACACAGGGAGAGAATCAGTCCCGATATAAGCAGGGGTGGAATCAGTCCCGAAATACAGAGGGAGAGAATCAGTCTCGATATACACTGGGAGAGAATCAGTCTTGATATACACCGGGATAGAATCAGTCCTGATATACACAGGTAGAGAATCAGACCCGATATACACAGGGGTGGAATCAGTCCCGAAATACAGAGGGAGAGAATCAGTCTCGATATACACTGGGAGAGAAGCAGTCTTGATATACACCGGGATAGAATCAGTCCTGATATACACAGGGAGAGAATCAGTCTTGATATACAAAGGGAGAGAGTCAGTCCCGAAATACGCAGGGGTGGAATCAGTCCCGATATACAGAGGGAGAGAATCAGTCTTGATATACACAGGGAGAGAATCAGTCTCGATATACACAGGGAGAGAATCAGCCTCGATATACACAGGGGTGGAATCAGTCCCGATACACATAGCGAGAGAATCAGTCTTGATATACACAGGGATAGAGTCAGTCCCGATATACACAGGAAGAGAATCAGTCTTGATATACACAGGGATGGAATCAGTTCCAATATACTCAGGGAGAGAATCAGTCTTGATATAAACAGGGAGAGAATCAGCCTTGATATACACAGGGAGAGAATCTGTCTCGATATACACAGGGAGAGAATCAGTCTTGATATACACAGAGAGAGAATGAATCTCAATATACACAGGGCTGGATTCATTCCCGATATACACAGGGAGAGAATCGGTCTTTGATATACACAGGGAGAGAATCAGCCTTGATATACACAGGGAGGGAATCAGTCTTGATATACACAGGGATCGAATCAGTCCTGATATACACAGGGAAAGCAACTGCCTTGATATAAGCAGGGATATAATCAGCCCCGTTATGCACAGGGAGAGAATCAGTCTTGATATACACAGGGAGAGAATCAGTCATGATAAACACAGGGGCGGAATCAATCCCGATATACACAGGGGGAGAATCAGTCTTGATATACACAGGGAGAGAATCAGTCCCGATATACGCAGGGGTGGAATCAGTCCCGATATACACAGGGAGAGAATCAGTCTTGATATACACAGGGAGAGAATCAGTCTCGATATACACAGGGAGAGAATCAGTCACGATATACACAGGGAGAGAATCAGCCTCGATATACACAGGGAGGGAATCAGTCCCGATATACACAGGGGATGGAGTAGGTCCCGAGATACACAGGAAGAGAATGAGTCTTGATATACACAGGGAGAGAATCTGTCTCGATATACACAGGGAGAGAATCAGTCCTGATATACACGGGGTGGAATCAGTCCCGATATACAGAGGCAGAGAATCAGTCTCGATATACAATGGGATAGAATTAGCCTTGATATACACAGGGGTGGAATCAGTCCCGATATACAGAGGGAGAGAATCAGTCTCGATATACACTGGGAGAGAATCAGACTTGATACACACGGGGTGGAATCAGTCCCGACATACACAGGGATGGAATCAGTCTTGATATACACAGGAGTGGAATCAATCCCGATATACACAGGGAGAGAATCAGTCCCGTTATGCAGCGGGGTGGAATCAGTCCCGATATACACAGGGAGAGAATCAGTCCTCATATACACAGGGAGAGAATCATTCCCGAAATACACAGGGAGAGAATCAGTCCTCATATGCACAGGGAGAGAATCAGTCCCGAAATACACAGGGAGAGATTCAGTCTTGATATAAACAGGGAGAGAATCAGTCCCGATATACACAGGGAGAGAATCAGTCTCGATATACACAAGGAGAGAATCAGTCTTCATATACACAGGGAGAGAATCAATCCTGAAATACGCAGGGAGAGAATCAGTCCCGATATACACAGGGAGAGAATCAGTCTCGATATACACAAGGAGAGAATCAGTCTTCATATACACAGGGAGAGAATCAGTCCTGAAATACGCAGGGAGAGAATCAGCCTTGATATACAAAGGGATAGAATCAGTCCCGATATACACAGGGAGAGAATCAGTCCTGAATTACGCAGGGAGAGAATCAGTCTTGATATAAACAGGGAGAGAATCAGACTTGATAGACACAGGGAGAGAATCAGCCTTGATATACACAGGTAGAGAATCTGTCCCGATAAACACAGGGGTGGAATCAGTCCCGATATACACAGGGAGAAAATCAGTCTTGATATACACAGGGATAGAATCAGTGCTGATATACACAGGGAGAGAATCAGCCTTGATATACACAGGGAGAGAATCAGTCCCTATATACACCGGAGAAAATCCGTCCTGTTATACACAGGGAGAGAATCAGTCTTGATATACACAGGGAGAGAATCAGTCCCTATATACACCGGAGAAAATCCGTCCTGTTATACACAGGGAGAGAATCAGTCTTGATATACACAGGGAGAGAATCAGTGCCGATATACACAGGGAGAGAATCAGTCTTGATATGCACAGGGGTGGAATCAGTCCCGATATACACCGGGAGAGAATCAGCCTCGATATACACAGGGAGGGAATCAGTCCCGATATACACAGGGGATGGAGTAGGTCCCGATATACACAGGAAGAGAATGAGTCTTGATATACACAGGGAGAGAATCAGAGCCGATATACACAGGGGTGGAATCAGTCCCGATATACAGAGGCAGATAATCAGTCTCGATATACACAGGGAGAGAATCAGTCTCGATATACACAGGGAGAGAATCAGCCTCGATATACACAGGGGTGGAATCAGTCCTGATATACATCGGGAGAGAATCAGTCTTGATATACACAGGGATAGAGTCAGTCCCGATATACACAGGGGTGGAATCAGTCCTGATATACACAGGGATAGAATCAGTCCTGATATACACAGGGAGAGAATCAGACCCGATATACACAGGGGTGGAATCAGTCCCGATATACAGAGGGAGAGAATCAGTCTTGATATACATTAGGAGAGAATCAGTCTTGATATACACCGGGATAGAATCAGTCCTGATATACACAGGGAGAGAATCAGTCTCGATATACTCAGGGATAGAATCAGTCCTGATATACACAGGGAGAGAATCAGTCTTGATATACACAGGGAGAGAATCAGTCCCGAAATACGCAGGGGTGGAATCAGTCCCGATATACACAGGGAGAGAATCAGTCTTGATATGCACAGGGAGAGAATCAGTCTCGATATACACAGGGAGAGAATCAGCCTCGATATACACAGGGGTGGAATCAGTCCCGAAATACATAGGGAGAGAATCAGTCTTGATATACACAGGGATAGCGTCAGTCCCAATATACACAGGGAGAGAATCAGTCTTGATATACACAGGGATGGAATCAGTCCCAATATACTCAGGGAGAGAATCAGTCTTGATATAAACAGGGAGAGAATCAGCCTTGATATACACAGGGAGAGAATCTGTCTCGATATACACAGAGAGAGAATGAGTCTCAATATACACAAGGCTGGATTCATTCCCGATATACACAGGGAGAGAATCAGCCTTGATATACACAGGGAGGGAATTAGTCTTGATATACACAGGGAAAGAATCAGTCCTGATATACACAGGGAAAGCAACTGCCTTGATATAAGCAGGGATATAATCAGTCCCGTTATGCACAGGGAGAGAATCAGTCCTGAAATACACAGGGAGAGAATCAGTCTTGATATAAACAGGGAGAGAATCAGACTTGATAGACACAGGGAGAGAATCAGCCTTGATATACTCAGGTAGAGAATCTGTCCCGATAAACACAGGGGTGGAATCAGTCCCGATATACACAGGGAGAGAATCAGTCTTGATATACACAAGGATAGAATCAGTCCTGATATACCCAGGGAGAGAATCAGTTTTGATATACACAGGGATAGAATCAGTCTCAATATACACTGGCAGAGAATCCGTCCTGTTATACACAGGGAGAGAATCAGTCTTGATATACACAGGGAGAGAATCAGTCCCGATATGCACAGGGAGAGAATCAGTCTCGATATACAAATGGAGAGAATCAGTCTTGATATACACAGGGATTGAGTCAGTCCCGATGTAAACGAGGGAGAGAATCAGTCTTGATATACAGAGAGAGAGAATGAGTCTAAATATACACAGGTCTGGATTCAGTCCCGATATACACAGGGAGAGAATCAGTCTTGATGTGCACAGGGAGAGAATCAGTCCCGATATACACAGGGGTGGAATCAGTCCCGATATACACAGGGAGAGAATCAGTCCTGATATACACAGGAATGGAATCAGTCCCAAAATACTCAGGGAGAGAATCAGTCACGATATACACAGGGAGAGAATCAGTCTTGATATACACAGAGAGAGAATGAGTCTCAATATACACAGGGCTGGATTCAGTCCCGATATACACAGGGATAGAATCAGTCCTGATATACACAGCTAAAGAAACAGCTTTGATATAGACAGGGATATAATCAGTCCCGATATACTGAGGGAGAGAATCAGTCTTGATATACACAGGGAGAGAATCAGTCCCGATATACGCAGGGGAGGAATCAGTCTTGATATACACAGGGAGAGAATCAGTCTTGATATACACAGGGAGAGAATCAGTCCCGATATACGCAGGGGAGGAATCAGTCCCGATATACACAGGGAGAGAATCAGTCTTGATATAGACAGGGAGAGAATCAGTGTCGCTATACACAGGGAGAGAATCAGTCCCGATATACACAGGGAGAGAATCAGCCTCGATAGACACAGGGAGGGAATCAGTCCCGATATACACAGGGGATGGAGTCAGTCCCGATATACACAGGAAGAGAATGAGTCTTGAAATACACAGGGAGAGAATCAGACCCAATATACACAGGGGTGGAATCAGTCCCGATATACAGAGGGAGAGAATCAGTCTCGATATACATTGGGAGAGAATCAGTCTTGATGTACACAGGGAGAGAATCAGTCACGATATACACAGAGGTGGAATCAGTCCCGATATACAGAGGGAGAGAATCAGTCTCAATATACACTGGGAGAGAATCAGTCTTGATATACACAGGGATAGAATCAGTCCTGATATACACAGGGAGAGAATCAGACCCGATATACACAGGGGTGGAATCAGTCCCGATATACAGAGGGAGAGAATCAGTCTCGATATACACTGGGAGAGATTCCGTCTTGATATACACAGGGATAGAATCAGTCCTGATATACAGAGGGAGAGAATCAGTCTCGATATACACAGGGAGAGAATCAGCCTCGATATACACAGGGGTGGAATCAGTCCCGATATACATCGGGAGAGAATCAGTCTTGATATACACAGGGATAGAGTCAGTCCCAATATACACAGGGAGAGAATCAGTCTTGACATACACAGGGATGGAATCAGTCCCAATATACTCAGGGAGAGAATCAGTCTTGATGTAAACAGGGAGAGAATCAGCCTTGATATACACAGGGAGGGAATCAGTCTCGATATACACAGGGAGAGAATCAGTCATGATATACACCGGGGCGGAATCAATCCCGATATACACAGGGAGAGAATCAGTCTTGATATACACAGGGAGAGAATCAGTCCCGATATAAGCAGGGGTGGAATCAGTCCCGATATACAGAGGGAGAGAATCAGTCTCGATATACACTGGGAGAGAATCAGTCTTGATATACACAGGGATAGAATCAGTCCTGATATACACAGGTAGAGAATCAGACCCGATATACACAGGGGTGGAATCAGTCCCGAAATACAGAGGGAGAGAATCAGTCTCGATATACACTGGGAGAGAATCAGTCTTGATATACACCGGGATAGAATCAGTCCTGATAAACACAGAGAGAGAATCAGTCTCAATATACTCAGGGATAGAATCAGTCCTGATAGACACAGGGAGAGAATCAGTCTTGATATACACAGGGAGAGAATCAGCCTCGATATACACAGGGGTGGAATCAGTCCCGATATACATAGGGAGAGAATCAGTCTTGATATACACAGGGATAGAATCAGTCCTGATATACACAGGGAGAGAATCAGACCCGATATACACAGGGGTGGAATCAGTCCCGATATACAGAGGGAGAGAATCAGTCTTGATATACACTGGGAGAGAATCTGTCTTGATATACACAGAGAGAGAATGAGTCTCAATATACACAAGGCTGGATTCATTCCCGATATACACAGGGAGAGAATCAGTCTTTGATATACACAGGGAGAGAATCAGCCTTGATATACACAGGGAGGGAATTAGTCTTGATATACACAGGGAAAGAATCAGTCCTGATATACACAGGGAAAGCAACTGCCTTGATATAAGCAGGGATATAATCAGTCCCGTTATGCACAGGGAGAGAATCAGTCTTGATATACAAAGGGAGAGAATCAGTCATGATATACACAGGGGCGAAATCAATCCCGATATACACAGGGAGAGAATCAGTCTTGATATACACAGGGAGAGAATCAGTCCCGATATACGCAGGGGTGGAATCAGTCCCGATATACACAGGGAGAGAATCAGTCTCGATATACACAAGGAGAGAATCAGTCTTCATATACACAGGGAGAGAATCAGTCCTGAAATACACAGGGAGAGAATCAGTCTTGATATAAACAGGGAGAGAATCAGACTTGATAGACACAGGGAGAGAATCAGCCTTGATATACTCAGGTAGAGAATCTGTCCCGATAAACACAGGGGTGGAATCAGTCCCGATATACACAGGAAGAGAATCAGTCTTGATATACACAAGGATAGAATCAGTCCTGATATACCCAGGGAGAGAATCAGTTTTGATATACACAGGGATAGAATCAGTCTCAATATACACTGGCAGAGAATCCGTCCTGTTATACACAGGGAGAGAATCAGTCTTGATATACACAGGGAGAGAATCAGTCCCGATATGCACAGGGAGAGAATCAGTCTCGATATACAGAGAGAGAGAATGAGTCTAAATATACACAGGTCTGGATTCAGTCCCGATATACACAGGGAGAGAATCAGTCTTGATGTGCACAGGGAGAGAATCAGTCCCGATATACACAGGGGTGGAATCAGGCCCAATATACACAGGGAGAGAATCAGTCCTGATATACACAGGGGTGGAATCAGTCTCAATATACACAGGGAGAGAATCAGTCTTGATATACACAGGGAGAGAATCAGTCTTGATATACACAGGGAGAGAATCAGCCTCGATATACACAGGGGTGGAATCAGTCCCGATGTACACATGGAGAGAATCAGTCTTGATATACACAGGAATGGAATCCGTCCCAAAATACTCAGGGAGAGAATCAGTCACGATATACACAGGGAGAGAATCAGTCTTGATATACACAGAGAGAGAATGAGTCTCAATATACACAGGGCTGGATTCAGTCCCGATATACACAGGGATAGAATCAGTCCTGATATACACAGCTAAAGAAACAGCTTTGATATAGACAGGGATATAATCAGTCCCGATATACTGAGGGAGAGAATCAGTCTTGATATACACAGGGAGAGAATCAGTCCCGATATACGCAGGGGAGGAATCAGTCTTGATATACACAGGGAGAGAATCAGTCTTGATATACACAGGGAGAGAATCAATCCCGATATACGCAGGGGAGGAATCAGTCCCGATATACACAGGGAGAGAATCAGTCTTGATATAGACAGGGAGAGAATCAGTGTCGCTATACACAGGGAGAGAATCAGTCCCGATATACACAGGGAGAGAATCAGCCTCGATAGACACAGGGAGGGAATCAGTCCCGATATACACAGGGGATGGAGTCAGTCCCGATATACACAGGAAGAGAATGAGTCTTGAAATACACAGGGAGAGAATCAGACCCAATATACACAGGGGTGGAATCAGTCCCGATATACAGAGGGAGAGAATCAGTCTCGATATACATTGGGAGAGAATCAGTCTTGATGTACACAGGGAGAGAATCAGTCACGATATACACAGAGGTGGAATCAGTCCCGATGTACAGAGGGAGAGAATCAGTCTCAATATACACTGGGAGAGAATCAGTCTTGATATACACAGGGATAGAATCAGTCCTGATACACACAGGGAGAGAATCAGACCCGATATACACAGGGGTGGAATCAGTCCCGATATACAGAGGGAGAGAATCAGTCTCGATATACACTGGGAGAGATTCCGTCTTGATATACACAGGGATAGAATCAGTCCTGATATACAGAGGGAGAGAATCAGTCTCGATATACACAGGGATAGAATCAGCCTCGATATACACAGGGGTGGAATCAGTCCCGATATACATCGGGAGAGAATCAGTCTTGATATACACAGGGATAGAGTCAGTCCCAATATACACTGGGAGAGAATCAGTCTTGATATACACAGGGATAGAATCAGTCCTGATATACACAGGGAGAGAATCAGTCCCGATATACACAGGGAGAGAATCAGCCTTGATATACACAGGGATAGAATCAGTCCCTATATACACCGGAGAAAATCCGTCCTGTTATACACAGGGAGAGAATCAGTCTTGATATACACAGGGAGAGAATCAGTGCCGATATACACAGGGAGAGAATCAGTCTTGATATGCACAGGGGTGGAATCAGTCCCGATATACACCGGGAGAGAATCAGCCTCGATATACACAGGGAGAGAATCAGTCCCGATATACACAGGGGATGGAGTAGGTCCCGATATACACAGGAAGAGAATGAGTCTTGATATACACAGGGAGAGAATCAGAGCCGATATACACAGGGGTGGAATCAGTCCCGATATACAGAGGCAGAGAATCAGTCTCGATATACACAGGGAGAGAATCAGTCTCGATATACACAGGGAGAGAATCAGCCTCGATATACACAGGGGTGGAATCAGTCCTGATATACATCGGGAGAGAATCAGTCTTGATATACACAGGGATAAAGTCAGTCCCGATATCCACAGGGGTGGAATCAGTCCTGATATACACAGGGATAGAATCAGTCCTGATATACACAGGGAGAGAATCAGACCCGATATACACAGGGGTGGAATCAGTCCCGATATACAGAGGGAGAGAATCAGTCTTGATATACACTAGGAGAGAATCAGTCTTGATATACACCGGGATAGAATCAGTCCTGATATACACAGGGAGAGAATCAGTCTCGATATACTCAGGGATAGAATCAGTCCTGATATACACAGGGAGAGAATCAGTCTTGATATACACAGGGAGAGAATCAGTCCCGAAATACGCAGGGGTGGAATCAGTCCCGATATACACAGGGAGAGAATCAGTCTTGATATGCACAGGGAGAGAATCAGTCTCGAAAGACACAGGGAGAGAATCAGCCTCGATATACACAGGGGTGGAATCAGTCCCGAAATACATAGGGAGAGAATCAGTCTTGATATACACAGGGATAGCGTCAGTCCCAATATACACAGGGAGAGAATCAGTCTTGATATGCACAGGGATGGAATCAGTCCCAATATACTCAGGGAGAGAATCAGTCTTGATATAAACAGGGAGAGAATCAGCCTTGATATACACAGGGAGAGAATCTGTCTCGATATACACAGAGAGAGAATGAGTCTCAATATACACAAGGCTGGATTCATTCCCGATATACACAGGGAGAGAATCAGTCTTTGATATACACAGGGAGAGAATCAGCCTTGATATACACAGGGAGGGAATTAGTCTTGATATACACAGGGAAAGAATCAGTCCTGATATACACAGGGAAAGCAACTGCCTTGATATAAGCAGGGATATAATCAGTCCCGTTATGCACAGGGAGAGAATCAGTCTTGATATACACAGGGAGAGAATCAGTCATGATATACACAGGGGCGAAATCAATCCCGATATACACTGGGAGAGAATCAGTCTTGATATACACAGGGAGAGAATCAGTCCCGATATACGCAGGGGTGGAATCAGTCCCGATATACACAGGGAGAGAATCAGTCTCGATATACACAAGGAGAGAATCAGTCTTCATATACACAGGGAGAGAATCAGTCCTGAAATACACAGGGAGAGAATCTGTCCCGATAAACACAGGGGTGGAATCAGTCCCGATATACACAGGGAGAGAATCAGTCTTGATATACACAAGGATAGAATCAGTCCTGATATACCCAGGGAGAGAATCAGTTTTGATATACACAGGGATAGAATCAGTCTCAATATACACTGGCAGAGAATCCGTCCTGTTATACACAGGGAGAGAATCAGTCTTGATATACACAGGGAGAGAATCAGTCCCGATATGCACAGGGAGAGAATCAGTCTCGATATACAAATGGAGAGAATCAGTCTTGATATACACAGGGATTGAGTCAGTCCCGATGTACACGAGGGAGAGAATCAGTCTTGATATACACAGGGAGAGAATCAGTCCCAATATACTCAGGGATAGAATCAGTCCCGATATACACAGGGAGAGAATCAGCCTTGATATACACAGGGATAGAATCAGTCCCGATATACACAGGGAGAGAATCAGCCTTGATATACACTGGGATAGAATCAGTCCCGATATACACAGGGAGAGAATCAGTATTGATATACACAGGGAGAGAATCAGTCTCAATATGCACAGGGGTGGACTCAGACCCGATAGACACAGGGAGAGAGTCAGTCTTTGATATACACAGGGAGAGAAACAGTCTCAATATACACAGGGGTGGATTCAGTTCCGATATACACTGGGATAGAATCAGTCCTGAAATACACAGGGAGAGAATCAGTCTCGATATACACTGGGAGAGAATCAGTCTTGATATACACAGGGATAGAATCAGTACTGATATACACAGGGAGAGAATCAGACCCTATATACACAGGGGTGGAATCAGTCCCGATATACAGAGGGAGAGAATCAGTCTCGATATACACTGGGAGAGAATCAGTCTTGATATACACAGGGATAGAATCAGTCCTGATATACACAGGGAGAGAATCAGTCTCGATATACACAGGGATAGAATCAGTCCTGAGAAACACAGGGAGAGAATCAGTCTTGATATACACAGGGAGAGGATCAGTCTTGATATACACAGGGGTGGAATCAGTCCCGATATACACAGGGAGAGAATCAGTCCCGATATACACAGGGAGAGATTCAGTCCCGATATACACTGGGAGAGAATCAGTCCCGATATACACTGGGAGAGAATCAATCTTGATTTTCACAGGGAGAGAATCAATCTTGATATACACAGGAATAGAATCAGTCTTCATATACATAGCGAAAGAATCTTTACCGATATACAGAGGGTTGGAATCAGTCCCGATATACACAGGGAGAGAATCAGTCTTGATATACACAGGGAGAGAATCATACTCAATAAACACAGGGAGAGAATCAGCCTTGATACACACAGGGATAGAATCAGTCCTTGATATACACAGGGAGAGAATCACCCTCGATATACACAGGGAGAGAATCAGTCCCGATATACACAGGGATAGAATCAGTCCTTGATATACACAGGGATAGAATCAGTCCTTGATATACACAGGGAGAGAATCACCCTCGATATACACAGGGAGAGAATCAGTCCCGATATACACAGGGATAGAATCAGTGCCGATATACACAGGGAGAGAATCAGTGCCCATATACACAGGGAGAGAATCCGTCCCGATATACACAGGGAGAGAATCAGTCTCGATATACACAGGGAGAGAATCAGTTTCGATATACACTGGGAGAGAATCAGTTTCGATATACACAGGGAGAGAATCAGTCCCGATATACACAGGGAGAGAATCAGTCCCGATATACACAGGGATATAATCAGTCCCGATATACACAGGGGCGGAATCAGTCCAGATATACACAGGGAGAGGATCAGTCTTGATATACACACGGAGAGAATCAGTCTCGATATACACAGGGAGAGAATCAGCCCCGATATACACAGGGAGAGAATCAGTCCCGATATACACAGGCGTGGAATCAGTCCCGATATTCACAGGGAGAGAATCAGTCCCGATATATACAGGGATATAATCAGTCCCGATATACACAGGGGCGGAATCAGTCCTGATATACACAGGGAGAGAATCAGTCTTGATATACACACGGAGAGAATCAGTCTCGATATACACAGGGAGAGAATCAGTCCCGATATACACAGGGAGAGATTCAGTCTTGATAGACACCGGGAGAGAAAAGTCCCGATCCACACAGGCGTAGAATAAGTCCCGATATACACAGGGAGAGAATCAGTCCCGATATACACAGGGAGAGATTCAGTCCCGATATACACAGGGAGAGAATCAGTCCCGATATACACAGGGAGAGAATCAGTTTCGATATACACAGGGTGAGATTCAGTCTTGATAGACACTGGGAGAGAAAAGTCCCGATATACACAGGGAGAGAATCAGTCCCGAAATACACAGGGATAGAATCAGTCCTGATATACACCGGGGCGGAATCAGTCCCGATATACACAGGGAGAGAATCAGTCTTGATATACACACGGAGAGAATCAGTCTCGATATACACAGGGAGAGAATCAGTCTCGATATACACAGGGAGAGAATCAGTCCCGATATACACAGGGAGAGAATCAGTCTTGATATACACACGGAGAGAATCAGTCTCGATATACACAGGGAGAGAATCAGTCCCGATATACACAGGGAGAGATTCAGTCTTGATAGACACCGGGAGAGAAAAGTCCCGATCCACACAGGCGTAGAATAAGTTCCGATATACACATGGAGAGAATCAGTCCCGATATACACAGGGAGAGATTCAGTCCCGATATACACAGGGAGAGAATCATTCCCGATATACACAGGGAGAGAATCAGTTTCGATATACACAGGGTGAGATTCAGTCTTGATAGACACTGGGAGAGAAAAGTCCCGATATACACAGGGAGAGAATCAGTCCCGAAATACACAGGGATAGAATCAGTCCTGATATACACCGGGGCGGAATCAGTCTCGATATACACAGGGAGAGAATCAGTCTTGATCTACACACGGAGAGAATCAGTCTCGATATACACAGGGAGAGAATCAGTCTCGATATACACAGGGAGAGAATCAGTCCCGATATACACAGGGAGAGAATCAGTTTTGCTATACACAGGGAGAGAATCAGTCCCGATATACACAGGGAGAGAATCAGTCTTGAAATGCACAGGGAGAGAATCAGTCTTGATATACACAGGGATAGAATCAATCCCACTGGACACAGGGAGGGAATCAGTCCCTACATACACAGGGAGAGAATCAGTCTCGATATACACAGGGACAGAATCAGTCTTGAAAAACACAGGGGTGGAAAGAATCCCGATATACACAGGGAGAGAATCAGTCTTGATATACACAGGGAGAGAATCAGTCCCGATATACGCAGGGAGAAAATCAGACTTGATATACACAGGGAGAGAATCAGTCTCGATATAAACAGGGAGAGAATCAGCCTTGATATACACAGGGATAGAATCAGTCTTTGATATACACAGGGAGAGAATCACCCTTGATATACACAGGGAGAGAATCAGTCCCGATAGACACAGGGAGAGAATAAGACTTGATATACACAGGGAGAGAATCAGTCTCGATATAAACAGGGAGAGAATCAGCCTTGATATACACAGGGAGAGAATCAGTCCCGATATACACAGGGATAGAATCAGTCACGATATTCACAGGGAGAGAATCAGTCCCGATATACACAGGGAGAAAATCAGTTTCGATATACACAGGGAGAGAATCAGTTTCGATATACACAGGGAGAGAATCAGTCCCAATATACACAGGGATATAATCAGTCCCGATATACACAGGGGCGGAATCAGTCCTGAGATACATAGGGATAGAATCGGTCCTGATAGACACAGGGAGAAAATCAGACCCGATATACACAGGGGTGGAATCAGTCCCGATATACAGAGGCAGAGAATCAGTCTCGATATACACTGGGAGAGAATCAGTCTTGATATACACAGGGAGAGAATCAGTCACGATATACACAGGGGTGGAATCAGTCCCGATATACAGAAGGAGAGAATCAGTCTCGATATACACAGGGAGAGAATCAGTCTTGAAAGACACAGGGATAGAATCAGTCCTGATATACACAGGGATAGAATCAGTCCCGATATACACAGGGAGAGAATCAGCCTTGATATACACTGGGATAGAATCAGTCCCGATATACACAGGGAGAGTATCAGTCTCAATATGCACAGGGGTGGACTCAGACCCGATAGACACAGGGAGAGAGTCAGTCTTTGATATACACATGGAGAGAAACAGTCTCAATATACACAGGGGTGGATTCAGTGCCGATATACACTGGGATAGAATCAGTCCTGATATACACAGGGAGAGAATCAGTCTCGATATACACTGGGAGAGAATCAGTCTTGATATACACAGGGATAGAATCAGTACTGATATACACAGGGAGAGAATCAGACCCGATATACACAGGGGTGGAATCAGTCCCGATATACAGAGGGAGAGAATCAGTCTCGATATACACTGGGAGAGAATCAGTCTTGATATACACAGGGATAGAATCAGTCCTGATATACACAGGGAGAGAATCAGTCTCGATATACACAGGGATAGAATCAGTCCTGAGAAACACAGGGAGAGAATCAGTCTTGATATACACAGGGAGAGAATCAGTCTTGATATACACAGGGGTGGAATCAGTCCCGATAGACACAGGGAGAGAATCAGTCCTGATATACACAGGGAGAGATTCAGTCCCGATATACATAGGGAGAGGATCAGTATCGATATACACAGAGAGAGATCCAGTCCTGATATACACAGGTGTGGAATCAGTCTTGATATACACAGGGGTGGAATCAGTCCCCATATACACAGGTAGAGAATCAGTCCCGATATACACAGGGGTGGAATCAGTACCGATATGCACAGGGAGAGAATCAGTCTCGATATACACAGGGATAGAGTCAGTCCCGATATACACAGTGAGAGAATCAGTCTTGATATACACAGGGATAGAGTCAGTCCCGATATACACAGGGAGAGAATCAGCCTTGATATAAACAGGGAGAGAATCAGCCTTGATATACACAGGGAGAGAATCAGTCTCGATATACACAGGGAGAGAATCAGTCTTGATATACACAGAGAGAGAATGGGTCTCAATATACACAGGGCTGGATTCATTCCCGATATACTCAGGGAGAGAATCAGTCTTTGATATACACAGGGAGAGAATCAGCCTTGATATACAAAGGGAGGGAATCAGTCTTGATATACACAGGGATATAATCAGTCCCGTTATGCACAGGGAAAGAATCAGACCCGATATACACAGGGAGAGAATCAGTCCCGATATACACAGGGAGAGATTCAGTCCCGATATACACAGGGAGAGAATCAGTCCCGATATACACAGGGAGAGAATCAGTTTCGATAAACACAGGGTGAGATTCAGTCTTGATAGACACTGGGAGAGAAAAGTCCCGATATACACAGGTAGAGAATCAGTACTGATATACACAGGGGCGGAATCAGTCTCGATATACACAGGGAGAGAATCAGTCCCGATATACACAGGGAGAGAATCAGTCTTGATATACACACGGAGAGAATCAGTCTCGATATACACAGGGAGAGAATCAGTCCCGATATACACAGGGAGAGATTCAGTCTTGATAGACACCGGGAGAGAAAAGTCCCGATCCACACAGGCGTAGAATAAGTCCCGATATACACAGGGAGAGAATCAGTCCCGATATACACAGGGAGAGAATCAGTTTCGATATACACAGGGTGAGATTCAGTCTTGATAGACACTGGGAGAGAAAAGTCCCGATATACACAGGGAGAGAATCAGTCCCGAAATACACAGGGATAGAATCAGTCCTGATATACACCGGGGCGGAATCAGTCCCGATATACACAGGGAGAAAATCAGTCTTGATCTACACACGGAGAGAATCAGTCTCGATATACACAGGGAGAGAATCAGTCTCGATATACACAGTGAGAGAATCAGTCCCGATATACACAGGGAGAGAATCAGTCTTGAAATGCACAGGGAGAGAATCAGTCTTGATATACACAGGGAGAGAATCAGTCTCGATATACACAGGGACAGAATCAGTCTTGAAAAACACAGGGGTGGAAACAATCCCGATATACACAGGGAGAGAATCAGTCTTGATATACACAGGGAGAGAATCAGTCCCGATATACGCAGGGAGAGAATCAGACTTGACATACACAGGGAGAGAATCAGTCTCGATATAAACAGGGAGAGAATCAGCCTTGATATACACAGGGATAGAATCAGTCTTTGATATACACAGGGAGAGAATCACCCTTGATATACACAGGGAGAGAATCAGTCCCGATAGACACAGGGAGAGAATAAGACTTGATATACACAGGGAGAGAATCAGTCTCGATATAAACAGGGAGAGAATCAGCCTTGATATACACAGGGAGAGAATCAGTCCCGATATACACAGGGATAGAATCAGTCACGATATTCACAGGGAGAGAATCAGTCCCGATATACACAGGGAGAAAATCAGTTTCGATATACACAGGGAGAGAATCAGTTTCGATATACACAGGGAGAGAATCAGTCCCAATATACACAGGGATATAATCAGTCCCGATATACACAGGGGCGGAATCAGTCCTGAGATACATAGGGATAGAATCGGTCCTGATAGACACAGGGAGAGAATCAGACCCGATATACACAGGGGTGGAATCAGTCCCGATATACAGAGGCAGAGAATCAGTCTCGATATACACTGGGAGAGAATCAGTCTTGATATACACAGGGAGAGAATCAGTCACGATATACACAGGGGTGGAATCAGTCCCGATATACAGAGGGAGAGAATCAGTCTCGATATACACAGGGAGAGAATCAGTCTTGAAAGACACAGGGATAGAATCAGTCCTGATATACACAGGGATAGCATCAGTCCCGATATGCACAGGGAGAGAATCAGCCTTGATATACACTGGGATAGAATCAGTCCCGATATACACAGGGAGAGAATCAGTATTGATATACACAGGGAGAGAATCAGTCTCAATATGCACAGGGGTGGACTCAGACCCGATATACAGAGGGAGAGAATCAGTATCGATATACACAGGGAGAGAATCAGTCTTGAAAGACACAGGGATAGAATCAGTCTTGATATACACAGGGGTGGAATCAGTCCCGATAGACACAGGGAGAGAATCAGTCCTGATATACACAGGGAGAGATTCAGTCCCGATATACATAGGGAGAGGATCAGTATCGATATACACAGAGAGAGATCCAGTCCTGATATACACAGGTGTGGAATCAGTCTTGATATACACAGGGGTGGAATCAGTCCCCATATGCACAGGTAGAGAATCAGTCCCGATATACACAGGGGTGGAATCAGTACCGATATGCACAGGGAGAGAATCAGTCTCGATATACACAGGGATAGAGTCAGTCCCGATATACACAGTGAGAGAATCAGCCTTGATATAAACAGGGAGAGAATCAGCCTTGATATACACAGGGAGAGAATCAGTCTCGATATACACAGGGAGAGAATCAGTCTTGATATACACAGAGAGAGAATGGGTCTCAATATACACAGGGCTGGATTCATTCCCGATATACTCAGGGAGAGAATCAGTCTTTGATATACACAGGGAGAGAATCAGCCTTGATATACAAAGGGAGGGAATCAGTCTTGATATACACAGGGATATAATCAGTCCCGTTATGCACAGGGATAGAATCAGACCCGATATACACAGGGAGAGAATCAGTCCCGATATACACAGGGAGAGATTCAGTCCCGATATACACAGGGAGAGAATCAGTCCCGATATACACAGGGAGAGAATCAGTTTCGATAAACACAGGGTGAGATTCAGTCTTGATAGACACTGGGAGAGAAAAGTCCCGATATACACAGGTAGAGAATCAGTACTGATATACACAGGGGCGGAATCAGTCCCGATATACACAGGGAGAGAATCAGTCTTGATATACACACAGAGAGAATCAGTCTCGATATACACAGGGAGAGAATCAGTCTCGATATACACAGGGAGAGAATCAGTCCCGATATACACAGGGAGAGAATCAATTTTGCTATACACAGGGAGAGAATCAGTCTTGATATACACAGGTAGAGAATCAGTCTCGATATACACAGGGAGAGAATCAGTCTTGATATACACAGGGGGAGAATCAGTCCCGATATACACAGGGAGAGAATCAGTATCGATATACACAGGGAGAGATCCAGTCCTGATATACACAGGTGTGGAATCAGTCTTGATATACACAGGGATAGAAACAGTCCCGATATACACTGGGAGAGAATCAATCTTGATTTTCACAGGGAGAGAATCAATCTTGATATACACAGGAATAGAATCAGTCTTCATATACATAGCGAAAGAATCTTTACCGATATACAGAGGGTTGGAATCAGTCCCGATATACACAGGGAGAGAATCAGTCTTGATATACACAGGGAGAGAATCATACTCAATAAACACAGGGAGAGAATCAGCCTTGATATACACAGGGATAGAATCATTGCCGATATACACAGGGAGATAATCAGTCCCGATATACACAGGGAGAGAATCAGTCTTGAATTGCACAGGGAGAGAATCAGTCTTGATATACACAGGGATAGAATCAGTCCCGATATACACAGGGAGAGAATCAGTATTGATATACACAGGGAGAGAATCAGTCTCAATATGCACAGGGGTGGACTCAGACCCGATATACAGAGGGAGAGAATCAGTCTCGATATACACAGGGAGAGAATCAGTCTTGAAAGACACAGGGATAGAATCAGTCTTGATATACACAGGGAGAGATTCAGTCCCGACATACATAGGGAGAGGATCAGTATCGATATACACAGAGAGAGATCCAGTCCTGATATACACAGGTGTGGAATCAGTCTTGATATACACAGGGGTGGAATCAGTCCCCATATACACAGGTAGAGAATCAGTCCCGATATACACAGGGGTGGAATCAGTACCGATATGCACAGGGAGAGAATCAGTCTCGATATACACAGGGATAGAGTCAGTCCCGATATACACAGTGAGAGAATCAGTCTTGATATACACAGGGATAGAGTCAGTCCCGATATACACAGGGAGAGAATCAGCCTTGATATAAACAGGGAGAGAATCAGTCTTGATATACACAGGGAGAGAATCAGTCTCGATATACACAGGGAGAGAATCAGTCTTGATATACACAGAGAGAGAATGGGTCTCAATATACACAGGGCTGGATTCATTCCCGATATACTCAGGGAGAGAATCAGTCTTTGATATACACAGGGAGAGAATCAGCCTTGATATACAAAGGGAGGGAATCAGTCTTGATATACACAGGGATATAATCAGTCCCGTTATGCACAGGGAAAGAATCAGACCCGATATACACAGGGAGAGAATCAGTCCCGATATACACAGGGAGAGATTCAGTCCCGATATACACAGGGAGAGAATCAGTCCCGATATACACAGGGAGAGAATCAGTTTCGATAAACACAGGGTGAGATTCAGTCTTGATAGACACTGGGAGAGAAAAGTCCCGATATACACAGGTAGAGAATCAGTACTGATATACACAGGGGCGGAATCAGTCCCGATATACACAGGGAGAGAATCAGTCTTGATATACACACAGAGAGAATCAGTCTCGATATACACAGGGAGAGAATCAGTCTCGATATACACAGGGAGAGAATCAGTCCCGATATACACAGGGAGAGAATCAATTTTGCTATACACAGGGAGAGAATCAGTCTTGATATACACAGGTAGAGAATCAGTCTCGATATACACAGGGAGAGAATCAGTCTTGATATACACAGGGGGAGAATCAGTCCCGATATACACAGGGAGAGAATCAGTATCGATATACACAGGGAGAGATCCAGTCCTGATATACACAGGTGTGGAATCAGTCTTGATATACACAGGGATAGAAACAGTCCCGATATACACTGGGAGAGAATCAATCTTGATTTTCACAGGGAGAGAATCAATCTTGATATACACAGGAATAGAATCAGTCTTCATATACATAGCGAAAGAATCTTTACCGATATACAGAGGGTTGGAATCAGTCCCGATATACACAGGGAGAGAATCAGTCTTGATATACACAGGGAGAGAATCATACTCAATAAACACAGGGAGAGAATCAGCCTTGATATACACAGGGATAGAATCATTGCCGATATACACAGGGAGATAATCAGTCCCGATATACACAGGGAGAGAATCAGTCTTGAAATGCACAGGGAGAGAATCAGTCTTGATATACACAGGGATAGAATCAGTCTTGATATACACAGGGAGAGAATCAGTATTGATATACACAGGGAGAGAATCAGTCCCGATATACACAGGGAGAGATTCAGTCTTGATAGACACCGGGAGAGAAAAGTCCCGATCTACACAGGCGTAGAATAAGTCCCGATATACACAGGGAGAGAATCAGTCCCGATATACACAGGGAGAGATTCAGTCCCGATATACACAGGGAGAGAATCAGTCCCGATATACACAGGGAGAGAATCAGTTTCGATATACACAGGGTGAGATTCAGTCTTGATAGACACAGGGAGAGATTCAGTCCCGATATACACAGGCGTAGAATAAGTCCCGATATACACAGGGAGAGAATCAGTCCCGATATACACAGGGAGAGATTCAGTCCCGATATACACAGGGAGAGAATCAGTCCCGAAATACACAGGGATAGAATCAGTCCTGATATACACAGGGGCGGAATCAGTCCCGATATAGACAGGGAGAGAATCAGTCTTGATATACACACGGAGAGAATCAGTCTCGATATACACAGGGAGAGAATCAGTCTCGATATACACAGGGAGAGAATCAGTCCCGATATACACAGGGAGAGAATCAGTTCTGCCATACACAGGGAGAGAATCAGTCTTGATATACACAGGTAGAGAATCAGTCTCGATATACACAGGGAGAGAATCAGTCTTGATATACACAGGGGGAGAATCAGTCCCGATATACACAGGGAGAGAATCAGTATCGATATACACAGGGAGAGATCCAGTCCTGATATACACAGGTGTGGAATCAGTCTTGATATACACAGGGATAGAAACAGTCCCGATATACACTGGGAGAGAATCAATCTTGATTTTCACAGGGAGAGAATCAATCTTGATATACACAGGAATAGAATCAGTCTTCATATACATAGCGAAAGAATCAGTACCGATATACAGAGGGTTGGAATCAGTCCCGATATACACAGGGCGAGAATCAGTCTTGATATAAACTGGGAGAGAATCATACTCAATAAACACAGGGAGAGAATCAGCCTTGATACACACAGGGAGATAATCAGTCCCGCTATACACAGGGAGAGAATCAGTCTTGAAATGCACAGGGATATAATCAGTCCCGATATACACAGGGGCGGAATCAGTCCTGATATACACAGGGAGAGAATCAGTCTTGATATACACACGGAGAGAATCAGTCTCGATATACACAGGGAGAGAATCAGTCCCGATATACACAGGGAGAGAATCAGTCCCGATATACACAGGCGTGGAATCAGTCCCGATATAAACAGGGCGAGAATGAGTCTCGATACACACAGGGAGAGAATCAGTCCCAATATACACAGGGATATAATCAGTCCCGATATACACAGGGAGAGAATCAGTCCCGATATACACAGAGAGAGAATCAGTCCCGAAATACACAGGGATAGAATCAGTCCCGATATACACAGGGAGAGAATCAGTCTTGATATACACACGGAGAGAATAAGTCTCGATATACACAGGGAGAGAATCAGTCTTGATATTCACAGGTAGAGAATCAGTCTCGATATGCACAGGGAGAGAATCAGTCTTGATATGCACAGGGAGAGAATCAGTCCCGATATACACAGGGAGACAATCAGTATCGATATACACAGGGAGAGATCCAGTCCTGATATACACAGGGGTGGAATCAGTCCCCATATGCACAGGTAGAGAATCAGTCTTGATTTTCACAGGGAGAGATTGAGTCTCAATATACACAGGGCTGGATTCAGTCTTTGATATACACAGGGAGAGAATCAGTCTCAATATACACAGGGGTGCATTCAGTCCCGATATACACAGGGAGAGAATCAGTCTCAATATACACAGGGGTGCATTCAGTCCCGATATACACAGGGAGAGAATCAGTCTTTGATATACACAGGGAGAGAATCAGTCCCGATATACACAGGGGCGGAATCAGTCCCGATATACACAGGGATAGAATCAGTCCCGATATACACAGGGGCGGAATCAGTCTCGATATACACAGGGTGAGAATCAGTCTTGATATATACAGGGAGAGAATCAGTCCCGATATACACAGGGAGAGAATCAGTATCGATATACACAGGGAGAGATCCAGTCCTGATATACACAGGTGTGGAATCAGTCTTGATATATGCAGGGAGAGAAACAGTCCCGATATACACTGGGAGACAATCCGTGCTGATATACACTGGAATGGAATCAGTCCCCATATACACAGGTAGAGAATCAGTCTTGATATACACAGGGAGAGAATCAATCTTGATATGCACAGGAATAGAATCAGTCATGATATACAGAGGGAAAGAATCAGTCCCGATATTCACAGGGGTGGAATCAGTCACGATATACACGGAGAGAATCAATCTTGATATGCACAGGGAGAGAATCAGTCTCGATCTACACAGGGAGAGAATCAGTCTCGATATACACTGGGAGAAAATCAGTCTTGATATACACAGGGAGAGAATCAGTCTTGATATACACAGGTAGAGAATCAGTCTCGATATACACAGGGATAGAATCAGTCCTGATATACACAGGGAGAGAATCAGTCGGGATATACACACGGAGAGAATCAGTCTCGATATACACAGGGAGAGAATCAGTCCCGATATCCACAGGGAGAGAATCAGTCTCGATATACACAGGGAGAGAATCAGTCCCGATATACACAGGGAGAGTATCAGTCTCGATATACACAGGGAGAGAATCAGTCACGATATAGACAGGGAGAGAATCAGTCTCGATATACACAGGGAGAGATTCAGTCTTGATAGACACTGGGAGAGAAAGGTCCCGATATACACAGGCATAGAATAAGTCCCGATATACACAGGGCGAGAATCAGTCCCGATATACACAGCGGCGGAATCAGTCCCGATATACACAGGGAGAGAATCAGTCTTGATATCCACACGGAGAGAATCAGTCTCGATATACACAGGGAGAGAATCAGCCTTGATATACACAGGGATAGAATCAGTCTTGATATACACTGGGAGAGAATCAGCCTTGATATACAAAGGGATAGAATCAGTCCCGATATACACAGGGAGAGAATCAGTCTTCATATACACAGGGAGAGAATCATTCCCGAAATACACAGGGAGAGAATCAGTCTTGATATAAACAGGGAGAGAATCAGCCTTCATATACACAGGGAGAGAATCAGTGTTCATATACACAGGGAGAGAATCAGTCCCGATATACACAGGGAGAGAATCAGTCTTCATATACAAAGGGAGAGAATCAGTCTTCATATACACAGGGAGAGAATCAGTCCCGAAATACACAGGGAGAGAATCAGTCTTGATATAAACAGGGAGAGAATCAGTCCCGCTATACACAGGGAGAGAATCAGTCTCGATATACACAGGGAGAGAATCAGTCCCGAAATACATAGTGAGAGAATCAGTCTTGATATAAACAGGGAGAGAATCAGTCCCGCTATACACAGGGAGAGAATCAGTCTCGATATACACAGGGAGAGAATCAGTCCCGATATATGCAGGGAGAGAATCAGTCTCGATAGACACAGGGAGAGAATCAGTCCCGATATACACAGGGAGAGAATCAGTCATGATATACACAGGGGTGGAATCAATCCCGATATACACAGGGAGAGAATCAGTCCTAATATACACAGGGAGAGAATCAGTCCCGATATAAGCAGGGGTGGAATCAGTCCCGATATACACTGGGAGAGAATCAGTCTTGATATGCACACGGAGAGAATCAGTCTCGATAAACACAGGTTGAGAAACAGTCTCGATGTACACAGGGAGAGAATCAGTCCCGATATGCACAGGGGCGGAATCAGTCCCGATATACACAGGGATAGAATCAGTCCCGATATACACAGGGGCGGAATCCGTCTCGATATACACAGGGAGAGAATCAGTCTTGATATGCACACGGAGAGAATCAGTCTCGATATACACAGGGAGAGAATCAGTCCCGATATACACAGGGAGAGAATCAGTCTCGATGTACACAGGGAGAGAATCAGTCCCGATATACACAGGGAGAGAATCAGTCTCGATATACACAGGGAGAATCAGTCACGATATACACAGGGAGAGAATCAGTCCCGATATAGACAGGGAGAGAATCAGTCCCGATATACACAGGGAGAGATTCAGTCTTGATAGACACCGGGAGAGAAAGGTCCCGATATACACAGGCGTAGAATAAGTCCCGATATACACAGGGCGAGAATCAGTCCCGATATACACAGCGGCGGAATCAGTCCACATATACACAGTAAGAGAATTAGTCTTGATATCCACACGGAGAGAATCAGTCTCGATATACACAGGGAGAGAATCAGCCTTGATATACACAGGGACAGAATCAGTCTTGATATACACTGGGAGAGAATCAGCCTTGATATACAAAGGGATAGAATCAGTCCCGATATACACAGGGAGAGAATCAGTCTTCATATACACAGGGAGAGAATCAGTCCTGAAATACACGAGGGAGAGAATCAGTCTTGATATAAACAGGGAGAGAATCAGTCCCGATATACACACGGAGAGAATCAGTCTCGATATACACAGGGAGAGAATCAGTCACGATATACACAGGGAGAGAATCAGTCCCGATATACACAGGGAGAGAATCAGTCTCAATATACACAGGGAGAGAATCAGTCCCGATGTACACAGGGAGAGAATCAGTCTCGATATACACAGGGAGAGAATCAGTCACAATATGCACAGGGAGAGAATCAGTCCCGATATAGACAGGAAGAGAATCAGTCTCGATATACACAGGGAGAGATTCAGTCTTGATAGACACCGGGAGAGAAAAGTCCCGATATCCACAGCCGTAGAATAAGTCCCGATATACACAGGGAGAGAATCAGTCCCGATATACACAGCGGCGGAATCAGTCCCGATATACACAGGGAGAGAATCAGTCTTGATATCCACACGGAGAGAATCAGTCTCGATATACACAGGGAGAGAATCAGCCTTGATATACACAGGGATAGAATCAGTCTTGATACACACTGGGAGAGAATCAGCCTTGATATACAAAGGGATAGAATCAGTCCCGATATACACAGGGAGAGAATCAGTCTTCATATACACAGGTAGAGAATCTGTACCGATATACACAGGGGTGGAATCAGTCCCGATATACACAGGGAGAGAATCAGTCTTGATATACACAGGGATAGAATCAGTCCCGATATACACTGGGAGAGAATCCGTCCTGTTATGCACAGGGAGAGAATCAGTCTTGATATACACAGGGATCGAGTCAGTCCCGATATACACGAGGGAGAGAATCAGTCTTGATATACACAGAGAGAGAATGAGTCTAAATATACACAGGGCTGGATTCAGTCCCGATATACACAGGGAGAGAATCAGTCTTTGATATACACAGGGAGAGAATCAGCCTTGATATACACAGGGAGAGAATCAGTCTTGATATCCACAGGGAAAGAAACAGCCTTGATATACACAGGGATAGAGTCTGTCCCGATATACACGAGGGAGAGTATCAGTCTTGATATACACAGAGAGAGAATGAGTCTAAATATACACAGGACTGGATTCAGTCCCGATATACACAGGGAGAGAATCAGTCCCGTTATACACAGGGAGAGAATCAGTCTTGATATACACAGGGAGAGAATCAGTCCCGATATACACAGGGAGAGAATCAGTCTTGATATACACAGGGATAGAATCAGTCCTGATATACACAGGGAGAGATTCTGCCTTGATATACACAGGGATAGAATCAGTCCCGATATACACTGGGAGAGAATCCGTCCTGTTATACACAGGGAGAGAATCAGTCTTGATATACACAGGGATAGAGTCAGTCCCGATATACACGAGGGAGAGAATCAGTCTTTGAGATACACAGGGAGAGAATCAGCCTTGATATACACAGGGAGAGAATCAGTCTTGATATCCACAGGGAAAGAAACAGCCTTGATATACACAGGGATAGAGTCAGTCCCGATATACACGAGGGAGAGAATCAGTCTTGATATACACAGAGAGAGAATGAGTCTAAATATACACAGGGCTGGATTCAGTCCCGACATACACAGGGAGAGAATCAGTCCCGTTATACACAGGGAGAGAATCAGTCTTGATATACACAGGGAGAGAATCAGTCCCGATATACACAGGGGTGGAATCAGTCCCGATATACACAGGGAGAGAATCAGTCCCGATATACACAGGGGTGGAATCAGTCTCGATATACACAGGGAGAGAATCAGTCCCGATATACACAGGGATAGAGTCAGTCCCGATATACACAGGGATGGAATCAGTCCCAATAGACTCAGGGAGAGAATCAGTCTTGATATAAACAGGGAGAGAATCAGCCTTGATATACACAGGGAGAGAATCTGTCTCAATATACACAGGGAGAGAATCAGTCTTGATATACACAGAGAGAGAATGAGTCTCAACATACGCAGGGCTGGATTCATTCCCGATATACACAGGGAGAGAATCAGTCTTTGATATACACAGGGAGAGAATCAGCCTTGATATACACAGGGAGGGAATCAGTCTTGATATACACAGGGATAGAATGAGTCCTGATATACACAGGGAAAGTAACTGCCTTGATATAAGCAGGGATATAATCAGTCCCGTTATGCACAGGGAGAGAATCAGTCTCGATACACACAGGCAGAGAATCAGTCATGATATACACAGGGGTGGAATCAATCCCGATATACACAGGGAGGGAATCAGTCCTAATATACACAGGGAGAGAATCAGTCCCGATATAAGCAGGGGTGGAATCAGTCCCGATATACACTGGGAGAGAATCAGTCTCGATATACACAGGTAGAGAAACAGTCTCGATGTACACAGGGAGAGAATCAGTCCCGATATACACAGGGGCGGAATCAGTCCCGATATACACAGGGATAGAATCAGTCCCGATATACACAGGGGCGGTATCCGTCTCGATACACACAGGGAGAGAATCAGTCTCGATATACACAGGGAGAGAATCAGTCCCGATATACACAGGGAGAGAATCAGTCTCGATATACACAGGGAGAGAATCAGTCCCGATATACACACGGAGAGAATCAGTCTCGATATACACAGGGAGAGAATCAGTCCCGATATACACAGGGAGAGAATCAGTCTCGATATACACAGGGAGAGAATCAGTCCTGATATACACAGGGAGAGAATCAGTCTCGATATACACAGGGAGAGAATCAGTCACGATATACACAGGGAGAGAATCAGTCCCGATATAGACAGGGAGAGAATCAGTCTCGATATACACAGGGAGAGATTCAGTCTTGATAGACACCGGGAGAGAAAGTTCCCGATATACACAGGCGGAGAATAAGTCCCGATATACACAGGGCGAGAATCAGTCCCGATATACACAGCGGCGGAATCAGTCCCGATATACACAGGGAGAGAATCAGTCTTGATATCCACACGGAGAGAATCAGTCTCGATATACACAGGGAGAGAATCAGCCTTGATATACACAGGGATAGAATCAGTCTTGATATACACTGGGAGAGAATCAGCCTTGATATACAAAGGGATAGAATCAGTCCCGATATACACAGGGAGAGAATCAGTCTTCATATACACAGGGAGAGAATCAGTCCCGAAATACACAGGGAGAGAATCAGTCTTGATATAAACAGGGAGAGAATCAGTCCCGATATACACACGGAGAGAATCAGTCTCGATATACACAGGGAGAGAATCAGTCACGATATACACAGGGAGAGAATCAGTCCCGATATACACAGGGAGAGAATCAGTCTCGATATACACAGGGAGAGAATCAGTCCCGATATACACAGGGAGAGAATCAGTCCCGATATACACAGGGAGAGAATCAGTCACAATATACACAGGGAGAGAATCAGTCCCGATATAGACAGGAAGAGAATCAGTCTCGATATACACAGGGAGAGATTCAGTCTTGATAGACACCGGGAGAGAAAAGTCCCGATATCCACAGCCGTAGAATAAGTCCCGATATACACAGGGAGAGAATCAGTCCCGATATACACAGCGGCGGAATCAGTCCCGATATACACAGGGAGAGAATCAGTCTCGATATACACAGGGAGAGAATCAGCCTTGATATACACAGGGATAGAATCAGTCTTGATACACACTGGGAGAGAATCAGCCTTGATATACAAAGGGATAGAATCAGTCCCGATATACACAGGGAGAGAATCAGTCTTCATATACACAGGTAGAGAATCTGTACCGATATACACAGGGGTGGAATCAGTCCCGATATACACAGGGAGAGAATCAGTCTTGATATACACAGGGATAGAATCAGTCCCGATATACACTGGGAGAGAATCCGTCCTGTTATGCACAGGGAGAGAATCAGTCTTGATATACACAGGGATCGAGTCAGTCCCGATAGACACGAGGGAGAGAATCAGTCTTGATATACACAGAGAGAGAATGAGTCTAAATATACACAGGGCTGGATTCAGTCCCGATATACACAGGGAGAGAATCAGTCTTTGATATACACAGGGAGAGAATCAGCCTTGATATACACAGGGAGAGAATCAGTCTTGATATCCACAGGGAAAGAAACAGCCTTGATATACACAGGGATAGAGTCAGTCCCGATATACACGAGGGAGAGAATCAGTCTTGATATACACAGAGAGAGAATGAGTCTAAATATACACAGGGCTGGATTCAGTCCCGATATACACAGGGAGAGAATCAGTCCCGTTATACACAGGGAGAGAATCAGTCTTGATATACACAGGGAGAGAATCAGTCCCGATATACACAGGGAGAGAATCAGTCTTGATATACACAGGGATAGAATCAGTCCTGATATACACAGGGAGAGATTCAGCCTTGATATACACAGGGATAGAATCAGTCCCGATATACACTGGGAGTGAATCCGTCCTGTTATACACAGGGAGAGAATAAACCTTGATATACACAGGGAGAGAATCAGTCTTGATATCCACAGGGAAAGAAACAGCCTTGATATACACAGGGATAGAGTCAGTCCCGATATACACGAGGGAGAGAATCAGTCTTTGAGATACACAGGGAGAGAATAAACCTTGATATACACAGGGAGAGAATCAGTCTTGATATCCACAGGGAAAGAAACAGCCTTGATATACACAGGGATAGAGTCAGTCCCGATATACACGAGGGAGAGAATCAGTCTTGATATACACAGAGAGAGAATGAGTCTAAATATACACAGGGCTGGATTCAGTCCCGATATACACAGGGAGAGAATCAGTCCCGTTATACACAGGGAGAGAATCAGTCTTGATATACACAGGGAGAGAATCAGTCTTGATATACACAGGGAGAGAATCAGTCCCGATATACACAGGGAGAGAATCAGTCTTGATATACACAGGGATAGAATCAGTCCTGATATACACAGGGAGAGATTCAGCCTTGATATACACAGGGATAGAATCAGTCCCGATATACACTGGGAGTGAATCCGTCCTGTTATACACAGGGAGAGAATAAACCTTGATATACACAGGGAGAGAATCAGTCTTGATATCCACAGGGAAAGAAACAGCCTTGATATACACAGGGATAGAGTCAGTCCCGATATACACGAGGGAGAGAATCAGTCTTTGAGATACACAGGGAGAGAATAAACCTTGATATACACAGGGAGAGAATCAGTCTTGATATCCACAGGGAAAGAAACAGCCTTGATATACACAGGGATAGAGTCAGTCCCGATATACACGAGGGAGAGAATCAGTCTTGATATACACAGAGAGAGAATGAGTCTAAATATACACAGGGCTGGATTCAGTCCCGATATACACAGGGAGAGAATCAGTCCCGTTATACACAGGGAGAGAATCAGTCTTGATATACACAGGGAGAGAATCAGTCCCGATATACACAGGGGTGGAATCAGTCCCGATATACACAGGGAGAGAATCAGTCCCGATATACACAGGGGTGGAATCAGTCTCGATATACACAGGGAGAGAATCAGTCTTGATATACACAGGGACAGAGTCAGTCCCGATATACACAGGGATGGAATCAGTCCCAATAGACTCAGGGAGAGAATCAGTCTTGATATAAACAGGGAGAGAATCAGCCTTGATATACACAGGGAGAGAATCTGTCTCAATATACACAGGGCTGGATTCAGTCCCGATATACACAGGGAGAGAATCAGTCCTGTTATACACAGGGAGAGAATCAGTCTTGATATACACAGGGAGAGAATCAGTCCCGATATACACAGGGAGAGAATCAGTCTTGATATACACAGGGATAGAATCAGTCCTGATATACACAGGGAGAGATTCAGCCTTGATATACACAGGGATAGAATCAGTCCCGATATACACTGGGAGTGAATCCGTCCTGTTATACACAGGGAGAGAATAAACCTTGATATACACAGGGAGAGAATCAGTCTTGATATCCACAGGGAAAGAAACAGCCTTGATATACACAGGGATAGAGTCAGTCCCGATATACACGAGGGAGAGAATCAGTCTTTGAGATACACAGGGAGAGAATAAACCTTGATATACACAGGGAGAGAATCAGTCTTGATATCCACAGGGAAAGAAACAGCCTTGATATACACAGGGATAGAGTCAGTCCCGATATACACGAGGGAGAGAATCAGTCTTGATATACACAGAGAGAGAATGAGTCTAAATATACACAGGGCTGGATTCAGTCCCGATATACACAGGGAGAGAATCAGTCCCGTTATACACAGGGAGAGAATCAGTCTTGATATACACAGGGAGAGAATCAGTCCCGATATACACAGGGGTGGAATCAGTCCCGATATACACAGGGAGAGAATCAGTCCCGATATACACAGGGGTGGAATCAGTCTCGATATACACAGGGAGAGAATCAGTCTTGATATACACAGGGACAGAGTCAGTCCCGATATACACAGGGATGGAATCAGTCCCAATAGACTCAGGGAGAGAATCAGTCTTGATATAAACAGGGAGAGAATCAGCCTTGATATACACAGGGAGAGAATCTGTCTCAATATACACAGGGAGAGAATCAGTCTTGATATACACAGAGAGAGAATGAGTCTCAACATACGCAGGGCTGGATTCATTCCCGATATACACAGGGAGAGAATCAGTCTTTGATATACACAGGGAGAGAATCAGCCTTGATATACACAGGGAGGGAATCAGTCTTGATATACACAGGGATAGAATGAGTCCTGATATACACAGGGAAAGTAACTGCCTTGATATAAGCAGGGATATAATCAGTCCCCTTATGCACAGGGAGAGAATCAGTCTCGATACACACAGGGAGAGAATCAGTCATGATATACACAGGGGTGGAATCAATCCCGATATACACAGGGAGGGAATCAGTCCTAATATACACAGGGAGAGAATCAGTCCCGATATAAGCAGGGGTGGAATCAGTCCCGATATACACTGGGAGAGAATCAGTCTCGATATACACAGGTAGAGAAACAGTCTCGATGTACACAGGGAGAGAATCAGTCCCGATATACACAGGGATAGAATCAGTCCCGATATACACAGGGGCGGTATCCGTCTCGATATACACAGGGAGAGAATCAGTCTTGATATACACAGGGAGAGAATCAGTCCCGATATACACAGGGAGAGATTCAGTATCGATACACACAGGGAGAGATCCAGTGCCGATATACACATGTGTGGAATCAGTCTTGATATATGCAGGGAGAGAAACAGTCCTGATATACACTGGGAGAGAATCCGTCCTGATATACACAGGAATGGAATCAGTCCCCATATACACAGGTAGAGAATCAGTCTTGATATACACAGGGAGAGAATCAATCTTGATATACACAGGAATACAATCAGTCATGATATACAGAGGGAAATAATCAGTCCCGATATTCACAGGGGTGGAATCAGTCACGATATACCCGGAGAGAATCAATCTTGAGATGCACAGGGAGAGAATCAGTCTCGATATACACAGGGAGAGAATCAGTCCCGATATACACAGGGAGAGAATCAGTCTCGATAGACACAGGGAGAGAATCAGTCCCGATATACACTGGGAGAGAATCAGCCTCGAGATGCACCGGGAGAGAATCAGTCTCGATATACACAGGGAGAGAATCAGTCCCGATATACACAGGGAGAGAATCAGTCTCGATAGACACAGGGAGAGAATCAGTCCCGATATACACAGGGAGAGAATCAGTCTCGATATACACAGGGAGAGAATCAGTCCCAATATACACTGGGAGAGAATAAGCCTCGAGAGGCACCGGGAGAGAATCAGTCGCGATATACACACGGAGAGAATCAGTCTCGATATACACAGGGAGAGAATCAGTCCCGATATACACAGGGAGAGAATCAGTCTCGATAGACACAGGGAGAGAATCAGTCCCAATATACACTGGGAGAGAATCAGCCTCGAGAGGCACCGGGAGAGAATCAGTCCCGATATACACAGGGAGAGAATCAGTCTCGAAAGACACAGGGAGAGAATCAGTCCCGATATACACAGGGAGAGAATCAGTCTCGATATACACAGGGAGAGAATCAGTCACGATATACACAGGGAGAGAATCAGTCCCGATATAGACAGGGAGAGAATCAGTCTCGATATACAAAGGGATAGAATCAGTCCCGATATACACAGGGAGAGAATCAGTCTTCATATACACAGGGAGAGAATCAGTCTTGATAGACACCGGGAGAGAAAGGTCCCGATATACACAGGCGGAGAATAAGTCCCGATATACACAGGGCGAGAATCAGTCCCGATATACACAGCGGCGGAATCAGTCCCGATATACACAGGGAGAGAATCAGTCTTGATATCCACACGGAGAGAATCAGTCTCGATATACACAGGGAGAGAATCAGCCTTGATATACACAGGGATAGAATCAGTCTTGATATACACTGGGAGAGAATCAGCCTTGATATACAAAGGGATAGAATCAGTCCCGATATACACAGGGAGAGAATCAGTCTTCATATACACAGGGAGAGAATCGGTCCCGAAATACACAGGGATAGAATCAGTCTTGATACACACTGGGAGAGAATCAGCCTTGATATACAAAGGGATAGAATCAGTCCCGATATACACAGGGAGAGAATCAGTCTTCATATACACAGGTAGAGTATCAGTCCCGATATACACAGGGAGAGAATCAGTCTTGATATACACAGGGATAGAATCAGTCCTGATATACACAGGGAGAGAATCAGTTTTGATAAACACAGGGAGAGATTCAGCCTTGATATACACAGGGATAGAATCAGTCCCGATATACACTGGGAGAGAATCCGTCCTGTTATACACAGGGAGAGAATCAGTCTTGATATACACAGGGATAGAGTCAGTCCCGATATACACGAGGGAGAGAATCAGTCTTTGAGATACACAGGGAGAGAATCAGCCTTGATATACACAGGGAGAGAATCAGTCTTGATATCAACAGGGAAAGAAACAGCCTTGATATACACAGGGATAGAGTCAGTCCCGATATACACGAGGGGGAGAATCAGTCTTGATATACACAGAGAGAGAATGAGTCTAAATATACACAGGGCTGGATTCATTCCCGATATACACAGGGAGAGAATCAGTCCCATTATACACAGGGAGAGAATCAGTCTTGATATACACAGGGAGAGAATCAGTCCCGATATACACAGGGGTGGAATCAGTCCCGATATACACAGGGAGAGAATCAGTCCCGATATACACAGGGGTGGAATCAGTCTCGATATACACAGGGAGAGATTCAGTCTTGATATACACAGGGATAGAGTCAGTCCCGATATACACAGGGAGAGAATCAGTCTTGATATAAACAGGGAGAGAATCAGCCTTGATATACACTGGGAGAGAATCAGCCTTGATATACACAGGGAGAGAATCTGTCTCAATATACACAGGGAGAGAATCAGTCTTGATATACACAGAGAGAGAATGAGTCTCAACATACGCAGGGCTGGATTCATTCCCGATATACACAGGGAGAGAATCAGTCTTTGATATACACAGGGAGAGAATCAGCCTTGATATGCACAGGGAGGGAATCAGTCTTGATATACACAGGGATAGAATGAGTCCTGATATACACAGGGAAAGTAACTGCCTTGATATAAGCAGGGATATAATCAGTCCCGTTATGCACAGGGAGAGAATCAGTCTCGATATACACAGGGAGAGAATCAGTCATGATATACACAGGGGTGGAATCAATCCCGATATACACAGGGAGAGAATCAGTCCTAATATACACAGGGAGAGAATCAGTCCCGATATAAGCAGGGGTGGAATCAGTCCCGATATACACTGGGAGAGAATCAGTCTTGATATGCACACGGAGAGAATCAGTCTCGATATACACAGGTAGAGAAACAGTCTCGATGTACACAGGGATAGAATCAGTCCCGATATACACAGGGGCGGTATCCGTCTCGATATACACAGGGAGAGAATCAGTCTTGATATACACAGGGAGAGAATCAGTCCCGATATACACAGGGAGAGATTCAGTATCGATATACACAGGGAGAGATCCAGTGCCGATATACACAGGTGTGGAATCAGTCTTGATATATGCAGGGAGAGAAACAGTCCTGATATACACTGGGAGAGAATCCGTCCTGATATACACAGGAATGGAATCAGTCCCCATATACACAGGTAGAGAATCAGTCTTGATATACACAGGGAGAGAATCAATCTTGATATACACAGGAATAGAATCAGTCATGATATACAGAGGGAAAGAATCAGTCCCGATATTCACAGGGGTGGAATCAGTCACGATATACACGGAGAGAATCAGTCTCGATATACACAGGGAGAGAATCAGTCCCGATATACACAGGGAGAGAATCAGTCTCGATATACACAGGGAGAGAATCAGTCCCGATATACACAGGGAGAGAATCAGTCTCGATATACACAGGGAGAGAATCAGTCACGATATACACAGGGAGAGAATCAGTCTCGATATACACAGGGAGAGAATCAGTCACGATATACACAGGGAGAGATTCAGTCTTGATAGACACCGGGAGAGAAAGGTCCCGATATACACAGGCGGAGAATAAGTCCCGATATACACAGGGCGAGAATCAGTCCCGATATACACAGCGGCGGAATCAGTCCCGATATACACAGGGAGAGAATCAGTCTTGATATCCACACGGAGAGAATCAGTCTCGATATACACAGGGAGAGAATCAGCCTTGATATACACAGGGATAGAATCAGTCTTGATATACACTGGGAGAGAATCAGCCTTGATATACAAAGGGATAGAATCAGTCCCGATATACACAGGGAGAGAATCAGTCTTGATATAAACAGGGAGAGAATCAGTCCCGATATACACACGGAGAGAATCAGTCTCGATATACACAGGGAGAGAATCAGTCATGATATACACAGGGAGAGAATCAGTCCCGATATACACAGGGAGAGAATCAGTCTCGATATACACAGGGAGAGAATCAGTCCCGATATACACAGGGAGAGAATCAGTCTCGATATACACAGGGAGAGAATCAGTCACAATATACACAGGGAGAGAATCAGTCCCGATATAGACAGGAAGAGAATCAGTCTCGACATACACAGGGAGAGATTCAGTCCCGATATACACAGGGAGAGATTCAGTCTTGATAGACACCGGGAGAGAAAAGTCCCGATATCCACAGGCGTAGAATAAGTCCCGATATACACAGGGAGAGAATCAGTCCCGATATACACAGCGGCGGAATCAGTCCCGATATACACAGGGAGAGAATCAGTCTTGATATCCACACGGAGAGAATCAGTCTCGATATACACAGGGAGAGAATCAGCCTTGATATACACAGGGATAGAATCAGTCTTGATACACACTGGGAGAGAATCAGCCTTGATATACAAAGGGATAGAATCAGTCCCGATATACACAGGGAGAGAATCAGTCTTCATATACACAGGTAGAGAATCTGTACCGATATACACAGGGGTGGAATCAGTCCCGATATACACAGGGAGAGAATCAGTCTTGATATACACAGGGATAGAATCAGTCCTGATATACACAGGGAGAGAATCAGTCTTGATATACACAGGGAGAGAATCAGTCCCGATATACACTGGGAGAGAATCCGTCCTGTTATACACAGGGAGAGAATCAGTCCCCATATACACAGGTAGAGAATCAGTCTTGATATACACAGGAATAGAATCAGTCATGATATACAGAGGGAAAGAATCAGTCCCGATATTCACAGGGAGAGATTCAGTCCCGATATTCACAGGGGTGGAATCAGTCACGATATACACGGAGAGAATCAATCTTGAGATGCACAGGGAGAGAATCAGTCGCGATCTACACACGGAGAGAATCAGTCTCGATCTACACAGGGAGAGAATCAGCCTCGAGATGCACCGGGAGAGAATCAGTCGCGATATACACAGGGAGAGAATCAGTCTCGATATACACAGGGAGAGAATCAGTCTCGATATACACAGGGAGAGAATCAGTCCCGATATACACACGGAGAGAATCAGTCTCGATATACACAGGGAGAGAATCAGTCCCGATATACACAGGGAGAGAATCAGTCTCGATATACACAGGGAGAGAATCAGTCTCGATATACACAGGGAGAGAATCAGTCACGATATACACAGGGAGAGAATCAGTCCCGATATAGACAGGGAGAGACTCAGTCTCGATATACACAGGGAGAGATTCAGTCTTGATAGACACCGGGAGAGAAAGGTCCCGATATACACAGGCGGAGAATAAGTCCCGATATACACAGGGCGAGAATCAGTCCCGATATACACAGCGGCGGAATCAGTCCCAATATACACAGGGAGAGAATCAGTCTTGATATCCACACGGAGAGAATCAGTCTCGATATACACAGGGAGAGAATCAGCCTTGATATACACAGGGATAGAATCAGTCTTGATATACACTGGGAGAGAATCAGCCTTGATATACAAAGGGATAGAATCAGTCCCGATATACACAGGGAGAGAATCAGTCTTCATATACACAGGGAGAGAATCAGTCCCGAAATACACAGGGAGAGAATCAGTCTTGATATAAACAGGGAGAGAATCAGTCCCGATATACACACGGAGAGAATCAGTCTCGATATACACAGGGAGAGAATCAGTCACGATATACACAGGGAGAGAATCAGTCCCGATATACACAGGGAGAGAATCAGTCTCGATATACACAGGGAGAGAATCAGTCCCGATATACACAGGGAGAGAATCAGTCTCGATATACACAGGGAGAGAATCAGTCACAATATACACAGGGAGAGAATCAGTCCCGATATAGACAGGAAGAGAATCAGTCTCGATATACACAGGGAGAGAATCAGTCCCGATATACACAGGGAGAGAATCAGTCTCGATATACACAGGGAGAGAATCAGTCACAATATACACAGGGAGAGATTCAGTCTTGATAGACACCGGGAGAGAAAAGTCCCGATATCCACAGGCGTAGAATAAGTCCCGATATACACAGGGAGAGAATCAGTCCCGATATACACAGCGGCGGAATCAGTCCCGATATACACAGGGAGAGAATCAGTCTTGATATCCACACGGAGAGAATCAGTCTCGATACACACTGGGAGAGAATCAGCCTTGATATACAAAGGGATAGAATCAGTTCCGATATACACAGGGAGAGAATCAGTCTTCATATACACAGGTAGAGAATCTGTACCGATATACACAGGGGTGGAATCAGTCCCGATATACACAGGGAGAGAATCAGTCTTGATATACACAGGGATAGAATCAGTCCCGATATACACTGGGAGAGAATCCGTCCTGTTATACACAGGGAGAGAATCAGTCCCCATATACACAGGTAGAGAATCAGTCTTGATATACACAGGGAGAGAATCAATCTTGATATACACAGGAATAGAATCAGTCATGATATACAGAGGGAAAGAATCAGTCCCGATATTCACAGGGGTGGAATCAGTCACGATATACACAGGGAGAGAATCAATCTTGAGATGCACAGGGAGAGAATCAGTCTCGATATACACAGGGAGAGAATCAGTCTCGATATACACAGGGAGAGAATCAGTCCCGATATACACACGGAGAGAATCAGTCTCGATATACACAGGGAGAGAATCAGTCCCGATATACACAGGGAGAGAATCAGTCTCGATATACACAGGGAGAGAATCAGTCCTGATATACACAGGGAGAGAATCAGTCTCGATATACACAGGGAGAGAATCAGTCACGATAGACACAGGGAGAGATTCAGTCTTGATAGACACCGGGAGAGAAAGGTCCCGATATACACAGGCGGAGTATAAGTCCCGATATACACAGGGCGAGAATCAGTCCCGATATACACAGCGGCGGAATCAGTCCCGATATACACAGGGAGAGAATCAGTCTTGATATCCACACGGAGAGAATCAGTCTCGATATACACAGGGAGAGAATCAGCCTTGATATACACAGGGATAGAATCAGTCTTGATATACATTGGGAGAGAATCAGCCTTGATATACAAAGGGATAGAATCAGTCCCGATATACACAGGGAGAGAATCAGTCTTCATATACACAGGGAGAGAATCAGTACCGAAATACACAGGGAGAGAATCAGTCTTGATATAAACAGGGAGAGAATCAGTCCCGATATACACACGGAGAGAATCAGTCTCGATATACACAGGGAGAGAATCAGTCCCGATATACACAGGGAGAGAATCAGTCTCGATATACACAGGGAGAGAATCAGTCCCGATATACACAGGGAGAGAATCAGTCTCGATATACACAGGGAGAGAATCAGTCACAATATACACAGGGAGAGAATCAGTCCCGATATAGACAGGAAGAGAATCAGTCTCGATATACACAGGGAGAGATTCAGTCTTGATAGACACCGGGAGAGAAAAGTCCCGATATCCACAGGCGTAGAATAAGTCCCGATATACACAGGGAGAGAATCAGTCCCGATATACACAGCGGCGGAATCAGTCCCGATATACACAGGGAGAGAATCAATCTTGATATCCACACGGAGAGAATCAGTCTCGATATACACAGGGAGAGAATCAGCCTTGATATACACAGGGATAGAATCAGTCTTGATACACACTGGGAGAGAATCAGCCTTGATATACAAAGGGATAGAATCAGTCCCGATATACACAGGGAGAGAATCAGTCTTCATATACACAGGTAGAGAATCTGTACCGATATACACAGGGGTGGAATCAGTCCCGATATACACAGGGAGAGAATCAGTCTTGATATACACAGGGATAGAATCAGTCCTGATATACACAGGGAGAGAATCAGTTTTGATAAACACAGGGAGAGAATCAGCCTTGATATACACAGGGATAGAATCAGTCCTGATATACACTGGGAGAGAATCCGTCCTGTTCTACACAGGGAGAGAATCAGTCTTGATATACACAGGGATAGAGTCAGTCCCGATATACACGAGGGAGAGAATCAGTCTTGAAATACACAGAAAGAGAATGAGTCTAAATATACACAGGGCTGGATTCAGTCCCGATATACACAGGGAGAGAATCAGTCTTTGATATACACAGGGAGAGAATCAGCCTTGATATACACAGGGAGAGAATCAGTCTTGATATACACAGGGAAAGGAACAGCCTTGATATACACAGGGATAGAGTCAGTCCCGATATACACGAGGGAGAGAATCAGTCTTGATATACAGAGAGAGAGAATGAGTCTAAATATACACAGGGCTGGATTCAGTCCCGATATACACAGGGAGAGAATCAGTCCCGTTATACACAGGGAGAGAATCAGTCTTGATATACACAGGGAGAGAATCAGTCCCGATATACACAGGGGTGGAATCAGTCCCGATATACACAGGGATAGAATCAGTCCCGATATACACAGGGGTGGAATCAGTCTCGATATACACAGGGAGAGAATCAGTCTTGATATACACAGGGATAGAGTCAGTCCCCGTATACACAGGGATGGAATCAGTCCCAATATACTCAGGGAGAGAATCAGTCTTGATGTAAACAGGGAGAGAATCAGCCTTGATATACACAGGGAGAGAATCTGTCTCGATATACACAGGGAGAGAATCAGTCTTGATATACACAGAGAGAGAATGAGTCTCAACATACGCAGGGCTGGATTCATTCCCGATATACACAGGGAGAGAATCAGTCTTTGATATACACAGGGAGAGAATCAGCCTTGATATACACAGGGAGGGAATCAGTCTTGATATTCACAGGGATAGAATGAGTCTCGATATACACAGGGAGGGAATCAGTCTTGATATACACAGGGAAAGAATCAGTCCTGATATACACAGGGAAAGTAACTGCCTTGATATAAGCAGGGATATAATCAGTCCCGTTATGCACAGGGAGAGAATCAATCCCGATATACACAGGGAGAGAATCAGTCCTAATATACACAGGGAAAGAATCAGTCCCGATACAAGCAGGGGTGGAATCAGTCCCGATATACACAGGGAGAGAATCAGTCTTGATATACACAGGGAGAGAATCAGTCTCGATATACACAGGGAGAGAATCAGTCCCGATATACACAGGGAGAGAATCAGCCTCGATATACACAGGGAGGGAATCAGTCCCGATATACACAGGGGATGGAATCAGTCCCGATATACACAGGAAGAGAATGAGTCTTGATATACACAGGGAGAGAATCAGAGCCGATATACACAGGGGTGGAATCAGTCCCGACATACAGAGGCAGAGAATCAGTCTCGATATACACAGGGAGAGAATCAGTCTTGATATACACAGGGAGAGAATCAGTCACGATATACACAGGGGTGGAATCAGTCCCGATATACAGAGGGAGAGAATCAGTCTCGATATACACTGGGAGAGAATCAGTCCCGATATACACAGGGATAGAATCAGTCCTGATATACACAGGGAGAGAATCAGTCCTGATATACACAGGGAGAGAATCAGTCTCGATATACACAGGGAGTAAATCAGTCCCGATATACACAGGGAGAGATTCATTCTTGATGTACACAGGGATAGAATCAGTCCTGATATACACTGGGAGAGAATCAGCCTTGATATACACAGGGATAGAATCAGTCCCGATATACACAGGGAGAGAATCAGTATTGATATACACAGGGAAAGAATCAGTCCCGATATACGCAGGGAGAGAATCAGTCTTGATATACACAGGGATAGAATCAGTCCTGATATACACAGGGAGAGAATCAGTCTCGATATACACAGGGATAGAATCAGTCCTGATATACACAGGTAGAGAATCAGTCCCGATATACACAGGGAGAGATTCAGACTTGATATACACAGGGATAGATTCAGTCCCAATATACGCGGGGAGAGAATCAGTCTTGATATACACAGGGATGGAATCAGTCCCAATATACTCAGGGAGAGAATCAGTCTTGATATAATCAGGGAAAGAATCAGCCTTGATATACACAGGGAGAGAATCAGACCCGATATACACAGGCATGGAATCAGTCCCGATACACAGAGGGAGAGAATCAGTCTCGATAGACACAGGGAGAGAATCAGTCTTGATATACATAGGGAGAGAATCAGTCTCGATATACACAGGGAGAGTATCAGCCTCGAGATGCACCGGGAGAGAATCAGTCGCGATATACACAGGGAGAGAATCAGTCCCGATATACTCAGGGAGAGAATCAGTTTCGATATACACAGGGAGAGATTCAGTCTTGATAGACACCGGGAGAGAATAGTCCCGATATTCACAGGGAGAGAATCAGTCCCGAAATACACAGGGATAGAATCAGTCCCGATATACACAGGGAGAGAATCAGTCTCGATATACACAGGGAGATAATCAGTCCCGATATACACAGGGATAGAATCAGTCCTGATATACACAGGGAGAGAATCAGTCCTGATATACACAGGGAGAGAATCAGTCTCGATATACACAGGGAGAGAATCAGTCCTGATATACACAGGGAGAGAATCAGTCCTGATATACACAGGGAGAGAATCAGTCCCGATATACACAGGGAGAGAATCAGACTCGATATACACAGGGAGAAAATCAGTCCCGATATACACAGGGAGAGATTCATTCTTGATGTACACAGGGATAGAATCAGTCCTGATATACACAGGGAGAGAATCAGTCCTGATATACACAGGGAGAGAATCAGTCCCGATATACACAGGGAGAGAATCAGTCCTGATATACACAGGGATAGAATCAGTCCTGATATACACAGGGAGAGAATCAGTCCTGATATACACAGGGAGAGAATCAGTCCCGATATACACAGGGAGAGAATCAGACTCGATATACACAGGGAGAAAATCAGTCCCGATATACACAGGGAGAGATTCATTCTTGATGTACACAGGGAGAGAATCAGTCCTGATATACACAGGGATAGAATCAGTCCTGATATACACAGGGAGAGAATCAGTCCTGATATACACAGGGAGAGAATCAGTCCCGATATACACAGGGAGAGAATCAGACTCGATATACACAGGGAGAAAATCAGTCCCGATATACACAGGGAGAGATTCATTCTTGATGTACACAGGGATAGAATCAGTCCTGATATACACAGGGAGAGAATCAGCCTTGATATACACAGGGATAGAATCAGTCCCGATATACAGAGGGAGAGAATCAGTATTGATATACACAGGGAAAGAATCAGTCCCGATATACGCAGGGAGAGAATCAGTCTTGATATACACAGGGATAGAATCAGTCCTGATTTACACAGGGAGAGAACCAGCCTTGATATACACAGGGATAGAATCAGTCCCGATATACACAGGGAGAGAATCAGTATTGATATACACAGGGAGAGAATCAGTCTGAATATGCACAGGGGTGGACTCAGACCCGATAGACACAGGGAGAGAGTCAGTCTTTGATATACACAGGGAGAGTAACAGTCTCAATATACACAGGGATGGATTCAGTGCCGATATACACTGGGATAGAATCAGTCCTGATATACAAAGAGAGAGAATCATTCTCGATATACAATGGGAGAGAATCAGTCTTGATATACACAGGGATAGAATCAGTCCTGATATACACAGGGAGAGAATCAGACCCGATACACAGAGGGAGAGAATCTGTCTCGATATACACCGGGAGAGAATCAGTCTTGAGAGACACAGGGATAGAATCAGTCCTGATATACACAGGGAGAGAATCAGTCTCGATATACACAGGGATAGAATCAGTCCTGATATACACAGGGAGAGAATCAGTCTTGATATACACAGGGAGAGAATCAGTCCCGATATACACAGGGAGAGAATCAGTCTTGATATAAACAGGGAGAGAATCAGTCTTGATATACACAGGGGTGGAATCAGTCCCGATATACACAGGGAGAGAATCAGTCCCGATATACACAGGGAGAGATTCAGTCCCGATATACACTGGGAGTGGATCAGTCCCGATATACACAGGGAGAGAATCAGTATCGATATACACAGAGAGAGATCCAGTCCTGATATACACAGGTGTGGAATCAGTCTTGATATACACAGGGGTGGAATCAGTCCCCATATACACAGGTAGAGAATCAGTCCCGATATACACAGGGATGGAATCAGTCCCGATATACAGAGGGAGAGAATCAGTCTTGATATACACAGGGAGAGAATCAGTCTCGATATACACAGGGAGAGAATCAGTCTTGATATACACAGAGAGAGAATGGGTCTCAATATACACAGGGCTGGATTCATTCCCGATATACACAGGGAGAGAATCAGACTTTGATATACACAGGGAGAGAATCAGCCTTGATATACACAGGGAGGTAATCAGTCTTGATATACACAGGGATAGAATCAGTCCTGATATACACAGGGAAAGTAACATCCTTGATATAAGCAGGGATATAATCAGTCCCGTTATGCACAGGGAAAGAATCAGACCCGATATACACAGGGGTGGAATCAATCCCGATATGCAGAGGTAGAGAATCAGTCTCGAAATACACTGGGAGAGAATCAGTCCTGATATACACAGGGATAGAATCAGTCCTGATATACACAGGGAGAGAATCAGTCTCGATATACACAGGGATAGAATCAGTCCTGATATACACAGGGAGAGAATCAGTCTCGATATACACAGGGAGAAAATCAGTCACGATATACACAGGTACAGAATCAGTCCCGATATACACAGTGAGAGATTCAGTCTTGATATACACAGGGATAGAATCAGTCCTGATATACATAGGGAGAGAACCAGCCTTGATATACACAGGGATAGAATCAGTCCCGATATACACAGGGAGAGATTCAGACTTGATATACACAGGGATAGATTCAGTCCCAATGTACGCGGGGAGAGAATCAGTCTTGATATACACAGGGATGGAATCAGTCCCAATATACTCAGGGAGAGAATCAGTCTTGATATCATCAGGGAAAGAATCAGCCTTGATATACACAGGGAGAGAATCAGACCCGATATACACAGGCATGGAATCAGTCCCGATACACAGAGGGAGAGAATCAGTCTCGATCGACACAGGGAGAGAATCAGTCTTGATATACACAGGGAGAGAATCAGTCTCGATATACACAGGGATAGAATCAGTCGCGATATCCACAGGGAGAGAATCAGTCCCGATATACACAGGGAGAGATTCAGTCCCGATATACACAGGGAGAGAATCAGTCCCGATATACACAGGGAGAGATTCAGTCCCGATATACACAGGGAGAGAATCAGTCCCGATATACTCAGGGAGAGAATCAGTTTCGATATACACAGGGACAGATTCAGTCTTGATAGACACCGGGAGAGAATAGTCCCGATATACACAGGGAGAGAATCAGTCCCGAAATACACAGGGATAGAATCAGTCCCGATATACACAGGGAGAGAATCAGTCTTGATATACACACGGAGAGAATCAGTCTCGATATTCACAGGGAGATAATCAGTCCCGATATACACAGGGAGAGAATCAGTCTTGATATACACAGGTAGAGAATCAGTCTCGATATACACAGGGAGAGAATCAGTCTTGATATACACAGGGAGAGAATCAGTCCCGATATACACAGGGAGAGAATCAGTCCCCATATACACAGGGAGAGAATCAGTATCGATATACACCGGGATAGAAACAGTCCCGATATACACAGGGAGAGAATCAGTCTTGATATACACAGGCAGAGAATCAGACTCAATATAAACAGGCAGAGAATCAGTTTTGATACACACAGGGATAGAATCATTCCCGATATACACAGGGAAATAATCAGTCCCGATATACACAGGGAGAGAATCAGTCTTGAAATGCACAGTGAGAGAATCAGTCTTGATATACACAGGGATAGAATCAGTCTTGAAAAACACAGGGGCGGAATCAATCCCGATATGCACAGGGAGAGATTCAGTCTTGATATACACAGGGAGAGAATCAGTCCCGATATACGCAGGGGTGGAATCAGTCCCGATATACACAGGGAGAGAATCTGACTTGATATACACAGGGGGAGAATCAGTCTCGATATAAACAGGGAGAGAATCAGCCTTGATATACACAGGGATAGAATCAGTCTTTGATATACACAGGGAGAGAATCACCCTTGATATGAACAGGGAGAGAATCAGTCCCGATATACACAGGGAGAGAATCAGTTTCGATATACACAGGGAGAGAATCAGTCTTGATAGACACCGGGAGAGAAAAGTCCCGATATACACAGGCGTGGAATCAGTCCCGATATAGACAGGGAGAGAATCAGTCTCGAAATACACAGGGATATAATCAGTCCCGATATGCACAGGGGCGGAATCAAAACTGATATACACAGGGAGAGAATCAGTCTTGATCTACACCGGGAGAGATTCAGTCTTGATGTACACAGGGATAGAATCAGTCCTGATATACACAGGGAGAGAATCAGCCTTGATATACACAGGGATAGAATCAGTCCCGATATACACAGGGAGAGAATCAGTATTGATATACACAGGGAAAGAATCAGTCCCTATATACGCAGGGAGAGAATCAGTATCGATATACACAGGGAGAGATCCAGTCCTGATTTTCACAGGTGTGGAATCAGTCTTGATATACACAGGGATAGAAACAGTCCCGATATACACTGGGAGAGAATCCGTCTTGATATACACAGGGGTGGAATCAGTCCCCATATACACAGGTCGAGAATCAGTCTTGATTTTCACAGGGAGAGAATCAATCTTGACATACACAGGAATAGAATCAGTCTTGATATACATAGCGAAAGAATCAGTACCGAAAAACAGACGGTTGGAATCAGTCCCGATATACACAGGGAGAGAATCAGTCTTGATCTACACAGGGAGAGAATCAGACACAATATGCACAGGGAGAGAATCAGTCTTGATACACACAGGGATAGAATCATTCCCGATATACACAGGGAGATAATCAGACCCGATATACACAGGGAGGGAATCAGTTCCGACATACACAGGGAGAGAATCAGTCTCGATATACACAGGGAGAGAATCAGTCTTGGAAAACACAGGGGCGGAATCAATCCCGATACACACAGGGATAGAATCATTCCCGATATACACAGGGAGAGAATCAGTCCCGATATACGCAGGGGTGGAATCAGTCCCGATATACACAGGGAGAGAATCAGTCTCGATATAAACAGGGAGAGAATCAGCCTTGATATACACAGGGATAGAATCAGTCTTTGATATAAACAGTGAGAGAATCACCCTTGATATACACAGGGAGAGAATCAGTCCCGATACACACAGGGAGAGAATCAGTTTCGATATACACAGGGAGAGATTCAGTCTTGATAGACACCGGGAGAGAAAAGTCCCGATATACACAGGCGTGGAATCAGTCCCGATATTCACAGGGAGAGAATCAGTCCCAATATACACGGGGATATAATCAGTCCCGATATACACAGGGGCGGAATCAGTCCTGATATACACAGGGAGAGAATCAGTCTTGATATACACATGGGGAGAATCAGTCTCGATATACACAGGGAGAGAATCAGTCCCGATATACACAGGGAGAGAATCAGTATCAGTTTAGTTTAGTTTAGTTTAGAGAAACAGCACTGAAACAGGCCCTTCGGCCCACCGAGGCTGTGCCGACCATCAACCACCCATTTATACTAATCCTACACGAATCCCATATTCCAATAACATCCCCACCTGTCCCTATATATTTCCCTACCACCTACCTATACTAGGGTCAATTTATAATGGCCAATTTAACCTATCAACCTGCAAGTCTTTGGCATGTGGGAGGAAACCGGAGCACCCAGAGGAAACCCACGCAGACACAGGGAGAACTTGCAAACTCCGCACAGGCAGTACCCAGAATCGAACCCGGGTCCGAGGAGCTGTGAGGCTGCAGTGCTAACCACTGCACCACTGTGCCGCCCAGTCTCGATATACACAGGCAGAGATTCAGTCTTGATAGACACCGGGAGAGAAAAGTCCCGATATACACAGGCGTGGAATCAGTCCCGAAATACACAGGGAGACAATCAGTCCCGAAATACACAGGGATAGAATCAGTCCCGATATACACAGGGGCGGAATCAGTCCCGATATACACAGGGAGAGAATCAGTCTTGATATACACACGGAGAGAATAAGTCTCGATATACACAGGGAGAGAATCAGTCTTGATATACACAGGTAGGGAATCAGTCTCGATATACACAGGGAGAGAATCAGTCTTGATATACACAGGGAGAGAATCAGTCCCGATATACACAGGGAGAGATACAGTATCGATATACACAGGGAGAGATCCAGTCCTTATATACACAGGGTGGAATCAGTCCCCATATACACAGGTAGAGAATCAGTCTTGATTTTCACAGGGAGAGAATGAATCTCAATATACACAGGGCTGGATTCAGTCTTTGATATACACAGGGAGAGAATCAGTCCCGATTTAGAAAGGGAGAGAATCAGTCTTTGATATACACAGGGAGAGAATGAGTCTCGATATGCACAGGGGTGCATTCAGTCCCTATATACACAGGGCTGGAATCAGTCCTGATATACACAGGGAGAGAATCAGTCTTGATATACACAGGGAGAGAAAAGTCCCGAAATACACAGGCGTGGAATCAGTCCCGATATACAAAGGGAGAGAATCAGTCCCGATATACACAGGGAGAGAATCAGGCTTGATATACACAGGGAGAGAAAAGTCCCGAAATACACAGGCGTGGAATCAGTCCCGATATACAAAGGGAGAGAATCAGTCCCGATATACACAGGGAGAGAATCAGTCTTTGATATACACAGGGAGAGAATCAGTCCCGATTTAGAATGGGGGAGAGAATCAGTCTTTGATACACACAGGGAGAGAATGAGTCTCGATATGCACAGCGAGAGAATCAGTCGTGATATACACAGGGAGAGAATCAGTCCCAATATACGCAGGGGTGGAATCAGTCTGGATATACACAGGGAGAGAATCAGGCTTGATATACAAAGGGAGAGAATCAGTCCCTATATACACAGGGAGAGAATCAGGCTTTTTAGACACAGGGAGAGAATCAGTCTCGATATACGCAGGGGTGGAATCAGTCCCGATATAAACAGGGAGAGAATCAGTCCCGATATACACAGGGAGAGAATCAGGATTGATATACACAGGGAGAGAATCAGTCTCGATATACGCAGGGGTGGAATCAGTCCCGATATACACAGGGAGAGAATCAGTCTCGATATACACAGGGGCGGAATCAGTCCCGATATACACAGGGAGAGAATCAGTCCCGAAATGTACAGGGATAGAATCAGTCCCGATATACACAGGGGCGGAATCAGTCCCAATATACACAGGGAGAGAATCAGTCTTGATATGCACACGGAGAGAAACAGTCTCGATGTACACAGGGAGAGAATCAGTTCCACTATACACAGAGAGAGAATCAGTCCCGATATACACAGGGAGAGAATCAGTATCGATATACACAGGGAGAGATCCAGTGCCGAGAAACACAGGTGTGGAATCAGTCTTGATATACACAGGGGGAGAATCAGTCCCGATATACACAGGGAGAGAATCAGTATCGATATACACAGGGAGAGATCCAGTGCCGAGAAACACAGGTGTGGAATCAGTCTTGATATACACAGGGAGAGAAACAGTCCCGATATACACTGGGAGAGAATCCATCCTGCTATACACAGGGGTGGAATCAGTCCCCATATACACAGGTAGAGAATCAGTCTTGATAGACACAGGAATAGAATCAGTCCCGATATTCACAGGGGTGGAATCAGTCACGATATACACGGAGAGAATCAGTCTTGATATACACAGGGAGAGAATCAGTCTCGATCTACACAGGGAGAGAATCAGTCTCGATCTACACAGGGAGAGAATCAGTCTTGATATACACAGGGAGAGAATCAGTCTCGATATACACAGGGATAGAATCAGTCCTGATATACACAGGGAGAGAATCAGTCACTATATACACAGGGAGAGAATCAGTCCCGATATACACAGGGAGAGAATCAGTCTCGACATACACAGGTAGAGAATCAGTCCCGATATACACAGGGAGAGAATCAGTCTCGATACACACAGGGAGAGAATCAGTCACGATATACACAGGGAGAGAATCAGTCCCGATATAGACAGGGAGAGAATCAGTCTCGAAATACACAGGGAGAGATTCAGTCTTGATAGACACCGGGAGAGAAAAGTCCCGATATACACAGGCGTCGAATAAGTCCCGATATACACAGGGAGAGAATCAGTCCCGATATACACAGCGGCTGAATCAGTCCCGATATACACAGGGAGAGAATCAGCCCCGATATACACAGGGAGAGAATCAGTTCCGCTATACACAGGGAGAGAATCAGTCTCGATATACACAGGGAGAGAATCAGTCTCAATCTACACAGGGAGAGAATCAGTCTCGATATACACTGGGAGAGAATCAGTCTTGATAAACACAGGGAGAGAATCAGTCTCGATATACACAGGGAGAGAATCAGTCTCAATCTACACAGGGAGAGAATCAGTCTCGATATACACAGGGAGAGAATCAGTGTCGAGATGCACTGGGAGAGAATCAGTCGCGATATACACACGGAGAGAATCAGTCTCGAAATACACAGGGAGAGAATCAGTCACGATATACACAGGGAGAGAATCAGTCTCGAAATACACAGGGAGAGAATCAGTCACGATATACACAGGGAGAGAATCAGTCCCGATATACACAGGGAGAGAATCAGCCTCGATATACACAGGGAGAGATTCAGTCTTGATAGACATCGGGAGAGAAAAGTCCCGACATACACAGGCAGAGAATCAGTCCCGATATACACAGGGGCGGAATCAGTCCCGATATACACAGGGAGAGAATCAGTCTCGATATACACAGGGAGAGAATCAGTTCCGCTTTTCACAGAGAGAGAATCAGTCTTGATATACACAGGGAGAATCAGTCTCGATTTCGACAGGGAGAAAATCAGTCTTGATATACACAGGGAGAGAATCAGTCCCGATATACACAGGGAGAGAATCAGTTCCGCTAGACACAGAGGGAGAATCAGTCTTGATATACACAGGGAGAGAATCAGTCTCGATATAGACATAGATAGAATCAGTCTTGATTTACACAGGGATAGAATCAGTCCCGATATACGTAGGGGCGGAATCAGTCCTGATATACACAGGGAGAGAACCAGTCTTGATATACACACGGAGAGAATCAGTCTCGATATACACAGGGAGGGAATCAGTTCCGCTATACACAGAGAGAGAATCAGTCTTGATGTGCACAGGGAGAGAAACAGTCCCGATATACACTGGGAGAGAATCCGTCCTGATATACACAGGGGTGGAATCAGTCCCCATATACACAGGTAGAGAATCAGTCTTGATATACACAGGGAGAGAATCAGTCTTGATATGCACAAGGAGAGAATCAGTCTCGATATACACAGGGAGAGAAACAGTCTCGATGTACACAGGGAGAGAATCAGTCCCGATATACACAGGGAGAGAATCAGTTCCGCTATACACAGAGAGAGAATCAGTCTTGATATACACAGGGAGAGAATCAGTCTCGATATACACAGGGAGAGAATCAGTCTTGATATACACAGGGAGAGAATCAGTCCCGATATACACAGGGAGAGAATCAGTATCGATAGACACAGGGAGAGATCCAGTGCCGATATACACTGGTGTGGAATCAGTCTTGATATACGCAGGGAGAGAAACAGTCCCGATATACACTGGGAGAGAATCCGTCCTGATATACACAGGGGTGGAATCAGTCCCCATATACACAGGTAGAGAATCAGTCTTGATATACACAGGGACAGAATCAATCTTGATAGACACAGGAATAGAATCAGTCTCGATATTCACAGGGGTGGAATCAGTCACGATATACACATGGAGAGAATCAGTCCCAATATACGCAGGGGTGGAATCAGTCCGGATCTACACAGGGAGAGAATCAGTCTTGATATACACAGGGAGAGAAAAGTCCCGATATACACATGCGTGGAATCAGTCCCGATATACAAAGGGAGAGAATCAGTCCCGATATACACAGGGAGAGAATCAGGCTTGATATACACAGGGAGAGAATCAGTCTCGATATACGCAGGGGTAGAATCAGTCCCGATATACACAGGGAGAGAATCAGGCTTGATATACACAGGGAGAGAATCAGTCCCGAAATATACAGGGATAGAGTCAGTCCCGATATACACAGGGGCGGAATCAGTCCCAATATACACAGGGAGAGAATCAGTCTTGATATGCACACGGAGAGAATCAGTCTCGATATACACAGGGAGAGAATCAGTCCCGATATACACAGGGAGAGAATCAGTTCCGATATACACAGGGAGAGGATCAGTATCGATATACACAGGGAGAGATCCAGTGCCGATATACACAGGTGTGGAATCAGTCTTGATATACGCAGGGAGAGAAACAGTCCCGATATATACTGGGAGAGAATCCATCCTGATATACACAGGGGTGGAATCAGTCCCGATATACACAGGGAGAGAATCAGTCCCGAAATACACAGGGATAGAATCAGTCCTGATATACACAGGGGCGGAATCAGTCCCGATATACACAGGGAGAGAATCAGTCTTGATATGCACACGGAGAGAATCAGTCTCGATATACACAGGGAGAGAAACAGTCTCGATGTACACAGGGAGAGAATCAGTCCCGATATACACAGGGAGAGAATCAGTTCCGCTATACACAGAGAGAGAATCAGTCCTGATATGCACAGGCAGAGATTCAGTCTCGATATACACACGGAGAGAATCAGTCTTGATATACACAGGGAGAGAATCAGTCCCGAAATGCACAAGGAGAGAATCAGTTCCGCTAGGCACAGAGAGCAAATCAGTCTTGATATACACAGGGAGAGAATCAGTCCCGATATACACAGGGAGAGAATCAGTTCCGCTAGGCACAGAGAGCAAATCAGTCTTGATATACACAGGGAGAGAATCAGTCTCGATATAGACATAGAGAGAATCAGTCTTGATTTACACAGGGAGAAAATCAGTCCTGAAATACACAGGCATAGAATCAGTATCGATATACACAGGGAGAGACCCAGTGCCGATATACACAGGTGTGGAATCAGTCTTGATATACACAGGGATAGAAACAGTCCCGATATAGACTGGGAGAGAATCCGTCCTGATGTACACAGGGGTGGAATCAGTCCCCATATACACAGGTAGAGAATCAGTCTTGATATACACAGGGAGAGAATCAATCTTGACAGACACAGGAATAGAATCAGTCATGATATACATAGGGAAAGAATGAGTCCCGATATACACAGGGGTGGAATCAGTCCCGATATACACAGGGAGAGAATCAGTCTTGATATACCCAGGGAGAGAATAAGTCTTGATATACACAGAGAGAGAATGAGTCTCAATATACACAGGGGTGCATTCAGTCCCGATATACACAGGGAGAGAATCAGTCTTTGTTATACATAGGGACAGAATCAGTCTTGATATACACAGGGAGAGAAAAGTCCTGATATACACAGGCGTGGAATCAGTCCCGATATACAAAGGGAGAGAATCAGTCCCGATATACACAGGGAGAGAATCAGGCTTGATATACACAGGGAGAGAATCAGTCTCGATATATGCAGGGGTGGAATCAGTCCCGATATGCACAGGGAGAGAATCAGGCTTGATATACACAGGGAGAGAATCAGACTCGATATACACAGGGGCGGAATCAGTCCCGATATACACAGGGAGAGAATCAGTCTTGATCTGCACACGGAGAGAATCAGTCTCGATATACACAGGGAGAGAATCAGTCTCGATATACACAGGGAGAGAATCAGTCCCGATATACACAGGGAGAGAATCAGTTCCGATATACACAGGGAGAGAATCAGTATGGATATACACAGGGAGAGATCCAGTGCCGATATACACAGGTGTGGAATCAGTCTTGATATACGCTGGGAGAGAAACAGTCCCGATATACACTGGGAGAGAATCCATCCTGATATACACAGGGGTGGAATCAGTCCCGATATACACAGGGAGAGAATCAGTCCCGAAATACACAGGGATCCAATCAGTCCCGATATACAAAGGGGCGGAATCAGTCCCGATATACACAGGGAGAGAATCAGACTTGATATGCACACGGAGAGAATCAGTCTCGATATACACAGGGAGAGAAACAGTCTCGATGTACACAGGGAGAGAATCAGTCCCGATATACACAGGGAGAGAATCAGTTCCGCTATACACAGAGAGAGAATCAGTCTTGATATACACAGGGAGAGAATCAGTCTCGATATACACAGGGAGAGAATCAGTCTTGATATACACAGGGAGAGATCCAGTGCCAATATACACAGGTGTGGAATCAGTCTTGATATTCGCAGGGAGAGAAACAGTCCCGATATATACTGGGAGAGAATCCGTCCGGATATACACAGGGGTGGAATCAGTCCCCATATACACAGGTAGAGACTCAGTCTTGATATACACAGGGAGAGAATCAGTCGCGATATGTGCAGGGATAGAATCAGTCTCGATATACACAGGGATAGAATCAGTATCGATATACACAGGGATATATCAGTCTTGATATACACAGGGGCAGGATCCGTCCCGATATACAGATATCAGTCTCAACAGACACCGAGAGCGATGCAATCGTGATGTGCACAGGGAATGAATCAACCAAGGATAAGTCAGTCTTGATATACACAGGGATCGAATTGCTCTCGATATACACTGGGATAGAAACCCCCTCATTATACGCTGAGGTACAACCAGTCTCAAAATACATAGGGATAGAATCAGTCTCGATATATATGGATATAGAACCAGTCTTGATATGCACAGGGATAGAATCAGTCTCGATGTACACTGTGATATGATCAGTCTTGACAAAATCAGGCATTGAATTAATTCTTGATCTGCACAGGTGCAGAATCATTGTCAATATAGACAGGGGAAGAAATAGTCTTGAAATACAGAGAGATACAATCAGTTTCTGTCGGCTTTCAAAAGGTGTTTGATACAGTGCTGCACAACAGACTTGTGAGCAAACCTATAGCTCATGGAATAAAAGTGATGGTCGCAACATGGATACGAAATTGGCTGAGTGATGGAACCAAAGAGTAGTGGTTAATCGATGTTTATCGGGCTGGAGATAGGTTTGCAGTGGAGTTCCCCAGGGGCCAATGTTGGGACCCTTGCTTTTCCTGATATATATTAATGACCTGGACCTTGGTGCACAGGGCACAATTTCAAAGTTTGCAGATGATATGAAATGTGGAATCATTGTGAACTGTGAGGAGGATAGTGTAGAACTTCAAAAGGACATAGACAAGTTGGTGGAATGGGCAGACAGGTGGCAGATGAAGTTCAATGCAGAGAAATGTGAAGTGATTCATTTTGGTAGGAAGAATATGGAGAGACAATATAGAATAAAGGGTACAATTCTAAAGCGGGTGCAGGAGCAGAGGGACCTGGGTGTATATGTGCATAAGTCATTTGAAGGTGGTAAGACAGGTTGAGAGAGCGGTGAATAAAGCATACAGTATCCTGGGCTTTATTAGTAGGGGCATAGAGTACAAGAGCAAGGAAGTTATGTTGAACTTTATAAGATACTAGTTCGGCCTCAGCTGGAGTATTGCATCCAGTTCTGGGCACCGCACTTTAGGAAAGAGGTGAATGCATTGGAGCAAATACAGAAAAGATTCACGAGAATGGTTCCAGGGATTAAGAACTTCCGTTATGAAGATAAATTGGAGAAGTTAGGACTGTTTTCCTTGGAGAAGAGAGGGCTGAGAGGTGATTTGATAGAGGTATTCAAAATCATGAGGGGTCTGGACAGAGTAGATAGAGAGAAACTGTTCCCACTCGTGAAAGGATCAAGAACGAGAGGGCACAGATTTAAAGTATTTGGTAAGAGAAGCAAAAGTGACATGAGGAAAAACATTTTCATGCAGTGAGTGGTTAAGGTCTGGAATGCGCTGCCTGAGAACGTGATGGAGGCAGGTTCAATTGAAGCATTCAAAAGGGAATTAGACAGTTATATGAAAGGGAAGAATGTGCAGGGTTATGGGGAGAAGGCAGGGGAATGGCACTAGATGAATTGCTCATTCAGAGAGCCGGTGCAGACACAATGGGCCGAATGGCCTCCGTCTCCTCTGTAACTATTCCGTGATTTTGTGATTCTGTCTCGAAATGCACGCCCTCTGAAATGGCCTAGCAAATAATAACCGCTACGAAGTCGATAAGGAATGAAACCGGATGGACCACCCAGCACTGACATAGGCACCGGAAGTGACAACGGCAAACCCAGCCCTGTCGACCCTGCAAAATCCTCCTTACTTGATTGAAACAAATAAGATCCTGAGGGGCCTTGACAGGGTGGATGTGGAAAAGATGTTTCCTCTTGTGGGAGAATCTAGAATTAGGGGTCACTGTTTAAAAATAAGGGGTCGCCCATTTCGGACAGAGATGAGGAGAATTTTATTTTTTCAGAGGGTCGAGTGTCTTTGGAATTCTTTTCCTCAAAAGGTAGTGGAAGCAGAGTCTTTGAATATTTTTACAGCAGGGGTAGATAGATTCTTGATAAGTAAGAGGGTGGAAGGTTATCGGGGGTAGGTGGAAATGTGAAGTAATGAGTTCAGTAATCATGAACTTATTGAATGGCGGAGCAGGCTCGAAGGGCTGAGTGGCCTACTCCTGCTCCGAATTCATATGTTCGTATGTATGTATGTTACTAACATCTGGGAGCTTGGTGTCACATAATTTTGTACCAAAATTACGAGAGCTGTCCCACAGACTAGTCAAGCAGCAGCCTGACATAGACATACTCACTGAATCATACGTTATACGCAATGTCCCAGACACCACCATCACCCTTTCTGGGTATATCCTGTCCTGCCGGCAGGACAGATCCACCAGAGGTGGTGGCACAGTGGTATAGAGTCGAGAGTGAGTTTCCCTGGGAGCCCTCAACATTGAGGACCCCGTGAAGGCTCATGGCATCAGGTCAAACATGGGCAAAGAAACCTCCTGCTGATTACCACCTACCGCCCTCCCTCAGCTGATGAATCAGTACTCCTCCAGGTTGATCACCACTTGGAGGAAGCACTGAGGATGTCAAGGGTGCAGAATGTACTCTGGGTGGGGGACTTTAATGTCCATCACCAAGAGTGGCTCGATAACACCACTACTGACCAAGCTGGCTGAGTCCTAAAGGACATAGCTGCTGGACTGGGTCTACGGCAGGTGGTGAGGGAACCAACAAGAGGGAAAAATATACTTAAACTCATCCTCACTAATCTGCCTGCCACAGATGCATCTGTCCATGACAGTATTGGTAGGAGTGACCACAGCACAGTCCTTGTGGAGACAAAGTCCCATCTTCACATTGAGGATACCGTCCCATCGTGTCGTGATAGATTTCGAACAGATCTAGCAATGCAAAACTGGGCATCCATGAGGTGCTGTGGGCCATCAGCAGCAGCAGAATTGTACTCAACCACAATCTATAACCTCATGGCCCGGCATATCCCCCACTCTACCATTACCATCAAGCTGGGGGATCAACTCTGGTTCAATGAAGAGTGCAGGAGGGCATGTCGGGAGCAGCACAGGCATACCTCAGAAGGAGTACTTGCGTGCCAAACAGTGGTAATAGCATGCGATAGACAGAGCTAAGTGATCTCATAACCAAAGGATCAGATCTAAGCTCTGCAGTCCTGCTACATCCAGTCATGAATGGTGGTGGACAATTAAACAACTGGAGGAGGTGGCTCCCCAAATATCCCCATCCTCAATGATGAGGAGCCAACCACATCAGTGCAAAAAAGCATTTGCAACAATCGTCAGCCAGAAGTGTCAAGTGGATGATCCATCTCGGCCTCCTCCTGAAGTCCCCAGCATCACAGATGCCAGTCTTCAGCCAATTTGATTCACTCCACGTGATATCAAGAAACGACTGAAGGCACTGGATACTGCAAAGGCTATGGGCCCTGACAACATTCCAGAAATAGCACTGAAGCCTTGTGCTCCAGAACTTGCCGCGCCCCTAGCCAAACTGTTCCAGTATAGCTACAACACTGGCATCTACCCGGCAATGTGGAAACTTGCCCAGATATGTCCTGTACACACACCAAGGCTCCTTAGACAGCACCTTCCAAACCTGTGACCTCTATCACCTAGAAGGACAAGGGCAGCAGATGCACAGGAACACCACCACCTGTAGGTTCTCCTCCAAGTCACACACCATCCTGACTTGGAACTATATCGCCGTTCCTTCACTGTCACTGGGTCAAAATCCTGGAACTCCCTTCCTAACAGCACTGTGGGTGTACCTACCCCAAATGCGCTGCAGCGGTTCAAGAAGGCAGCTCACCTCCACCTTCTCAAGGACAATTAAGGATGGGCAATAAATGCTGGCCAAGCCAGCGATGCCAACATCCCATGAATGATTTAAAAAAACGTAGGGCTAGAATCAGTCTCAATATACACAAGGATAGAATCAGTCTTGATATACACAGGGATAGAATCAGTCTTGATATACACGGGTATAGAATCAGTCTCAATATACACAAGGATAGAATCAGTCTTGATATACACAGGGATAGAATCAGTCTTGATATACACGGGTATAGAATCAGTCTCAATATACACGGGTATAGAATCAGTCTCAATATACACAAGAATAGAATCAGTTTCGATATACATGGGTATAGAATCAGTCACAATATACACAGGGTTGGACTCAGTCTCGAATTGGATGGCGTAGAAACAGTCCTGAAATATGCAGAGATACAGTCAGTCTCAATATACACATGGATTGAAATCGCCTCGATATGTACTGGGATAGAATCAGTCTCAATATACACTGGGATGGAATCAGTGTCAATATACATTGGGATAGAATCAGTTTCGATATACACAGGGATCAAATCTGTCTTGATATACACAGGGATAGAATCAGTCTGGATATACATGGGTATAGAATCAGTCTTGATATGGAGAGGGGCAGAAACAGTCCTAAAATATGCAGAGATACAATCAGTCTGGATATACACTGGCACAGAGTCACTTTCCATATACACAGTGATATAATCATTCTCAATGTACACAAAAGAGAATCAACCTGATATGCAAAGACATAGAATCAGTCTTGATATACATAGGTTTGGAATCAGTCCCAATATACACAGGGATAGAATCAGACTCCAAATACATCGGGATATAAATCATGAACGCGCTTCCATTTTTAATATTTTGAGGATTTGTTTTGAAAAGACTGTGGAAAACAGCTGAGGAGATGCTGGACTTGTTTATTTTATTAAAAAATGGGTCACTGGAAGGACACTTGGGACTTTGCTTAAAAACAAGCACTTACTGGGAGTCACATGTTTCAAGCTAAGTAAACAGCAGGAGCCTTGTTGGCTATTAGAGTTATTTACAGAGAAGTCACATGAACGGGTTTATGGCTCAGGAGTTTTTGGTTTCATTTTGGACTGTTTCAATGGGCAGTTGGTGTGTATCCTGCTAAGAGAGAAATCACCCAAATCATCCTTTGCCACCTGTGTTGAAAAATCTGAAAATCCAATGTGATAGCTGAACCCACTGACACAGTATTCTCCTGAAAAGCCTGAAAGACTAGTCAATTTCACCTGAACATACCTGCTCCAGAAAGATCCCAGCAACAGAGGCATGTATCTACTGACACCTGTCAATGTGCACCAGGGTGCAGACTGAATATCATCTGGAACGTTTCATAACTTATCCTTTTTTGTTCAAGAACTAACAAGCATTTGGCCAAAGTATTTTGTTTTTTGTAAAGTTGATCTCTGCATAGAAAGCGTCTTTATTTTTCTTTAACCTCTGTGTGTTTGTGTGTTTGTGTGTGTTGGATTATTTAGAAGGGAATATATTTATACTTTCATATTTCAACCTGTGTGTTCATAAGCTTTGCATTTTTATTGAATAAGTCTTGTTTTATAATAAATTAATAATTTTGTTGTTGATTAAAGAAACCTGGTTGGTGGATTTGCATTCTGAAATGGATAGATAAAAGTATATCATTGGCCATATCCATAACTGGTTAAAATATTTTTAAATATTTGTTGTGACCAGTGAAGTAGTGGGACTGGAGCGAGACAGTGCACTCCTCCAAGCTCGGTTGTAACATATAATTGGGGGCTCTTGCAGGATTCGTAATCCATGGACAAATACGAGTGCTGGGACTTGCTGAAGTTAAGGCTAATTAAGATTTTAATGGTGCATTTTGCTACACGTATTGAAAACCAAAATGGCTTTTTCAGTTTCTATGACCTTTCTGGAGAGGGAGGATTTATCCCTTAGTGATTTGTTAAACTTAATCAAGGCTAGGCTAATAATATTGGCAGAAAAGTTGGAGTTAGAGTTAAAAACAGGGTGTAAGAAAGAAGACATAATTGAGGCAATAGCACAGCATTTGAAATTGGAAGAAAGAAAAGCCAATCCAGATGGTAATTCAGTTGAATTAGCTAGAATTCGATTGCAGATGAAGCAGCTTGATCAGGAAAAAGAAATAAGAAAACTTGAACTTGAACAAGAAACACTTCAGAGAGAAGAAAAGGAAAAAGAAAGAGTATTTTAGAATCTGGAACAAGAATGGCAAAGGGAAAGATAAAAGGAATAAGAAGAGAGGCAGGAGAGAAAAAGAGAGCAAGAAAGTATATTCCAATTAAAAAGGCTAGAACTAAAACAAAGGGTGGCCTTGACTCCAGGGAAAGTTCTGATGAGGAAGAATTTGACTCGAACCCAGGACCCAGTGGAGAGCTGTTTAAATTTGTGCAAGCCCTCCCGAATTTTGAGGAAAGGGACGGAGAGGCATTTTTCATTTCTTTTGAAAAGCTAGCTAAATAGATGAGGTGGCTGAAAGAAAATTGGACACTGCTCATGCAAAGCAGGTTGATAGGCAGAGCTCATGAAATTTAAAATAACTTGCCTTTCATTGCAGCAGCTTATTCGGAAGCAGAGAGTGCTGAGCGAGTGATCAGCTGGGAAGGTCAGTTTCAACTTAAACTTAATTTTCCTTTTGTTTTCGGCGGACCAGGGGGCTGCTGGGTAAGTAAAAACCTATATATTTGGGCTGTTTCTGAACCCGAGACACTACACGTGTAGTGTCTCCCACCCGCCCTCCTTCTCTAACCAAAAAAAAAGGACTCGGTGGTGTGTAGATAAGGTAAGTCTTTTTCTATTTCACTTTTTTTTTATCGTGAGATTGGTAAAAACATTTCATTCCTTTTTCATTTATCTAAGTTAAGCTTAAGATTAAAAATGGCAGGAGATCTCAGACCCGTGTTATGCTCATCTTGCTCAATGTGGGAGCTCAGGGACACGGCTGATGTCCCTGACTCCTTCACGTGCAGGAAGTGTGTCCAGCTGCAGCTCTTGTTAGACCGCATGACGGCTCTGGAGCTGTGGATGGACTCACTTTGGAGCATCCGCGATGCTGAGGAGGTCGTGGATAGCACGTTTAGCGAATTGGTCACACCGCAGATTAGGATTGCTGAGGGAGAAAGGGAATGGGTGACCAAAAGGCAGAGAAAGAGCAGGAAGGCAGTGCAGGTGTCCCCTGCAGTCATCTCCCTCCAAAACAGGTATACCGTTTTGGATACTGTTGAGGGAGATGGCTCACCAGGGGAAGGCAGCAGTAGCCAGGTTCATGGCACCGTGGCTGGCTCTGCTGTTCAGAAGGGCGGGAAAAAGAGTGGAAGGGCGATCGTCATAGAGGATTCGATTGTAAGGGGAGTAGATAGGCGGTTCTGTGGTCGAAAACGAGACTCCCGAATGGTATGTTGCCTCCCAGGTGCATGGGTCAGGGATGTCTCAGATCAGCTGCAGAACATTCTGAAGGGGGAGGGTGAACAGCCAGTTGTCGTTGTGCACATAGGCACCAATGATATAGGTAAAAAATGGGATGAGGTCCTACAAGCAGAATTTAGGGAGTTAGGAGCCAAGTTAAAAAGTAGGACCTCAGAGGTAGTAATCTCAGGATTGCTACCAGTGCCACGTGCTAGTCAGAGTAGAAATGAAAGAATAGTCAGGATGAATGCGTGGCTTGAGAGATGGTGCAGGAGGGAGGGGTTCAGATGTTTGGGACATTGGGACCGGTTCTGGGGGAGGTGGGACTATTACAAATTGGACGGTCTACACCTGAGCCGGACAGGAACCAATGTCCTTGGGGGTGCTTTTGCTAACACTGTTGGGGAGGGTTTAAACTAATGTGGCAGGGAGATGGGAACCAAATGAGGAGGTCAGTGGACAGTAAGGAGGTAGTAACTAAAGCCTGTAAGGAACTAGATAATGAAGTCAGCGTGACTAAGGGAAAGAGTAGGCAGGGAGCAGATGACGTACGCAAAGGGACTGGTGGTCTGAGGTGCATTTGTTTTAATGCAAGAAGTGTAGTAGGTAAGGCAGATGAACTTAGGGCTTGGATTAGTGCCTGGGAGGATGATGTTATTGCTATTACTGAGACTTGGTTCAGGGAAGGGCATGATTGGCAACTAAATATCCCAGGATATCGATACTTCAGGTGGGATAGAGAGGGAGGTAAAAGGGGTGGAGGAGTTGCATTACTGGTCAAAGAGGATTCACAGCTGTGCTGAAGGAGGGCACTATGGAGGACTCGGGCAGTGAGGCAATATGGGCAGAACTCAGAAATAGGAAGGGTGCGGTAACAATGTTGGGGCTGTACTACAGGCCTCCCAACAGCGAGCGTGAGATAGAGGTACAAATATGTAAACAGATTATGGAAAGATGTAGGAGCAACAGGGTGGTGGTGATAGGAGATTTTAATTTTCCCAACATTGACTGGGATTCACTTAGTGTTAGAGGTCCAGATGGAGCAGAATTTGTAAGGAGCATCCAGGAGGGTTTTCTAGAGCAGTATGTAAATAGTCCAACTCGGGAAGGGGCCATACTGGACCTGGTGTTGGGGAATGAGCCCGGCCAGGTTGTTGAAGTTTCAGTAGGGGACTACTTTGGGAATAGTGATCACAATTCCGTAAGTTTTAGAATACTCATGGACAAAGACGAGAGTGGTCCTAAAGGAAGAGTGCTAAACTGGGGGAAGGCCAACTCTACCAAAATTCGGCAGGAGCTGGGGAATGTAGATTGGGAGCAGCAGTTTGAAGGTAAATCCACATTTGATATGTGGGAGGCTTTTAAAGAGAGGTTGATTAGCGTGCAGGAGAGACATGTCCCTGTGAAAATGAAGGATAGAAATGGCAAGGTTAGGGAACCATGGATGACAGGTGAAATTGTGAGACTGGCTAAGAGAAAAAAGGTAGCATACATAAGGTCTAGGAGGCTGAAGAAAGATGAAGCTTTGAAAGAATATCGGGAATGTAGGACCAATCTGAAACGAGGAATTAAGAGGGCTAAAAGGGGTCATGAAATAACAGGGTTAAGGAAAATCCCAAAGCCTTTTATTCATATATAAGGAGCAAGAGGGTAACTAGAGAAAGGATTGGCCCACTCAAGGACAAAGGAGGAAAGTTATGCGTGGAGTCAGAGAAAATGGGTGAGATTCTAAACGAGTATTTTGCATCGGTATTCACCGAGGAGAGGGACATGACAGATGTTGAGGTTAGGGACAGATGTTTGATTACTCTAGGTCAAGTCGGCATAAGGAGGGAGGAAGTGTTGGGTATTCTAAAAGGCATTAAGGTGGACAAGTCCCCAGGTCCAGATGGGATCTATCCCAGGTTTCTGAGGGAAGCGAGAGAGGAAATAGCTGGGGCCTTAACAGATATCTTTGCAGCATCCTTAAACACGGGTGAGGCCCCGGAGGACTGGAGAATTGCTAATGTTGTCCCCTTGTTTAAGAAGGGTAGCAGGGAAAATCCAGGTAATTATAGACCGGTGAGCCTGACGTCAGTGGTAGGGAAGCTGCTGGAGAAGATACTGAGGGATAGGATCTATTCCCGTTTGGAAGAAAATGGGCTCATCAGTGATAGGCAACATGGTTTTGTGCAGGGAAGGTCATGTCTTACCAACTTAATAGAATTCTTTGAGGAAGTGACAAAGTTGATTGATGAGGGAAGGGCTGTAAATGTCATATACATGGACTTCAGTAAGGCGTTTGATAAGGTTCCCCATGGTAGGCTGATGGAGAAAGTGAAGTCGCATGGGGTCCAGGGTGTACTAGCTGGATGGATAAAGAACTGGCTGGACAACAGGAGACAGAGAGTAGCAGTGGAAGGGAGTTTCTCAAAATGGAGACGTGTGACCAGTGGTGTTCCACAGGGATCCGTGCTGGGACCACTGTTGTTTGTGATATACATAAATGATTTGGAGGAAAGTATAGGTGGTCTGATTAGCAAGTTTGCAGACGACACTAAGATTGATGGAGTAGCAGATAGTGAAGGGGACTGTCAGAGAATACAGCAGAATGTAGATAGATTGGAGAGTTGGGCAGAGAAATGGCAGATGGAGTTCAATCAGGGCAAATGCGAGGTGATGCATTTTGGAAGATCCAATTCAAGAGTGAACTATACAATAAATGGAAAAGTCCTGGGGAAAATTGATGTCCAGAGAGATTTGGGTGTTCAGGTCCATTGTTCCCTGAAGGTGGCAACGCAGGTCAATAGAGTGGTCAAGAAGGCATACGGCATGCTTTCCTTCATCGGACGGGGTATTGAGTACAAGGGTTGGCAGGTCATGTTACAGTTGTATAAGACTTTGGTTCGGCCACATTTGGAATACTGCGTGCAGTTCTGGTCGCCACATTACCAAAAGGATGTAGATGCTTTGGAGAGGGTGCAGAGGAGGTTCACCAGGATGTTGCCTGGTATGGAGGGTGCTAGCTATGAAGAGAGGTTGAGTAGATTAGGATTATTTTCATTAGAAAGACGGAGGTTGAGGGGGGACCTGATTGAGGTGTACAAAATCATGAGAGGTATAGACAGGGTGGATAGCAAGAAGCTTTTTCCCAGAGTGGGGGATTCAATTACTAGGGGTCACGAGTTCAAAGTGAGAGGGGAAAAGTTTAGGGGGGATATGCGTGGAAAGTTCATTACGCAGAGGGTGGTGGGCGCCTGGAACGCGTTGCCAGCGGAGGTGGTAGACGCGGGCACAATAGCGTCTTTTAAGATGTATCCAGACAGATACATGAATGGGCAGGAAGCAAAGAGATACAGACCCTTAGAAAATAGGCGACATGTTTAGATTAGATTAGATTAGAGATACAGCACTGAAACAGGCCCTTCGGCCCACCGAATCTGTGCCGAACATCAACCACCCATTTATACTAATCCTACACTAATCCCATATTCCTACCAAACATCCCCACCTGTCCCTATATTTCCCTACCACCTACCTATACTATTGACAATTTACAATGGCCAATTTACCTATCAACCTGCAAGTCTTTTGGCTTTGTGGGAGGAAACCGGAGCACCCGGAGAAAACCCACGCAGACACAGGGAGAACTTGCAAACTCCACACAGATAGAGGATCTGGATCGGCGCAGGCTTGGAGGGCCGAAGGGCCTGTTCCTGTGCTGTAATTTTCTTTGTTCTTTGTTCTTTATGCCATGCTTTCTGAGGAGGCTCCTACAGATTATGAGATGGCAAAAAAAATGTTCTTCTCACAGCTTATGAGTTGGTCCCAGAAGCTGACAGGCAGAAATATCGGAACCTCCGGAAACAGCCTGGACACACTTACATAGAATTTGAGAGGGTAAAGAAAATTAACTTTGATCATTGGATTACGGACACTAAAGGTAGAGCCCATGTATGAGAACTTTAGAGAATTAGTTCTCCTGGAGGAGTTTTAAAATTCATCCCCTCCCAGAAGGTTTCAATAGCCAAACAGGCAGCTGAGATGGCGGATGATTACAAGTTTGTTTACAAGCCCAAACCCTTTTTCTGTACCCCCACAAACCTGAGAAGGATAGACGGTGGGAGGGTGAAAATAAGGCAAGTAGCCAGGGAAGAGAAAGGACAGCTGGAAACGCCCTGGGGGGAGGGGGAAGCTCCTCCTCAGGCCTGAAAGGAAGGTGCTGAGGGTGGGAATGAGGTCCAGAGGCCTCAGTGTTTCCATTGTAACAAGGTGGGACACCTTTGTGGGGATTGTTGGAAGTTGCTGGATAAACCCATAGAATTTATTGGGGTACACAAGGCCAATGCAGTGAAAGGGGCCCTGACCAAGAGTACGACAGATCAGGCTATAGCTCTGACTGCAGCTGTAAGGTCAAGCACAAACACCACTGTGAATGCAGGGCTTGTGAATAAGATACCTGAGAGTTATAGGGAATTCTTGTCAAAAGGAAAAGTAACTCCTTATCCCTCAAGTGAGGCAGGTAAACCTATAGTTATAAAAACAAGAATTGCTGGAAATACTCAGCAGGTCTGGCAGCATCTGTGAAGAGAGAAGCAGAGTTAACGTTTCGGGTCAGTGACCCTTCATCAAAAGTATTTTGCTTTTAAACCTATATTTATACTTAGGGATGCAGGAGCCACCCAAACTCTTTTGGTAGAGAAAGACATGACTTCTCCACTAGAGATCACATTGAATGCCAAGGTTTTACTGAATGGTATCAGCGGGGAGTATATACCCATACCTTTGTATTGGGTGTACCTGGCATGTGACCTAATGTCTGGAATGGTAACCGTAGGAGTTGTTCATAGTTTGCCTGAAGACGGAGTTGACCTACCCCTGGGAATAATTTGGCCGGAGTGAAGTAGCAGCTTCTCCAGTAGTCACATAAAGACCAAATGAAGTCAAGGAGACAGAGCAGTTGCAGAAAAGATTCCAGGAATTTTTCCTTCATGTGTAGTGATCCGAGCAATAGCTAAACAAATTCCATCATCAGAGGTCAAATTTGCACTGCAAATGGATATTTGGCGATCTGAAACTTTCTTTGGGGATTTGGATAATCTGAAGGAAATGTTCAGTAAGTCTTAAATAAAAGCAAAATATTGCGGATGCTGGAAATCTGAAATAAAAACAGAAAGTGCTGGAAATACTCAGCAGGTTTGGCAGCATCTGTGGAGAGAGAAGCAGAGTTAACGTTTCAGGTCTGATGAAAGGTCACAAACCTAAAATGTTAACTATGCTTCTGTCTCTCATTCTTTTGTCTGCTACCCAGGATTCATCAAATGGGTGGCAAGTGGTGCAGTGGTTAGCACAGCAGCCTCGCAGCTCCAGAGACCCGGGTTCGGTTCTGTGCAGAGTTTGCAAGTTCTCCCTGTGATTGTGTGGGTTTCCTTCGGGTGCTTCGGTTTCCTCCCACAGCCAAAGACTTGCAGGTTGATAGGTAAATTGGCCATTGTAAAAAAAAGATTGCCCCTAGTGTAGGTAGGGGAAGGTGGGGATGTGAGAGGGAAACAATGGGATTAATGTAAGATTAGTATAAATGGGTGGCTGATGGTCAGCGCAGACTCGGTGGGCCAAAGGGCCTGTTTTGGTGCTGTATCTCTCTATGACTCTAATGAGTCCACTGGCCATAGTCCTTTTGAATTTGTTTATGGACATGAGCTAAGAGGTCCTCTGAAACTAATCAAAGAAAGGTTTTTAGAACAGAGGGACGAACCTTCCGTGTTAGATTATGTATCTGTGTTCTGGGAGCAGCTCACAAGAGTCTGCAAAGTGGCTCAGCAACACCTTAAAGCTTCCCAAACAACCATGCAGAAATGGGCAGACAAGCATGCCAAGACCCGAAATTTCAACCAGGGGATGAAGTGTTAGTATTACCGCCTTTTACAGGGTGAACCGCTGAAAGCATGGTTCACTGGTCCATATAGAGTAGTCAAAAGGATTGGTAAATTATTAATTGATACCCCAGATTGCCAGAAAAAGAATCGGCTGTGTCATATCAATATGTTGAAACAATATCATTGCTGGGAGGAGGATAAGCAAGTACAGGTATGTCAGGTAGTAAAGACAATGAAGAATGAAAGGGATAGTGAGGATGAGGCAGAAGGAGGCCTAGACAATTCCCAAATTGAACCTCCTACTATCTGGCTCGCTAACACTGAATGGTTAGGGAGATTGGACACTATGGTTTCATATTTAGACGCAGAACAATGAGGAGACATAACAAGGCTACTCATAGCATTTAAAGGAGTCTGTAGGAACAAACCAGGATGTACAACCTTAGTCACACATGATGTGGATGTAGGAAAATCCTCTCCTATAAAACAGCATCCTTATCGCTTAGGTCCAGAGAAACAGACCCAGATGAAAGTAGAAATCCAATACATGTTGGAAAAACCACCTAATTGAACCCAGTCAAAGCAGCTGGAGTTCCCCAGTCGTGTTAGTGCCTAAGACCAGCATTGAGTTCTGCTTTGAGTGCACAGAGTGTAAAGTGGGAGTTCAGTGAGGGAGGTGCTCCTTTATTTTTCTACCTTTTTTCTGCTACCAGTAGCTAGCTCTTCCTTCGGTATAGGGGAAGAAGCTGATTGGTGAGTAACTGGTAAGTAATTCTACTTATTCTAATTGCAGTAGTTTTTCTATGTTACAGTATGGCAAATCAACTTGGCCAAGTGGAATGTACATCCTGCAATATGTGGAATGTCATGGACACACCAGGTGTCCTGGACAAACACATCTGCGGAAGTGTCACTGGCTGCAGAAGCTTGAGCTTCGGGTTTCGGAACTTGAACGGTGGCTGGAGTCACTGTTGTGCATTCCCAAGGATGATGACTATGTGGATAGAACGTTTAGGGAGGTGGTCACACCACCATTTAGGAGTATGCAGGCAGATAGAGAATGGGTAACCATCAAGCAGTCTATGAGAACCAGACAGGTAGTGCAGGAGTCCCCTGAGTCTATCTTGCTTGCTAATCAGTTTTTCATTTTGGATATTGGTGAGGGTGATGATTCCTCAGGGGAGTACAACCAGAGCAAAATCCGTGACACCACGGGTGGCTCAGCTGCACAGGAGGGGTGGGAAGAGTGGAACAGTGATAGGGGATTCGATAGTCGGAGGATCAGACAGGCGTTTCTGTTGCCTCCCTGGTGCCAGGGTCAAGGATGTCATGGAGCTGCTGCAGGACATCCTTCTGGGGGATGGTGAACAGCCAGAGGTCATGGTCCACATTGGTACCAATGACATAGGTAGGAAAAGGGATAAGGTTCTGAAAGCAGATTTTAGGGAGTTAGGAAGGAAATTAAAAAGCGGGACCTCAAGAGCAGTAATGTCAGGATTACTCCCAGTGCCACGTGTTAGTTCGCAAAGGAATAGGAGAATTGGTGTAGGAGGGAGGCCTCAGACTTCTGAGGCACTGGGACAGGTTCTGGGGCAGGTGGACCTGAACAAGGTGGATGGGCTAACCTTAACAGGATCGGGACTAATATCTTCACAGGCAGATTTGCTTGTGCTGTTGGGGAGGGTTTAAATGAGCTTGTCAGGGAGATGGGATCCTGAGGGGTAGTTCAAATTGGAAGGAAGAAAAGCTGGTAACAGGAAGTAGAAAAGAAACAAGTGAAGTTAGAAGGCAGGCGAAACAAAGGTAAGCATCAAATAGGCTTAGAATGCAGAATAATGTCAAAAAGACAAGGTTAAGGGCACTTTACCTGAATGCACGCAGCATTCACAACAAGGTAGATGATTTAAAGGCACAAATAGAAGTAAATGGGTATGATCTAATTGCCATTATGGAAACACGGCGACAGGGTGACCAAGACTAGGAAATGAATATTCAAGAATATTTGACATTTAGGAAGGACAGGCAAAAAAGAAAAGGAGGTGGTGTTGCACTGATAATAAGGGATGGGATCAGTATATTAGTAAGGGAGGATCTCAGATTGAAGAACAAAATGTGGAATCTGTTTGGGTGGAGCTAGGAAACAGCAAGGGGCAGCAAACATTGGTAGGAGTTGTTTATAGGCCACCAAACAGTAGTGGTAGTGTGATGCATGGTATTAATCAGGAGATTAGAGAAGCATGTGGCATGGGTAATATAGTAATCATGGATGACTGCAATCTGCATATAGACTGGGTAAACCTAATGAGCACTAATGCTGTGGAGGATGAGCTTCTGGAGTGTGTTAGGGATGGTTTTCTAGAGCAGTATGTTGAGGAACTGACTAGAGAACTGGCTATTTTAGATCTAGTATTACGTAATGAGAAAGAGCTAATTAATAATCCGTTGTAGAAGAACTTTTAGGGATGAGTGACCATAATCTGATAGAATTTTACAATATGTTTGAAAGTGACGAAGTTCAATCTGAAGCCAGGCTGTTAAATTTGAACAAAGGAAATTATGAAGGTATGTGGGACAAATTGGCTGAGGTGGATTGGGAAAATACATTAAAAGATATGACAGTACATAGGCAAGGGACAGTCTTTAAAAAATTATTACATAGTTTACAGCAAATATACATTCCTTCAATGCACAAAAAACCCAAAAGAAAAGTCAGTCAACTGTGGATAACACAGGAAGTTAAGGATTGTATAAGATTAAAAGAAAAGGCCTATAAAGTTTCCAGAAATAGTAGTAAACCTGAGGATTGGGAGGATTTTAGAATACAGCAAAGGAGGAAGAAAACTGATAAAGAAAAGGGGAATAGAATATGAATGTAAGCTAGCAAAAAACATAAAAATGGACTGTAAAAGCTTCTATAGGTACATAAAAAGGAAACTTTTGGGTAAGACAAATGTGGGTCCATTACAGGCAGAGTCAGGAGAATTTATAATGGGGAATAGAGAAATGGTAGAAAAGCTAAATGATTACTTTGTGTCTGTCTTCACTAAGAAAGATACAAGAAATCTCCCAGAATAAGAGATGTATTGGAGAAATTAATGGGGCTGAATGTTGCGAAGTCTCTGGGACCTGATATTTTACATCCCAGAGTGTTGAAAGAGGTAGCTATGGAGATAGTGGATGCATTGGTGATCATCTTCCAAAATTCTACAGATTATGGAATGGTTCCTGCAGATTGGAAGGTAGCAAATATCACCCCACTATTTAAGAAGGGAGGGAGGGAGAAAATAGGGAATTACAGACCTGTTAGCCTTACATCAGTAGTAGGGAGAATGTTAGAATCTATTCTAAAGAATGTGATTAATGGACACTTGGATAATAATGATCTGATTGGGCATAGTCAACATGGATTTATGAATGGGAAATCATGTTTGACAAACCGGTTGGAGTTTTTTGAGGATGTTACAAACAGAATTGATAAAGGGGAATCGGTGGACGTAGTATACTTGGATTTTCAGAAGGCTTTTGATAAAGTTCTCCACAGGAGGTTAGTATGAAAATTAAAGCACATGGGACAGGAGATAATATACTGGCATGAATTAAGGATTGGTTAACAGCCAGAAAACAGAGAGTAGAAATAAACAGGTCATTCTCATGTTGGCAGGCTGTGACTAATGGGGTACCACAGGGGTCAGTGCTTGGGCCCCAGCTGTTCACAATATATGTCAATGATTTGGATGTGGGGACCAAATGTAGTATTTCCAAGTTCACAGATGACGCAAAACTAGGTGGGAAAGTGTGTTGTGAGGAAGATGCAAAGTGGCTTCAAGGGGATATGGACAGACTCAGTGAGTGGGCAAGAACGTGGCAGATGGAATATAATGTGGAAAAATGTGAGGTTATCCACATTGGTAGGAGGAACAGATGTGCAGAGTATTTCTTAAATGGTAAGAGATTAGAAAATGTAGATGTACAAAGGGACGTGGGTGTCCTCGTCAATAAGTCACTAAAAGCTAATATGCAGGTGCAGCAAGCAATTAAGAAGGCTAATGGTAAATTAGCCTTTATCGCAAGAGGATTTGAGTACAGGAACAGTGAAGTCTTGCTTCAATTGTGTAGAACCTTGGTTTAGACTGCACTTGGTGTACTGTGAACAGTTTTGGTCCCTTTACCTTAGGAAGATATTATTGCCATAGAGGGAGTGCAACGAAGGTTCACCAGACTTGTTCCCAGGACGGTGGGACTGTCCTATGAGGAGAGATTGGAGAAACAGAGTCTGTATTCTCTAGAGTTTCGAAGAATGAGAGGCGATCTCATTGAAACCTACAAAATATTTAAAGGGATAGACAGGGTGGATGCAGCTAAGATGTTTCCCCTGGTTGGGGTGTCTAGAACCAGGGGACACAATTGCAAAATAAGGGGGAAGCCACTTAGGACAAGATGAGGAGAAATTTCTTTACTCAGAGTGTTGTGAATCTTTGGAATTCTCTACCCCAGAGGGCTGTGGAAGCTCAGTTATTGAGTATGTTTAAAGCAGAGATTGACAGATTTCTAAATACCAATGACATAAAGGGATATGAGGAAAGTGTGGTGAAACAGACATTGAAGTGGATGATCAGCCATATCATATTTAATGGTGGAGCAGGCTCAATGGGGGGAATGGCCCTACTCCTGCTCCTATGATCCTAAGCCTGATGATTCGACTAGATTTTGCATCAACTACAGAAAGGTTAATGAAATAACAAAGGCAGACTCCTATCCAATTTCTCACTTGGAAGACTGTATTGAGAGAGTGGACATTGTCACGTTTCTTACAAAAATAGATTTGTTAAAGGGATACTGGCAGGTTCCTTTAACACCCTGAGCTAAAGAAATATTGGCCTTTGTCATATCAGACGTTCTTTTCCAATGCTGAGTGATGCCATTTGGACTAAAAAATGCCCCGGTAACTTTCTAGAGTCTAATGAATCAAGTGGTAGCCAGTGTTCCTAACTGTGTGGTTTACCTTGATGATGTGCTGGTATACAGTGACACTTGGAAGGACCACTTGGAACAACTAAAAGCTCTGTTTAGAAAATTACAGTCAGCTGATTTGGTGATCAACCTTGCCAAAAGTGAATTTGCAAAAGTGCGGGTAACCTACCTCGGGTATATAGTAGGGCAAGGACAAATGTTGCCAAGAACAGCAAATGTACAAGCATTGGTAGAGTTCCCTACCCCTAAGACTAAATGAGAAATCATGAGGTTTTTGGAGATGTGTGGTTTCTTCCACAGGTTTGTACCAAATTTCAGCACTATAGCTGCTCCACCGACAGATTTGCTGCAAAAGAAAGCCACGGTAATGTGGTCAGGGGAGTGCCAAGCATCTTTTGAGAGGCTGAAAGTCATATTGATCAATGTTCCAGTGTTGGCTGCCCCAAATTTCACTAAGCCCTTCAAGGTAGCAATTGATGCTAGTGACCTGGGGGTTGGTGCAGTCCTGTTACAAGAAGATGAATTGGGCATAGAAAGGCCAGTGGGATACTTTTCCAAAAAGCAAAATTGAGACCAAAAGAGATATCTTATGGTGGAGAAAGAAACCCTGGGTTTACTACTAGCTCTTAAACATTTTGAAGTATATGTCCACCAAGGCTTCAGGGAGACACTGGTATATACAGATCATAAAAGCAAAATACTGCGGATGCTGGAAATCTGAAATAAAAACAAGAAATGCTGGAATCACTCAGCAGGTCTGGCAGCATCTGTGGAAAGAGAAGCAGAGTTAACGTTTCGGGTCAGTGACCCTTCTTCGGAAAAGAAGGGTCACTGACCCGAAACATTAACTCTGCTTCTCTTTCCACAGATGCTGCCAGACCTGCTGAGTGATTCCAGCATTTCTTGTTTTTATATACAGATCATAAGCCTGGCCTTTGTGGAAAAATTCAGAAACCAGAATGTCAGACTATTTCGATAGAGTTTACTATTGCAGCCCTATCACTTAAAGATTATCAACCTTGTGGGGAAAAGCAATATAATTGCTGATGCTTTGTCTGGAATTTAACTATGTTATTTGAGTATAAAGATGGTACAGGGGAGAACTCTATTAGTTACAGGCAATGAGTGAATGAGAATGAGTGCGTAAATGTGCTTAATACTTTTTTCATATTCTGTTTTTCTTTTGTCCACCCATTATAATGAAACACATTCAAAAATGGAATTTCATTCCTCCAAGGGTGGAGGTGTCATGAACGTGCTTTCATTTTTAATATTTTTTGAGGACTTGTGTTTAAAAGACTGTGGAAAATAGCTGAGGAGATGCTGGATTTTTTTTTAAATGGGTCACTGGAAGGACACTTGGGACTTCACTTAAAAACAAGCACTTTGGCCCACTGAGTCTGTGCTGACCAACAACCACCCATTCATACTAACCCTACATTAATCCCATATTCCCTATCACATCCCCACCTTCCCTCAATTCTCCCACCACCAACCTACACTAGGGGCAATTTATAATGGCCAATTTACCTATCAACCTGCAAGTCTTTGGCTGTGGGAGGAAACCGGAGCACCCGGAGGAAACCCACGCAGTTACAGGGAGAACTTGCAAACTCCGCACAGGCAGTACCCAGAACCAAATCCGGGTCGTTGGAGCTGTGAGGCTGCGGTGCTAACCACTGCGCCACTGTGCCGCCCCATTCTATTATTTAGAAGGGAATATATTTATACTTTCACATTTCAACCTGTGTGTTAATAAGCTTTGCATCTTTATTGAATAAGTCTTGTTTGATAATAAATTAATAATGCTGCTGTTTATTAAAGAAACCTAGTTGGTGGATTTGTATTCTGAAACAAATAGATAAAAGTATATAATTGGCCATATCCAAAACTGGTTAAAATATTTTTAAATATTTGTTGTGACCAGTGGAGTAGTGGGACTGGAAGGAGACAGTGCACTCCTCCAAGCTCAGTCGTAACAATAATCAATCCTGATAGACACAGGGACAGAATCAATCCTGATATACACAGGGACAGAATCAATCCTAATAGACACAGGGATAGAATCAATCCTGATAGACACAGGGACAGAATCAATCCTGATATACACAGGGATAGAATCAATCCTGATATACACAGGGACAGAATTAATCCTGATATACACAGGGACAGAATCAATCCTAATAGACACAGGGACAGAATCAATCCTGATATGTAGAGATAAAAATAAGAAATGCTGGAAATACTCAGCAGGTCTGGCAGCATCTGTGGAGAGAGAAGCAGAGTTAATGTTTCAAGTCAGTGATCTTTCACCCTGAAACGTTAACTCTGCTTCTCTCTCCACAGATGCTGCCAAACCTGCTGAGTATTTCCAGCATTTCTTGTTTTTATTTCAGATTTCCGGCATCTGCAGTATTTTCCTTTTTTTATACTGATATGTAGAGAGATAGACTCAGTCTTGTTATAAATAGGAATACGTCCAGTCTCGATATACACAGATATAGACTAAGTCTTACACAGAAGTAGAATGTGTTTTGATTTACGCAAGGGGACAACCAGTCTTAATAAACGTAGAGATAGTATTAGTATCGATACACACAGGGATAGAATCATTTTTGATGTACGCAGGGATTGAAGCAGTCACGATTTATGAAAGGATAGAATCAGTTCCCATATACACAGGAGAGAATCAATCTCAATATACATAGAGATAGAATCAGTTTCCATATACACAGGAGAGAATCAATCTCAATATACACAGAGATAGAATCAGTTCCCATATACACAGGAGAGAATCAATCTCAATATACATAGAGATAGAATCAGTTTCCATATGCACAGGAGAGAATCAATCTCAATATACATAGAGATAGAATCAGTTCCCATATACACAGGAGAGAATCAAACTCAATATACATAGAGATAGAATCAGTTTCCATATACACAGGAGAGAATCAATCTCAATATACATAGAGATAGAATCAGTTCCCATATACACAGGAGAGAATCAATCTCAATATACACAGAGATAGAATCAGTTCCCATATACACAGGAGAGAATCAATCTCAATATACATAGAGATAGAATCAGTTCCCATATACACAGGAGAGAATCAATCTCAATATACGTAGAGATAGAATCAGTTTCCATATGCACAGGAGAGAATCAATCTCAATATACATAGAGATAGAATCAGTTCCCATATACACAGGAGAGAATCAAACTCAATATACATAGAGATAGAATCAGTTTCCATATACACAGGAGAGAATCAATCTCAATATACATAGAGATAGAATCAGTTCCCATATACACAGGAGAGAATCAATCTCAATATACATAGAGATAGAATCAGTCACGATATACACAGGAGAGAATCAATCTCAATATACATAGAGATAGAATCAGTTCCCATATACACAGGATAGAATCAGTCACGATATACACAGGAGAGAATCAATCTCAATATACATAGAGATAGAATCAGTTCCCATATACACAGGAGAGAATCAATCTCAATATACATAGAGATAGAATCAGTCACGATATACACAGGAGAGAATCAATCTCAATATACATAGAGATAGAATCAGTCACGATATACACAGGACTGGATTTTCAGAGCTCGCCAACGATCTCGGCAGCGAGCTCAAAAAATGTCAACTCACCCATACAGGCCACACGCCAAAGAGCCACCACAATCTCTCGCACGGCAACTCATTTAAATGGCCAGGCAGCCTGCCTCCCCAATCACGTGGAGGGTGGGGTCGTCTGTCACCAGCAATGGCATCAGCTCCCTGTGCACAGGCGCTGGCACCATTTTTACAGGGCAGCCAGCCCCGCCAACACATTTACATTTTTAAAGAAGTAACCACCCCCAAAATTAAATAATTAAATTTATAATGCCCCTTCCCCATCCTTCCAATAACAATTACAGTAACTATTTGCCCTTCCCCTCACAAAAACACTTACCTTTTACATCTGACCTTCTGCTTCCCCCTCCCTGCAAATTGCACAAAGTTTAAAGGTCAACCCTTCACACCATCCCCTTACACCCATTATGTTTATTTGACAACGTTCCTCACCCCCCCACTGAAAATCTTACCTCTTCCCCCCTCCCCACCAGTGTGGTCCCGCGTTTCCCTGGATGGGGATTTGAAGGCTCAGGAATGCCGGCTGATACGCAAAAGATCGCAGCAGGCCCTCAAGATCGTAGGTACGTCTATTTAAATGTATTCATTTTATTAATTTGAATATTTTAATTGCGGTCCCGTTGCCCAGCGGCGGGGAGGCTTCCATGGAGCCTCACTGCCACCAGGAAGATCGTGCCGGGCCCTCAGGACGTCGAGGTCTCTGGTGCGCCTCATCCGGAGCCATCTTCAGGACCTCCCTCCCTCCCGCCACGGAACCCGATGCCTGGGGGAGAACAAAATCCAGCCCACAGGGACAGAGTCAGTCTCCATTTATGGCGGGATATACTTATTCTCCATACACTCCAGAAAATTTGCAGCTTCAATATACTGCGGCATTAGATCAATCTCAATATACCCTGGGTAGAATCAGTGCTGATACACACTGAGATAGAGTCAGTTTCAGTATGGACAGGAATAGAATCAGTCCAATTATACACAGGGAGAGAGTCTGTTTTGATATACACAGAGATACAGTCAAACTCGACATGCACAGGGATAGAATCAGTGCCGATATACACAGGGATGAAATTGGTACCAAAATAAACAGGGACACTATCTGTCTCGATACACACAGGAACAGAGTCAGTCTCAATATACACAGGGATTGAGTCAGTCTCAATATGCACAGAGAAAGCATCAGTCTCCATCTACAAAGTGACAGAATCATTCTCAATATACACAGGGATTGTACCTTTTTTGATATTCAAAGTGACAGAAAGAGATAGAAATAGACTCGATATACAAAGAGTAGAAACTGTGTCAATATACACAGGGATAGAATCAGTCTCAATGTACACAGACAAAGCATCAGTCTCGATATACACATGTATAAAGTCAATCTTGATATAAACAGGCATGGAGTCAGTCTTAATAGACAGAGATATAATCAGTATCTACACCAAGAGAGATTCAATCTCGATATACACAGGGATAGAGTGAGTCTCAATGTACACAGGGATAGATTCAATCTGGATATACAAAGGAGTAGCAACAGCCTCAATATACAAAGGGATAGAATCAGTCTTGATATAAACAGGATATAGAGTCAGTCTCAATATACATAGATATAGAATTATTCTCAATATGCACAGGGATAGAATCAGTAACGTAATACAGAAGGATGGAATTTGTCTCGATATACACTGGGGTACAACCAATCTTAACATACCTAGGGATAGAATCAGTCTCAAAATACACAGGTATAAATCAGTCTTGATATACACAGGGATATAATCTGTCTTGATATACACAGAGAAAGCATCAGTCTCAATATACAGAGGGATAGAGTCAGTCTAGATATACACATGAGTGGAAGGTATTTCAATATACAAAGGGATTGAATCAGTCTCAATATACACAGGTAATCTGTCTTGATATACACAGAGGTAGAATCAGTCTTGTTATAAACAGGGATAAACTTGGTCTCGATATACAGATGCATGGAATCAGTCTTGATATACAGAGATGGAATCAGGCTCAATATACACCGAGAAGGATTCAATCTCGAAATATAAAAGGATAGAATATGTCTTGATATACAAAGAGATAGAATGAGTCTCAATATACACAGGATGTAGAACCCATCTCAGTATACATAGATCTCGACTCAGTCTCAATATACACAGTGATAGAATCAGTCTCGATATACAAAGAGATAGAATCGGTACTGATATACACATAAATTGAATGAGTCTCAATATACACAAGGATAGAATGTGTCTCCATATACACTGGGGTTAAACAGTCTTAATATATGTAGGACACAAAAACAAGAAATGCTGGATTCACTCAGCAGGTCTGGCAGCATCTGTGGAAAGAGAAGCAGAGTTAACGTTTCGGGTCAGTGACCCTTCTTCGGAACCCGAAGAGTTCCGAAGAAGGGTCACTGACCCGAAACGTTAACTCTGCTTCTCTTTCCACAGATGCTGCCAGACCTGCTGAGTGAATCCAGCATTTCTTGTTTTTGTTTCAGATTTCCAGCATCCGCAGTATTTTGCTTTTATTAATATATGTAGGAATAGAATCAGTCTCAATATACACAGGGATAAAGTCGACCTCGATATACACAGGCATGGAATCAGTCCTGATATACAGAGAAGGAATCAATCTCAATATACACTGAGAATGACTCAATCTTGATATACGTCGGGATAAAATCAGTCTTGATATACACTGGAATAGATGAGTCTCGATATACACAGGGAGAGACCCAGTCAAGATATACAAAGGGATAGAATCAATCTCGATATACACATCGATAGAATCAGTGTCAATATACACAGGTAAAGAAGCAATCTCTATGTTGACAGGGATATAGATAACCTAGATGTACACAGGGACAGAATCAATCTCCATTTATGCAGGGATGTACTTATTCTCCATATACATAGAATATAAACAGGATAGAAGCAGCTTCAAAATATTCAGGCATTAAATCAATTTCAGTATACACTGGGTAGAATCAGTCTCAATAAACACAGTGATAGAATCAGTCTTGATATACGTAGGGATAGAATAGGTCCCAATATACATAGGTACACGGTCAATCTTGATATGCACAGGGATAGAATCGGTCCCAATATACAGAGGGACTGAATCAGTCTCGATAAACACAGACAGAATCCATCTCTATGTATACAGAGATAGATTCAGTCTCTATATACGCAGAATTTGAATTAATCTTGATATACACAGGGATCGAATGAATCTCAATGTACACAGGGACACAGTCAGTCTCAATATACATAGGGTTAGAATGAGTCCCAATATACACAGAGATAGAATCAGTCTCAGTATACACAGTGTTTGAATAAATCTCGATGTACACAGAGATAGAATCAGTCCCTGTTTACAAAGGTATTCAATCAGTTTTGATATACACAGTATATAATCAGTCTTGATATACACAAGGATAGAACGTGTCTCGATATACACTGGAATACAAGCTTCTTCTTCTTCTTTGGCCTCCTTATCTCGAGAGACAATGGGTAATCGCCTGGAGGTGGTCAGTGGTTTGTGGAGCAGCGCCTGGAGTGGCTATAAAGGCCAATTCTAGAGTGACAGGCTCTTCCACAGGTGCTACAGAGAAATTTGTTTGTCGGGGCTGTTACACAGTTGGCTCTCCCCTTGAGCCTCTGTCTTTTTTCCTGACAACTACTAAATCTCTTCGACTCGCCACACTTTAGCCCCGCCTTTATGGCTGCCCACCAGCTCTGGCGAACGCTGGCAACTGACTCCCACGACTTGTGATCAATGTCACAGGATTTCATGTCGCATTTGCAGACGTTTACAACCAGCCTTAATATATATAGGGATAGAATCAGTCTCGATACACACAGGAATAGAGTCAGTCTAGAGATACACAGGAGTGGAAACGATCTCAATATACAAGGGGATAGGATCAGTCTGAATATTGTTATGACCAAGTGAGAAAGGTGTCTAGGGATCGTTCTCAGCCTTCACCTCGTCTTATTGTCGCAGTGTTTAATTTTAGACACATTATGTTTTTAGCTCCCCCTTGGTGAATCCTTGTTCATCGCTTTTCAATTATAAGGCAAAGAAATGAGCACAAACAGGCCTTCTTAGGTTTAAAGAAGAAAAGTGAAATTTATTAAAATTTAAACTTAAACTCCAATTTGGTTAACGCCTATGGATACATGCCGCGTCCCTTGCTAGCATGCATACGCAATACGCACATTCAAATACAGACAGAAAAGAGCAGAAGAAAAAAATAAAGAGGTTTGAGGCAATATCAGAAGAGTTTCTTGTTACTGTGCCTTGAGCTCACTGTAGTCCTTTTATAGGTAGTTCTTGCTTGTAGGTAATTCTAGTTTTTCGTTGGGGCCCAGTATTCTTCGTAAACCTTGTTCACTGTAGGAGACTTTTCTCTCTTGGGGTTCCTGTGTCTTCAATAGTTTCTGAAGCTGGTGAGAGCGAGATGAGAGCAGACAGGAGAGAGGTCTTTTCACTCCAGGAGCAAACAGCTTTCTGAGTTCAAACTCTGTGGCCAGTTCAACTTCAAAAAACTCCAACAGCCAGTTAGTCATGTGACTAAACTGGTCTGACCATGTCTGTTTGTGTATTTGGCCATTTTAGCAGTTAACCTGGAATGCTAGCCTCTCCACCTTCAGTATCTGGTAATTAAAAGTCCATTGTGGATTAAATTTGAGTAGGGTGTGGCCCCTTTGTCCTTTCCAAGCACTGTCTGTTACTATGCAAATGTTTTTCCAATCAAGGGCCTGCGGTTTTTTTTGAAAAAAACAATTTCTTTCTTTACTCCAGTGTAACAGTTTAAAAATCGATGTTCATGTGACGAAACTCATGTGTCTCATTCTTGGCAGGTTGGGGCTTGCATGACACCTCCACATCCAGAGGAATGGAATGTAATTTGAAAAACAGCCTCATTTCATTAAAGGGTTTGAGAGAAATATAAGATACAGAAAGAAAAACCATGCATTTCTCTCATTCATTTCCATTCATTCATAACTCAAAAAGCTGATTAAAATTGCCTTTTCTGCATTCCAGGGCTGCTTTAATTTTCCCTTTTTGGCATCCCAGTAACCATGTGGTTCTTTGAGGAAGCTTTTCTTCAGTTTTCCCATTGCCATGACTGCCTAGGGTTTTGTTCCTGTTGAGATCATTTTATTTTCCCCAGGAGAGTTAGTAGTGGCGGGTCTATCCTGAACTCTTTCTCAGTGCTTTCGCCTTTGGGGGATGGGTGGTTCCCTTTTCCACTGATTGTGAGGGAGGATCCTTTGTTGATCTCCCCTTTGCTCTCTGGGACACTCCTACCTGCAGGTATGCATGCAGACTTGACTGCACTCTCCTGTGGCACCACGACTAGGGGAGGCATCACCCTCACGGTTTCTGTGCCCCCTCGAGGTCTCTCTTTGTCTCTGCAGGTTCCTGTAAATGTTGTTAGCAACTCTGGTGGGGTGCTTCTAGTGTCTGCATTTACATAGGAGAATGTGGGGTCTAACCTTTCAAATTTTTCAGGGTTGGCTGACCAGACAGCAAGGGTTTTCATCTGGGATTCCTCCCGGACATCACTTAACCTGCCCCCTTGATCACTTTTTCCCCTTCTCTGTCTAAACTTTTGCCAGTCGTGTGCTTGCCTGTCTCCTTTTGTTCTCAGCAAGGTTCCCTGACAGTTCACCAGCCCTCTGCTGGAGGGTCCTTGTAACACCGGTACAGGACTTAGAGGTGCAGGTTTCACTATAGGTTGGGGTTTCCCCTCAACCTGGCACATGTGGCAACTCCTGCAGTACTCCACCACATCTTTGTGGAGTTTTGGCCAGTCAAACTACTGTCTTATGCGGGCTTTGGTCTTTCGTATACCAGCATGTACAACCACTGTAGTCTCATGGGCCCTTCTTAATATTTCTCCCCAGTATCTCTGTGGCACCACTAACTGGTGAACCACTGACCACTCCTTGCTCTCAGGTCAGTGAGGAGAACTCCATTTTCTTATCAGTACCTCATTCTTTAAATAGTAACAATCAGGGACTCCCTCTGCTTCACTTTCAGACTGGGCAGTCTGTGCTAACTTTCGCAATACTGGGTCGGCTCGCTGAGCCTCAGCTAGGGAAAATCCATTTAATTCATTCCCTGGGTCTCCTAACTTTCCAAAGGAAGTCTCTGGCAGACAGACCTGGTCATCTGCCTGCAGTGTCAATTCAGTCTCCTCAGGGGGAGCTGGTTTGATCATGGCCTGATCCACTACACATTCAGGGAAACTGCAGGGGTCCGTCTCCTGTCACTGTCCTGTCTCTCTGACCTCCTGCGGTCTTTCTTTCACTACTGGGGGGGGGGCTACCACCTTCATCCCCGCCAGATCATTATCTAGGAGCAGGTCAACCCCATCCACAGGCTAACTAGGGACAATCCCTACAGTCACCGATCCCGAAACTAGATCGCACTCCAGGTGCACCTGGTGTACAGGTACAGGCATACACTGCCCTCCAATACCATTCACCACCATTCTGGTATTCACTGCACTCTCTGGGGGAAAGGTCAGGCCTTTTCCCAGTAAAAGGGATCTAGTGGCCCCTGTGTCCCTGAGAATCACTATGGGATTGCTCACCCCACTCGAGGGGTATGGGGTTACTTTTCCTTCAGACAGAAAACCTTCAGGAATCCTATTGAATTTTCCTGCACTTGCAGCCATAAGCTTCCTGGGTCTCACTCTTACTGCAGTTAAAGCCACAGCTTGTTCTGCTGTGCTTTCCATCAGGTTCCCTGCTTCACTGAGCGGGTGTGCCCTGATTAACCCTACAGGTTTTCCCTTTAGTTTCCAGCAGTCAGCTTTTAAATGCCCTGCCTTATTACAATGGAAGCACACAGGTCTCTGGGTCTCACTCTTGCTCACAGCACCTTCCCTTTTGGCTGGAGTAGGGCCCCCTGTGTCTCCTGCTTTCCTTTCTGTCCCAGGACTGCCTGGGCAGAGATCACCTTCCCACCCTTTGTCCTTTTCGGATTTGTGGGGGTGATTAGGAAAGGTTCTCCCCTGGGAAACTGGCTTATAAATTAAAGCAAACTCATCGGCCAGAAAGGCCGCTTGCCGGGCTCCCTGAACTCGTTACTCCTCTGCATGGGTCTTTATTAAGAGTGGGAGAGAGTTTATAAATTTCTCTAACAGAATTACAAAGAAGAACAAAGAACAGTACAGCACAGGAACAGGCCATTCGGCCCTCCAAGCCTGCGCTGATCTTGATGCCTGCCTAAACTAAAACCTTCTGCACTTCCGGGGACCGTATCCCTCTATTCCCATCCTATTCATGTATTTGTCAAAATGCTTCTTAAACGTCGCTATTGTACCTGCTTCTACCACCTCCCCCAGCAGCAAGTTCCAGGCACTCACCACCCTCTGTGTAAAGAACTTGCCTCGCACATCCCCTCTAAACTTTGCCCCTCTCACCTTAAACCTATGTCCCCTAGTAACTGACTCTTCCACCCTGGGAAAAAGCTTCTGACTATCCACTCTGTCCATGCCGCTCATAACTTTGTAAACCTCTATCATGTCACCCCTCCACCTCCGTCGTTCCAGTGAAAACAATCTGAGTTTATCCAACCTCTTCTCATAGCTAATGCCCTCCAGACCAGGCAACATCTTGGTAAACCTCTTCTGTACCCTCTCCAAAGCCTTCTCTGAGATTCTCATAGCTGAGCTGTACTTTAAGTGTCCTTAGCTACTGGTCAAAAGACAGCTGCTTACTTCTTTCATACTCCAGATAAGTTTGAGAAGCTTGCTTTTTGAGGGTTCTAAACCTTTGGCGGTAGGCTTCAGGTACTAATTCATATGCCCCGAGGATAGTACATTTTTGGTCAGTTCATAATTTGATGAACGCTGATCTGGCCACAAGGATTAAACCTCATGGGCTTTTCCGGTTAGCTTACTTTGTAGTAAAAGAGGCCAGGTCTCAGCTGGCCATTTTAGCTGCCTTGCCAGTTTCTCAAAAGGCACCAAAAATACTTCCACATCTTCTTCATTGAATTTTGGAATTAGTTGGGTGAGTTTTAGCAATTTTGTACCCAGTCCTGAATTATGCGCCTCCATATTGGCCATGCTTTCACTGGGGTTACTAGGGTAACTCCCTTTCTTCGCATTCTTTCTGGAATATTTTTTCTCTTTCTCTCTCCTCTCTCTCTCGTTCCTTCTGCTGTCTTTCTCTCTCCCCTGCCTTTCATTTTCTTCACTTTCCTTTTGAAAGGCTCTCTCTTTCCTCAAATTCAAGTTTCCTTTGTTCCAATTGTATCTTTGCTAACAATACCTTATCGGAGTCTGCTTCTAACCCTGATTCTACCTCTACAGATTCAAGGGAAAAATGGTTGTCCATTAGCCTTCGGAGTTCAGACTTCCTCGCCTTGCCACGTACAGTGATCCCGCCCTGCTCAGCCAACTTTTTTTTTGATTGGGAACAATTTGGCTTCCCACTTCCAATTTCTCTCATTTGTCTGTGGGTAAAATTCTGGATGCTAGCACTCAAATTTCTGTTACAATGGATCAGTAAGGTGTCTAGGGGTCTTTCTCAGCCTTCACCTGATCTTATTGTAACAGGGTTTAATTTCAAACACATTATGTTTTAGCTCCCCCTTGGTGAATCCTTGTTCACCACTTTCCAATTATAAGGCAAAGAAATTAGCACAAACAGGCCTTCTTAGGTTTAAAGAAGAAAAGTGAAATTTAATAAAGCTGAAACTGAAACTCTAACTCAGTTAACGCCTATGGATACATGCCGTGCCCCACGCTAGCATGCGTGAAAAGAGCAGAAGAAAAAATAAAGTAGAGAGGTTTGAGGCAATATCAGAAGAGTTTCTTGTTACTGTGCTTCGAGCTCACTGTAGTCCTTTTGTAGGTAGTTCTTGTTTGTAGGTAATTCCGCTTTTCGTTGGGGCCCAGTATTCTTCTTAAACCTTGTTCACTGTAGGAGACTTTTCTATCTTGGGGTTCATGTGTCTACAATGGTTTCCGAAGCTGGTGAGAGCGAGATGAGAGCAGACAGGAGAGAGGTTTTTTCACTCCAGAAGCAAACAGCTTTCTGAGTTCAAATTCTCTGTGGCAAGTGCAAATTAAAAATAGCCAACAGCCAGTTAGCCATATGACTAAACTGATCTGACCATGTCTGTTTGTGTATTTGGCCATCTTAGCAGTTAACCTGGAATGCTAGCCTCTCCACATTCATCGTCTGGTAATTAAAAGTCCATTGTGGATTAAATTGGAGCAGGGAGTGGCTCCTTTGTCCTTTCCAAACATTGTCTGTTACGATGCAAATGTCTTTCCAGTCAAGGGTCTGGTAGTTTTTTTTTTAAAGTTCTTTCTTTACTCCAGTAACAGTTTAAAAATCAATGTTCATGAGATGAAACTCATTCTTGGCAGATTGGGGCCTACATGACAATATACACAGGTAAATAATTAGTCTTGATATAAACAGGGATAAAGTGGATCTCGATATACACAGACATGGAATCAGTCTCAATATACACTGAGAGAGATATTCATTCTCGAAATACAAAGGGATAGAATATGTCTTGATATGCACAGGATATAGAACTTTTCTAGATATACATAGATTTAGAATCAATCTCTATATGCAAATGGATGGAATCAGTCTCTATATACACAGGTAAAGAAGCAGTCTCCATATACACAGGGATATAGTCAGCCTCGATATACACAGGGACACAATCAGTCTCCATTTATTGCAGGGTATACTTATTCTCCTGATACACAGGGTTAGAAGCAGCTTCAAAATACTCAATATACTCAATATACACTGGGTAGAATCAGTCTCAATATACACTGAGATGGAATCAGACTTGATATACACTGGAATAGAATCAAATTGATACATACGGGGATATAATCAGCTTCCATCTACACACAGACAGAGCCATTATCAATATACACAGGGATTGTAGTTGCCTCGATATACACAGTGACAGAATTAGTCCCGATAAACACAGAGATAGAAACAGTCTCGATATACAAAGAGATAGATCTGTCTCAATATACACAAGACAGTCAGTCTCAATATACACAGGAAGAGAATCAATCTCAATGTACACAGAGGTAGAATCAGTCCTGATATACACAGGGATGGAATCAGTTTTGATATACACTGGAATAGAGTCAATCTCGATATACACTGTGATCTTATCATTCTCAATATACACGGGAATTGAATCAGTCCTGATATGCAAAGGCATAGAATTAATCTTGATATACACAGGGATAAAATTGGTCGCAAAATACATGGGGATAGAATCAATCCCAATGTACACAGGAATAGAATCAGTCGCAATATACACAGGGACCAAATCAGTCTTGATGTACACAAGGATAAATTCAGTTCCGATATACGGAGAGATAGAATCAATCAATCTCGACATGCACAGGAACCGAGTCACTCTTGATATACACAGGGACAGATTCGGTCTCGATATACACAATAATAGAATCTGTTTCTATCTACATGAGGATTTAATTAGTCTCAATGTGCACATGGATAGAATCAAACTCGATATACACAGGGATATAAATAGTCTTGATATGCACAATAATAGAATCTTCCTTCATATACACAGACGTAGAATCAGTCTTGTTTTATACAGAGAATAAATCAGTGCGATATACACAGAGGGATCGAATCTGTCTCGATATACACAGAGAACGCATCAGTCTCGATAGACGGGAATTAAATCAGTCTTGATATACACAATGATAAAATCATTTTCAATATACACAGGGATTGTAGCTTCCTCAACATATACAGTGTCAGAATTAGTCTGATAAACTCAAAGATAGAAACAGTCTCAATATACAAAGAGATAGAATCAGTCTCAGCATAAACAGGGATAGAATCAGTCTCCATATAAACAGGGAGAGAATCAATCTCGATGTACACAGAGATAGAATCAGTCCCCATCTGCACAATTACCCTATACCTGTGTATCTTTCTCGATATACACAGTGACAGAATTAGTCCTGATATACTAAGAGATTGAATCAGTCTCGATATGCACTGGGATTGAATCATTCTTTGTATAGTCGAACATAAACCACCCTCACCCTTTCTCATTGGAAAGCTGAGGGAAATGATGTGTATAAAATCAAATTCTTTTGTGTCACTTGTATGGAGACCAGTCAGCGTTCATTTATTTAAAATTTGAAATGTTGGATTTAGTGATTTTGCTGATATTGATTGTTATTACTGCTGCAAAGCTAAACATGTCTCCAAATAACTATTGCAAGTGTTAATTCTCTAATTCACTGAAGAATGCAGCACACACACACACACACACACACACACACACACACACACACACTCACTTACACACACACACACTCACTTACACACACACACGCAGAAACACACTCACATTCACACACTCATACAAACACACACAAACACACACACATGCTCACAAACACAAACACTCACACTCACACCCACAAAAACACTCACAAACACTCTCACACCCACTCAATCACACCCACTCAGAATCACACCCACTCGGAATCACATTCATACACACTCATATCCACACATCTGCACCCACATCCACTCGCACTCTCACACTCACACACCCACTGACACTCACTCAGACACAAACACACACACATTGACACAAACAAACACATACACACACACACTTAAATTCACACACGCTCACATACAGGTATATTCACTCACCAATACACACACACACACATTCATAAACACACTCACACTCATATACAAACTCACACACACTCACCCACTCACACATTCACACTAACACACACTCACTCAACACCCACAAAGCTTGCAGCTCTTGCAACCCTACATTTGCAGAGTATTGAAATCCCATTTACTTACGAAATTTGGGCCCAATGACAGAATGAATCTCGGTTGTAGATTCCCCCGATTTTGATAGTGTCCAGGATGGCGTGGAGTCGTGCAGAAAGAATTTGCTTGAAGAGGTAGAAAAGGGCATCGTCTGCCAAGTTGGCACATGTGAGACAGTTGGTGTGAGGCGGAAAGGTAACGTACCCAGTGCTGTGGGGGTGAGGGAACCAGCTGGAGTCGTTGTGAGGGGTGGGGGGCTGTGACGGGCAGTAGTTGAGTGGATTGTACCCTGGGTACTAACCCTGGGGGTGATTGACATTGTACCCCGGGTGCTGATAGCAATAGTACTGAAGAAGGGATTTGTACCAGTGTACATAGTAGTGGCCTCTGCATGCTTGGGGAAGGAGCTTGGCTTCGAAAGGAAGATGGGATCCTGCCCAATGCGGTTGGACTCCAAGTTATCTGAGGGCACGTAGTCCTTGACCGAACCAACAACAATCCACCTGAGCAGCATCAGACTGAGCCCCAGCCCTATGAACCCAATCAGAAGAGGAACAACACAGAGCCAAGTCTGTTGGCGAGGCCACACGATACAACCACTGCAGTGTAATTCCCTGGATGGTGGAGAGCTCTCCTGCTCTTCTGTCGGATTAGCACCTTCTGAGTCTCCAGAAACAACAGGAAAAACAGGTGGAGCTGAAGAGATGCCTCCCTCACTCATCCTGTAGAGAATGCCGAGCCCTCAACTGCACAGACAGACATCAGGAACACATATCCAAGGGGTCAAAGAATCCAAAAATTAGACAGAGCAATTGCATTTAGAAGAAAATATTCTTTTCTGTCAGCAGCAGGGTTAGTTGGTCAGAGAATATTCATCGACCCAAATGAAACCTTGGTGATACTGGAAGAGATGCTGAGTCAGCTACGGCATAACGCACATCTCTTCTCTCTGCCTGTACAGGGACTCGCCTCTCTCCTTGATTTCTTTCCTCACAGACTCTCCGAGGCCACAGTACACGTTATAGGATTGACACAAAGCATCTTCAAAGCTTGATGGAGCTCGGGCATTCCAATGCGCAAACACACTCACACACACTCACACACACACACACTCACACTCACACACGCTTCTGTACACACACAATCCCCTCTCCTTCTTTCACACTCGAAGCAAGAAGCTTCCGATTCCTGCCCGTCAGGAGCAGCAGAGCAGCATAATGCACCTGTTAATCTCGAGTCGGTATCCAACCCTTGCCCAGCACTTAAGGACACAAGCCAATCCGCTTGCTGGGAGGAAGTACTGGTTGCAGCAGACACAGCAACAGCAGCAGCAGTGCTGCCTGACAATGCATGCTGAAAGCTAGCAATATCCTACAACAAAAAAAAATCACATAGGCAACAAAGGATCGCTCAGAACTGCAAGGTCTTTGAGACTGAAAAGAAAAACACAAAATAGAATAATGTCTATTGAGAGGAGGGCAGAGCGAATTAAAAAAAAAACACGGGTACCTCCCACTAAGCTGATGCAGAAATGGAGGCAGACTGCTCACAGTATAAATAAATGATCCTTTTCCAATTCCCCCAGGAGTTCTGGGCCCACTGCTTCCAGGTTGTTTTTCTTGCAATGCTGGTATGAGTTGGAAATGTTAATTGTGCTGCTGCTTGGTGTGAACATTCAAAAGCATTTTGATAAACCACAGTAGAAAATAAAAGCTGAGGGTTAGTTTGCATGAAGGGGGTGATGTGAATATAGAGAGGGTGAGGAACTCTGCATTTACTGTCTTGTCATGATTAAGAGGCAGAACTCAGTGACAGAGGTATCGTCCTGAAGCCATGCTGTGTATCTGCATCGCATCTCAGTCAAGGACATGAAGAAAAGAAAGCTCAGAGCAGCACAGTGCCTGCATTTAACTAGATCAATGCCAAACTACTGCCTCCTTCAACCTGCTGACTACAACATTAGCTTCCTTTCCCAAGTAATCAATTTAAAATAACTCTTCATTCATTTAATTTTAAACCTGAAATAAATTATCTTCACACTGAAACATATCATCGAGCACAAAGATCACAAGTTTACACCAACCAACCGAGCTGGCTCCTCCCTGCACAGTGAAATAAAACTCCAATGACTTCTAATCCACAGAGAATAACAGATACCTGGGAGAGAGTTATAGGCTGGAATCTAATCGAAGGGTTTGGGGTTTATTTGTGGAGTGCCGTGCCAAGGTGCTGGTGTGCATTCGGGCAGATCCTCTGCTCTTTTTTTCCACACCCAGGAGAGCTGAGCCTGACTGGGAAAGAGACTATGTAAAGTGACTTCACATGGCCTTCCTCATACTGAAATGGGAATTGAACCTGCACTGTTGACATTGTTCTGGACCACATACTAGCCAACTGAGCTACCTGGTCCCCATACATAGATTAATAGATAAGAATTTGAGAAATAGGAGTAGGAGTAAGCCAGTCGGCCCCTTGAGCCTGTTCCATCATTCTATAAGGTCATGGCTGATCTGACTGTGGCCTCAACTCCACTTTCCTGCTCCCCACACTCCCGCCCCCCCCATAATCCTTGACTCCCTTGTAGATCAAAAATCTGTCTAACTCAGCCTTGAATATATTCAAGGACCCAGCCTCCACAGCTCTCTGGGGAAGAGAATTCCAGAGATTAATGACCATCAGAGAAGACATTGCTCCTCATTTCAGTCTTAAATGGGAAACCCCTTATTCTGAAACTGTGCCCCCTAGTTCGAGATTCCCCACAAGGGGAAGCATCCTCTCAGCATCTACCTTGTCTACCTCAAAACCCACGACAAGGGAGGACATAATATTTGCCCCGTTAATTCTGTTTCACTCTCCACAGTTGCTGTCTGAAGTGCTGAGTATTTCCAGCATTTTCTGTTTTTATTTAAACTTCCAGCATCTGCAGTATTTTGCTTTAATTTTAGTGTTTAATTCACTGCCACTTCTCTTCCATGAATAACCTTGAAGAAGTGCTGCTCTTCTCTCCGACGGGATTTCCGTTTATCTCTTTTACTTTTTTACCTTCATTGCTTTCTATTTCCCTTCACGTGATTGATCAGGTATCTAACAAACTCAATTTCACAGCCACATCTCCTTCCTTCGCAACTGTCTCCAGATCCAACTTATTCCATATGGATTCCAACTGAAATTCGAGCCTTCACGTTTTGGATCCACCCACAATTCCAGATATCTCCCACAGATTCAGCGTTCCTCCATACCACTGCTTTCCTGACATCTTTGCTCAATGTTCTGCATTGTCACTGTCACTGCTCCCTTCAGGCCCACTAACTCACTCTATCTCAAAGCTGTTCTGGTTTGCAGTTCCATTTTATAAAAAAATTAATTTCTTCCTTTCGGGTGTCAAGGGTTAAAAGTTTCAACAACTTTAGAATATTGATACCCCTCCTGAGCTTTAGGGAGTGTCAGCCGGCAGTACAGGGAGTGTCTGTCTAAGCGTACAGAGAACATCAGCCTGGGTGTACAGGGAGTGTCAGTCTGGGGATACAGGGACGGTCAGTCCCGGGGTACAGGGAATACCCGTCAGAAGGTACAGCGAGTGTCAGTCTAGGGGGACAGGGAGTTTCAGTCTTTGCGTACAGTGAATGTCAGTCTCAGGGTACAGAGAGTGTTAGCCTTGGGGTAGAGGGCGTGTCAGCCTGGGGGTACAGGATGTGTCAGTCTGAGGGAACAGGGAGTGTTAGTCTGGGGGTACAACGGGAGTCATTCCCAGAGTAAAGGAAGTGCCAGTCTGACTGTAGAGGGAGTGTCAGCCTGGCGGTACAGGGACTGTCAGTCGGGGGATACAGGGAGTGTCAGTCTTTGCGTACAGGGACTGTCAGTCTCAGGGTACAGAGAGTGTTAGTTTGGGGGTACAACGGGAGTCATTCCCAGGGTACAGGGACTGTCAGTCGGGGCATAGAGGGACTGTCAGTCTTTGCGTACAGGGAGTCTCAGTCTCAGAATACAAGGCATGTCATTCTGGCGGTACAGGGAATGTCAGTCTGAGGTTACAGAGATTGTCAGTCTGGGGGTAAGGGGCGTGTCAGTCTCAGGATACGGCGAGTGTCAGTCTTGGGGTACAGGGAGTGTCAGTCTGAGGGTACAGGGAGTGTCAGCTTGGGGGTTTAGGTAGTGTCAGTCTGGGAGTACAATGGGTGTCAGTCTGGGTGTGCAGGAAGTGTCAGTCTGAGGGTACAGTGAGTGTGAGCCTGCGGGTACAGGGGGTGTCAGTCTGGGGGTACAGGAATGACAGCCTGAGCATACAGGCAGTGTCAGCCTGGGGGTACAGCGAATGTCAGTCTGCAGCAACAGCGAGTGTCAGTCTGACGGTACAGGGTGTGTCTGCTTGGGGATACAGCAGTGTCAGTGTGATGTACAGGGACTGTCAGTCTCAGATTACAGGGAGTGTCTGTCTGGAGGTATAGGACGTGTCAGACTAGTGATACAGGGAGTGTCAGTCTGTGTATACAGTGGGTGTCATTCCCAGGATACAGGGAATGTCAGCCTGGGGGAACAAGGAGTGTCAGTCTGATGGTACAGGGCGTGTCTGCCTGGGAATACAGGTGCTGTTATTCTCGGGGTATAGGCGGTGTCAGTTTGAGGGCACAGGGAGTGTCTGTTTGAGGGTACCGGGGTTTTTCTGGGGGTACTGGGAATGACAGCCTGAGCATACAGGGAGTGTCAGCCTGGGGTTCATGGATTGTCACTCTGGGAGAATAAGGAGTGTCAGTCTGGGAGTACAGAGACTGTCAGTCTGAGGGTAGAGGGAGTATCAGTCTGGGGATGCAGGAGTGCCAGTCTGAAGCTACAGCGAGTGTCAGTCTGGAGGTACAGGGAGTGTAAGTCTCAGATTAGCGGGAGTGTCAGTCTGAGAGTACAGCAAGTGTCAGTCTTGGGGTACAGGGAGTGTTTGTCTGCAGGTATAGGAACTATCAGTCTGGCGATACAGGGAATGTCAGTCTGTGCGTACAGAGACTGTCAGTCTGGGGATACAGGGAGTGTCAGTCTGTGCGTACAGAGACTGTCAGTCTGGGGATACGGAGAGGGTCAGCCTGGAAATACAGGGAGAGTCAGTCTAGGGTATAGCAGGTGTCTGTTTGAGGGCACAGGGAGTGTCTGTTTGAACGTATAGGGAGCATCAGTCTGAGGGTTCAGGAGTTTTTCTGGGGGTACAGGGAGTGTCAGCCTGGGGGTTCATGGATTGTCACTCTGGGAGAATAAGGAGTGTCAATCTGGGGGTACAGGGAGTGTCAGTGTGCGGATACAAGGAATGTCTGCCTGGGAGTACAGGGATTGTCAGTCTGGGGATACAGGAGTGTCAGTCTGAAGCTACAGCGAGTGTCATATTGGGGGTACAGGGAGTTTCAGACTCGGGGTACAGGGAATGTCAGTCTGGGGATACAGGGAGTGTCAGTCTCAGATTACTGGGAGCGTCAGTCGGGGGGTACAGGGAGTGTCAGTCTCAGGTTACAGGGATTGTCAGTCTTGGGTATGGCGAGTGTCAGTCTTGGGGTACAGGCAGTGTCAGTCTTGGGGTACAGGGAGTGTCAGTCTGGGGATACAGGGAGTGTCAGTCTTGGGTATGGCGAGTGTCAGTCTTGGGGTACAGGTAGTGTCAGTCTTGGGGTACAGGAGATGTCAATTTGAGGGCACAGGGAGCGTATAGGGAGCCTGAGGGTTCAGAGAGTGTCAGCCAGCGGGTACAGGGGTTTTTCCGGGGGTACAGGGAGTGTCAGCCTGGGGGTACAGGGAGTGTCAGTCTGCCAGTACAAGGAATGTCTGCCTGGGAGTACAGGGAGTGTCAGTATGAGAGCAGAGGGAGTGTCAGTCTGTGCGTACAGGGACTGTCAGTCTCGGGTACAGGGAGTGTCAGTCTGGGGGTACAGCGAATATCAGTCTGGGGCAACAGCAAGTGTCAGTCTGACGGTACAGGGAGTGTCTGCCTGTGGATACAGGGAGTGTCAGTCTGAAGGTACAGGGAGCGTCAGTCTGGGGGTAAAGGGAGTGTCAGTCTGGGGGTACAGGGAGTGTCAGTCTCAGATTACAGGGCTTGTCAGTCTGGAGGTGCATGGAGTGTCAGTCTAGTGATACAGGGAGTGTCAGTCTCAGGTTACAGGGCTTGTCAATCTCAGGTTACAGGGAGTGTCAGTCTGAAGGTACAGCGAGTGTCAGTCTGGGAGTACAGGCAGTGTCAGTCTGGGGATACAGGGACTGTCAGTCTCGGGTACAGCGAACGTCAGTCTGGGACAACAGTGAGTGTCAGTCTGACGGTACAGGGAGCGTCTGCCTGTGGATACAGGGAGTGTCAGTCTGAAGGTACAGGGAGCGTCAGTCTGGGGGTACAGGGATTGTCAGTCTCAGATTACAGGGCATGTCAGAGTGGAGGTACAGGGTATGTCAGTCTCGGGGTACAGGGAGTGTCAGCCTGGGGATACAGGGAGTGTCAGTCTTTGCGTACAGTGGGTGTCATTCCCAGGGTACAGGGAATATCAGCCTGGGATTACAGGGAGTGTCCATCTGGGGGAACGTGCAATGTCAGTCCCAGGGTGTGGAGAGTGTCAGTCTTGGGGTTACAGGGAGTGTCAGTCTCCGGGTATGGAGAGTGTCAGTCTTGGGGTATAGGGAGTATCAGTCATGGGGTACAGGGAGTGTCAGCCTGGGGATACAGGAAGTGTCAGTCTGAGGGTACAGGGACAGTTTGTCTGCAGGTATAGGAACTATCAGTCTGGTGATACAGGTAGTGTCTGTCTGTACGTACAGGGACTGTCAGTCTGGGACCACAGGGAGTGTCAGCCTGGGGATTCAGGGAGTGCCAGTCTAGGGGTATAGGGGGTGTCAATTTGAGGGCACAGGGAGTGTCAGTCTGAGGGTACAGCAGGTGTCAGCCTTGTGGTTTAGGGAGTGTCAGTCTGGGGGTATAATGGGTGTCAGTCTGGGGGTACAGGGAGTGTCTTTCTGAGGGTACAGGGAGTGTGAGCCTGCGGGTAAAGGAGGGTTCATTCCCAGAGTACAGGGAGTGTCAGTCTGGGGGTATATGGAGTGTCGGTCTGAGAAAATAGGGAATGTCTGCCTGGGAGTACAGGGAGTGTCAGTCTGTAGGTATAGGGAATGTCAGTCTGGGGATACAGGGAGCGTCAGTTTGGGGATATAGGGAGTGTCAGTCTTTGCGAACAGGGAGTGTCAGTCTCGGGGTATAGTGAGTGTCAGTCTGGGGGTACAGTGAATGTCAGTCTGGGGCAACAGCGAGCGTCAGTCTGACGGTACAGGGGGTGTTTGCCTGGGAATACAGGGATTATCAATCTAGAGGTACAAGGAGTTTCAGACTAGGGGTACAAGGAGTGTCAGTCTCAGGGTACAGGGGGTGTCAGCCTGGGGGTACATGGCATGTCAGTTTCGGATTACAGGGTGTGTCAGTCTGAAGGTACAGGGTGTGTCTGTCTGGGGATACAGGGACACTCCCTGTACCCTGAGATTGATGGTACAGGGAGTGTCTGCCTGGGGATACAGGACTGTCAGTCTGAAGGTACAGGGAGTGTCATTCTGGGAGTACAGGGAGTGTCAGTCTTGGGGACAGGAAGTGTCAGCCTGTGGGTAGAGGGTGTGTCAGGCTGAGGGTATGGTGGGTTTCAATCTGGGGATACAGGGAGTGTCAGTCTTTGCATACAGGAAGTGTCAGTCTCAGGGTACATGGACTGTCAGACTCGGGGGACAGGGAGTGTCAGTCTGAGGGTACAGGCAGTGTCGCAGGGTTCAGGGAGTGTCAGTCTCGGGGTACAGGGAGTGTAGGTTTCAGGTTACAGGGAGTGTCAGCCTGTGTGTACAGGAAGTGTCAGTCTGAGGTTACAGGGAGTGTCAGTCTGGGGGTACAGGGTGTGTCATTCCCAGGGTACAGCGAATGTCAGTCTCGTGATACAGGGAGTGTCAGTCTTGGGGTACAGCAAGTGTCAGTCTGGTGGTACAGCGAGTGTCGGTCTCAGATTACAGGGTGTGTCAGTCGGGAGGTACAGAGTGTGTCTGTCTGGGGATACAGGACTGTCGGTCTGAAGGTACAGGGGGTGTCATTCTGGGAAGAAAATGTAGCTGGTCTGATTAGTAAGTTTGCAGACGACACAAAGGTTTGTGGAGTTGCGGATAATGATGAGGATTGTCAGAGGATACAGCAGGATATAGATTGGTTGGAGACTTGGGCGGAGAAATGGCAGATGGAGTTTAATCCGGAAAAATGTGAGGTAATGCATTTTGGAAGGTCTAATGCAGGTGGGAGGTATACAGTAAATGGCAGAACCCTTAGGAGTATTGACAGGCAGAGAGATCTGGGCGTACAGGTCCACAGGTCACTGAAAGTGGCAACGCAGGTGGATAAGGTAGTTAAGAAGGCATACGGCATGCTTGCCTTCATCAGTCGGGGCATAGAGTATAAACATTGGCAAGTCATGCTGCAGCTGTACAGAACCTTAGTTAGGCCACACTTAGAATATTGCGTGCAATTCTGGTCTCCACACTACCAGAAGGACGTGGAGGCTTTGGAGAGGGTACAGAGGAGGTTTGCCAGGATCTGGTCTGGAGGGCATTAGCTATGAGGAGAGATTGGAAAAACTCGGAAACAAAAACAAGAAATGCTGGATTCACTCAGCAGGTCTGGCAGCATCTGTGGAAAGAGAAGCAGAGTTAACGTTTCGGGTCAGTGACCCTTCTTCGGAACTCAGTTGATAAAGTTTTCTAGTTCGGGGCGGGAGCAGGAGACGGCACCGATACAGTCATCAATGTACCGGACAAAGAGTTGGGGGAGGGGGCCTGAGTAGGACTGGAACAAAGAATGCTCGACATATCCCACAAAAAGACAGGCATAACTAGGACCCATGCGGGTACCCATAGCGACACCTTTTACTTGAAGGAAATGCATGGAGTTGAAGGAGAAGTTGTTCAATGTGAGAACAAGTTCAGCCAGGCGGAGGAGTGTGTTGGTGGATGGGGACTGGTTGGGCCTCTGTTCCAGGAAGAAGCAGAGCGCCCTCAAACCATCCTGGTGGGGGATGGAGGTGTAGAGCGATTGGACGTCCATAGTGAAGAGGAGGCGGTTGGGACCAGGAAACTGGAAATTGTCAAAATGACGTAGGGCGTCAGAAGAGTCACGGATGTAGGTGGGAAGAGACTGGACCAGCGGAGAAAAGATAGAGTCTAGATAGGAAGAAATAAGTTCAGTGGGGCAGGAGCAGGCTGACACAATGGGTCTGCCGGGACAGTCCCGTTTGTGGATTTTGGGAAGGAGGTAGAAGCGTGCTGTCCGGGGTTGCGGGACTATGAGGTTGGAAGCTGTCGAGGGAAGATCTCCAGAGGAGATGAGGTCAGTGACAGTCCTTTGGACGGTGGCTTGATGTTCGGTGGTGGGGTCATGGTCCAGAGGGAGGTAGGAAGAGGTGTCTGTGAGTTGGCGTTGAGCTTCTGCAAGGTAGAGGTCGGTACGCCATACAACAACAGCACCACCCTTGTTTGCAGCTTTGATGACCGTGTCGGGGTTAGACCTGAGAGAACGGAGTGCCTCAAGTTCAGAGGGGGACAGGTTAGAGTGAGTGAGGGGGGCAGAGAAATTGAGACGATCAATGTTGGAAAAACTCGGATTGTTTTCACTGGAACGACGGAGATGGAGGGGCGACATGATAGAGGTTTACAAAGTTATGAGCGGCATGGACAGAGTGGATAGTCAGAAGCTTTTTCCCAGGGTGGAAGAGTCAGTTACTAGGGGACATAGGTTTAAGGTGCAAGGGGCAAAGTTTAGAGGGGATGTGCGAGGCAAGTTTTTTACACAGAGGGTGGTGAGTGCCTGGAACTTGCTGTTGGGGGAGATGGTGGAAGCAGATACGATAGCGACGTTTAAGAGACATCTTGACAAATATATGAATAGGATGGGAATAGAGGGATATGGGCCCCGGAGGTGCAGAAGGTGTTAGTTTAGGCAGGCATCAAGATCGGCGCAGGCTTGGAGGGCCGAATGGCCTGTTCCTGTGCTGTACTGTTCTTTGTTCTTTGTTCTTTGTCCTTTGAGTGTCAGTCTTTGCGTACAGTGGATGTCATTCCCGGGGTTCAGAGAGCATCAGTCTGAGGTTACAGGGTGTGTCAGTCTGAAGGTACAGCGAGTGTCAGTCTGGTGGTACAGGGAGTGTCAGCCTGAGGGTACAGGGTGTGCCAGGCTAAGCGTATAGTGGGTATCAGTCTGGAGATACAAGGAGTGATAGTCTTTGCATACAGGAAGTGTCTGTCTCGGGGTACAGGGGTGTCAGTCTCGGGGGACAGTGGGTGTCAGTCTGGGGGTACATGGAATGTCAGTCTGACAGTGCAGGAAGTGTCAGCTTGAGGGTACAGGAAGTGTCAGTCTGAGGTTACAGGGAATCTCAGTCTGAGTGTACAGGCAGTGTCTCAGGGTTCAAGGAGTGTCAGTCCCAGGGTACGGAGAGTGTCAGTCTTGGGGTTTCGGGAGTGTCAGTCTCAGGGTACAGGTAGTGTCGGTCTGCAGGTATAGGAAGTGTCAGTCTGGTGATACAGGGAGTGTCAGTCTTTGCGTACAGTGGGTGTCATTCCCGGGGTGCAGGGAGTGTCAGCCTGGGGTTACAGAGAGTGTCAGTCTGGGGGTACAGGGAGTGTCAGTCTGGGGCTGCAGAGGGTGTCATTCCCAGGGTACAGCGAATGTCAGTCTGGTGATACAGGGTGTGTCAGTCTGTGCGTACAGGGAGTGTCAGTCTCAGGGTACAGGGAATGTTAGTCTGACAGTTCAGGGAGTGTCTGTCTGGGGATACAGAGAGTGTCAGTCTGAAGGTACAGAGAGTGTCAGTCTGGGGGTACAGGGAGTTTTAGACTAGGGGTGCAGGGAGTGTCAGTCTGGTAACACAGGGAGTGTCAGTCTGTGTGCACAGGGAGTGTCAGTCTTTGCGTACAGTGGGTGTCATTCCCGGGGTACAGAAAACATCAGTCTGAGGTTACTGGGAGTGTCAGGCTGAAGGTACGGAGAGTGTCAGTCTTGTGGGACAGGGAGTCTCAGTCTAGGGGTACAGGGAGTGTCAGTCTCAGGGTATGGAGAGTGTCAGTCTTGGGGTATAGGGAGTGTCAGCCTGGAGGTACAGGGTGTGTCAGGCTAAGGGTATAGTGGGTTTCAGTCTGGGGATACAGGGAGTGTCAGTCTTTGCGTACAGGAAGTGTCCGTCTCAGGGTACAGGGGGTGTCAGTCTCAGGGGACAGGGAGTGTCAGTCTGGGGGTACAGGGAGTGTCAGTCTGAGGGTACAGGGAGTGTCATCCTAGGGGTACAGGTAATGTCAGTCTGAGGGTACAGGGCATTTCAGCCTGGGGGTATAGTGGGTTTCAGTCTGGGGATACAGGGAGTCTCAGTCTGAGTGTACAGGGAGTGTCAGTCTCGGGGTAAATGGAGTGTCAGTCTGGGCGTACAGGGATTTTCACATCTCCTTCAGTAACCACACTATGATGGGCTCCTTCTCTTGCCCTCCCCGATACCACTTTCCCTGAAAATCTAGGTTTTGAATTCATATCCATAATCCTTCCCTGAAAGAAACATTTCCCATTGATTATGACGGATAAGCCTTCTTGACATGTAATCATCCATGCAAATATGCTTAAACCACCTGAAAGCGTGTGTACATAGGTAAATCAGCTAGCTGCAGGCAGCTAACTAAATAAATGTTGTTAAAAATGCAACCAATCCAGTTAAGAAACTGAGACAATCGATCACCTGCTGAAACTGATGAGGTCAGAAGTGGGATCAGTTCTGGTCAGTCCCTGCTGGAAGGTGAGTGGAAGCTGGGTGATGCTTGGATCAGGATTAAGCCTGGTAATGCTGCCTACAGTAGTGCAATAGCCAGCCAATAATTTTGCGAGCCTCTGCTGATGACCTCACACCTGTGACCCCTGTGACCCCATTATTCTGCAGTCCTCATCAAGAGTCAATGCTTCTTGGAGGTGGGGAGTAAGCTGGGGTGAGGGAACTATACTCCCCTCTGAAACCTTTGGAAGAGAGTGACAGTTACTATCACTCAGAGGAGACAGTACTGCCTATTGCCAACTGTGGATAGTGTTCACAGCACAGAAACTGCCCATTCGGTCCAACTGGTCCATGCTGGTGTTTATGCTTCACATGAGCCTCCTCTCACCTGACTTCATTTCATGCCATCAACATATCCTCTATGACTTACTCCCTCACATACTTATCCAGCTTCTTTTTAAATGCATCTATACTATTCACCGCAACTCCTCCTTGTGGTCGGGAGGTCCACATTCTCACCACTGTTTACATAGAACCACATGGAATTCATCGCACAGAAACAGGCTATTCGGCCCAACCAGTCCATGCTGGTGTTTATGCTCCACTCGAGCCTCCTCCCACATTTCCTTATCTAAGTCTATCAGCATAACCCTTTATTCCCTTCTCCCTCATATGCTTATCTAGCCTCCCCTGAAATGTTTCTATACTATGGACGGCACAGTGGCGCAGTGGTTGGCACCGCAGCCTCACAGCTCCAGCGACCCGGGTTCAATTCTGGGTACTGCCTGTGTGGAGTTTGCAAGTTCTCCCTGTGCCTGCGTGGGTTTCCTCCGGGTGCTCCGGTTTCCTCCCACCGCCAGAAGACTTGCAGGTTGATAGGTAAATTGGCCATTGTAAATTTCCCCTAGTGTAGGTAGGTGGTAGGAGAATGGTGGGGATGTGGTAGGAATATGGGATTAGTGTAGGATTAGTATAAATGGGTGGTTGATGGTTGGCACAGACTCGGTGGGTCAAAGGGCCTGTTTCAGTGCTGTATCTCTAAATAAAAATAAATATTCACTTCAACCACTCTCTGTGGTTCTACATTCTCATCACTCTCTGGGTAAAGATGTGTCTTCTAAATTCCCTAATGCATTTTGTGATCCCTATCTTATATTGATGACCTCTAATTGTGCTCTTCCGCACGAATGTCTCTCCCTGTGTCTACTCTCTCCAACCCTTCCATAATTTTAAAGGCCTCTATGAGGTCACCCTTCAGTTTTCTTATTCCAAGAGAAAACAGGCCCAGCCTCTTCATCCTTTCCTGCAAGTTATAACCCTTCAGTGCTGGTATGCTAGTAAATAATTTTTGCACTTTCACCAGTGCCTCCATATCTTTTATATCTTATGGCAACCAGAACTATAAACAATATTCTAAAAGTGGTCTAACCAAGGGTCGCTACAAGTTTAGTATAACTTTTTTTACTTTTTAATTCTTTTCCTCTAGAAATAAAGTCTAATGCTTGGTTTGCTTTTTTTATGGCCTTGTTAACCTAAAGCGCAACCTTTAGTGATTTGTGTATTTATGCTCCCAGATTCCACTTCTCCTCGACCCCATTTAGATTCTTATTTTCCAAGGAATAAGCAACCTCTTTATCTTTCTCACTATTTATCTATGTTGAAATTAATTTGCCAATTTTATGCCCATTCTGAAAATGTTGTTATAGGAACATATAGGAGCAGGAATAGGCCATTCAGCCCATCGAGCCTGCCCCACCATTCAATATGATCATGACTGATCATCCACTTCAATACCTTTTCCCCACACTATCCCTATATCTTCTTAATATCTTCTTGTAATTTGTTGCAGTTCTCCTCAGTATTGACTAATCCCCACCCCTACCCTTAGTTTGGTGTTATTGCAAATTTAGAAATTGCATTTTTGATTCCAGTCTAAATTATTAATATAAATTGTGAATAATGGATAGGGTAGCAGAGTAGATATATTACTGGACTGGTAATCTTGGACTAATGATCCAGACCCACCAAATACCCATCACATCAGCTGAGAAATATAAATTAAATTAATTAAATAAATCTGGAATAAAAGCTAGAATCAGTAATGGTGACCATGAAACTATTGGATTACATAAAAACCCATGTGGTTCACTAATGTCCTTTAAGGAAGGAAATCTGCTGTCCTTAACTGGTCTGGCCTACAGGTCACCCCCAGACCCACAGCAATGTGGTTAGCTCTTAACTGCCCTCTGAAATGGCTTTAACAAGGCACTCAGTTGCATCAAATTGTTATGGAAAAGTCAAATAAGTATAAAACCAGATGGACCACCCAGCAGTGACATTGTCAAACTCACATATCTTTCAGCCAACATCCCAGATTCCTCTATCACCATCCTTCGATATCAGAAGGACCTATCAGAGGTGGCGACACAGTAATATACAGTCGAGAGTTGCCCTGGGTGTCCTCAACATTGCCTCCAGACCCATGAAGTATCTTGGCATCAGGACAAACATGGGCTCCAGCTGATTACCACCAACCGCCCTCCCTCAGCTGATGACTCAGTACTCCTCTATGTTGAACACCACTTGGAAGAAGCACTGAGGGTAGCAAGGGCACAGAATCTACTCTGTGTGGGGGACTTCAATGTCCATCACCAAGAGTGGCTCGGTAGCACCACGACTGACCAAGCTGGTTGAGTCCGAAAGGACATAGCTGCTAGACTGGGTCTACGGCAGGTGGTGACAGAACCACTACAGGGAAAAAGCTACTTGACCTTGTCCTCATCAACTGACCTGTTGCAAATGCATCTGTCCATGACAGTATCAGGAGGATTGACAACCGCACAATCCTTGCGAAGATGAGGGGCTGGATCTTTTTGTTGCCCTGACGATGGGTTCCGTGGCAGAAGGGGGCTGAAGAATCGGAGCAGCAGCGGCCGCCATGAAACCCAACACTGGGATTGTCGGGCTCGATTTTCCCGGGGGCGGGATAGGCTGACAACAGCCTTCCCACCCAGAGGCCAATTGAGGCCCTTAAGTGGCCTATTTACGGCCACTTAAGGGCCTCTTCCTGCCGCCGCTGGAACCTTACCAGCGGTGGGTAGGAGGGGGAGGGGGTCCTCCGCCGCGCGGATAGGACGCCTTGGAAAACAAATCGCCTTCCCTGTGGGCTTGGGGGAGTGGGCCCTCCTCCGTGGGCAATTTATGGCCCACAGAGGACTCCCACCGGGACCCCCCCCCCCCCCCCAGACTGAATGCCCACTCCCCCAGATCCCCTTGCCAGGGCCTTCTGGACTGGCCTTGGTGATCCCGCCTCACCTAACTCAGTTCCGAGGTTCCAGTGCTGGGCCTGGGTCCAAGCCTCTGCAGAACCAGCAATGGCCACCACTCTCGGTGACACTGCCAATACTACTGAGATGCAGGCCTTGTGATTGGCCGGCAGCTGTTGGGGGCGAGATCCCCATCCCTATTAAGTCTTTAAAGGTCGGGAATCCCACCTCCTTAAGCTTTCACGCCCAAAATACCAGAAGATCGTTCCAGGGGGCTGAAAAATGCAGAGAGGGGGCTTCCCCCACCTTTTCGGCCTGGCAGTGGGAGACCCGCCTCCTGCACAAATCCAGCCCGAGCTCTTCACACTGAGGACATCTTCTAATATGATGTGTGACATTACCACCTTGTTAAATGGGATAGATTCAGAAGAGATATAGCAGCTCAAAACTGGACATCCATGAGGTGCTGTGTGCTATCAACAGCAGCAGAATTGTTTTTAAAGGCCGGGTCAATCAGTAACCTCATGGCCATTACCATTAAGTGGGGGCATCAACCCTGGTTCAACGAGCAGGAGAGCATGCAGGGGAAACACCAGGCATACATTAAAAATTAGTTGTCAACCTGATGAAGCTACAACACAGGACTACAAGCATGCAAATGGTATGTTGTGTTTTATGTAAATACTAAGTTGGTCTTTATTAAAAGAGGAATTTGAGTATAGGAGTAAAGATGTCTTAATGCAATTATATCGAGCCTTGGTGAGACTGCACCTGGAGTATTGTGTGTAGTTTTGGTCTTCTTACCCAAGGAAAGATATACTTGCCATAGAAGGAATGCAACGAAGCTTCACCAAACAAATTCCTGGGATGGAAGGATTGTCCTATGAGGAAAAATTAAACAGAAAGGGCCTTTATTCTCTGGAATTTAGAAGAATGAGAGATGATCTCATTCAAGAAGACAAAATTCTTACAGGGCTCAACAGGGTAGATGCAGTAAGGATGTTTCCCCTGGCCTGGGAGTCTAGAACCAGGGGACATAGTCTCAGAATAAGGGGTAATACATTTAAGACTGAGATGAGGAGGAATTTCTTCACTCAGAGAGTGGTGAATCTTTGGAATTCTCTACTCCAGAGGGCAGGGGTGGCCACAGGAACGTCCTTGTGGGAAGACAATGAAAACTTTCTATAAATAAAGAAAATACTTCACAATCATCGATGATTTGCTAGTTTATAATGACAGACTAGTCATTCCCAGTTCACTTAGATCGGATATCTTGGAATGTCTACATCAAGGCCACATGGGAATAATGAAGTGCAGTGCAAGGGCACAATCATCACTGTGGTAGCCAGGAATATCCAAAGACATTGAAAATGTAATCCAGAACTGCTAGATTAATGCAATAGAAAGACCAGAACAGCATGAACCTCTGTTAACTATTCAATTTCCCACCACACATTGGTAACGTTTAGGTACGGATTTATTCATGTTCAATAGAAAGTCCTACATAATCATCATTGATTATTTCTCAAGATGGATAGATGTGATAAGATTGTATTCAACAACAACAGAAGCAGTTATGAATTCTACAAGACATCTTTGTGTCACATTGTATCCCTGATGAAGTATTGTCAGACAATGGACCACAGTTTGCAAATGAATATTTCACACAGTTTGCCACATTTCACAAGTTCACCACTTTACCCACAGTCGAGGGGTGAAGCAGAAAGAGGTGTAAGAACCATAACATCCCGATTGAAGAAGAATGAAGACCTTCCCACCTCACTTCTAATTTATCAATCGACACCGTTGATGCTTGGACCATTAGCTGCAGAGTTACTGAGGAGCAGGAAGATAAGAACGCAACTTCCTGTGTTGCCTAAAGATTGCTTCCAGGATTGGACGTCTGGAGCTATGAGAGAGTAAGAGACCGGGAAAACTCTTATAGAAGGCAACATACTCGAAATTACAACAAACAATTTTGTGCCAGAGACTTACCGAAACTGAATGAAGGCCAAAGAGTATGGATACATGACTTAGAACGGGAAGGTTCTGTAATCCACAGATATAAAAACTACCTGAAATCGGATGTGGTACACACAACAAAAGGAAACATACATAGAAATAGGAAAAACATTATCCCTATTCCCCAGAAGAAATCGTCAATCATTCATTTGGAAGACCCAGATGACGATGAAGAAACCCAAAACAAACAGAATACTACAATCCTTAGTAAAAATCAACCAGGTCAGCGATCTGGACTTACAAGGAAGACTACTGATCATCCCATTCAGACTAGAACGAGATTGGGGAGAGTCGTGAAACCTCCTAACAGACTAAATCTGTGAAGTCAGAGACTGGGATGAGGGAGAAAGGGTAATAGGTTAAGTCAAGAATGTATATATGTTGAAGAAAATGTCTGATAAAGACTTGGAGGGAGATGTAGTATAAGGACCTGAAAGGATTAATGCTGGAGACACAGAGCAACCCCTCCCACTGTAGTGATTATGATGTAACCGTCACATGGTAATGGACTTTGGGAAGAAGAGAATCAGTAGCTTAAAGGATGTTAGCTACAGAGACTTGAGAAGAGTGTAAATAGAGATGTGTAAATAATAAGTTATTAGTTGACTTTATCCAGACTATGCTACAACTACAACACACAACACATATCAGCCACTAACAGTAAAATCTGGCAGGAGCATCAAGACATTGGACTTGCAGTCTAGTTTCTTCTGTTCCTATTTTACGCACCCCTGCCTCCGCTCCCATCTCAAACGGTGCCTTAGAATTCTGGCCACTATGTCCCCAATTCATGGTCCTGAATTCAAAACTAAAAAGTGAACCACCCCATCATAATTGCACAGTTGTGGTATTTTCCCTACACTATCCATCCTCTCTTGAATGACATTGTAACCCCACTAATGTAACCCCACCATTTAAAAAGGGAGGTAGAGAGAAAGCAGGGAATTATAGACCAGTCAGCCTGACATCGGTAGTGGGGAAAATTCTAGGGTCCATTATCAAAGATTTTATAGCAGAGCACTTGGAGAACAGTGGTAGAATCGGGCAGAGTCAGCATGGATTTACGAAAGGGAAATCATGCTTGACAAATCTATTAGAATTCTTCGAGGATGTAACTAGTAGAGTTGATGAGGGGGAGCCGGTGGATGTGGTTTATTTGGACTTTCAGAAGGCTTTCAACAAAGTCCCACGTAAGAGATTAGGGTGTAAAATTAAAGCGCATGGGATTGGGGGTAGTGTATTGCGATGGATAGAAAATTGGTTGGCAGACAGGAAACAAAGAGTCTTTGTTATAAATGGGTCTTTTTCTGAATGGCAGGCAGTGACTAGTGGGGCACCGCAGGGATCGGTGCTAGGACCCCAGCTATTCACAATATATATTAATGATTTAGATGATGGAACTAAATGTAATATCTCCAAATTTGCAGATGACACAAAACTAGGTGGGAGGGTGAGTTGTGAGGAGGATGCAGAGAGGCTTCAGGGTGATTTGGACAAGTTGAGTGAGTGGGCAAATGCATGGCAGATGCAGTATAATGTGGATAAATGTGAGGTTATCCACTTTGGTAGCAAAAACGGGAAGGCAGATTATTATCTGAACGGCTATAAACTGAGAGAGGGGAATATGCAGCAAGACCTGGGTGTTCTCATACACCAGTTGCTGAAGGTAAGTATGCAGGTGCAACAGGCGGTAAAAAAGGCAAATGGTATGTTGGTCTTCATAGCGAGAGGATTCGAGTACAGGAGCAGGGATGAAATTATACAAGGCCTTGATGAGGCCACACTGGAATATTGTGTGCAGTTTTGGTCTCCTTATCTGAGGAAGGATGTTCTTGCTATCGAGGGAGTGCAGCGAAGGTTTACCAGCCTGATTCCTGGGCTGGCGGGACTGACGTATGACGAGAGATTGAGTCGGTTAGGATTATATTTGCTGGAGTACAGAAGAGTGAGGGGGGATCTCATAGAAACCTAGAAATTTTTAACAGGACTTGACAGGGTAGATGCAGGAAGGATGTTCCCGATGGTGGGGGAGTCCAGAACCAGGGGTCATAGTCTAAGGATACGGGGTAAACCTTTCAGGACTGAGATGAGGAGAAATTTCTTCACCCAGAGAGTGGTGAGCCTGTGGAATTCACCACCACAGAAAGCAGTTGAGGCCAAAACATTGTATGTTTCCAAGAAGGAGTTAGATATAGCTCTTGGGTCTGAAGGGATCAAAGGATATGGGGCGAAAGCAGGAACAGATTACTGAGTTGGATGATCAGCCATGATCATAATGAATGGCGGAGCAGGCTCAAAGGGCCGAATGGCCTACTTCTGCTCCTATTTTCTATGTTTCTATTGCTAAACACCAAATCATGGCAAGTTTAGAATTGTACTGAGGCATTAAACTGAGTTCCCATCTTCTCTCTTAGGTGAACATAAAGAATCCCATGGCACTATTTGAGCTCGGGGCTTTAAGAATTTTCTTATTTTCCTAATTACTCAGTTATCAAATAGCCAATGTAGTACAAATCCAAGCTGACCCTGAGCTCAATGGCTGCTGAGGTAATAGGTAAGGTCATTATCATAGAATCATTGAATGGTTACAGCGCAGAAGGCAGCCATTCAACCCTTCGTGTCTGTGCTGGCTCTCTGCAAGAGCAACTAAGCTAATCCCACTCCCCTGGCTTTTCCTTATAGACCTGCAAATTTTTTCTGTTCAGGAAATTATCCAGTTCTCTTTTGGAAGCCAGGATTGAATCTTCCTCCACCACACTCTCAGACAGTGCATTCCAGATCCTAAACACTCGCTGAACCTGCCTCCACCACACTCTCAGACAGTGCATTCCAGATCCTAAACACTCGCTGAACCTGCCTCCACCACACTCTCAGACAGTGCATTCCACATCCTAAACACTCACTGAACCTGCCTCCACCACACTCTCAGACAGTGCATTCCAGATCCTAAACACTCACTGAACCTGCCTCCACCACACTCTCAGACAGTGCATTCCAGATCCTAAACACTCACTGAACCTGCCTCCACCACACTCTCAGACAGTGCATTCCAGATCCTAAACACACACTGAACCTGCCTCCACCACACTCTCAGACAGTGCATTCCAGATCCTAAACACACACTGAACCTGCCTCCACCACACTCTCAGACAGTGCATTCCAGATCCTAAACACTCGCTGAACCTGCCTCCACCACACTCTCAGACAGTGCATTCCACATCCTAAACACTCACTGAACCTGCCTCCACCACACTCTCAGACAGTGCATTCCAGATCCTAAACACTCGCTGAACCTGCCTCCACCACACTCTCAGACATTGCATTCCAGATCCTAAACACTCATTGAACCTGCCTCCACCACACTCTCAGACAGTGCATTCCACATCCTAAACACTCACTGAACCTGCCTCCACCGCACTCTCAGGCAATGCATTCCAGATCCTAAACACACAGTGAACCTGCCTCCACCGCATTCTCAGACAGTGCACTCCAGATCCTAAACACTCACTGAACCTGCCTCCACCGCACTCTCAGACAGTGCATTCCAGATCCTAATCACTCACTGAACCTGCCTCCACCGCACTCTCAGACAGTGCACTCCAGATCCTAAACACTCACTGAACCTGCCTCCACCGCACTCTCAGACAGTGCATTCCAGATCCTAATCACTCACTGAACCTGCCTCCACCGCACTCTCAGACAGTGCATTCCACATCCTAAACACTCACTGAACCTGCCTCCACCACACTCTCAGACAGTGCATTCCAGATCCTAAACACTCACTGAACCTGCCTCCACCACACTCTCAGACAGTGCATTCCAGATCCTAAACACTCACTGAACCTGCCTCCACCACACTCTCAGACAGTGCATTCCATATCCTAAACACTCGCTGCATAAAAAGGTTTTTCCTCATTTCCACCTTTGGTTCTTTTGATCATCACCTTAAATCAGTGTCCCCTGGTTCTCGACCCTTCCATTAATGGGAACAGTTTCTCCCTATCTACCCTGTCCAGACCCCTCATGATTTTGAACACCTCTATCAAATCTTCACTCAACCATCTCTTCGCTAAGGAGAACAACCCCAGCTTCACCAATCTATCCACATAACTGAAGCCCTTATGGAAAGATGTAGGAGCAACAGGGTGGTGGTGATAGGAGATTTTAATTTTCCCAACATTGACTGGGATTCACTTCGTGTTAGAGGCCTAGATGGAGCAGAATTTGTAAGGAGCATCCAGGAGGGTTTTCTAGAGCAGTATGTAAATAGTCCAACTTGGGAAAGGGCCATACTGGACCTGGTGTTGGGGAATGAGCCCGGCCAGGTGGTTGACGTTTCAGTAGGGGACTACTTTGGGAATAGTGATCACAATTCCGTAAGTTTTAGAATACTCATGGACAAAGATGAGAGTGGTCCGAAAGGAAGAGTGCTAAATTGGGGGAAGGCCAACTCAACCAAAATTTGGCAGGAGCTGGGGAATGTAGATTGGGAGCAGCTGTTTGAAGGTAAATCCACATTTGATATGTGGGAGGCTTTTAAAGAGAGGTTGATTAGCGTGCAGGAGAGACATGTTCCTGTGAAAATGAGGGATAGAAATGGCAAGATTAGGGAACCATGGATAACAGGTGAAATTGTGAGACTAGCTAAGAGGAAAAAGAAAGCATACATAAGGTCTAGGAGGCTGAAGAAAGATGAAGCTTTGAAAGAATATCGGGAATGTAGGACCAATCTGAAACGAGGAATTAAGGGGGCTAAAAGGGGTCATGAAATATCTTTAGCAAACAGGGTTAAGGAAAATCCCAAAGCCTTTTATTCATATATAAGGAGCAAGAGGGTAACGAGAGAAAGGATTGGCCCACTCAAGGACAAAGGAGGAAAGTTATGCGTGGAGTCAGAGAAAATGGGTGAGATTCTAAACGAGTACTTTGCATCGGTATTCACCGAGGAGAGGGACATGACAGATGTTGAGGTTAGGGACAGATGTTTGATTACTCTAGGTCAAGTCGGCATAAGGAGGGAGGAAGTGTTGGGTATTCTAAAAGGCATTAAGGTGGACAAGTCCCCAGGTCCAGATGGGATCTATCCCAGGTTTCTGAGGGAAGCGAGAGAGGAAATAGCTGGGGCCTTAACAGATATCTTTGCAGCATCCTTAAACACGGGTGAGGTCCCGGAGGGCTGGAGAATTGCTAATGTTGTCCCCTTGTTTAAGAAGGGTAGCAGGGAAAATCCAGGTAATTATAGACCGGTGAGCCTGACGTCAGTGGTAGGGAAGCTGCTGGAGAAGATACTGAGGGATAGGATCTATTCCCATTTGGAAGAAAATGGGCTTATCAGTGATAGGCAACATGGTTTTGTGCAGGGAAGGTCATGTCTTACCAACTTAATAGAATTCTTTGAGGAAGTGACAAAGTTGATTGATGAGGGAAGGGCTGTAGATGTCATATACATGGACTTCAGTAAGGCGTTTGATAAGGTTCCCCATGGTAGGCTGATGGAGAAAGTGAAGTCGCATGGGGTCCAGGGTGCACTAGCTAGATGGATAAAGAACTGGCTGGGCAACAGGAGACAGAGAGTAGCAGTGGAAGGGAGTTTCTCAAAATGGAGACGTGCGACCAGTGGTGTTCCACAGGGATCCGTGCTGGGACCACTGTTGTTTGTGATATGTTTAGTTTAGAGATACAGCACTGAAACAGGCCCTTCGGCCCACCGAGTCTGTGCCGACTATCAACCACCCATTTATACTAATCCTACACTAATCCCATATTCCTACTACATCCCCAACTGTCCCTATATTTCCCTACCACCTACCTATACTAGGGGCAATTTATAATGGCCAATCTACCTACCAAATTGCAAGTCTTTTGGCTGTGGGAGGAAACCGGAGCACACGCAGAAAACCCACGCAGACACAGGGAGAACTTACAAACTCCACACAGGCAGTACCCAGGCAGTACATAAATGATTTGGAGGAAAGTATAGGTGGTCTGATTAGCAAGTTTGCAGACGACACTAAGATTGGTGGAGTAGCAGATAGTGAAAGGGACTGTCAGAGAATACAGCAGAATATAAATAGATTGGAGAGTTGGGCAGAGAAATGGCAGATGGAGTTCAATCAGGGCAAATGCGAGGTGATGCATTTTGGAAGATCCAATTCAAGAGTGAACTATACAGTAAATGGAAAAGTCCTGGGGAAAATTGATGTGCAGAGAGATTTGGGTGTTCAGGTCCATTGTTCCCTGAAGGTGGCAACGCAGGTCAATCGAGTGGTCAAGAAGGCATACGGCATGCTTTCCTTCATCGGACGGGGTATTGAGTACAAGGGTTGGCAGGTCATGTTACAGTTGTATAAGACTTTGGTTCGGCCACATTTGGAATACTGCGTGCAGTTCTGGTTGCCACATTACCAAAAGGATGTAGATGCTTTGGAGAGGGTGCAGAGGAGGTTCACCAGGATGTTGCCTGGTATGGAGGGTGCTAGCTATGAAGAGAGGTTGAGTAGATTAGGATTATTTTCATTAGAAAGACGGAGGTTGAGGGGGGACCTGATTGAGGTGTACAAAATCATGAGAGGTATAGACAGGGTGGATAGCAAGAAGCTTTTTCCCAGAGTGGGGGATTCAATTACTAGGGGTCACGAGTTCAAAGTGAGAGGGGAAAAGTTTAGGGGGGATATGCGTGGAAAGTTCTTTACGCAGAGGGTGGTGGGTGCCTGGAACGCGTTGCCAGCGGAGGTGGTAGACGCGGGCACGATAGCGTCTTTTAAGATGTATCTAGACAGATACATGAATGGGCAGGAAGCAAAGAGATACAGACCCTTAGAAAATAGGCGACCTGTTTAGATAGAGGATCTGGATCGGTGCAGGCTTGGAGGGCCGAAGGGCCTGTTCCTGTGCTGTAATTTTCTTTGTTCTCTTTGTTCTTTGTTCCTTCATCCCTGGAACCATTCTCGTCAATTTTTTCTGCACCTTCTCTGGTAGCTTCACATTCTTCCTAAACTGTGGTGCCCAGAACTGGACACAATACTCCAGTTGAGGCAAATCAGTGTTTTATACAGGTTTATCATAACTTGCTTGTTTATATACTCTATGGTCCTGTTTATAAAGCCCAGAATCCCATCTGCCTTATTAACTGCTTTCTTAACCTGCCGAGACTCTTTCAACGATCTGTGCACATATACCCGCAGGTCCTTTGGAGAGGGTACACAAGAGGTTTACCAGGATGTTGCCTGGTCTGGAGGGTATTAGCTATGAGGGGAGATTTGATAAACTCGGATTGTTTTCACTGGAACGACGGAGGTGGAGGGGTGACATGATAGAGGTTTACAAAGTTATAAGTGTCATGGACAGAGTGGATAGTCAGAAGCTTTTTCCCAGGGTGGAAGAGTCATTTACCAGGGAACATAAGTTTCAGGGCAAAGTTTAGAGGGGATGTGCGAGGCAAGTTCTTTACACAGAGGGTGGTGAGTGCCTGGAACTTGCTGCTGGGGGAGGTGGTGGAAGCAGGTACAATAGCGATGTTTAAGAGGTATCTTGACAAATACATGAATAGGAAGGGAATAGAGGGATACGGTCCTCGGAAATGCAGAAGGTTTTAGTTTAGACAGGCATCAAGATCGGCGCAGGCTTGGCGGGCCGAATGGCCTGTTCCTGTGCTGTACTGTTCTTTGTTCTTTGTTCTTTGTCCCTCTGCTCCTGTACCCCCTTTAGAATTGTATCCTTTAGTTTATATTGCCTCTCCTCATACTTCCAAAATGTATCACGTCACACTTTACTGCATTAAATTTCATCTGCTATGTATCTGCCCATTCCAATAGCCTGTCTCTGTCCTCTTGAAGTCTATTAGGATCCTTCACACAATTCACAATACTTCCAAGTTATGGGTTATCTGCAAATTTTGAAATTGTGCCCTGAACACCCAAGTCTCGGTCAATGTATCAGGAAAAGCAGTGATTTTAGTACCGTCCCCAGGGAACCTAACTGTATACCTTCCACCTCTATTCAAGAATAGAGAATGACAAAAAAAAGGAAACTATAGGCCATTTAGCCTCACATCTGTAATAGGGAAATGCTAGAATCCATTATTAAGGAGGTTTGAGCAGGACATTTAGAAAATCATAATACAATCAGGCAGAGTCAACATGGTTTTGTGAAAGGGAAATCATATTTGACTAATTTATTCGAGTGCTTTGAAGAAGTAACAAGCAATGTGGATAAAGGGAACCTGTAGATGTGGTGTACTTGGATTTCCAAAAGGTGTTTGATAAGGTGCCACATCAAAGCTTACTCCACAAAATAAGAGTTCATGGTGTAGGGGGTAATGTATCAGCATGGATAGAGGATTGGTTAGCAAACAGGAAGCAGAAAGTAGGGATAAATGTGTAATTTTCAGGTTGGCAAGCTGTTACTAGTGGAGTGCCAGAGGGATCAATACAGGGACCTTCACTATTTACAATATATATTGTACATGGATGATGGGACCGAATGTATGGTCGCTAAATTTGCTAATGACACAAAGATAGGTAGGAAAGTAAGCTGTCAAGAGGGTAAAGAGTCGACAAAGAGATTTAGATAGGTTAAGTGAGTGGGCAAAAATTTGGCAGATGGAGTATAATGTGGGAAAATGTGAACTTGTCCACTTTAGCAGGAAGAATAGAAAAGCAGTATATTATTTTGAACGGAGAAGACTGCAGAATGCTGTGATACAGAGGGAACTGGGGGTCCTGGTACATGAATCACAAAAAGTTAGTATACAGTTCAGCAAGTGATTAGGAAGGCAAATGAAATGTTGGTGTTTATTGCAAGGAGAATCGAGTATAAAAGTAGGGAAGATTTACTGCAGCTGTACAGGACCTTGGTGAGACCACATCTGGAGTACTGTGTACAGTTTTGGCCTCCTTACTTAAGAAAGGATATAATTGCATTAAAGGCAGTTCAGAGCAGGTTCATTTGACTGATTCCTGGGATGAAGGGTTATCTTATGATGAAAGGTTGAACAGGTTCAGCCTAAAACCATTGGAGTTTAGAAGAATGAGAGGCGATCTTATTGAAATGTATTGAAGGCGTATGGCATGCTTGCCTTCATCGGCCAAGGCATTGAGTACGAGAGTTGGGACGTCATGTTACAGTTGTACAGAACATTCGTTAGGCCACATTTGGAGTACTGTGTGCAGTTCTGGTCGCCGCACCACAGGAAAGATGTGATTAAGCTAGAGAGGGTGCAGAAAAGATTCACAAGGATGTTGCCTGGTTTAGAGGGCTTGAGTCATAAATAGAGATTGGATAGGCTGGGTCTGCTTTCCCTGGACCGAAGGAGGCTGAGAGGAGACATGATAGAGGTATATAAAATTATGAGAGGCGTAGATAGGGTAGATAGCCAGAGTCTGTTTCCCATGGTAGGGGTGACTAAAACTAGAGGGCATAGATTTAAGGTGAGAGGGAGGAGGTTTAAAGGGGATCAAAGGGGTAAATTTTTCACACAAAGAATACTGGGTATCTGGAATGAGCTGCCTGAGGAGGTGGTGGAGGCAGGAACTGTAGCGACATTTAAGAGGCATCTGGACAGGTACTTGAATGAGCAAGGCATAGAGGGATATGGAATTAATGCAGGCAGGTGGGATTAGTATAGATAGGCATTATGGTCAGCCTGGACGCGGTGGGCCGAAGGGCCTGTTTCTATGCTGTACAACTCTATGACTCTATGAAACATAAGATCCTGAGGGGACTTGATAGAGTGGATGTTGAGAGGATATTTCCCCTTATGGGGGAGTCTGGAACTGGGGATATAGTTTAAAAATTAGGGGTCTCCAATTTAAGATGGAGATGAGGAGAATTTCTTTTCTCTGAGGGTCGTTAGTCTGTGGAATTCTCTTTTCCAGAGAGCAGTGGAGGCTGGGTCATTGAATATATTCAAGGCTGAGTTAGACAGATTTTTGATAGACAAGGGAATTGAGGGTCCTGGAGGGCAGGCAGAAAAATGGAGTTTAGACCACAATCAGATCAGCCATGATCTTATCGTATGGCAGAGCAGGCTCGAGGAGCCGAATGGCCTACTCCTGCCCCTAATTCTTGTGTTTTTGTGTTCTTCTAGTCCAAAAAACAACTGTTCACCATTACCCTCTGTTTTCTGTCGCTCAGCCAATTTCCTATTCATGCTGCTACTGTCCCTTTTATTCCATGAGTGAAGCACAAATCAACCACTGTTCCTGGTCACAGTCTCGTGGCTCCTGCAGAAAATTGCATGCACGGATGCTGTTTATGGCTGGATCAGCCTGCATCTACCTGGATTGGGTTGGATCGGCATCATGCATGGACCTGATGGCTTCATCTATTTGATTAGCCTGTGAGCATTCACTGTAAAGGCCTGCTACCTGACCCGTACCCGATGGGACTCGAAGACACGTGTCGGGTTCTGGTCGGGTGGGTTTGTACTTCCGGGTCTGGCATTCGGGCTCGGGTCGGGCCGAGTCGGACATGCTCTATCGCAGGTAAGTGGCTCCACTGTTAATTTAATTTTTGGACCAGAAAGGTGGTTTCTTTACAGTTATTTTAAGCTTGTGCAGATCAGCAATAAAGTGAAAAACGGATGGTAAGTTAACCGATGGTGTGGTTGGGTCGGGCACAGGAAAAAAATGAAAGGACTCGGGCTGGATTGGGCTCGGGTCAGATATGGTTCTGTCGGGCTCGGGTCGGGTTTTTTTTGCAGGCCCAAGCAGGCCTTTAATTCACTGTGTGAGCCAATGGACTGTGAGGTATTGATACATTCAGGGGAGGAGGAAAAGAAATGGAGTAGTATTTGTTGAGTCTTCTTGTAAGATGATGGATGTCAGGAGATGGAGGGACAGTTGGGAGACAGTAGGACGCGGCTGGAGATGGTGGAATTTGTCGGGAGAGGGTGGGACGTGTCGGGAGAGGGTGGGACGTGTCGGGAGAGGGTGGGACGTGTCAAGAGAGGGTGGGACGTGTCGGGAGAGGGTGGGACGTGTCGGGAGAGGGTGGGACGTGTCAAGAGAGGGTGGGACGTGTCGGGAAAGGGTGGGACGTGTCGGGAGAGGGTGGGACGTGTCAAGAGAGGGTGGGACGTGTCGGGAGAGGGTGGGACGTGTCGGGAGAGGGTGGGACAGTCATCTGCTGTTTGACTGCAACATTTTAATTTTTAGACTTTGCTCCCAGCTGTCTCAACCTGATGACTTGCACCATCTTCTGGAGAAATATGGCAGTGCAGCAACTCCCATTTCATTCATTGGTGTCATCTTCTTCCCAGAAGATTGACTGTCATGGATCTCTACCTCTGTCTGTCCTGTGCTGAACTTACACATTCTGTATAGGTCAACTGCATCCATCCATTATATCTGCCATCTATTTCCTCTCCTACGTTTTCTGTCGATCTTTCCTTCCAATAATTGTCTCTGTCGACCTTCTGCACTAACAATGTGACCGAAGTATTCAATCTTTCTCTCTTTGATGTTATGCACTAATTTCCTCTTTTCGCCAGCCATTTCCAGCACTTCCTCATTAGTCTTTCTATTTGTGTAGGATATGAGGAACATTCTCCGATATGTCCACATCTCGAATGCATTCAGTTTATCAATAGTCTCTTTGTTTGTTGTCCATGTCTCTGAGGCATATAACATAGATGACGAAATGTAGCACCTCAGCGTTCTTTTCCTAAGATTCAGGGTCAGTTTCTTTGATATTAACAAGTCCTTCATTCTGACAAAACTGGTCTTGGCTATCTTAATTCTCCTTCGGATCTCACAGTCAGATCTCTCCTCATCTGTGACATGCTGCCCAAGGTATTTGAACCTTTTCACTTGTTCCAGGACTTGTCCATTTACTTCAATTTTCACCACTGCTTATCACCATTGTCTTGGTTTTCTTCACATTCATTCTTAATCCATATTCCACACTCCTGGCATTCACTTTGTTCACAACTTCCTGTAGGATCTCTTCTGACTCTGCAATCAATGCAGTGTCATCTGCCTATCTCAAGATGTTAATCTTCAACCCACCAATATTACAACCTGGTAGATGTTCTATGTCTCTGAAGATAGTTTCAGTGTATAGGTTGAACAATTTTGGGGACATAACACATCCCTGACACACTCCTCTTTTGATTGGGAAACTGTCTGACAAGCCGCTCTCTAGTCTCAACACCGCTGATTGGTTCCAGTATAGATTCTGAATTATCCTTTTATCATTTCTGCCAGTTTCTAGTTTGTTTAAGCATTCCATTATTTTCTGATTGTCGACTCTACCAAATGCCTTCTCATGGTCTATAAAGCATATATACACAGGGTTACTGTACTTCCAGATAACATTGGATGACGACTCTCAAGTTAAAGATGCCCTCTCTTGTTCCTTTCTTTGGTCTGAATCCTGATTGACATCATCTATCTCTAGTTCTATAGACTGGCATTTCTTTCCAAAATAATTATTAAAATCATTTTGATCACATGGCTCATGAGGCTTATTGTCCTGCGCTCTGAACACTCTTGGGCTTGGCAGCTTAACGAATCCTGTTCTGTAAATTTTATTGCAGAGGTTTGTCAGTTTCCCAATGCTAACATCATTCAGAGCTTTCAGGTATTCTGCTGGTATCACATCAATTCCAGATGCTTTCTTTGCTTTCAGGCAGGTAGTGCAGGAGTCCCCTGTGGCCATCCCCCTCTCAAACAGATATACCGCTTTGGATACTGTTGGGTGGGTGACCTCCCAGGGGAAAGCAGCAACAGCCAAGTTCGTGGCACTACGGAGGGCTCTGCTGCACAGCAGGGGAGGAAAATGGGTGGAAGAGCTATAGTGATAGGGGATTCTATCGTAAGGGGTGCAGATAGGCATTTCTGTGGCCACAAACAAGACTCCAGGATGGTATGTTGCCTCCCTGGTGCTAGGGTCAAGGATGTCTCAGAGCGGCTGCAGGACATTCTGAAAGGGGAGGGTGAGCAGCCAAAGGTCGTAGTCCATATTGGTACTAACGACATAGGCAGGAAGATAGATGAGGTCCTGCAAAGTGAAAATAGGGAGTTAGGCAGAAGGTTAAAAAGCAGGACTTCTAGGGTTGTAATCTCAGGATTATTCCCTGTGCCACATACCAGTGAAGGAAGGAATAGGAGGATTAGGCAAATGAATGCATGGCTGAAGAGCTGGTGTAGGTGGGAGGGCTTCAGCTACTTGGATCATTGGGATCTCTTCTGGTGCAGAGGTGACCTGCACAAGAAGGACGGGTTGCATCTAAACTAGAGGGGGACCAATATCTTTGTGGGGAGGTTTGCTAGTACTACTCGGGAGGATTTAAACTAGTCTTGCAGGGGGGTGGGACCCAAAGTAGTGGTCTCTCAGATGAGATAGTTGAGGCAAATGTAGAGGTTAAAGCAAGCAAGTCCAGTAGGCAGGCCGGGCAGGGGCAGGACAGGGAGCGTGGAAGGTCTGGTAGGCTAAACTGCATTTACTTTCATGCAAGAAGCCTTACAGGTAAGGCAGATGAACTCAGAGCATGGATCGGTACATGGGATTGTGATATTATAGCTATTACGGAAACGTGGTTGAGGGATGGGCAGGACTGGCAGCTCAATGTTCAAAGGTACCGATGCTTCCGGCATGACAGAGGTGGAGATAAGAGAGGAGGGGGAGTTGCACTATTGATTAGGGAGGACATCACGGCAGTACTTAGAGAGGATATCCCGGGGGGAATGTCCAGCGAGGCCATATGGGTAGAACTTAGAAATAAGAAAGGGGTGACCACTTTGATGGGATTATACTATAGGCCCCCCAATAGTCAGAGGGAAGTGGAGGAGCATATATATAGGGAAATCACAGATAGGTGTAGGAATTATAGGGTTGTAATAGTAGTTGATTTTAACTTCCCTAATATTGACAGGGACTGCCTTCCCTGTAAGGGATCAGATGGGGAAGAATTTGTTGAGTGTGTCCAGGATAGTTTTCTGAAGCAGTATGTGGATGGCCCGACTAGAGAAGAGGCTACACTCGACCTCCTCTTAGGAAATGAGGATGGGCAGGTGGTTGATGTGTCAGTGGGGGAGCACTTTGGGACCAGTGACCATAACTCTGTTAGCTTCAAGATAGTTATGGAAAAAGATAGGACTGGTCCTCAGGTTGAAGTCCTAAATTGGGGGAAGGCTAATTTCGATGGCATCAGACAGGAACTCTCAAAAGTTGAATGGGAGAGGCTGGCAAGTGGGAGGCATTTAAAAGTGAGAAAGGAAGAGTTCAGGGCCGGCATGTTCCTGTTAGATGGAAAGGCAAACCTGGCAAGTTTAGGGAACCTTGGTTAACGAGGGATATTGAGGGTCTGGTCAGGACAAAGAAGTCAGGTATAGGCAGCTGGCATCGAGCGAGTCCCTCGAGGAGTATAGGGGAGTGTAGGACTACACTTAAGAAGGAAATTAGGAGGGTGAAAAGGGGCCATGAGATTTCCCTGGCAGATAAGCTAAAGGAGAATTCTAAAAGATTCTATAAGTATATTAAGAGTAAAAGGGTAGCTAGGGAAAGAGTAGGTCCCGTTAAGGATCAGAGTGGCAATCTATGTGTGGAGCCATGGGAAATGGGCGAGGTCTTAATTGAATATTTCTTGTCCGTATTTTTTAGTTTAGTTTAGAGATACAGCACTGAAACAGGCCCTTCGGCCCACCGAGTCTGTGCCGACCATCAACCACCCATTTATACTAATCCTACACTAATCCCATATTCCTATCACATCCCCACCTGTCCCTATATATTTCCCTACCACCTACCTATACTAGGGGCAATTTATAATGGCCAATTAACCTATCAACCTGCAAGTCTTTGGCATGTGGGAGGAAACCGGAGCACCCGGAGGAAACCGTGGAGAAGGTCATGGAAGCTAGTGAGTTCAAGGGAGGGAACAGCGATATCCTGAAGCATATCAACATTATAAAGGAGGAGGTGTTGGAGGTTTTGAAGCACATTAAGGTGGATAAATCCCCAGGGCCTGACCAGGTGTATCCTAGGATGCTATGGGAAGCAAGGGAGGAGATTGCTGGGGCCCTAGCAGAGATTTTTGTATCATCGTTAGCCACGGGTGAGGTACCGGAAGACTGGAGGATAGTTAATGTTGTGCCTTTATTTAAGAAGGGCAGCAGGGATAAGCCAGGGAACTACAGGCCGGTGAGCCTTACATCAGTGGTGGAAAAGTTATTGGAAGGGATTCTGAGAGACAGGATTTATATGCATCTGGAAAGGCTTGGTCTGATTAAGGATAGTCAGCATGGCTTTGTGCGTGGGAAATCATGTCTCACGAATTTGATTGAGTTTTTCGAGGAGGTGACCAAGAGGATTGATGAGGGCAGGGCGATGGTCGTTGTCTACATGGACTTTAGCAAGGCCTTTGACAAGGTCCCGCATGATTGGCTGGTCCAGAAGGTTCGAACACATGGGATCAAGGGTGAGCTAGCAAATTGGATACAAAATTGGCTTGGTGATAGGAGGCAGAGGGTGGTAGTGGAGGGTTGCATTTCAGATTGGAGGCCGGTGACCAGTGGTGTGCCGCAGGGATTGGTGCTGGGCCCTCAGTTGTTTGTCACACTTATTACTGACTTGGATGTGAATGTAGGGGGCATGATTAGTAAGTTTGCAGATGACACCAAAATTGGTGGTATAGTGGACAGTGAAGAAGGTTGTCTAAGGTTACAACAGGATATAGATAAACTGGGAAAATGGGCAAGGGATTGGCAAATGGAATTTGACGCAGCCAAGTGTGAAGCGATGCATTTTGGGAAGTCAAACCAGGGCAGGACATATACAGTGAATGGCAGGGCCCTGGGGAATATTGTTGAGCAGAGAGACCTTGGGGTGCAAGTACATAGTTCCCTGAAAGTGGCAACACATGTAGACAGGGTGGTGAAGAAGGCGTATGGCATGCTTGCCTTCATTGGCCGAGGCATTGAGTACAAGAGTTGGGACGTCATGTTACGGTTGTACATAATGTTGGTTAGGCCGCATTTGGAGTACTGTGTGCAGTTCTGGTCGCCGCACTACAGGAAAGATGTGATTAAGCTAGAGAGGGTGCAGAAAAGATTCACAAGGATGTTGCCTGGTTTGGAGGGCCTGAGTTATAAAGAGAGATTGGATAGGCTGGGTCTGTTTTCCCTGGAGCGAAGGAGGCTGAGAGGGGACATGATAGAGGTATATAAAATTATGAGAGGCATAGACAGGGTAGATAGCCAGAGTCTGTTTCCCATGGTAGGGGTGACTAAAACTAGAGGGCATAGATTTAAGGTGAGAGGGAGGAGGTTTAAAGGGGATCAAAGGGGTAAATTTTTCACACAAAGAATACTGGGTATCTGGAATGAGCTGCCTGAGGAGGTGGTGGAGGCAGGAACAATAGCGACATTTAAGAGGCATCTGGACAGAATGAGCAAGGCATAGAGGGATATGGAATTAATGCAAGCAGGTGGGATTAGTATAGATAGACATTATGGTCGGCCTGGACGCGGTGGGCCGAAGGGCCTGTTTCTATGCTGTACGATTCTATGACTCATCTTTTTGATTGCTGCACTGACTTCTGCCTCTATTATCTCTGGTCCTTCTTTTCCCTTTGGTGGTAGCAATTCACCTCCGCTTTCATCATCATACAGCTCACTGAATTACTCCACCCATTATTTCTCTACCCTTTCTTTTTCAAAGAGAGGTTCAGCTTCATTGCTCCTTATACAGCCACTATTTGTGGCTATTTTCTTCATGTCAGTCAGTGCTTTAACTTTTTCATGCAATACTCTCATATTATGCCTTTTCTCCAGTTCTTCTATTTCCTTGCAAGGGTCTTCATACCAGGCTTCCTTGGTCACCCTACATGCTTTTCTTATCTGCCTTGCTGTTTTGTCATATTATTCTTTATTGTTCTTATTGTCTCCTTTCCTCCATCAACAGAAAGGCATTGGTCCCTAAAAAAGAGAGGAAAGATCAAGAGTGGAATCCTGATGAAATATTAGATATGATGGAGAAAAGGAGACAGAATAATAATAAAGTAACTCCCATAAATCAGTCCAAAGTGAAGAAAACTGTTGGTTGCAGGTCAGCATCTTTAAACTCTCGCACAGCAGCTCCATGGAATGCTCAGGAGACACCAGTCTGTACTGTTGGATAATCCACTGCTACGAGCTGGCCCCACAGCCAGTGCAATATCTGAGGTTAAAATAATTAAGAATGTCTCTCCTTTGCATTGGTGATTGCCAAGAGGACTTTTCCCATGCTTTTTAAATCAAAATGTCATCAGATACTGACTGAGATAAAAACAGATAAAGAGGAGGGGAAAGGCTGGCAGTAATTAAAGTGGATAAAGCCACACAGTCCAACTGGAATGTATCCAAGGCTGCTGAGGGAAATATCGAATCATTGACGAAAAGCAAAATACTGCGGATGCTGGAACAAACTAGTTCCGAAGAAGGGTCACTGACCTGAAACATTAACTCTGTTTCTCTCTCCACGGATGCTGCATGACCTGCTGAGTATTTCCAGCATTTTATGTTTTCTGCTTTTGATTCTCTTCCAGTGAGCATTTTCACTGATGATTTTGATCATTATTAACCCCAAGATGTTCTCCCACTGAAGGATACTCCACTTGCCCGACTTCATTCCCCAGAATTAGATCCAGAACTGCTTCCTTCCTCATTGGGCTAGAAACACACTGATTCCTGCACACATTTTAGGAATTCTTCATCCTCCTTGTCTTTTACTCTGTTTTTTCTCAATCTGTATTGGAGTAATTGAAGTCCCCTACTATTAGTGCTGTATTATTTTTACAGTTCTCTGAAATTTGCTCCGCTATCTTCCTCTCACTATTTGAGGTTTATATTCTTCTTCTTTGGCCTCCTTGTCTCGAGAAACAATGGGTAAGCGCCTGGAGGTGGTCAGTGGTTTGTGAAACAATGCCTGGAGTGGCTATAAAGGCCAATTCTAGAGTGACAGACTCTTCCACAGGCGCTGCAGATAAAATTGGTTGTCGGGGCTATTACACAGTTGGCTCTCTCCTTGCGCTGCCGTCTTTTTTCCTGCCAACTGCTAAGTCTCTTCGACTCGCCACTCTTTAGCCCCGCCTTTATGGCTGTCAGCCAGCTCTGGCGATCACTGGCAACTGACTCCCACGACTTGTGATCAATGTCACAGGACTTCATGTCGTGTTTGCAGACGTCTTTGAAGCGGACACATGGACGGCCGGTGGGTCTGATACCAGTGACGAGCTTGCTGTACAATGTGTCCTTGGGGATCCTGCCATCTTCCATACGACTCACATTGCCAAGCCATCTCAAGCGCCGCTGGCACAGTCGGGTGTATAAGCTGGGGATGTTGGCCGCCTCGAGGACTTCTGTGTTGGAGATACGGTCCTGCCACCTGATGCCAAGGATTCTCCGGAGGCAGCAAAGATGGAATGAATTGAAACGTCGCTCTTGGCTGACATACGTTGTCCAGGCTTCGCTGCCATAGAGAAAGGTACTGAGGACACAGACTTGATACACTCGGACTTTTGTGTTCCGTGTCAGTGTGTCATTTTTGCACACTCTCTTGGCCAGTCTGGACATAGCAGTGGACGCCTTTCCCATGTGCTTGTTGGTTTCTGCATCGAGAGACAGGTTACTGGTATAGTTGAGCCTAGGTAGGTAAACTCTTGAACCACTTCCAGAGCATGGTCACCGATATTGATGAATGGAGCATTTCTGATGTCCTGTCCCATGATGTTCGTTTTATTGAGGCTGATGGTTAGGCCAAATTTGTTGCAGGCAGCCGCAATCCTGTCGATGAGTCTCTGCAGACACTGTTCTGTGTGGGATGTTAATGCAGCATCGTCAGCAAAGAGGAGTTCCCTGATGAGGACCTTCTGTACTTTGCCGTACTTTGGTTTGGGGTTTATAGTAAACACCCAGCAATGTAGCAGCTCATTTTCTCTTCCTGAACTCTAACCAAATAGATTCAGATTTTGAACCCTCCAGTATATCATCCCTCTGGAGAAATGTTCCCCCCCCCCCCCCGTCTTGTGTCCTTCCCTATCTGTCCTGAATGCATTATAGCAAGGAATGTTTAATTCCCATTCTAGCCCATGTTTAAGCCAGATCTCTGTCACAGCTACTATATTACAATCCCATGTGGTAACTTGCGCCTGTAACTCATCAACCTTATTTGTAACACACCTCACATGCATTCCAACACCAGGCTCGCCAGTTTTGCTTTATTCCTCCATTTAATTTCTGCTTTTTTTACACTATTCGTTGTACTGTTGATGTTTGTCCCTCTTAGTTTTCTTTGCACCTTGTCTATCCTGTCTTCTGCTATATCCTGGTGCCCCTCCTAAATTAGTTCTAACCCTCCCCCACAGCACTAAATAACCTCTGTCATGTGTACAAGAAGTGCAACAATGAAAAAATACCGACTAAAACTGACGAATTATCAAAATTGACTTTACCTGTTTAAAAAATGGACAATGCTGCTAAAAATGGCCGAAGGTAAACACCCTGGCCTTTATATTTTCAAACTGTCTGACAGGGACAAACGAATACCTTTTGAGCTGGGAGGGGGTCAATTACATCCATCCTGAAATATTCCTGAATTGAATGGGCTCTTCTGAAACAAAGAAGGTGTGAAGTAGTCACATTCTAGGCCATTGTTGGTCACCCCAGGGAGGCAGATCCACATCTTCCAACAGAGACAAAGGTGTGTAACCAGCTGTAGAATTCTACATCTTTACTTATGCAGCAGTGAATGAGAAGTGATCTACTGTCTTCAACTGAACTTTCAACCAAGAGTGAAACCTACAAACACCTCAGGCCTGCAACTAAGAGAACTTGTCTTCCAAGAGAATTCAACAGGTTTACCATGACCCCAGAAACCTACCTCACTCAAAACCACTTACCCCTTTCCCTCTCTATCATCCTGTTTCTGTGCTCACTAGCACACGTGCATTGGGAGCAACCCAGAAACCACCTCTGAGGTCCTGTTCTTTAATCTTATTCCTAGCTCCTGAACTCTATCTGTAGGACCTCAACACATTTCTTACCAATGTCATTGGGTCCATTCAGTGACATCCTACACCTTGGCACCATGAAGCAAACACACCATTGACAGTTGCTGAATTGCCTGTCTGTCCCCCTGATAATAGAATTCCCAACAACACCACATTTCTACACTTTCCTGTGTCCACCTGTGCAACTGGGTCCCCCACTGTGCTGCGGATTTGCTTCTGCCTACATTCCCCCGAGATGTAATTTCCCTCACTGGTCATCAACACTGAATGCTGGTTTGTGTGTGCCACATTTCCTGGGGATTCCTGCACTGCCTCCTAGTCTGCCTCATAGTCATTCACTGCCGCCCCCCCCCCCCTCCTGAACTCTGTACCTGCAGGGTGACCACCTCCTGAAACATACTATCTACGAAACATTCAGCCTCGTGTATACATTGTCATAATGTCAGCTGCCCTTCAATCTTAGAAAACTCTAAATAATTCATGGCATTTCCTGTATATATGGTTTTCCAGGACATGCAAGATTCTGTAGTATCCACATGGCACAGGATGAGCATGTGATGGATCACAGCTGTCCTGCCATTTAGATAACAGACACTAATCACCAAAAACACTAACCAATAAACTAAATAATTATCTGTAACCTACCCTTGCCTCTCTGCACCCCTATACTAACTACATTTGAGTTTTTCCCTCTGTTTGCCTGAAAACTGATGCTCTGCTTCACCTGATAGGTTTTCCAAGAGCTATGAACATGTACACATGGCCATGATGTGCTGCAGGATAACCACTTAGATGTAACGTAAGTTCCACTGTTCCTGTGCTCACAGGAGAAGGTGGCAAATGAAGGGGAGCAGACACATATGGGAAGAGAACTCCATAGTATAAAAGCCTTGAGTGCATTGACAGAGATGACACTGGAAATTGTGGCCATAGAATGCACAGCAAGACAATGGAGAAGGTTAAAGTTGTTGGCCAGGGCTGGTAAGATCCTCAGATATTCTCTCTTCTTTTCATGCTCATGCAATCACTGCGGTCCCCCAGGCACACACTAAAGCACAACACCATACCACCTGAGGAGGCGTCATGCAACTAAATTCCAGCAAATTTTATTTTTTCTGTTTCTGTAGACAATTAAAAATGATAGTGGAGGATCAGCATTGTATGGACTGGAGGTCTAGCTTGTCACTTTTCTCAGCTAGAGCCCAAAGCCATCCAACCAACTGTGGAGGAAAGGTTCTCAGGATTGCCATCCACCACAGAATGCGCAGTGGGAGCTGCTGGGGACAGACCACTGTGGAAGGTGCACATGAGGAGTGTTGCATGGAAATACTCAGATTGCTGCTGTAGGATCTTGGATATTAACCACTTGATTGTTTAGTTCCAAGGTGCTGGGATTGGATTGGCAGAGCTATTCTCTACAGCACTACTGCCTTCACTGCTGCTCCAATAGGTTCTTGATTGCTGGCACGGACACAATGGGCCGAAGGGCCTGTTTCTGTGCTGTATAACTCTATGACTCTATAAGATCTGTTCAATGGAATGTTGGGATGTATAGTAGGGGTATAACATTTAAATTGAGCGGTCACTTTAATATTGTATTGTGTCCTTGTGAGATACATCTGGAGTACTGAGGCAGGTGGTGAGAGAACCAACTTGAGGGAAAAACATACTTAACCTCATCCTCATCAATCTACCTGTTGCAGACGCACCTGTTCTTGACAGTGTTGGTAGTTTCAGCCTCTATTTCAAAAATTATGTTTATCTTTTGGAGAGGGTACAGGGAAGGGTATTCAGTTATTGGGGTTCAAGAAGGGTAATAAGTTATTGCAGGAGGTACATAAATTGTGCTGGAATACAATTCTGTTGCTGCTGTTGGCTCACAGCGTCTCATGGATACTCCGTTTTGAGCTGCTAGATCTGTTCTGAGTCTATTCCACGTAGCACGGTTGTAGTATCACACAACATGATAGAGCTTGTCCTCAGTGTGAAGATGGGACTTTGTCTCCACAAGGACATTGAGGTAGTCACTCCTATTAATACTGTCAAGGACAAGTGCATCTGCAATAGGTAGATTGATAAGGATGGTGCCAAGTAGGTTTTTCCCTCATGTTGGTTCTTTCACTACCTGGCCAGGCCCAGTCTGGCAGCTGTGTCCTTCAGAACTCGGTCAGCTCTGTCAGTCAGGGTGCTACATTGAAGTCTCCCACCCAGAGTATATTCTGTGCCCTTGCTACCCTCAGTGCTTCTTCCAAGTGATGTTCAACATGGAGGAGTACTGATTCATCAGCTGAGGGAGGGCAATCAACATAAATCCCATGGCACACACTCCATCACATTCCATTCCACCACACTGTGACCTGGGGACTGGAATGGAGTGTAAGACCTATTACTCGGGTGCCTTGATCTTCAGCCGTTGGGCTGAAGATCAAGGCCTTGCATGCTTTTTGTCACGGATCTATCTTCACTGCTTTTCTCCCTCAGCCTCTGCATTAAGCAACTTTTCATCTGTGGTGCTTTCAACACCCATCTCAAATCAATATGCTTCCCCTCCTCTAATTACACTGATCTCTTAAATTCCCTTAATTTCTCCCTACATGTCAACTCTCTAAACCATATTCACAAGCAACTGGGCAGGACTGCACTCACCTGCTTCCATTCTAATCTATCTAAACCAAGTCAGAGTATTTCTTCCCCCTCCTGCAACGTGACCTCTGCTGTTCCTCAAGGATCTATCATTGGATTTCCTATTTCTCATCTACATACTGCCCCTCAGCAACATCACCTGAAAACACAACATTAATGTTCACACCTCTCTCGACTCCTCCACTGTTTCTAAATTATCAGACTGCTGATAAGAATGTGCAGGCAGAGAGTCCCTCTGAACCTGCAGCACTCCGTCCTCTCGTGGCCAACCCTCACTGTCACTAAACCTGCTAACAAGGGCAGCACTGTTGTTGCTTCACAAGCAGGCCTCTAACTTGAGGACCTAGAATGCCAACTGTCTGACACCTCCTCCTCCATCACCCTGGACCATGACACCACCAACAAACACCAGCCGTCATTTCCCAGGCATTATTGACCTAATTTCTTTCTATCTTGACTTTCTTCCCCCTTGTCCTGTCTCTTCTGACCTAGATCTGTGCCCCTTCTCCCAGATTCTGTGTTGCATTTGTTTATGTCACCTCTCACACCAGTGTTACTGATATGTCCCTCCGTGGATCGCCTCCTTGACATGGTGGAGAGGCTTGTGCGCTCCGATGATCCCTTGAATGATGCTGTCAGGAGCTCCTTGCTCCTGGTGGGGCCACCCATGGCGGCAAGGCCGGGAGGAGGTGTCAGACAAAGTGCGGTCCATAAAGTCCTCAACAGCTGAACAGGCAAAGGAAGGCGGTGCATCTCACCAGCTGTGAAGGGGGAAGAAGGTTGCAGCGGCAAGGTGGTCCCGGACATCATAGTTCGACATGTTAACAAAATCCATCAAGATTGTATGGTCAATGATGGCGCCCCAAGGTCCCCACATTAAACAAAGTCACATGCAAGCTTCTACCAGGGTGGTTTGCCAAGTCCGGTGGCGATGGAGAATTGGCAATGAGGACAGGGCTGTGAACCTGGAACCCTAGTCAAGAATCTGCACACAGGCGACAGATGTATAAAGGTCGTTGAACACCTGTGTTGGGACAGAGGTGTCTTACGGCAGCAGCATCTGTAACTGAGCAGTCCTCTTCAGGATACCCTCTGCTCTGCCCAAATAAGGAGGGGGCTAGAAAAGGTGCCCTAAAAATAGGCTGTCCCACCTCCTTCTGGCTGGGGAACCACATCCTGCAGGAATACCATCTTAGTGCTCAAAGGAAGAAAACTTTAAATTTTGAAACCTGGAGTGTCAGAGCACTCATGGACAATCTCAAGAATGACCGTCCGGAAAGAAGAACTGCAATCGTATCAGGTTAGCTATCAAGACTCTAAATTGACATCGTCATCCTCAGGGAGAGCTGCCTTCCTGGGGAGGGGCAGCTGAAGGAACAAGCCTGGGATACACCTTCTACCGAAGAGGAAAGACTGACAGTGACCCTCGTGTTCATGGAGTTGATTTTGCCATCAAGAATGGGATCTTGGATGCACTGCCACCTGATACTCTTCAGGCTATTCCCCAGTCCCCTGTGGTAGAATGCATGGCCGAACCACCATCGATGGGAAAGCTGCCACAAGCAAATGGATGAAAAATAACAAAGCCTGCGGCCCCGATGGGATTCCAGCTGAGATCGCAAAGCTGGTGGGTTTTTGTTCACCATGCACTCATCCTACAGATTTGGGAAGAAAAAGAACTCCTCCCACCCAGCCCCCCCCCCAACCTCTCCCTGTGGAGAGAGAAGCTGATGTTCTGATGAAAAGTCACGGGCCTGAAATGTTAACTCTGCTTCTCTCTCCACAGATGCTGCCTGACCACTAAGTTTTTCCAGCACTTTCTGTTTTTATTTCAGATTTCCAGCATCCACAGTATTTTGCTTTTATTTTAGTGGATGAGATATCTTGTTCCAAAACTGGCATACAGTCTAACTTCTGAGTATACGTAGACAGATCACTGAGATCTTTTAGAAAAGCTCTTTTCAAGCGGCATTGAAAAGTAATTTAACAGGCTTTCTTCAAAGACAGGAAATGAGATGAATTGACCCAGTGGACTTCTCAAGGTCCTTCAGAGATGTTGGAAAGCGAGCTGGGTTGTGGTCTTCTCTCCTTTTTACACTTTTTCAGCAGACTTGACTTTATCAGCCACTCACTCCAGAAGGTAAAACACACAGTGAGCCACAACCGAAAAGCTTGTGAGTTTTCTGCCCATCCCAGGTGCTCTCTGCTGTTGTTGGGCTTGTCCAATCAAGGGGCACTTGTCACTTCTCTGCCCCTGTTACCAGGGTTTCTGTTCTATCTCTAACTTGAGTCATGTGATAATCAGTAACATTGTTGTTAATCCAGTTCCTTCAGTGCCCCCTTGATAGCTCCCTTTATTAAAAAAAAAACTGGTCCAACATTTCTTCAATTGAACTATAAATTCCTTTAAAAATATTTTTAACAAAAACAGAATCGCTTTCATAATACCTATGAGTGAATAATTCCATGTTACGGAGAATTGCAAGCTGGAGGCTCAACGCACACAGTCCAAGCGACACTCACTCGAGCAGTAACCTTGAATGATAATTTTCTTTTTAAAAACAAATATCAACCCATTCTAAACGGGATCTTGCGAATCCCCATTGTCACCAAACTGAGATCAGACACGAGGTATCAAACTGGGACCTTCCTGTTTTGCTGCCACAGTGCATGGACCTGCTCAACTGCTGGAGTTGCAAGTGACTTTAGGTCACACTAATGGTTCTGACACTCCTAAATAGAATAATACTGAGCCAATCACAACCCAACCTTTGTTACGTGTTCATTCTTGGAATGTGGGCATCACTGAGAATGACAGCATTTATTATTCATCACGAGTAACCCTGAGAAGGTGATAAAGGGCCTTCTTCTTGAGGCAGTTTGATACAACTAAGTGGCTTGCTAGACTTCAGAGGGCAGTTAGGAGTCAACCAGATTCGTGTTGGGGTTGGAGTCACATATATGCCAGATCGGCAGATTTCCTTCCCTGAAAGGTGTTAAAGACACCAGTTGGGTTTTTACAAAAATCAGACATGTTTGAGATCACTGTTCTTGTTTCCAGCTTTTTATTTCTAGATTTTTATCAAAATTGAACACATATTTTCAAACTGCAGTGGTGAGATTTGAACTTCCATTCTCTGGATTACTCAAGGCCTCTGGATTACTAGTCCAGTAATATAACTCTGACACAACGATACCCCTAATATTTCCCTTCATTATAGCTGTAAGTGTATAACTTACTTTGCACCTTAGGTACAATAATGTTTACAATAATCTCTATGAATGATAATTAACATTGCAGATACAGGAGACTGGCTGCGTCTTTTGGATTGAACAGCTTGAAACGTGATAATCATATAGGATGGTGAGTCTGGAAGTTTCTTCAGTGTTTACAGCAGCCGACAGATGGAGTCTATTAAAAGACAAAGTGACACCCAATTATCTCTCACCTGCTGAAAGTTTTTCCCCATTATTGGCAATCCTGATACAACATTGCAAAGAATGTTGAAAAGTGGGAATGGCACCAGAGGTTAGTACAGCAGGGGTATCCAAACTAATGGCCCAAACCCTGAGAACGCCTATGTATTGCTGGTTGGTCCTGTTTGACTTTTGGAATAAGCCATTTATAGCACTGTAGCCCCACTGGTGGATAAATCCTAAATCAGAATCCCTAGATGGAATCAACAACTCATGATCGATGAAATTGAAAGAATGTTGGATTTAAACCTTTCTCAATGCTGGCTCTAAATCTCCATAGCAAGTACCTAATGGAGGTCAGGACTAACCAAACTCTTAGACACCAGTTAATGGAAAATAATCCCTGTCCAAAACTAACATTTAAAACTTCCCACAGTGCATGCACCATCTGGTGGCAAATCACACACACATTATATTTTACATAATGTGCGTGTGTGTATATAATATATAAAACCCAACAGCTTGGCTATTGCTACTGCCAAAGTAGCATGCTCACCTCTTACCAGCTGCAATGCCAATGAAGGCACCCTCCAATGGACCGCGCCATCTTTAATGCAGGCCTGGGAGGCCTCTATGATGGACCGCGCCATCTTTAATGCAGGCCTGGGAGGCCTCTATGATGGACCGCGCCATCTTTAATGCAGGCCTGGGAGGCCTATCCGTTGGACTGTGCCATCTTTAATGCAGGCCTGGGAGATCTCTCCAATGGACTGTGCCATCTTTAATGCAGGCCTGGGAGATCTCTCCGATGGACTGTGCCATCTTTAATGCAGGCCTGGGAGATCTCTCCGATGGACTGTGCCATCTTTAATGCAGGCCTGGGAGGCCTCCGTTGGACTGTGCCATCTTTAATGCAGGCCTTGGAGGCCTCTGTGATGGACCACGCCATCTTCAATACAACTGCCAGGATGTCACTGGCTTTTTCATTGCAGCAGCTTTTTCGGGAGCAGAGAGTGCGAGCGAGTGAGCAGCTGGGAAGGTCAGTTTAAAGTAAATTTAATTTTCTTTTGTTTTCGGCGGAGACCAGGGGGCTGCTGGGTAAGTAAAACCCTATATATTTGGGCCGTTTAAAATAACTTGCCTTTCATTGCAGCAGCTTTTTTGGGAGCAGAGAGTGCGAGCGAGTGAGCAGCTGGGAAGGTCAGTTTAAAGTAAATTTAATTTCCTTTTGTTTTCGGCGGAGACCAGGGGGCTGCTGGGTAAGTAAAACCCTATATATTTGGGCCATTTAAAATAACTTGCCTTTCATTGCAGCAGCTTTTTTGGGAGCAGAGAGTGCGAGCGAGTGAGCAGCTGGGAAGGTCAGTTTAAAGTAAACTTAATTTCCTTTTGTTTTCGGCGGAGACCAGGGGGCTGCTGGGTAAGTAAAACCTTATATATTTGGGCCGTTTCTGAACCCGAGACACTACACCTGTAGTGTCTCCCACCCGCCCTCCTCCTCTAACCAAAAAAAAGGACTCGGTGGTGTGTAGATAAGGTAAGGCTTTTTCTATTTCTCTTTTTTTTTATCGGGTGATTGGTAAAAAACTTTTCGTTCCTTTTTCATTTAAATAAGTTTAAGCTTAAGATTAAAAATGGCAGGAGATCTCAGACCCGTGACATGGTCCTCTTGCTCAATGTGGGAGCTCAGGGACATGGCTGATGTCCCTGACTCCTTCACGTGCAGGAAGTGTGTCCAGCTGCAGCTCTTGTTAGACCGCATGATGGCTCTGGAGCTGTGGATGGACTCACTTTGGAGCATGCGCGATGCTGAGGAGGTCGTGGATAGCACGTTTAGCGAATTGGTCACACCGCAGATTAGGATTGCAGAGGGAGAAAGGAAATGGGTGACCAAAAGGCAGAGAAAGAGCAGGAAGGCAGCGCAGGTGTCCCCTGCAGTCATCTCCCTCCACAACAGGTATACCGTTTTGGATACTGTTGAGGGAGATGGCTCACCAGGGGAAGGCAGCAGTAGCCAGGTTCATGGCACCGTGGCTGGCTCTGCTGTTCAGAAGGGCGGGAAAAAGAGTGGAAGGGCTATAGTCATAGGGGATTCGATTGTAAGGGGAGCAGATAGGCGGTTCTGTGGTCGAAAACGAAACTCCCGAATGGTATGTTGCCTCCCAGGTGCACGGGTCAGGGATGTCTCAGATCGGCTGCAGAACATTCTGAAGGGGGAGGGTGAACAGCCAGTTGTCGTTGTGCACATAGGCACCAATGATATAGGTTAAAAAACGGGATGAGGTCCTACAAGCAGAATTTAGGGAGTTAGGAGCCAAGTTAAAAAGCAGGACCTCAGAGGTAGTAATCTCAGGATTGCCACCAGTGCCACGTGATAGTCAGAGTAGAAATGAAAGAATAGTCAGGATGAATGCGTGGCTTGAGAGATGGTGCAGGAGGGAGGGGTTCAGAATTTTGGGACATTGGGACCGGTTCTGGGGGAGGTGGGACTATTACAAATTGGACGGTCTACACCTGGGCCGGACTGGAACCAAAGTCCTTGGGGGTGCTTTTGCTAACGCTGTTGGGGAGGGTTTAAACTAATGTGGCAGGGGGATGGGAACCAAATGAGGTCAGTGGAGAGTAAGGATGTAGTAACTAAAGCCTGTAAGGAACTAGATAATGAAGTCAGCGTGACTAAGGGAACGAGTAGGCAGGGAGCAGATGATGAAAGCAAAGGGACTGGTGGTCTGAGGTGTATTTGTTTTAATGCAAGAAGTGTAGCAGGTAAGGCAGATGAACTTAGGGCTTGGATTAGTAGCTGGGAGTATGATGTTATTGCTATTACTGAGACTTGGTTAAGGGAAGGGCATGATTGGCAACTAAATATCCCAGGATACCGATGCTTCAGGCGGGATAGAGAGGGAGGTAAAAGGGGTGGAGGAGTTGCATTACTGGTCAAAGAGGATATCACAGCTGTGCTAAAGGAAGGCACTATGGAGGACTCGGGCAGTGAGGCAATATGGGCAGAACTCAGAAATAGGAAGGGTGCGGTAACAATGTTGGGGCTGTACTACAGGCCTCCCAACAGTGAGCGTGAGATAGAGGTACAAATATGTAAACAGATTATGGAAAGATGTAGGAGCAACAGGGTGGTGGTGATAGGAGATTTTAATTTTCCCAACATTGACTGGGATTCACTTAGTGTTAGAGGTCTAGATGGAGCAGAATTTGTAAGGAGCATCCAGGAGGGTTTTCTAGAGCAGTATGTAAATAGTCCAACTCGGGAAGGGGCCATACTGGACCTGGTGTTGGGAAATGAGCCGGGCCAGGTGGTTGAAGTTTCAGTGGGGGACTACTTTGGGAATAATGATCACAATTCCGTAAGTTTTAGAATACTCATGGACAAAGACGAGAGTGGTCCGAAAGGAAGAGTGCTAAATTGGGGGAAGGCCAACTATACCAAAGTTCGGCAGGAGCTGGGGTATGTAGATTGGCAGCAGCTGTTTGAAGGTAAATCCACTTTTGATATGTGGGAGGCTTTTAAAGAGAGGTTGATTAGCGTGCAGGAGAGACATGTTCCTGTGAAAATGAGGGGTAGAAATGGTAAGATTAGGGAACCATGGATGACAGGTGAAATTGTGAGACTAGCTAAGAGGAAAAAGGAAGCACACATAAGGTCTAGGCGGCTGAAGAAAGACGAAACTTTGAAAGACTATCGGGATTGTAGGCGCAATCTGAAACGAGGAATTAAGAGGGCTAAAAGGGGTCATGAAATATCTTTAGCAAACAGGGTTAAGGAAAATCCCAAAGCCTTTTATTCATATATAAGGAGCAAGAGGGTAACTGGAGAAAGGATTGGCCCACTCAAGGACAAAGGAGGAAAGTTATGCGTGGAGTCAGAGAAAATGGGTGAGATTCTAAACGAGTACTTTGCATCGGTATTCACCAAGGAGAGGGACATGACGGATGTTGAGGTTAGGGACAGATGTTTGATTACTCTAGGTCAAGTCGGCATAAGTAGGGAGAAAGTGTTGGGTATTCTAAAAGGCATTAAGGTGGACAAGTCCCCAGGTCCGGATGGGATCTATCCCAGGTTACTGAGGGAAGCGAGAGAGGAAATAGCTGGGGCCTTAACGGATATCTTTGCAACATCCTTAAACACGGGTGAGGTCCCGGAGGACTGGAGAATTGCTAATGTTGTCCCCTTGCTTAAGAAGGGTAGCAGGGAAAATCCAGGTAATTATAGACCGGTGAGCCTGACGTCAGTGGTAGGGAAGCTGCTGGAGAAGATTCTGAGGGATAGGATCTATTCCCATCTGGAAGAAAATGGGCTTATCAGTGATAGGCAACATGGTTTTGTGCAGGGAAGGTCATGTCTTACCAACTTAATAGAATTCTTTGAGGAAGTGACAAAGTTGATTGATGAGGGAAGGGCTGTAGATGTCATATACATGGACTTCAGTAAGGCGTTTGATAAGGTTCCCCATGGTAGGCTGATGGAGAAAGTGAAGGCGCATGGGGTCCAAGGTGTACTAGCTAGATGGATAAAGAACTGGCTGGGCAACAGGAGACAGAGAGTAGCAGTGGAAGGGAGTTTCTCAAAATGGAGACGTGTGACCAGTGGTGTTCCACAGGGATCCGTGCTGGGACCACTGTTGTTTGTGATATACATAAATTATTTGGAGGAAAGTATAGGTGGTCTGATTAGCAAGTTTGCAGACGACACTAAGATTGGTGGAGTAGCAGATAGTGAAGGGGACTGTCAGAGAATACAGCAGAATATAGATAGACTGGAGGGTTGTGCAGAGAAATGGCAGATGGAGTTCAATCAGGGCAAATGCGAGGTGATGCATTTTGGAAGATCCAATTCAAGAGTGAACTATACAGTAAATGGAAAAGTCCTGGGGAAAATTGATGTACAGAGAGATTTGGGTGTTCAGGTCCATTGTTCCCTGAAGGTGGCAACGCAGGTCAATAGAGTGGTCAAGAAGGCATACGGCATGCTTTCCTTCATTGGACGGGGTCTTGAGTACAAGAGTTGGCAGGTCATGTTACAGTTGTATAGGACTTTGGTTCGGCCACATTTGGAATACTGCGTGCAGTTCTGGTCGCCACATTACCAAAAGGATGTAGATGCTTTGGAGAGGGTGCAGAGGAGGTTCACCAGGATGTTGCCTGGTATGGAGGGCGCTAGCTATGAAGAGAGGTTGAGTAGATTAGGATTATTTTCATTAGAAAGACGGAGGTTGAGGGGGGACCTGATTGAGGTGTACAAAATCATGAGAGGTATAGACAGGGTGGATAGCAAGAAGCTTTTTCCCAGAGTGGGGGATTCAATTACAAGGGGACACGAGTTCAAAGTGAAAGGGGAAAAGTTTAGGGGGGATATGCGTGGAAAGTTCTTTACGCAGAGGGTGGTGGGTGCATGGAACGCGTTGCCAGCGGAGGTGGTAGACGCGGGCATGATAGCATCTTTTAAGATGTATCTAGACAGATACATGAATGGGCAGGAAGTAAAGAGATACAGACCCTTAGAAAATAGGCGACAGGTTTAGATAGAGGATTTGGATCGGCGTAGGCTTGGAGGGCCGAAGGGCCTGTTCCTGTGCTGTAATTTTCTTTGTTCTTTGTTCTTTGATGTCACATGCACTGCAACTGTACCTATGTGGGAAGTACAGCCTCTGCAGTTGCAGCATCACCAAATGTATTGACGCAAACTGCATATACTGAATTAAATAAACTTTGTGCCATTTATTATATGTTTGAAGATATTTAACCAGAGGTAGGCCAGAAATGCTCTAACCCTTTGTATATTTTAACTCTGTGTAATTGGATGGGTTTTGAATGTGTTATGGACAGGTGGTAAGGGGTGTGGGTGGTTCCCACTGTTCACCTCACAACTAACCTCAATTGGATTTTGTTTAAAATGATGAGTTAGCCCATGAGTTTTTTTACTTGCCAAATAAACAGACAAATGACAGATTTTCTTATGGTTTAAAACAGATGATTAACTATTTATTAAACAATGCTCGTTCCCTGAAATGTTCGCAACATCACTCACACAGGCATTCACTCTCACATGCACTCTCAGAGAAAATAGATAGAAGGTAAAGGGTAAGAGTTCAAGGTGCAGTAGGTGCTCATGTTTATGGTAAACCTGTTGAATCTTCTAAGTAGGACAGACTCTTTTAAAGGTGCAGGCCTGGGTGTTTGTAGTCTTGAACTTGTTGAAATGTTGTAGATTTCTGGTGGTTAAGATTTCAGACTGGAGGTGGTGGTCACTTTCAGTTCTCTGCTGCACCAAGTTGAAGTATAGAATCAGCAGCAGGTCTTCTTCTTCTTTCCATAGCCCTTGGCTGGATTCCTTCTGTGAGGTTGTTGTGATCTCTCTCTCTCTCTCTCTCTCTCTCTCTCTCTCCAGAGGGCTGTTTTTTCAGGTTAAAATCCATCAGATTAGAGTCTTTGTTAGCTACTTTATGGCCCTCTTCCCTGGTGTGACCACACAATGGTCCAGGATGTGGACTCCATGGCCATCCATTGATGTCTGCATTGGTATAATCCTATTATCATGTGGCTACTTCACATCTTCTTTGTTTCAGAAGAAACCATTCAATTCAGAAATGTCTCTTGATGGTTTCAAGATGGATGTAATTGGCACCTCTTAGTCTGGAATGTATCCTTTTGTCCTTTCGAGATAGTGAGACAGTTTGAATACACAGGTCAAGTCAGCTGACCTTCAGCTGCCACTTGCAGCACATTGTTCACTTTTTAAAGGAAAATTCAATTTCAAAGATTCCACATTGAATAAAGTATGTATCTTAAAAGTAGGAATATAGAAACATAGAAAAATAGGAGCAGGAGTAGGCCATTCGGCCCTTCGAGTCTGCACCGCCATTCAATACAATCATGGCTGATCATCAAAGCTCAGTAACCTGTTCCCACTTTCTCCCCGTATCCCTTGATCCCTTTAACCCTAAGAACTATATCTAACTCTTTCTTGAATACATTTAATGATTTGGCCTCAACTGCTTTCCGTGGTAAAGAATTCCACAGTTTCACCACACTCTGGGTGAAGAAATCCCTCCTCATCTCAGTCCTAAATGGCTTACCCCTTATCCTTAGACTGTGACCCCTAGTCCTGGACTCCCCCACCATCGGGAACATCCTTCCTGCATCTAGTCTGTTCAGTCCTGTTAGAATATATGTCTTTACTGGGCATGACAAATGAGTTGAAATCTCACCCCAGGAAACTAGCACTGACCAAGTTTAACTGGAGTTAAGTTGAATTAGTAATGTGCAGTATAAGGGGATGAGGTATAGTTGAGGGGTTCATTGTAGTTGGGGTACTGGGGTATAGTTAGGGTTGGGGCATAGTTGGGGGTGGGATATATGCAGGGTGATGGGGTATAGGTGGTGGGGGGGAGTGCGATATAGTTGGGGGTGGGGTGTAGTCAGGAGAGTGGAGTTAAGCCAGGGGCGGGGTATAGACAGGGGTGCAGCATAGTGGGGGATGGGATATTGTTGGCGGAGTGGGATATATTCAGGGGGGTGAGGTGCAGCCAGGTGTGGGGTATAGTCATTGGGGGGGGCTGCATTTGGGGTGGGTTTTAAAGAAGTATTGGGGTATAGTTGAGGGGTGGGATACAAGTTGGGGGACTAGGGTAGATTCGGGTATGGGTTATAGTTGGGGAGGTGGAATAGAGTTGTGGAGTGGAGTATAGTTGGTGGGTGGGATATAGTCGAGGGGTGGGAGAAAGTTGGGGAGGTGGGATATTGTCAGGGTGGGGTATAGTCAGGGGTTGAGTATAATGAGGGGTGGGATATAGTTGTGGGCTGGGTATAATGGGGATGTTGGGGTAGAATTCGGAAGGTTTAGCCAGGGAGTGTGGTATGGCTGAGGACAGGGGATGTTGGGTTATTGCAAAGTGGAGGTGGTTATATCTGTATCAGTTCAAATCAGCTTTGCTTCACATGGACAAGTTTTGCAATTTAATTCATGCCAAATTCACCCAAAGGGTTTAATTATTGCCCATACAATATCCTTTACTAAATATATAACTGTTAGCAAAGCCATAGCAGGAGTAGAGAAGTTGGGATTGTTCACTTTAAAATAACATAGAGAAGAATAGGGGAGAGTCATTAAATGTGTTCAAAATTACATGCAGTTTTGATAGAGTAAATAAGGAGAAACTAACCAGTGGCAGCAGGGTCAGTAATCAGAGAACACAGATTTAAGGTAATTGGCAAAAGAATCAGGGGGGAGATAAGGAAACTTCTTTTTATGCAGCGAGTTGTGATCTGGGTTGCACTGCCTGAAAAAGGCAGTGGAAGCGGATTGAATGGTAAACGTTCAATAGGGAATTGGATATAAACTTGAAAAAGAGAAAATTGCTGGACTATAGGGATAGAGCTGAGGGAGTGGAACTTTGAAAGAGCTAGCACAGACACGATGGGCAGAATGGATTCCTTCTGTGCTATAAAATTCCTGGAATATTGACTCTGCACTGACATTAAAATGCAACAAACATGTAGATGACAGTGACAGAGAAACGTAGGAACAGGAGAAGGCCATTCAGCCCCTCAGGTCTGTTCCACCATTCAGTTGGGTGATCTATATCTTAACTCTATCTATCTGTTTTGCTTCGATAACTCTGAATACCCTTACCTAAAAAAAATTGGACTCTGTTTTCACTGGTCAGAGTGTATTTTGGAATTAAAATTGCAGACTGCACATTCGATGCAAAAGACAGAGTCTAAGGAGCTACCCAGGGCAAGATGTTAAAATTAATTTAAGAGAATATATATCTTTTTGTTAATACATAGTGGCATTGCTTTAGCAAAACTTAAAGTGAAATTTGTGTCAAAACCACTCAAAAGTGTCTCACTATTCCTGCGATGATCTTCATCATGAATCTATTTACCATTAAGATCTATTGGCAAGAGAATAAGGTCACTGAAGGCATTCCTATATGCTCCAATTCAGCAGTCACTTTTAACACCTATGCACTAATTTCTTAACTTCACATGAAAATAATGTAATTATTTGTGCATATACTTTTATTATACTACTGAGCACAATATTTTTACCAAACAACTATTCATGGAACACAGTTCATTGCAAGAACACAACGAATGAGGAGTGAACCTTCAGCATTGCTGTTGAATTATGTTACTGAGTTAATGAGGTGGGCTCACAATTAAAATCAGACAGTATTCAGTGCAATCCAGCCTTAGCATCACACAGGTTGTGTGCAACTGAACAGAATGTACCATAGGAATTTCTCAATTTAATTTTATAATTTAAAATAACCAGGGCTTAGACTAGAAGCAGCTCTTGTCAGTGAGAACAAACTGGTGACAAAGGATAGCCCCAGTGAATCACAGGGTTCCTTTACATAAATTACCCTTTAAGGCAAGCAGCACATTTTAAATCTCCTCCTTTAATACAGTCCTTGAAACCTACCTCTTTGAAAAAGCTTTTGATCACCTATCCGAATATCACCTCATGTAGCTCAGTGTCAAATTTTGTTTGATAATTGCTCTTGTTGAAGCACCTTGTAATGTTTTATTACATTAAAAGCACTATATAAATGGGAGAAGATGTTGTTGTTGACAGAGACCAACAAAGAACCTGACAAGCACCTTAACCCAGAGACTGACCCACATCCAGACACAGAGGCTAACAGGCAGTGATAAATCCACAGAGACTAACACTTTGGTACTGATTTTATCCTGTGAGCATCTCAGATCTGAATCTACTTAATACTGAATTAATGAATAAACTACAGCATGAAGAAGAATTGAATTCTTAGGACATTATCAAAAACAAACAGCAACATTAATGGTTCAATCTATTATCATGGCCAGGGGTCTCACTGCCCATATTTAAAGACAGCATTAGAATGGGTTGATATCTCCAGGCTGCATCATTAGAGCCAGCAATAGTCACATGGGCAGCACTACAGGATCCGAAACTCCGATTAAAAACTGAACTGTTTTCACAGGGAGCAATTGAATGGGACAGACATGGACCAATAAGCATGTGATTGATCACAAGCAAGTTTCAGGCAACCTTTATATGAAGCCGAGAGTTTGTGAGTAAGTGTTACATTATGTATATTTATATAGTCAATAAAATGCGCAGAGGGTAATCTCTAATTAGATCAGATGAAATATTACTGGAGCTCTCCATTACAGTATTTTATTAGTGCAACTTTGTTCTTTGAGCTCTCTTTACAGAACAATTAATAAGAATTGATTTTATTTCATGACTTTTCCTTTGTGTATGCAATGTTTTGAGTTTTGGCAGCTGCTTTAGTGAGGATTTGCTGCTGATTTCTCATGTAGCCCATCATTTTCTGAAGTTTGGCAAGGGGTCCATCCAAGAATAGTTGGCATAAGTGGCGCAGTGGTTAGCACCGCAGCCTCACAGCTCCAGGGACCCGAGTTGGATTCTGGGTTTGATTCTGGGTACTGCCTGTGCGGAGTTTGCAAGTTCTCCCTGTGTCTGTGTGGGTTTTCGTCGGGTGCTCCAGTTTCCTCCCACATCCAAAGACTTGCAGGTGATAGGTAAATTGGCCGTTATAAATTGCCCCTAGTGTAGGTAGGTGGTAGGGTATATGGGATTACTGTAGGATTAGTATAAATGGGTGGTTGTTGGTCGGCACAGACTCGGTGGGCTGAAGGGCCTGTTTCAGTGCTGTATCTCTGAATAAAAATAAAAATTCCAATGTACATTGCATGCTAAATTAATGATACTCAACATAATTGCTAATGTCTTTGTATTTCAGAAAATCCTCTTCCGATCTTCGGAAAAAGCCATTTCCATGTTTTAAAATGTCACAAAGACTTGGAATAACCTGACCTATTAAGCTCCCACTATAATGGGCAGAAAGTGCAAATTTTGGCTGGAAGTACCCTGCACACCAATTTGGTTAAGGGAAATGCACTAGCGGCAAGAATGCATGTCTAGTATTTATACCCCAGAAAAATTTATTCACATTACGGTCGTGGCAAGACCCATTTTAGATTTTTGAAGATCCCACAGACAGACCTCACTCAGTATAATGTGGCACGAACTGGCAGTGTGAGTCAAAGTGATTGCAGCACTTCCAGGTTAGCTGCTGGTTTAGTATTTCAGGCTACAAAAGCAAAATACTGCAGATGCCGAACATCTGAAATAAAACAGAAAATGCTGGAAATACTCAGCAGGTCTGACAGCCTCTGTGGAGAGCGAAACAGAGTTAATAGGGGGAATTTAAACCAAAACTGAGATCCCCATGTCGCTTATTTTTCAGAAGGCCCGCAGAATGTAGTGCTTATCAGGCACTTAAGTGGACAACAACAGGCCTTCTATAGGATTTAGGACCCCGTTGACTGAAGTCCTGCCGGTCAATCAGAGGCTGGCAGATGCAGCGCCATCGCGGAGGTGGTGCCTGCTGGTGGAGATGACCATCCTGGAGGCTGAGGATTGTCGCTGGACCCAGGTCTCAAGTAGGGGTTGCTCGGGGTCAGGGTCACGGGATCGACAGCGCCTTCCCAATTCCGGGTCCCTCATTCAGGGATTTTTGAAGGAAGGGGCTCCCCCAACCACCCCCGGAGCCGGGAATTAGCCTGCATGGTTTTTTGTGCTGCGCTTCCCATGCGGTGACAGGGCTGCCCACCGCACGGGTAATTGTGGCTGCGATAGGAAGAGGCCCTTAATTATGAGTTAATTACCCAGTTAAGGGTAATTGACGGTGGGGTAGGAAGGCTGTTCACAGGCCTTCCCACCTCGGACTAAATTTCGGCAGTTGCGGGATGGTGGCAGGAACCACCCCTCCCCCCCACCCGAATTTACATGTTTCCCGCCTCCAATTCCGCTGTGGGGAGAGCATAAAATTCCACCCAATTTTTCAGGTTGATGACCTTTCATAAAACCTGAAGTGCTAACTCCTTTTCTGTCTCTACAGATACTGCAGAGTATTTCCAGCATTTTCTGGTTTTTTTAGTATTTCAGGCTGCTTGACCTCTCACATTATTTCATCTGTTTCATCACTTTGGTAAGTTCACTGAGCCTGAACAGAGAAAGGTTTTTCTGCCATTCACTGTTGTTGGCCTCGTAAATAGTCTGGCTGTCTTCATCATGCTCTGATATGGTCGTTGTCTTCTGGGTTGGATGACAAGGGGGAGCAGCAAGGAAGACAACAGAGAAGAGCAAGCAGATGCTGTTAGAGGGAGAAGGAGGAAGAGAGGGCACTGCAGAGGAGGCCATATCCAGGGAACACTTCTCCTACCCTGACTTCACTGAGGATCAGGGTTTGAGGATCCTTGGCTTCACCAAGCTGCTTGTCACCGAGCTGCAACTCCAGTGGGCCACGGAGAATGTTGCTTATAGCTCTCAAGGTATTGTGATCCTTAACGTTAGCAACAGTGACATCACCCAGTCTGCAGACCACTGCAGTATCAGGGAGGTCAGCAAGGTTTCTCTACAAGGTTAGCAGGCAGTGGAAATTCTGAGTAGAATTGAGGAATAGATAAAATGCAAGACTTTGCTAGGAGTTGTCCACAGACCTTCCGATAGCAGTGACAAAGTAGCGGGATACATATACTGCAGAGATCAGAGAAGCTTGTTGCAAAAAAGTGGTTATAATGGGAGACTTTAATTTGCACATAGACAAACAGAACAGCTCAGGTCCCAAAGGCAGCAAATTTGTTGCATGTATTCGGGACAGTTTTCTGGAACAATATATTCTTGAATCAACAAGAGAACAGGCCATATAAGATTTAATAATGTGTAATGAGCCTGAATTAGCTAACAATCTAATGGTAAGGAATACCTAGCAATATTAACTGGGATATAACTAGTGTCAAAGGAATTGAGGGAGCAGAATTCTTGAGGTGCATTCAGGAGAACTTTTTTGCCCAGTATGTAACAAGTCCAACAAGAGAGGGTGCAGTTTTAGACTTAGTTTTAGGAAATGAAGATGGGCCGGTGGAAGGAGAAGCAGTAGGAGAGCATTTTGGTGATAGTGATCATAATTCAGACAGTTTTAACATAATTATGGAAAAGGACAGAGATAGAACAGGAATTAGAGAGTTCTCAATTGGGGCAAGGCCAATTTTACTAAACTGAGTAGTGATTTAGTGAAAGTGGACTGGAAACAGCTACTTGAAGGTAAATCAGTGTCAGAGCAGTGGGAGGCATTCAAAGGGGAGATTCAAGGGGTTCGGAGCAAACATGTTTCCACAAAGAAAAAGGGTGAGACAGCCAAATCTAGAGTCCCATGGATGTCAAAGAGCCTACAGGGTAAGATAAGGCAGAAAAGGAAAGCTGATGTCCGACACAGAGAACTCAATACTACAGAAAGCAGAGAGGAGTATAGAAAGTGGAGGGGTGAAATCAAAAAGGGAGTCAGGAAAGCAAAGAGAGGGCATGAAAGAATATTGGTAAGTAAAATCAAGGTGAACCCAAAGATGTTTTATCAATACATTAAGAGTAAGAGGATAACTAAGGAGAGAGTTGGGCCCATAAAAGACCAAAAAGGTAACCTATGTGTAGGAGCAGAAGAGGTTGGTACGGTTCTGAAGGAATACTTTGCGTTAATCTTCACAAAAGAGGGGCTGATGCAGATATTGTAGTTAAGGAGGAAGAATGTGAAGTATTGTATGTGATAAACATAGGGAGAGAGGAAGTATTATGGGACTAGCATCCTTGAAAGTTAATAAATCACCAGGGCCAGATGAAATGTACCCCAGGCTGTTAAAAGAAGCAAGAGAGGAAAAAGCAGAAGGTTTGACCATCATTTTCCAGTCCTCACTGGATACAGGTGTGGTGCCGGAGGATTGGAGAATTGCTAACGTTGTACCTCTGTTTAAGAAGGGAGCAAAGGATAGACCGAATAATTACAGGCCAGTCAGTCTAATCTCAGTAGTGGGCAAATCATTGGAATTAATTCTGAGATACAGGATAAACTGTCACTTAGAAAGGCACAGGTTAATCAAGGATAGTCAGCATGGATTTGTTAAGGGAAGATCTGGTCTGACCAACTTGATCGAATATTTTGAAGAAATAGCAAGGAAGATAGATGAGGGATGTGGTCTACATGGATTTTTTCAAGGTTTTTGACAGGATCCCACATGGAAGACTTGTTAAACAAATAAAATCCCATGGCATCCAGGGAAATGCAGCAAGATGGATAAAAATTGGCTCAGTGGCAGGAAACAAAGGGTAATTGTTAACATAAAAGCAAAATACTGCGGATGCTGGAAATCTGAAACAAAAACAAGAAATGCTGGATTCACTCAGCAGGTCTGGCAGCATCTGTGGAAAGAGAAGCAGAGTTAACGTTTCGGGTCAGTGACCCTTCTTCGGAACTCTGAGTTCCGAAGAAGGGTCACTGACCCGAAACGTTAACTCTGCTTCTCTTTCCACAGATGCTGCCAGACCTGCTGTGGTAATTGTTAACAAGTGTTTTTGCGGTTGGAGGGCTGTTTCCAGTGGTGTTCCACAGGGGCTCAGTACTGGATCCCCTACTTTTTGTGGTATACGTTAACGATTTGGACGCAAATGTAGGGGGCATGATCAAGATGTGTGCAGACGACACAAAGATTGGCCGTGTGGTAGATAGCGAGGAGGATAGCTGTAGGCTGCAGGAACATATTGACAGTCTGGTCAGATGGGCAGAAAAGTGGCAAATGGAATTCAACCTGGAGAAGTGTGAGGTGATGCATGTGGGGAGGTCAAACAAGGCAAAGGAATACATGATTAATGGGAAAATACTGAAAAGTGTAGAGGAAGTGAGGGACCTTGGAGTGAATGTCCACAGATCCCTGAAGGTAGCAGGACAGGTCGATAAGGTGGTTAAGAAGGCATATGGAATCCTTTCCTTTACTGGCCGAGGTATAGAATATAAGAGCAAGGAGGTTATGCTGGAACTGTATAACTCATTGGTTAGGCCACAACTTGAGTACTGCGTGCTGTTCTGATTACCTCATTACAGAAAGGATGTAATTGCACTAGAGAGGGTAGAGGAGATTTACGAGGATGTTGCCAGGACTGGAAAAATGAAGCTATGAGGAAAGATTGGATAGGCTGGGGTTGGTCTCCTTGGAACAGAGAAGGCTGAGGGGAGATCTGATTGAAATGTACAAATTTTTGAGGGGCCTGGATAGAGTGGATGTGAAGGGTCGATTCACCTTAGTGACGAGGAGGCATAGAGTTAAAGTGATTGGTAAAAAAAGTAGAGGAGAGATGAGGAAAAACCTTTTCACCCAGAGGGTGGTGGGGGTCTGGAACTCACTGCCTGGAGGGTAGTTGAGCCATAAACACCCAACTCATTCAAAAGGAGTCTGGATATACACCTTAAGTGCCATAATCTGCAGGGCTACGGACCAAATGCTGGAAGGTGGGATTAGAATAGATGGATCGTTTTTCAGCCGGCAGAGACACGATGGGCCAAGTGGCCTCTTTCTGTGTCATTAACTTTCTATGATTCGATTCCATGATTCTAACTGTGAGCATAATATGTTAGAATTCAATACTAGGTTTCAGAGTGAGAAGGTGAATCACAAATCAAAGTTTTAAATTTAGGTAGGGGGGACTTTGAAAGGATGAAGCAAGAATTGGTCACAGTTCTGGGCAGAACTCTTAACAGGTGAAGAGTAGTAAATGCTGAAAGAAGCATTTGGTAGAATACAAGATCTGTACATATCTCTCAAGGGCAAGAGTTTTACTTGGGTAACAAAACAAACTCGGTCAACTAGAGAAGTGAGAGATAGCATAAAACTAAAAGAAAGGGACTGTACAAAAGCAATGAACAGTAGAGGATGCTGCAGACTAGGGGCTGAATTTTACTCTCCCGCTGCCGGGAGTGGCGGTCAGCAAAAGAATGGCAGCCCGCACATGTGGGCTATGCACCACCATGTCACTGTGATGTAGCTCGCAGTGGCTCATTTGAACACGCTGGGCGGGCCATTCTCCCAATCTCGTGGAGGAATGGACTCCACCAGCCCCTCAAGTAGCATCCTGAGAACCCCTGTGGCAATGGCGGATGTCCCCGAGGAAGGGTGGCTCCATAGTTTAGTGATGCCACCCTGCTCACATTCCTCCAGGCTGCAAGGGAATGGCGGGCGGTCCTTTTTCCAGCGATGGCAGGAAGAGGTCCTCCCGCCTGACCAAGCGATCCCGGACAGAGATTGCAGAGGAGGTAAGCTGCCGTGGGGTCATCCGACGAGACTGGGTCCAGTGTAGGAAGAGGGTCAGCAATCTCACGCGCTCAGCAAAGGCAAGTGCCACACTGCAGAACTGCTCAGTTTGACCTGGGTGTCCCTACATGGTATGCCACATGGGTGTCAGTACCATGTCAAAGACAGGGGTTCAGGAATGATTGATGCCACATGACTGGCTGCATATACGCATCCAGTCACCCTCATTTGTACCTCAGAGCATGTCACGTCCATGACAGGGCGGGTCCGTATACCAGACAAAGCATCCCCAGCCTTTGTTGAAGTGCCCATGTTATTGCAAGTGTGATGGTGATGTTTGGCAATGTTCAATATCTGCATATTTGCTCTTCCAGGCGAAGAGGGCCCACAATAGTAGGGAGGCGTCCAGGACCGGTGGCGGGGTGCCAGACCTGAGGCTGCTCACGCAAGCCATAGAAAGAGGTGCTGGAGCTAGCCAGGAGCGAGGGAGCATGTGCCGTTTTGGATGTGGAGCGTGGAGTCCCAGGTGAACAGTGTTTATTGTCAAACACAATGATTCCTAATTACCTTTCATATGCAGATACTATGCTGTCATCATGGTTACATTTGTACCAAAAAACCTAAATGTCTTCTTCACATTGTATCATGCAGGGCGACACTCCGAGGTAGTCTTGGAGGTCCTGCAGACATCAAGCACCTCTGAGGAAGAGACAACCTCAGAGGATGCACTCCTGCACCTTCCACCAGCGCAAATACACTCACTCGGTGGGTAATTGACCAGTATTAGATTCTGGATCACACGCTGGTGAGAGCTAGCTGAGGCTGAGACAGCTGAGACCTCTGACAGTCAGAGGAATGTGGGTGTCCAAGCCCAAGCTGAGCCCCAGGCTGATGACGAGCCTTTGGTGTCAGCAGCACAGGGCATCCTGGAGCTGCAGGGAGAGGTCAGGCAACATCTGGCGGAGATGCCAGAGGCCATGCGCAGCCTTGAGCAGACGGTGAGGGAGTCCAACCAGGCCATGACAGATGCCACGTACCAGGCACGTGAGCACATGGCTTAATCCATGGAGATGTTGGTGACACTCATGGAGAGCCAGATTCCACTGATACGCACAGACCTGCGAACCTTTGCCATCGCCATGAACTCAACGCAGCAGTGGCAAGGCGAGAGGGGGAGTGGAGAGTGTTTCTGCTCCTGGTCCTTCTCCGAAGAGCAGCAAGGTTCCGACGAGCCTTGAGAGGGAGGAAGGTGCCTGCACTCCACATCTGAGGTCCCCCCCCCCTCAGGGTGATTCCAATGTGGACACCGCCTCCTCAGCCCCTCCGCTGGTGTCCAGCTCCAGCAGCCACGATGCGTGAGGACAGGCCTGCACTGGTGCAGGAGGCACTCAGGCAGCCGAGGCCCTCCAGGCCTCAGGTGCACAGAGGATGATCGCTGAAGTCATCCCAGGCCAAGGGACATCCTGTCCTGCACAGCAGCCTGCCTCCAGCTGCTAGCGCAGAAGTCACACCGCGTAGGAGCGCCCGAAAAGGTTTTAAAAGGACACATAGTTTAGTTACTAGTGGTGTACCGCAAGGATCTGTTTTGGGGCCACTGCTGTTTGTCATTTTTATAAATGACCTGGAAGAGGGTGTAGAAGGGTGGGTTAGTAAATTTGCAGATGACACTAAGGTCGGTGGAGTTGTGGATAGTGCCGAAGGATGTTGTAGGTTACAGAGGGACATAGATAGGCTGCAGAGCTGGGCTGAGAGATGGCAAATGGAGTTTAATGCGGAAAAGTGTGAGGTGATTCACTTTGGAAGGAGTAACAGGAATGCAGAGTACTGGGCTAATGGGAAGATTCTTGGTAGTGTAGATGAACAGAGAGATCTTGGTGTCCAGGTGCATAAATCCCTGAAGGTTGCTACCCAGGTTAATAGGGCTGTTAAGAAGGCATATGGTGTGTTAGCTTTTATTAATAGGGGGATCGAGTTTCGGAGCCACGAGGTCATGTTGCAGCTGTACAAAACTCTGGTGTGGCCGCACCTGGAGTATTGCGTGCAGTTCTGGTCACCGCATTATAGGAAGGACGTGGAAGCTATGGAAAGGGTGCAGAGGAGATTTACTAGGATGTTGCCTGGTATGGAGGGAAGGTCTTACGAGGAAAGGCTGAGGGACTTGAGGTTGTTTTCGTTGGAGAGAAGGAGGAGGAGAGGTGACTTAATAGAGACATATAAGATAATCAGAGGGTTAGATAGGGTGGATAGTGAGAGTCTTTTTCCTCGGATGGTGATGGCAAACACGGGGGGACATAGCTTTAAGTTGAGGGGTGATAGATATAGGACAGATGTCAGAGGTAGTTTCTTTACTCAGAGAGTAGTAGGGGCGTGGAACGCCCTGCCTGAAGCAGTAGTAGATTCGCCAACTTTAAGGGCATTTAAGTGGTCATTGGATAGACATATGGATGAAAATGGAATAGTGTAGGTCAGATGGTTTCACAGGTCGGCGCAACATCGAGGGCCGAAGGGCCTGTACTGCGCTGTAATGTTCTAATTCTAATTCTAATATGGGTATTATCAGGTGAGACAGCTATATAATCTGCAATATCAGTAAATGTGTTTTTCTGACAAGTGTAGCCTTTCCTGTGTGAATAATGCATACCTCCATGTACCAATTATGTGTCCTCCCATTACATCAGTAGCCTGACATTACTGCCAACGTAAGGAATAACATCGTTGCCATGCCAATATGCATGATGTGGCACTGCACGGATGCAGTCACATGGGCAATGGTTCAGTCAGCTGCTGCCAGACATGCTGGAGAGACAGATGTTACAGAAGCAGAAGACTTAAGATGAGATGCACAACAGTGGTGTGTGGTGAGGACATTTGGTTGCATTTCAGGGACTGTGGAAGCACTCACTGATAGAACATAGAACATAGAACAGTACAGCACAGTACAGGCCCTTCGGCCCACGATGTTGTGCCGAACCTTTAACCTACTCTAGGATCAAACTACCGACATACCCTTCATACTACTATCATCCATGTACCTATCCAATAGTCGCTTAAATGCCCCGAATGTATCTGCTTCTACTACCACCGCTGGCAGTGCATTCCACGCACCCACCACTCTGTGTAAAGAACCTACCTCTGACATCTCCCCGAAACCTTCCTCCAATCACCTTAAAATTATGCCCCCTGGTGATAGCCCTTCCCGCTCTGGGAAAAAGTCTCTGGCTATCCACTCTATCTATGCCTCTCATCATCTTGTACCCCTCTATCAAGTCACCTCTCATCCTTCTACGCTCCAATGAGAAAAGCCCTAGCTCCCTCAACCTTTCTTCGTAGGACATGCCCTCCAGTCCAGGCAGCATCCTGGTAAATATCCTCTGAACCCTCTCTAAAGCTTCCACATCCTTCCTATAATGAGGCGACCAGAACTGAACACAATATTCCAAGTGTGGTCAGCATAACCTCGTGGCTCTTAAACTCAATCCCCCTGTTAATGAAAGCCAACACACCATACGCTTTCTTCACAACCCTATCAACTTGGGTGGCAACTTTGAGCGATCTATGGACATGGACCCCAAGATCCCTCTGTTCCTCCACACTACCAAGAATCCTGTCTTTAAGCCTGTATTCTGCATTCAAATTCGACCTTCCAAAATGAATCACTTCACACTTTTCCAGGTTGAACTCCATCTGTCACTTCTCAGCCCAGCTCTGCATCCTGTCAATGTCCCGTTGCAACCTACAACAGCCTTCCACACTATCCACAACTCCAGCAACCTTCGTGTCATCGGCAAACTTGCTAACCCAGCCTTCCACTTCCTCATCCAAGTCATTTATAAAAATCACAAAGAGCAGAGGTCCCAGAACAGATCCCTGCGGAACACCACTGGTCACCGAGCTCCATGCTGAATACTTTCCATCTACTACCACCCTCTGTCTTCTATGGGCCAGCCAATTCTGTATCCAGACAGCCAACTTTCCCTGTATCCCCTGCCTCCTTACTTTATGAATGAGCCTACCATGGGGAACCTTATCAAACGCCTTGCTAAAATCCATATACACCACATCCACTGCTCTTCCTTCATCAATGTGTTTTGTCACATCTTCAAAGAATTCAATAAGGCTTGTGAGGCATGACCTGCCCCTCACAAAGCCATGCTGACTGTCTCTGATCAAACCATGCTTTTCCAAATAATCATAAATCCTGTCTCTCAGAATCCTCTCCAATAATTTGCCCACTACCGACGTAGGACTGACTGGTCTATAATTCCCAGGGTTATCCCTATTCCCTTTCTTGAACAAGGGAATAACATTTGCAACCCTCCAATCATCTGGTACTACTCCAGTGGACAGTGAGGACACAACGATCATCGCCAAAGGCGCGGCAATCTCTTCCCTCGCTTCCCGTAATATCCTTGGGTATATCCCGTCTGGCCCCGGGGACTTATCTGTCCTCATGTCTTTCAAAATTTCCAGCACATCCTCCCTCTTAACATCAACCTGTTCGAGCATATCAGCCTGTTTCACGCTGTCCTCACAAACGACCAGGTCCCTCTCACTGGTGAATACTGAAGCAAAGTATTCATTTAGGACCTCCCCTACCTCCTCCGACTCCAGGCACAAGTTCCCTCCACTATCCCTGATCAGCCCTACCCTCACTCTGGCCATCCTCTTGTTCCTCACATAAGTGTAGAACGCCTTGGGATTTTCCTTAATCCTACCCGCCAAGACTTTTTCATGTCCCCTTCTTGCTCTCCAAAGTCCATTCTTCAGTTCCTTCCTGGCTACCTTGTAACCCTCTAGAGCCCTGTCTGATCCTTGCTTCCTCAACCTTAAGTAAGCTTCCTTCTTCCTCTTGACTACCTGTTCCACATCTCTTGTCATCCAAGATTCCTTCACCCTACCATCCCTTCCTTGCCTCATCGGGACAAACCTATCCGGCAGTCGCAGCAAGTGCTCCCTAAACAACCTCCACATTTCTGTCATGCATTTCCCTGAGAACATCTGTTCCCAATTTATGCTCCCCAGTTCCTGCCTAATAGCATTGTAATTCCCCCTCCCCCAATTAAATATTTTCCCATCCCGTCTGCTCCTGTCCCTCTCCATGACTATAGTAAAGGTCAGGGAGTTGTGATCACCATCACTGAAATGCTCTCCCACCGAGAGATCTGCCACCTGGCCTGGTTCGTTGCCAAGCACCAAATCCAACATAGCCTCCCCTCTAGTCGGCCTATCTACATATTGAATCAGGAAACCTTCCTGGACACACCTGACAAAAACTGCTCCATCCAAACTATTTGCACTAAGGAGGTTCCAATCAATATTAGGGAAGTCGAAGTCACCCATGACAACAACCCTGTTACTTCTGCACCTTTCCAAAATCTGCCTCCCAATCTGTTCCTCCGTGTCTCTGTTGCCATTGGGGGGTCTATAGAAAACTCCCAATGAAGTGACTGCTCCTTTCCTGTTTCTGACTTCCACCCATAATGACTCAGTAGACAAACCCTCCTCGACGACCTCCCTTTCTGCAGCTGTGATACTATCCCTGATTAGCAATGCCACTCCCCCACCTCTTTTACCTCCCTCCCTATTCCTTTTGAAACATCTAAACCCCGGAACATCCAACATCCATTCCTGCCCCTGTGATATCCAAGTCTCCGTAATGGCCACAACATCGTAGCTCCAAGTACTGATCCATGCTCTAAATTCATCACCCTTATTCCTGACACTTCTTGCATTAAAATTGACACACTTCAACCCATCATACTGGCTGCAACTTTTCCATGTCAACTGTCTAACCTTCCTCACAGACTCTCTGCACTCTGTATCTGCCTGTTCAACAGATACCCCATCCACTGATCTGTAGCTCCGGTTCCCATCCCCCTGCCAAACTAGTTTAAACCCTCCCGAAGAGCGCTAGCAAACCTCCCGCCCAGGATATTGGTGCTCCTCCAGTTCAGATGCAACCCATCCTTCTTGTACAGGTCCCACCTTCCCCAGAAGGTATCCCAATGATCCACATATCTGAAGCCCTCCCTCCTACACCAGCTCTGTAGCCACGTGTTCAGCTGCACTCGCTGTCTGTTTCTAGCCTCACTCGCACGTGGCACCGGTATCAATCCTGAGATTACTATCCTGCTCGTCCTGCCTTTTAGCTTCCAACCTAACTCCCTATATTCGCTTTTCAGGTCCTCATCCCTTTTCCTAGCTATGTCATTGGTACCGATGTGTACCACAACTTCTGGCTTCTCCCCCTCCCGCTTAAGAATCCTGTAGACTCGATCCGAGACATCCCTGACCCTGGCACCCGGGAGGCAACATACCATCTGGGAGTCTCGTTCACAACCACAGAATCTCCTCTCTGTTCCTCTAACCATTGACTCTCCTATCACTATCGCTCTCCTATTCTCCCCCCTTCCCTTCTGAGCCACAGAGCCAGGCTCAGTGCCAGAGACCTGGCTATTGTGGCTTTCCCCTGGTAGGTCGTCCCCCCCCAACCGTATCCAAAACGGTATACTTACTATTGAGGGGAATGGCCACAGGGGATCCCTGCACTGTGCGCCTATTCCCTTTCCCTCCCCTGACGGTCACCCAGCTACCTTTATCCTGTAACTTAGGTGTCACTACTTCCCTATAACTGCTCGCTATCACCCCCTCAGCATCCTGAATGATCCGAAGTTCATCCAGCTCCAACTCCAGTTCCCTAACGTGGTCTGTGAGGAGCTGGAGTTGGGTGCACTTCTCACAGGTGAAGTCAGCAGGGACACCAGTGGTGACCCTCACCTCCCACATCCTGCAAGAGGAGCATGCAACTGCCCTAGCTTCCATCCCCTCTGCTCTAAATTAACACAGAGATTAAATAAAAATAAAGGAAAACCTTACCTTACCAAACCCTCCACACTAGAGTCCTTTTTTTTTGGTTGGAGGAGGAGGATGGGTGGGAGACACTACACGTGTAGTGTTTCGGGTTTAGCCACTGCCCGAATATATAAGTTCACTTACCCAGCAGCCCCCGTATCTGCCGAATCACTCGGTAAGTACTTTATACTTAAAATTACTTTCCCAGCTGCCCCCTGGCTCGCACTCTCACTGCTACCGTTGTTCAAAAAGAAGATCAGGTGTTTTCTGGCATCCCTTGCTCACCGCTCGCCATGTCTGCCCTCCATCATTGCTCTCCATGCTCCTATGCACGGTTGCTGCTGGGTGCCCTCGGTCATCATCATCCGTGGATGGCTCCTGCTCCTGTGCCTCAACATCCTGCAAGGAGTCCCTGCTCTGTGCTGCAATGTTGTGTAGAACGCAGCAGACAACAATGAGACATCCATCCCTGTCTGGTGCATACTGTGGTGCTCCACCCAATCTATCGATGCAGCAGAAGCGTATCTTCATAATGCTGACTGCCTGCTTAACGGTAGCTCGGGTGGAGCCGTGCCAGGCATTGTAGTGCTCTTCTGCATCACTGTTGGGGTTCCTCACTGGCGTTTAAAGCCTAGTCAGCAAGGAGTAGCCCTTGTCCCCAAGAATCTACCCCTGAATTTGAGCCAGTGAACAGCAGCTGCACCTGGGACTGGTGCAGGATGAAGGAGTCATAGCAGCTGCCTGGAAAGCAGGCATACACTTGCAGGAAGCACTTCCTGTGGTCGTATACCAGCTGCATGTTGAGCGAGTAAAAGCCCTTTCTGTTGAGGTATGCGGCTGTTTGTTTCGTTGAAGCCTTCATGGCCACATGCGGGCAGTCAATGACCCCTTGCACCTGTGGGAATCCCGCAATGGCCCCAAATCTAATGACCCTCTCGACCTGCATGTCAGGGTCCGTTTTGAAACGCACATCGTCACCAGCCCTCCTGTACAAGGCATCAATGACTTCCCTGATACAGCGGTGTACTGCTGATTGCAAAACGCCACACAAGTCGCCGGTGGATCCCTGGAATGATGCGGAGATGTAGACGTTTAGAGTCACTGTCATTTTGAGGTCCGCAGTCAGAGGGTGACCACCAAAGTCCATCAGCTGCAGGTCATTATTCAGCAGTGCGCAGAGATGTGTCACCACCTCTCTGGACATCAGCAGTTGTCTCTGACACTGGTGCTCCGACATCTGGAGGTACGTCATCTGGGTTCCATAGACCCGCTGGCGTCTCTGGGCTACAATAAGCCTTGGTGGCTGCTGCTGCTTGCGTCTGGGAGCTTCCACATGGGCTGCGCCTGCCTCTTGTTTCCACTTCCAGCGGATATGCCTCTTCACGGCACGAGGATCCAGAAAGACTGGGTGGACCCGGGTCGCTGGAGCTGTGAGGCTGCGATGCTAACCATTGTGTCACTGTGCCGCCCCTAAATTGTACCTTCTATTAATCCCCGAATGAGGCTAACCAAGCCAGGTTTCTTTAAATCAACAAATTAACTGTTTAATTAAAAAAACTAAATTCTTAAACTCTATGAAGATATAAAAAACATTTAAAATAGAAAAAAATAGAGTCCTTGCAAATTCACAGTCCAATGTTGCTTGAAGTCCGATGGGGAAAAAAGGTTCTTCGACAGTAGAACAGTCCGTAGTCTAATTCCAGCAGTAAGTGATGCTTCCTTCAGTTTAAATTATCAGAGATCTCGTTTTTGGCTTGACTTTTTAGAATTTTGAGAGATAATAAGAATTAAACAGACTAAATTCTCTTCTTTCAGTTTAAATGGCCGAGAGCTCTTCTTTCAGGTGCTAACCTATAGCTGTCTGTCTGTGTTCTGTTAGAACAGATTGTCTTCAACTAAAAAGCCAGTTCAAAATTGAATTGTAACAAATGTATCGCTTGATGCTCAGTCCAAGTGGCTGTATCCAAGGTAACGAGAATGCACCCTTTGAATCGCAGTCTCCGAATGGCTGTTGCCGGGTAACCAGTATTCTCTGAAGCTGGTTGGTTCCCTCTCCATATGGTTGTATCCAATGGCGACCAAAATGCATTTTCTCCAACTCCTGAAGCTTGCTGGTTCTTAAAGCAGTACAGCTCCTTTTCCAGCCTTAAAGACACACCACATATTCCCTGGAGAAAAAGAACTACAGGATCATGATAACAAGGAAAGGTTGAGGATAAAGTATCGGAGATATGAGGAAAGGTAAAAAATCAAGGCGAGAAATGCAAGAGATTTAATATTAGTAAAAGATTTTGACACTGTCGAAATGAACGAGTCTAATGATAGATAAGTCTCCAGGACCTAATGTTTCCAACCTAGGGAATTAAAAAAAAGTAGATGAAGAAATTATTGATGCATTAGGCATGATCTTCCAAAACTTTTCCGTTCAAGAATTATTCACTTAGATTGGAAAATTACCAATGTCACTCCATTATTTCAAAGGGTAACTCCTTTTAAACCTATTAGTCTAAAATCTGTTGTGGAGAAGTTATTATTTGGGACAGAATGCCTGAACACTTGGACAAATATGAACTGATTAGAGAGTAGCAACATGGATTTATAAAGGCTAAAGGGTATAAAGGATTTATATAGGCCTAATGAACCAAGTTGAATGTTTGGGGAAATAACCAACATGGTTGACAAGAAAATGTCCATGGATGTTATTTATATGGACTTCCAGAAAGCATTTGATATGGTTTCACATAAGAGATGATTAACAAAAATGAGAGCACATGGAATTGGAGACAACCTATTGACATGGATAGGGATATAAAAGCAAAATACTGCGTATGCTGGAAATCTGAAATATGCATTGCATTGCATTGTATATACTAATGACTTGCAAATAGTTAAAAGGACATAATTTCAAAGCTTGTGGATGACATAAACATTGGAAATGTAGTGGACAGTGAGAAGGATAATAACAGACTGAAGGATGTAGATTGATGAAGTGAGTAGACACACATGGCTGATGAACTTTAATGCTTCAGTTGCATGGAGAGACTGGAGCAAATAATGTTAAAGGGAGATTTATTCATCATGTTCAAGATTATGAGGAGTCTTGATGGGGTATGTGGAGAGAAACTGTTTCCACTGGCAGGAGGGTCATTAACCTGAGCAGACAGATTGGCAAAAGAACAGAATTATTTTTTTTCCAGTGAGTTGTTATAATGCAGAATACACTCCCTTAAAAGGGTAGTGGAAGCAGATCCAATAGTAATATTCAAAAGGAAATGAGATAAATACTTATAAAAGAGAAATTTGCGTAGCTCTGGGGAACATGTGGCAGAGTGGGATTAATTGGTAGCTCTTTAAGAACAGACACATGAGCTGAAGGACCTCCTTCTTTGTTGAATGATTCTATGTACTCAAATTGGCAGGACATGATTAGTGGTGTCTCCCAGGGATTTGTACTGGGACCTCAGCATTTAGAAATCACTTGGATGAAGGAATAGAGAGCTGTATATCCAAGTTTGTAGACATTAGTTAATTAGGAGACAATTAGTTAATTGTGCAGATGGAAGCAGGAAGTTGCAAATGAATATTGATAGACTGAGTGGACAAAACTGTGGCAAATGGAGTTCAATGGGGGGGAAGTGTGAGGTCATCCACTTTGGACCCAAGAAAAGTAGATCTGAATATTTTCTAAATGGCAAGAAGCTAGGACCTGTGAAGGAGCAGAAAGATTTAGGAGTTCACGTACTAAAAACCATTGAACAAGTACAAATAATAATTAAAAAGGCTAATAGAATGCTGGCCTCTATCTGAATAAAAAGGAGTGGAAGGTATGTTACACCTGTATAGAGACTTGCTTAGACCCCATATGGAGTAACTGTGTTCAGTTCTGGACACCGCACCTCAGAAAGGATATAATGGCTTTGGAGGAGGTGCAGTGCAGATTCCCCAGAATGATACTGGGGTTTAAAGTGTTAAATTAGGAGGACAAGTTGCATAGACTCCCTCGACTACAGAAGATTAAAGTTTGATATAACTGAGGCATTTAGGACGATTAAAGGATTTTATAGGGTAGATAGAGAGAAACTATTTCCTCTGGTAAGGGAGCCCAGAACAAGGTGACATAACCATAAATTTAGAGTCAGGCCATTCAGAACTTCTTCACACAAAGGGTAGTGGAAATCTGGAAATCTCTCCCTCCAAAAGGTGTTGAGACTGGGCCAGAGGTGAGGGAGGGAGAAATCAATTGAAAATTTTAAAACTAACATTGATAGATTTTAGTTCGGCAAAGGTATTAAGCGTTATAGAACCAAGGTGAGTAAATGGAGTTAAGATACAGATCAGCCATGGTCCAACCGAATGGTTGAAGGGGTTCGAGGGATTGAATTACTTCCTCCTGTTCCTATGTTCCTACACCAGGAGAAAGATTTGTATTTCATACCCTGTTAACAGAGTGAAGGAGGATGAAAGAATAGTAGACCGGTCCCACATAGCAGGTTGCCCTGGGTGCAAGGTGCCATTGACTGCACCCAAATTTCTTTGCTTTCCTCCCCATCATCAGCCCAGCATATTTATCAATTAAAAGGATTCCACTGGCTCAGCATACAACTATCTTGTGAATACAGGCAGTGCATTGTTGAAGGTCGAAAACCAAGCAGCAGTCTTGACTCATCATGTTCCCGTTCTCTGTGCTGCATTTATTTCAACCAGCTTGCCAAGTTGCAAACTGGTTCCTGGGCAACAAGGGTTATTTCTTCTGACATTTGTTACAGACAGGTGAGATATGATAGGGATGGTTTCCCCTTTTTCACCTCTTGACTGACTGAAGACAGCGTGTTTTTTAAAAAAAGTTTATATTTTAACCAGAGTGATTTAACTGTCAAGGACAGACAAATAACAGGTTTTCTCCTAAGTTTAAAAAAATAAATGTTTATTATACAACACCTGAAATATATGCAACACCCACTCTCACACACATACAGATATACACACACTCAAGAAAAGATAGAGATTATAAAGATAATATGTGTTAGGTATGATGATTTAAAAGAGTCCTCTGTTAAACATGCTTTTCTCTGGGGTGAAGACTTGAAATGGTACAGGCCTGTAATCTTTTCCCTTGTTCACTGAAGAAAGATTTGGGAGGTTCAGGAAGATGGATGCGCTGTTGCAGACTGCTCCTGTTATATTCCAACCAAAGATCACTGGCAAAGTCCTGGTACAATTTCTCAGGTAGGGTGTTCAAGGCCAAACTCCAATCGCTGCCTACATGTAGCTCAAAGCTGGTAATCTTGGGCAAGGTACTTTTGCTTCAATGGCATAGATGGATCTCCTTTGTCTTCCCAGAATATACCTTTATTGAAGCTCCTCATCAGAAACCTAGTTTCATGTCATGTGACTGTAGTTTCACTTTCCTTTGTCCTCATAAATGGTATCTGACAGTGAGCCCATTGTTAGACAATAGAGTTTGGATGTCATTCATCCTCTTCTCACCTTAATAAAGTTGGGCTTTTCACACCCATTCTTTGGAATTTGAGTTTGGAGTCAAAAAGTCTGCAACAGTATTGTTAACCCAATCAGTTGAAGAGAAGCAGCCATTACCATAAAAGTGGTCATTTGCATTTGTGGCCAGAAAGGTAGTTTGTATTTTAATGACTTCTTCAAGATTTGTCCAGACCTGAAAATTAGCCCAGGGTTCTTTTAGTTCTATGTGTATTGACAGGAAAGGAAAGGTTATTTCACCCCTTACTCCATTTTATTTACAAGAATAGTGTCTATTTCAGATTTACTTCATAAGTTCATTTTATAGTTCATAAGTTCAGATGCGTGGGTGACACATGCCTCATGATTCCTGTAAGGAACCACACACAGCTGCAAAGCCAGCTGCAACAAGAGCCATGCTGCTACCAGGAACACTAATAACAGGAGCAGGAATAGGCCGTTATGAACTCTGTAGTCTGGTCCCCCATTCAATAATGGCTGAACTTTTACATCAACTTTAATTTTCCATCCCATCCCCATATCCGTTGACTCCCTTAGTGCTCAAAATCTATCAGTCTCAACAAGAACAACAATTTGTATTTATAGAGCACCTTTAAGGCAACATAAAATCTCAAGGACCGTCACAGGAGCGTTATCAAGCAGAATTTGACACCAAGCCACATAAGGAGGTATTTGGCTAGATGACCAAAAGCCTAGTCAGAGAGGCAGGTTTTAAGGACTGTCTTAAAGGACAAAAGAGATGTGGAGACATTTAGGGAAGGAATTCCAGAGCAAAGGGCCCAGGCTATCATTGGCAGATTGATTTAAATTTGGGACGTGCAAGGGGTCAGAATCAGAGAAGCACAGATATCTGGGAGGGTTATGGGTGAAGGAGATTACAAAGGTAGGGAGGGGTGAGGCCATGGAGGGATTTGAAAAAAGGATGAAAATTTAAAATTTTCAGAAACTCAGAAATGGAGTGAACAGGATAGCAACAAACTTCAGGAAGACAACGACAGGCTGGTGGAATGGGCAGACACATTGGAGATGAAATTTAATGCAGTAAAGTAATTCATTTTGGAAGACGTATCAGTCTTTCAACACACCATTAACATACCATTTGCCTTTGCTCCATGACCTTCTGGTCAGTTATTCTCTGTGACTCTGTCCGATCAACACCTTCACTTTTATTATCTCCCCGCTTTATTTGCTGAAAACCTATCACTTTTCTAACCTTTGCCAGTTCTGAGGAAAGGTCACTGACCTGAAACGTTAACTCTGTTTCTCTCTCCACAGATGCTGCCAGACCTGCTGTGTATTTCCAGAATTTCTTGTTTTTATTGCAGATTTCCAGCATCTGCAGTATTTTGATTTTATTATACCAAGGAGAACTCCCCTGTTCTTCAAAATAGTGTTGTGGGATTTACCTGAGAGTGCAGACAGGGCCTTGGTTTAACAGTTCATCTGAAAGACAGAACCTCTGGGTGTAACAGTCCCTCAGTGTCACCCCTCTGACAGGGCAGTACTCCTTTAGTCCTGCGCTGGGAGAGTCAGTCTAGGAATGGGACTTGAACTCACAACCAGAGTCAAATGTGGGACCAACTGAGCCACAGCTGACATTAGAGTCATAGAGAGTCATAGAGTTGTACAGCATAGAAACAGGCCCTTCGGCCCACTGCGTCCATGCCGACCATAATGTCTATCTATACTAATCCCACCTGCCTGCATTAATTCCATATCCCTCTATGCCTTGCTCATTCAAGTACCTGTCCAGATGCCTCTTAAATGTTGCTACTGTTCCTGCCTCCACCACCTCCTCAGGCAGCTCATTCCAGATACCCACTATTCTTCGTGTGAAAAATTTACCCCTTTGATCCCTTTTAAACCTCCTCCCTCTCACCTTAAATCTATGCCCTCTAGTTTTAGTCACCCCTACCATGGGAAACAGACTCTGGCTATCTACCCTATCCATGCCTCTCATAATTTTATATACCTCTATCACGTCCCCTCTCAGCCTCCTTCGCTGCAGGGAAAACAGACCCAGCCTATCCAATCTCTCTTTATAACGCAAGCCCTCCAAACCAAGCAACATCCTTGTGAATCTTTTCTGCACCCTCTCTAGCTTAATCACATTTTTCCTGTAGTGCGGTGACCAGAACTGCACACAGTAATCCAAATGCAGCCTAACCAACGTTATGTACAACTGTAACATGAAGTCCCAACTCTTCTACTCAATGCCTCGGCCAATGAAGGCAAGCATGCCATACGCCATCTTCACCACCCTGTCTACCTATGTTGCCACTTTCAGGGAACTATGTATTTGCACCCCAAAGTCTCTCTGCTCAACAACACTCCCCAGGGCCCTGCCATTCACTGTATATGTCCTGCCCTGGTTTAACTTCTCAAAATGCATCGCTTCACACTTGTCTGCGTTAAATTCCATTTGCCAATCCCTTGCCCACTTTCCCAGTTTATCTATATCCTGTTGTAACCTTAGACAACCTTCTTCACTGTCCACGATACCCCAATTTTGGTGTCATCTGCAAACTTACTAATCATGCCCCCTACATTCACATCCAAGTCATTAATATATATGACAAACAACAGAGGGCCCAGCACCAATCCCTGCGGCACACCACTGGTCACTGGCCTCCAATCTGAAAAACAACCCTCCACTACCACCCTCTGCCTCCGATCACCAAGACAATGTTGTTTCCAATTGGCTAGTTCACCCTGGATCCCATGTGTTTGAACCTTCTGGTCCAGCCAATCATGCGGGACCTTGTCAAAGGCCTTGCTAAAGTCCATGTAGACAAGGTCCATTGCCCTGCCCTTATCAATCCTCTTGGTCACCTCCTCGAAAAACTCAATCAAATTCGTGAAACATGATTTCCAACGCACAAAGCCATGCTGACTATCCCTAATCAGACCATGCCTTTCCAGATGCATATAAATCCTGTCTCTCAGAATCCCTTCCAATAATTTTCCCACCACTGATGTAAGGCTCACCGGCCTTTAGTTCCCTGGCTTATCCCTGCTGCCCTTCTTAAATAAAGGCACAACATTAGCTATCCTCCAGTCTTCCAATACCCCACCCGTGGCTAACGATGATACAAAAATCTCTGTCAGGGCCCCAGCAATCTCCTCCCTTGCTTCCCATAGCATCCCAGGATACACCTGGTCAGGCCCTGGGGATTTATCCACCTTAATGTGCTTCAAAACCTCCAACACCTCCTCCTTTATAGGTGGGTTTAAACTAATGTGGCAGGGGGATGGGAACCAAATGAGGAGGTCAGTGGACAGTAAGGAGGTAGTAACTAAAGCCTGTAAGGAACTAGATAATGAAGTCAGCGTGACTAAGGGGAAGAGTAGGCAGGGAGCAGATGATGAACGCAAAGTGACGGGTGGTCTGAGGTGCATTTGTTTTAATGCAAGAAGTGTAGTAGGTAAGGCAGATGAACTTAGGGCTTGGATTAGTACCTGGGAGGATGATGTTATTGCTATTACTGAGACTTGGTTCAGGGAAGGGCATGATTGGCAACTAAATATCCCAGGATATCGATGCTTCAGGCGGGATAGAGAGGGAGGTAAAAGGGGTGGAGGAGTTGCATTACTGGTCAAAGAGGATATCACAGCTGTGCTGAAGGAGGGCACTATGGAGGACTCGAGCAGTGAGGCAATATGGGCAGAACTCAGAAATAGGAAGGGTGCGGTAACAATGTTGGGGCTGTACTACAGGCCTCCCAACAGCGAGCGTGAGATAGAGGTACAAATATGTAAACAGATTATGGAAAGATGTAGGAGCAACAGGGTGGTGGTGATAGGAGATTTTAATTTTCCCAACATTGACTGGGATTCACTTAGTGTTAGAGGTCTAGATGGAGCAGAATTTGTAAGGAGCATCCAGGAGGGTTTTCTAAAGCAGTATGTAAATAGTCCAACTCGGGAAGGGGCCATACTGGACCTGGTGTTGGGGAATGAGCCCAGCCATGTGGTTGAAGTTGCAGTAGGGGACTACTTTGGGAATAGTGATCACAATTCCGTAAGTTTTAGAGTACTCATGGACAAAGACGAGAGTGGTCCGAAAGGAAGAGTGCTAAATTGGGGGAAGGCCAACTCTACCAAAATTCGGCAGGAGCTGGGGTATGTAGATTGGGAGCAGCTGTTTGAAGGTAAATCCACATTTGATATGTGGGAGGCTTTGAAAGAGCGGTTGATTAGCGTGCAGGAGAGACATGATCCTGTGAAAATGAGGGATAGAAATAGCAAGATTAGGGAACCATGGATAACAGGTAAAATTGTGAGACGAGCTAAGAGGAAAAAGGAAGCATACATAAGGTCTACGAGGCTGAAGAAAGACGAAGCTTTGAAAGAATATCGGGAATGTAGGACCAATCTGAAACGAGGAATTAAGAGGGCTAAAAGGGGTCATGAAATATCTTTAGCAAACAGGGTTAAGGAAAATCCCAAAGCCTTTTATTCATATATAAGGAGCAAGAGGGTAACTAGAGAAAGGATTGGCTCACTCAAGGACAAAGGAGGAAAGTTATGCGTGGAGTCAGAGAAAATGGGTGAGATTCTAAACGAGTACTTTGCATCGGTATTCACCGAGGAGAGGGACATGACGGATGTTGAGGTTAGGGACAGATGTTTGATTACTCTAGGTCAAGTCGGCATAAGGAGGGAGGAAGTGTTGGGTATTCTAAAAGGCATTAAGGTGGACAAGTCCCCAGGTCCGGATGGGATCTATCCCAGGTTACTGAGGGAAGCGAGAGAGGAAATAGCTGGGGCCTTAACGGATATCTTTGCAACATCCTTAAACACGGGTGAGGTCCCGGAGGACTGGTGAATTGCTAATGTTGTCCCCTTGTTTAAGAAGGGTAGCAGGGAAAATCCAGGTAATTATAGACCGGTGAGCCTGACGTCAGTGGTAGGGAAGCTGCTGGAGAAGATACTGAGGGATAGGATCTATTCCCATTTGGAAGAAAATGGGCTTATCAGTGATAGGCAACATGGTTTTGTGCAGGGAAGGTCATGTCTTACCAACTTAATAGAATTCTTTGAGGAAGTGACAAAGTTGATTGATGAGGGAAGGGCTGTAGATGTCATATACATGGACTTCAGTAAGGCGTTTGATAAGGTTCCCCATGGTAGGAGAAAGTGAAGTCACATGTGGTCCAGGGTGTTCTAGCTAGATGGATAAAGAACTGGCTGGGCAACAGGAGACAGAGAGTAGCAGTGGAAGGGAGTTTCTCAAAATGGAGACGTGTGATCAGTGGTGTTCCACAGGGATCCGTGCTGGGACCACTGTTGTTTGTGATATACATAAATGATTTGGAGGAAAGTATAGGTGGTCTGATTAGCAAGTTTGCAGACGATACTAAGATTGGTGGAGTAGCAGATAGTGAAGGGGACTGTCAGAGAATACAGCAGAATATAGATAGATTGGAGAGTTGGGCAGAGAAATGGCAGATGGAGTTCAATCAGGGCAAATGCGAGGTGATGCATTTTGGAAGATCCAATTCAAGAGTGAACTAGACAGTAAATGGAAAAGTCCTGGGGAAAATTGATGTACAGAGAGATTTGGGTGTTCAGGTCCATTGTTCCCTGAAGGTGGCAACGCAGGTCAATAGAGTGGTCAAGAAGGCATACGGCATGCTTTCCTTCATCGGACGGGGTATTGAGTACAAGGGTTGGCAGGTCATGTTACAGTTGTATAAGACTTTGGTTCGGCCACATTTGGAATACTGCGTGCAGTTCTGGTCGCCACATTACTAAAAGGATGTAGATGCTTTGGAGAGGGTGCAGAGGAGGTTCACCAGGATGTTGCCTGGTATGGAGGGCGCTAGCTATGAAGAGAGGTTGAGTAGATTAGGATTATTTTCATTAGAAAGACGGAGGTTGAGGGGGGACCTGATTGAGGTGTGCAAAATCATGAGAGGTATAGACAGGGTGGATAGCAAGAAGCTTTTTCCCAGAGTGGGGGATTCAATTACTCGAGGTCACGAGTTCAAAGTGAGAGGGGAAAAGTTTAGGGGGGATATGAATGGAAAGTTCTTTACGCAGAGGGTGGTGGGTGCCTGGAACGTGTTGCCAGTGGAGGTGGTAGACGCGGGCACGATAGCGTCTTTTAAGATGTATCTAGACAGATACATGAATGGGCAGGAAGCAAAGAGATACAGACCCTTAGAAAATAGGCGACATGTTTAGATAGAGGATCTGGATTGGCGCAGGCTTGGAGGGCCGAAGGGCCTGTTCCTGTGCTGTAATTTTCTTTGTTCTTTGTTCTTTCTTTATAATGTTGATATGCTCCAGGATATCGGTGTTCCCTTCCTTGAACTCACTAGCTTCCATGACCTTCTCCACGGTAACTACGGAGGAGAAATATTCATTTAAGACCTCGCCCATTTCCTGTGGCTCCACACATAGATTGCCACACTGATCCTTAAGGGGACCTACTCTCTCCCTCGCTACCCTTTTACTCTTAATATACTTATAGAATCTTTTAGGATTCTCCTTTATCTTATCTGCCAGGGAAATCTCATGACCCCTTTTTGCCCTCCTAATTTGCTTCTTCAGTGTAGTCCTACATCCCCTATACTCCTCGAGGGACTCGCTCAATCCCAGCTGCCTATACCTGACATATGCCCCCTTCTTTGTCCTGACCAGACCCTCACTATCCCTCGTCAACCTAGGTTCCCTTAACTTGCCAGACTTGCCCTTCCATCTCGCAGGAACATTTTAAATGGTACTTGAAAGTTAAGACTTCAATTAATTGGAGAGATTAGAGAAACTGGGATTATTTTCCTCAGAGCTGAGAACAGTAACATGAGTTTTGTTAGAGGTGTTCAACATCTTGAAAGGTTTTGATAGAGTAAGCAAGGAGAAATTTTGTTCAGAAAGGTTGGTAACCAGAGGACATAGATTTAAGGTTTTTGGGATCCTTAAGGGGGAGGGGGAGCAGCCCCAAGTCGTGGTCCACATAGGCACCAACGACATAGGTAGGAAGAGAGATGGGGATTTAAGGCAGAAATTCAGGGAGCTAGGGTGGAAGCTTAGAGCGAGAACAAACAGAGTTGTTATCTCTGGGTTGTTGCCCGTGCCACGTGCTAGCAAAGTGAGGAATAGGGAGAGAGAGGAGTTGAACACGTGGCTGCAGGGATGGTGTAGGAGGGAGGGTTTTGGTTTCCTGGATAATTGGGGCTCTTTCTGGGGTAGGTGGGACCTCTACAAACAGGATGGTCTTCACCTGAACCAGAGGGGTACCAATATCCTGGGGGGGAGATTTGCTGGTGCTCTTCGGGGGGGTTTAAACTAATTCAGCAGGGGGATGGGAACCTAAATTGTCGTTCCAGTGTACAGGATGTTGAGAGTAGTGAGGTCAGGGATAAGGTTACAAGGACGCAGGAGGGCACTGGCAAGCAAGAACTTGGTTTAAAGTGTGTCGACTTCAACGCCAGGAGCATCCGGAATAAGGTGGGTGAGCTTGCAGCATGGGTTGGTACCTGGGATCTCGATGTTGTGGCCATTTCGGAGACATGGGTAGAGCAGGGACAGGAATGGATGTTGCAGGTTCCGGGATTTAGATGTTTCAGTAAGAACAGAGAAGATGGTAAAAGAGGGGGGGGTGTGGCATTGTTAATCAAGGAGAGTATTACGGCGGCAGAAAGGACGTTTGAGGACTCGTCTACTGAGGTAGTATGGGCCGAGGTTAGAAACAGGAGAGGAGAGGTCACCCTGTTGGGAGTTTTCTATAGACCTCCGAATAGTTCCAGAGATGTAGAGGAAAGGATAGCGAAGATGATTCTCGACAGGAGCAAGAGTAACAGGGTAGTTGTTATGGGGGACTTTAACTTTCCAAATATTGACTGGAAATACTATAGTTCGAGTACTTTAGATGGGTCAGTTTTTGTCCAGTGTGTGCAGGAGGGTTTTCTGACACAGTATGTAGACAGGCCAACCAGGGGCGATGCCACATTGGATTTGGTACTGGGTAATGAACCCGGCCAGGTGTTAGATTTAGATGTAGGTGAGCACTTTGGTGATAGTGATCACAATTCGGTTAGGTTTAGCTTAGTGATGGGCAGGGACAGGTATATACCGCAGGGCAAGAATTATAGCTGGGGGAAAGGAAATTATGATGCGATTAGGCAAGATTTAGGATGCGTAGGATGGGGAAGGAAACTGCAGGGGATGGGCACAATAGAAATGTGGAGCTTATTCAGGGAGCAGCTACTGTGTGTCCTTGATAAGTATGCACCTGTCAGGCAGGGAGGAATTCAGACGACTAGGCTAGATGGGATCGAGGTTCACAAGGAGGAGGTGTTAGCAATTTTGGAAAGTGTGAAAATAGATAAGTCCCCTGGGCCAGATGGGATTTATCCTAGGATTCTCTGGGAAGCCAGGGAGGAGATTGCAGAGCCTTTGACCTTGATCTTTATGTCGTCATTGTCGACAGGAATAGTGCCGGAAGACTGGAGAATAGCAAATGTTGTCCCCTTGTTCAAGAAGGGGAGTAGAGACAGCCCTGGTAATTATAGACCTGTGAGCCTTACTTCGGTTGTGGGTAAAATGTTGGAAAAGGTTATAAGAGATAGGATTTATAATCATCTTGAAAAGAATAAGTTCATTAGAGATAGTCAGCACGGTTTTGTGAAGGGTAGGTCGTGCCTCACAAACCTTATTGAGTTTTTTGACAAGGTGACCAAACAGGTGGATGAGGGTAAAGCCGTGGATGTGGTGTATATGGATTTCAGTAAGGCGTTTGATAAGGTTCCCCACGGTAGGCTATTGCAGAAAATACGGAAGTATGGGATTGAAGGTGATTTAGTGCTTTGGATCAGAAATTGGCTAGCTGAAAGAAGACAGAGGGTGGTGGTTGATGGCAAATGTTCATCCTGGAGTTTAGTTACTCGTGGTGTACCGCAAGGATCTGTTTTGGGGCCACTGCTATTTGTCATTTTTATAAATGACCTGGATGAGGGTGTAGAAGGGTGGGTTAGTAAATTTGCGGATGACACGAAGGTCGGTGGAGTTGTGGATAGTGCCGAAGGATGTTGTAGGTTACAGAGGGACATAGATAGGCTGCAGAGCTGGGCTGAGAGATGGCAAATGGAGTTTAATGCGGAAAAGTGTGAGGTGATTCACTTTGGAAGGAGTAACAGGAATGCAGAGTACTGGGCTAATGGGAAGATTCTTGGTAGTGTAGATGAGCAGAGAGATCTTGGTGTCCAGGTACATAAATCCCTGAAAGTTGCCACCCAGGTTAATGGGGCTGTTAAGAAGGCATATGGTGTGTTAGCTTTTATTAGTAGGGGGATCGAGTTTCGGAACCACGAGGTCATGCTGCAGCTGTACAAAACTCTGGTGTGGCCGCACCTGGAGTATTGCGTGCAGTTCTGGTCACCGCATTATAGGAAGGATGTGGAAGCTATGGAAAGGGTGCAGAGGAGATTTACTAGGATGTTGCCTGGTATGGAGGGAAGGTCTTACGAGGAAAGGCTGAGGGACTTGAGGTTGTTTTCGTTGGAGAGAAGGAGGAGGAGAGGTGACTTAATAGAGACATATAAGATAATCAGAGGGTTAGATAGGGTGGATAGTGAGAGTCTTTTTCCTCGGATGGTGATGGCAAACACGAGGGGACATAGCTTTAAGTTGAGGGGTGATAGAGATAGGACAGATGTCAGAGGTAGTTTCTTTACTCAGAGAGTAGTAGGGGCGTGGAACGCCCTGCCTGCAACAGTAGCAGACTCGCCAACTTTAAGGGCATTGCAGTGGTCATTGGATAGACATATGGATGAAAATGGAATAGTGTAGGTCAGATGGTTTCACAGGTCGGCGCAACATCGAGGGCCGAAGGGCCTGTACTGCGCTGTAATGTTCTATATTTAGAAACAGTAGCGAAATGAGGAAAAAAAGCAGATTGAATAAGAATGTTCAAAAGAGAATTGAACAAATCCCTGATGGGGTTAAACTTGCAAAGCTATGGGGAAAGGGCAGGAGAGAGGCACTAATTTTAAAAAAATTTCAAAGATCTAACATAGGCACAATGGGTTGAATGATCTCCCTTCGTGCTAAATACTTCCCTCTATATTTCTGCCTATTTGGGAGTGCAGTTTCTCAAATTCCATGAAAAAACACAAAGTTAACTAGAGTATTGCTGAAAATAGACACATTTTGTTGAAGCTTTTTGTCTTGCACTCATCGGGACAAATCGGAAGAATACCAATGTAAAGTAACACAACAAATTTATACAGTATGAGAAGGGAGTGCTGATTGGTTGGTAAGTGGACTCTGATTGGTGGAGGCCTTGCCATGGAGAATGCACCAGTTTATAGTGACTGACAGTTAACTGCCAAGCTTTGTTTGAAATTTAAACCAGGCAGCTTGACTCTGATTAGTCAAGGCATTGCCCTGAGGAAAGAACCAGCAAATGATTGTCACTTATTTTGTTTCGCTGAAACAGGTGTAATGTGCGTGCATATTCTTTCTGTACACAAAGAACAGAGCCCTGTGCATGCAAATGAGCCACACTGCAAGCCTGATATTGGGTATCGGGTATTAATAACAGGGCCCTGCTCTTTGTATGGCAGGGCAGCTCGGCCAAGTGGAATGTGCCTCCTGTGGTATGTGGGAACACATGGACATACCACGTATCCTTGACAAACACTACTGCAGGAAGTGTCACCAACTGCAGAAGCTTGAGCTCCGCGTTTCAGAACTCGAGTGGCGGCTGGAGTCACTGTTGTGCATCCATAAGATGGAGAACTACATGGATAGAACATTTAGGGAGGTGGTCACACTACAGATTAAGAACGTGCAGGCAGATAGGGAACAGGTGAGCACCAGACAATCTAAGAGAACCAGGCAGGTAGTGCAGGAATCCCCCGAGACAACCTCGCTCACTAACTAGTTTTCTATTTTGGATACTGGTGAGGGTTATGGTTCCTCAGAGGAGTGCAGCAAGAGCCAAGTCCATGGCACCACGGGTGGCTCAGCTGCTCATGAAGGGAGAAAGAAGAGTAGAAGGGCAATAGTGATTGGGGATTTGTTAGTTAGGAGAATAGACAGGCATTTCTGTGGCCGTAGATGTGATTCCAGGCTAGTGTGTTGCCTCCCTGGTGCCAGAGTCAATAATGTCACAGAGCGGCTGCAGGACATTCTTCTGAGGAAGGGTGAAAAGCTAGAAGATGTGGTCCATATTGCTGCCAATGACATAGGTAGAAAGAGGGATGAGGTCCTGAAAGCAGAGTTTAGGGAGCTAGGAACGAAATTAAAAGCAGGATCTCAAAAGCAGTAATCTCAGGATTACTCCCAGTGCCATGTGCTGGTGAGCATAGGAATAGGAGGAGTGAGCAAATGAACACATGGCTGTAGAATTGGTGCAGGATGGAGGGCATCAGATTTCTGAGGCATTGGGACCTGTTCTGGTATAGATGGGACCTTTACATGATGGATGAGTTGCACCTTAGCAGGACTGGCACTAACATCCTCACAGCGAGATTTGCTAGTGCTGTTGGGGAGGGTTTATACTAGATTGGCAGGGGATTGGGAACCTGAGAGGGAGCTCAGATTGAAGGGAAGCAAAACTGGTAACAGGAAGTAAAAAAGTAGTAAGCGAAATTAGAAGGCAGACGAAATGAAGGCAAATATCAAATAGGATTAAAATGAGGAATAACATTAAGACAAAGTTAAGGGCACTCTATCTGAATGTATGCAGCATTCTTAACAAAGTAGATGATTTGAAGACACAAATAGAGGTAAATGGGTATGATTTAATTGCTATTATGGAGATCTGGTTGCCGGGTGACCAAGACTGGGAACTGAATATTCAGGGATATTCATCATTTAGGAGGGATAGGCGGAGGGGAAAAGGAGGTGCGATAGCACTGTTAATAAGGGACAAGATCAGTACATTAGTGAGAGAGGGTCTTAGATCGAAGAAGCAAGATGTAGACACAGTTTGGGTGGAGCTAAGAAACAGCAAAGTGTTAGAGAAATCTCCAAGCCTGTTTGTGAAGAAGACACTGAGACTAGGATGCTTTGGTGGAGATTGTTTATTGCTTGTCACAGAGCTTACTTCTGCTCTCCAAACAATACCACCAGCCAGTGCTGGATGGCTCTTCTTTATATATACACGCTTGAATACAATTAACTAATTAACACCCAACACCTGTTCACCCTGTTATCTTGAACTACCAGGTATTTATCATCCATTAACAGAACTTCAGACTCTAACACAAGGGGCAGCAGACATTGGTGGGAGTTGTTTAGAGGACACCAAAGAGTCGTGGTAATGTTGGGCACAGTATAAATCAGGAAATTAGAGGCGTATGCGACATGGGCAATACAGTAATACTGGGTGACTTCAATTTACATATAGACTAGGTAAAGCTAATTAGCACTAATACTGTGGAGGATGAATTTCTGGAGTGTGTACAGGATGGGTTTCTGCAGCAGTATGTTGAGGAACCAACTCGGGATTGGGCTATTTTTGCTTTAGTATTATGTAATGAGAAAGGGCTAATTAATAACTTTACTGTACAGGAGCCATTAGGAAATAGTTGCCACAATATGATGGAATTTTACATTAAGTTTGAAAGAAATATAGTTCTTTCTGAAACTCGGATCTTAAATCTGGACAAAGCAAACTATGAAGGCATGAGGGGCAAGTTGGCTATGGTGGATTGGGAAAATATGTTAAAAGATTTGACAGTAGACAGGCATTGGCTAGTATTTAAAGACATATTACATGGTTTACAACAAGTGTACATTCCTCTAAGACACAAAAACCTAACAGGAAAGGTGAATCAACTGTGGATAACAATAGAAGTTAAAGATTGCATTAGATCAAAAGAAGTGGCTTATAAGGTCACAGAAATAGTGGTAAGCCCAAGGATTGGGAGCAATTTAGAATCCAGCAAAGGTGGACCAAGAAACTAATAAAGAAAGGGAAAAGAGCTTATGAATCTAAGCTAGCTAGAAACGTAAAGGTGGACTGTAAAATCTCCTTTAGGTATGTGAAAATGAAAAGATTAGCAAGGACAAATGTGGGTCCATTGCAGGCGGAGACAGGAGAATTTGTGGTGGAGAATGAGGAAATAGCGGAGAAACTAAACAATTACTTTGTGTCTGTCTTCACGGAGGAAGATACAGAAAATGTCCCAGAAATATTAAGGAACTAAGGGACCTGTAAAAATGAAGAACTGTGAGAAATTAGTATCAATACAGAGGTGGCCAGTTGTGGCCAAGCTTGGAAGGCCACTTGGCTGTGTTCGGGGAGCCCGTCCACGGCGACGATCAGGAGGAAGAGCGGCCACATGGTCCCGGCAGCGGCTCCCGCGACTCTGCGCTGCTTCCACACAAACTTTCCCTCAACTCCGGCTCGGCTCCTGGATCCCGATCCCAGTAGTAGGACACCATTGTAAAAGGGACAATGGTGGGAGCTGACACAACGTTTTATTACCTGCACCCCCTCCAAACACCCCCCGCTCCCAGCTCACCCACCTCGCACCCCCTTCCCCCCACCCCCCTCGCAACCCCTTCCCAGCTCCCCCTTGCACCATCTTCCCCTCGCACCCCTCTCCCCTACCCCCTGCAGCCTCCCTCCCAGCTCCCCACGCACCCCCTTCCCTCCGCACTCCTCCTCCTCGCACCCCCCCCCCGCTCTGCACCCCCTTCCCCCCTTCCCTCCACCTCCTCCCACTGGCATCCACCTACCCCTCTGTAGGGGCCCCAACAACCCCACTGCCTTGTGAGCATCTCGGGAGAGACCAAGGCTAAGGGAGTAAACCCTAACAGAAAATCCGGAGCGGAACCCTGAAGGCGGTCATGTGTCACCTTTGGCATGTTTCTGGCAGTTCCTGCAGCCATACCGGTGCCAAACGTCGTGCTCTGCACTTCTTTAGACCACACCAGGAAGGCCGAGAGGGGGGTTTTGACGCTTGGGCAACACACAACCTCCATACATCCGCCCAGGCATGCGCCATGTAGAGGTCACTCCATAGTCGCCTCACAGCGACCAAATCAACAGGGAAGGCAGCAGTTACGGATTATAAGTCCAACTCAATTGGCATAGAGATTGGGCACCACAGGTTGCCTTTGTCGGTGGGAGAGGTCATCGCATCTCACTGGACAGCTACCGCCCGCCTCAAACCGGGCAGCCCCCGGTCAGTAAGGTTCTGTCCCGCCACAGTCCACCTGCTTCAATGGGTGCTTGGAGCTCAGGGTCATTGCCCGACAAGTGGACTGTAACACCACACCAAACAGCATGACAAAAAAAGAAAAGAAGGTACCAGCCCTTCGTTTTGCAAGCTGGAACGTCAGAACTATGTGTCCTGGCCTGTCGGAAGACTTTACACAAATCAACGACTCTCGGAAGACCGCCATCATTAACAATGAGCTCAGTAGACTCAATGTGGACATTGCAGCACTTCAGGAGACACGGCTCCCTGCGAGTGGATCTCTAAGAGAGCAAGACTACACCTTCTTCTGGCAGGGTGGGGATCCTGAAGAACCAAGACAGCACGGAGTGGGCTTTGCCATCAGAAACTCTTTGCTCAGCATGATAGAGCCACCCTCAAATGGCTCGGAACGCATACTGTCCATCCGACTGCTCACCGCCTCTGGTCCAGTACACCTACTCAGCATCTATACTCCAACACTCTGCTCCACACCTGAAGTTAAAGACCAGTTCTATGAGGAACTCCATAATATCATTAGTAGCATCCCCAACACCGAACACCTAGTCCTGCTGGGAGACTTTAATGCCAGGGTTGGGGCCGACCATGACTCATGGCCATCCTGCCTTGGGCGCTATGGCATTGGAAAGATGAATGAGAATGGACAGAGACTGCTTGAGTTGTGTACCTATCATAACCTCTGCATCACCAACTCATTCTTTCACACTAAACCCTGTCACCAGGTTTCTTGGAGGCACCCAAGATCACGTCGTTGGCACCAGCTGGACCTCATCGTCACAAGGGGAGCCTCTTTAAACAGTGTTCAAATCACACGCAGCTTCCACAGTGCGTACTGCGACATCGACCACTCCCTGGTGTGCAGCAAGGTTAGCCTCAAACCAAAGAAGCTGCATCACTCCAAGCAGAAGGGCCACCCGCGCATTAACACCAGCAGAATTTCTAATCCACAGCTGTTACGCAAGTTTCTAAATTCATTTGAAAAAGCCCTCCAAAACACTCCCACAGGGGACGCAGGGACCAAGTGGGCCCACATCAGAGACGCCATCTATGACTCAGCTATGACCACCTTTGGCAATTGTGTGAAGCGGAATGCAGACTGGTTTCAATCTCACCTTGAAGAGCTGGAACCTGTCATAGCCGCTAAGCGCATTGCACTGTTGAACTACAAGAAAGCCCCCAGCGAGTTAACATCCGTAGCACTTAAAGCTGCCAGAAGCGCTGCACAAAGAACAGCCAGGCGCTGCGCAAATGACTACTGGCAACACCTATGCAGTCATATTCAGCTGGCCTCTGACACAGGAAATATCAGAGGGAGGTATGATGGCATTAAGAGAGCTTTTGGGCCAACCATCAAGAAGATCGCCCCCCTCAAATCTAAATCAGGGGACATAATCACTGACCAACGCAAGAAAATGGACCGCTGGGTTGAGCACTACCTAGAACTGTACTCCAGGGAGAATGTTGTCACTGAGACTGCCCTCAATGCAGCCCAGCCTCTACCAGTCATGGATGAGCTGGATGCACAGCCAACCAAACCGGAACTCAGTGATACCATCGATTCTCTAGCCAGCGGAAAAGCCCCTGGGAAGGACGGCATTACCCCTGAAATAATCAAGAGTGCCAAGCCTGCTATACTCTCAGCAGTCCATGAACTGCTTTGCCTGTGCTGGGACGAGGGAGCAGTACCTCAGGACATGCGTGATGCCAATATCATCACCCTCTATAAGAACAAGGGTGACCGCAGTGACTGCAACAACTACCGTGGAATCTCCCTGCTCAGCATAGTGGGGAAAGTCTTTGCTCGTGTCGCTTTAAACAAGCTCCAGAAGCTGGCTGAGCGTGTCTACCCTGAGGCACAGTGTGGCTTTCGAGCAGAGAGATCCACCATTGACATGCTGTTCTCCCTTCGCCAGCTACAGGAGAAATGCTGCGAACAACAGATGCCCCTCTACATTGCTTTCATTGATCTCACCAAAAGCCTTTGACCTTGTCAGCAGACGTGGTCTCTTCAAACTACTAGCAAAGATCGGATGTCCACCAAAGATACTAAGTATCATCACCTCATTCCATGACAATATGAAAGGCACAATTCAGCATAGCGGCACCTCATCAGACCCCTTTCTAATCCTGAATGGCGTGAAACAGGGCTGTGTTCTCACACCTACACTGTTTGGGATCTTCTCCCTGCTGCTCTCTCATGCGTTTAAGTTCTCAGAAGAAGGAGCTTTCCTCCACACAAGATCAGGTGGCAGGTTGTTCAACCTTGCCCGTCTAAGAGCGAAGACCAAAGTACGGAAAGTACTCATCAGGGAACTGCTCTTTGCTGACGATGCTGCATTAACATCCCACACAGAAGAGTGTCTGCAGAGTCTCATCGACAGGATTGAGGCTGCCTGCAATGAATTTGGCCTAACCATCAGCCTCAAGAAAACGAACATCATGGGACAGGACGTCAGAAGTGCCCCATCTATCAATATCGGCAACCACACTCTGGAAGTGGTTCAAGAGTTCACCTACCTAGGCTCAACTATCACCAGTAACCTGTCTCTCGAAGCAGAATTAAACAAGTGCATGGGAAAGGCTTCCTCTGCTATGTCCAGACTGGCCAAGAGAGTGTGGGAAAATGGCGCACTGACACAGAACACAAAAGTCCGAGTGTATCAAGCCTGTGGCCTCAGTACCTTGCTCTACGTCAGCAAGGCCTGGACAACGTACGTCAGCCAAGAACGACGTCTCAATTCATTCCATCTTCGCTGCCTCCGGAAAATCCTTGGCGTCAGGTGGCAGGACCGTATCTCCAACACAGAGGTCCTCGATGCGGCCAACATCCCCAGCTTATACACCCTACTGAGCCAGCGGCGCCTGAGATGGCTTGGCCATGTGAGCCGCATGGAAGATGGCAGGATCCCCAAGGACACATTGTACAGCGAGCTCGTCACTGGTATCAGACCTACCGGCCGTCCATGTCTCCGCTTTAAAGACGTCTACAAACGCGACATGAAGTCCTGTGACATTGATCACAAGTCGTGGGACTCAGTTGCCAGTGTTCGCCAGAGCTGGCAGGCAGCCATAAAGGCGGGGCTAAATGTGGCGAGTCGAAGAGACTTAGCAGTTGGCAGGAAAAAAGACAGAAGCGCAATGGGAGAGCCAACTGTGTAACAGCCCCGACAACCAATTTTATCTGCAGCACCTGTGGAAGAGTCTGTCACTCTAGAATTGGCCTTTATAGCCACTCCAGGCGCTGCTCCACAAACCACTGACCACCTCCAGGTGCTTACCCATTGTCTCTCGAGACAAGGAGGCCAAAGAAGAAGAAAAAAAAGAAGAGTCGAAAAATTAACTGGATTGAAAGTTGATAAATTCCCGGAACCAAATGAGCTACATCCCAGAGTATTGAAGGAGCTGGCTATACAGATAGTGGATGCATTGGTTATCTTTCAAAATTCTATAGATTCTGGAAGGGTTCCTGCAGACTGGAAAGTAGCAAATGTAACCCCACTATTTAAGAAGAGAGCAAAAGAGAATATGGAGAACTACAGACCTTTAGTTTGACGTCAGTAATAGGTAAAATGTTAAAATCTATTATAAAGGATGTGATAACTGAACACTTGGAAAATAATATGATTGGGCAGTGTCAACATGGATTTATGAAAGGGAAATCATGTTTGACAAATCTGTTGGAGTCTTTTGCGGATTTAACTTGTAGCATTGATAAAGGAGAACTAGTAGATGTGGTGTATTTGGATTTTCAGAAGGCTTTTGATAAGGTCCCACACAGGAGGTTAGTGAACAAAATTAGAGTACATGGGATTGGGAGTAATATACTGCAATGGATTGAGAATTGGTTAACAGACAGAAAGCGGAGAGTAGGAATAAACGGGCCATTCTCAGGATGGCACACTGTTACTAGTGGGGTACCGCAAGGATCAGTGCTTGGGCCACAGTTGTTCACAATCTATATAACTGATTTGGATGTGGGAACCAAATGTATTATTTCCAAATTTGCTGATGACAGAAAACTAGGTCATAGAGTCACAGAGTTATACAGCACAGAAACAGGCCCTTCGGCCCATCGTGTCTGTGCCAGCCATCAAGTACCTACCTATTCTAATCCCATTTTCCAGCACTTGGCCCGTACCCTTGTATGCTATGGCATTTCAAATGCTCATTTAAATAATTCTTAAATGTTGTGATAGTTCCTGCCTCTACCACCTCTTCAGGCAGTGCGTTCCAGATTCCAACCACCCTCTGGGGGAATTTTCTTTTCCTCAAATCCCCTCTAAACCTCCTGCCCCTTACCTTAAATCTATGCCTCCTGGTTACTGACCCCTCTGCTAAGGGAAAAAGTTTCTTCCTATCTAATCTATCAATGCCCCTCATAATTTTGTATACCTCAATCATGTCCCTCCTCAGCCTTCTCTCCTCTAAGGAAAACAACCCTAGCCTATCCAGTCTCTCTTCATTGCTGAAATGCTCCAGCCCAGGTAACATCCTGGTGAATCTCCTCTACACCCTCTCCAGTGCAATCACATCCTTCCTATAGTGTGGTGACTAGAACTGTACACAGTACTCCAGCTGTGACCTAACTAACGTTTTATACAGCTCCATCATAACCTCCCTGCTCTTATATTCTATGCCTCGGCTAAGAAAGGCAAGTATCCCATATGCCTTCCTAATCACCTTATCTACCTGTGCTGCTGCCTTCATTGATCTATGGACAAGTACACCAAGGTCCCTCTGACTTTCTGTACTTCCTAGGGTCCTACCATCCATTGTATATTCCCTTGCCTTGTTAGTCCTCCCAAAATGCATCACCTCACACTTCTCAGGATTAAATTCCATTTGCCACTGCTCCGCCCATCTTACCAGACCATCTATATCCTCCTGTAATCGAAGGATTTCCTCCTGATTATTTACAACACCACCAATTTTCCTGTCATCTGCGAACTTACTGATCATACCTCCTATATTCACGTCTAAATCATTAATATACACTACAAACAGCAAGGGTCCCAGCACCGATCCCTGTGGTACACCACTGGTCACAGGCTTCCACTTGCAGAAACAACCCTCGACCATTACCCTCTGCCTCCTGCCACTGAGCCAATTTTGGATCCAATTTGCCAAATTGCCCTGGATCCCATGGGCTCTTACCTTCTTAACCAACCTCCCATGCGGGACTTTATCAAAAGCCTTACTGAAGTCTATGTAGACTACATCAACTACTTTACCCTCATCGACACATCTAGTCACTGCCTCGAAAAATTCAATCAAGTTAATTAGACACGATATTAATCATGGGGGCTCCTTAGAATCACGGTGCCGAGCCGCCCTCCCCATATTACGTAGGGCAAGGCGTGACATTCAGCGCAGTGAGAGAGTTTTTGACAGTTGTACAGCAGGTACTGGGGCCCTATTTTAACCTCCCCAGCACCTGCTTCCTGACAGCTGGCAAAGAAATACTTACCTGACTGCTGAAGAGTGGGGCTGCTGTCAGTCTGGCAGCAAAACAGAAATTCCTGCAGAAATCCAGCAGGTCAGGCAGCATCTGTGGAGAGAGAAGCAGAGTTAACTTGTCCAAGTGCACCTGCCTGTTGATATTGCCTGTGGTGCAAACGGATCCTCACGTGAAGAGGATCACACAATATAGGATGAGCCAGACCTATTTCCATGTGATAAATAAAGTTGAACCCTGCATGTATTCGAAGGTTCCTAACAGGGCAGGGATTGGTGTTGATGGGTACATCAGCTGCTTTCCTGGATCAACTATGTGGTGTGCCGTGGCATTGTCCATCTTGGCCAACACTCAGAGTGGCACTGCATGACCACATCAAGATCTTACCAGCTGAATCGATTGCCCCCACCACCCCTAGCACCTTAATGCTCCCGCCCTTTCTGGCACCCTCCCCACACACCGGGTGCCTAGTGTGCCATTGCCCCGCCCCCAACACAGAGCCTAACTGTACATGGCACCTCCCTTCATGCCAGCATAGCTTTCCCTCCAGTAATACTAGACGCCCTCCCTTCCAGAATGCAGAGTTAGACCCCTGTGTATTCCCCCATCCCTCCTCCCTCCCATAATGCAGAGTGAGGACCCGCCGGCTTTTCAGATTGTGAACGGGACGGCACGTGACGGCCGCCTGTTCAATGAAAAATCTGGCAGTGTCAGTGGAGAGACAGAGGGCTGTATAATCAGTATGGGTAAGTGAGCATTACCATATGCTAATTGTTGGGCCACTGCCGTGCGGTGGGGGGACCGCACCGAGGTCCTGCCGGCACAGGTAAAATGCTGCAGGTCCGTCTCAACGTCACGGGACGAGACGGGCCTCTCTCCACATCATTTTACCGGCCCCCGCGCTGCTACTTGCGGCGTCGAGGGGCTGGTAAAATTCAGCCCCCTTTGTGGGTTAATTTAATCTGGGAAGATGTAGTGCTGTGCTGACTCTAAACCATTTCAATGTAAATGCTGATATAGCCCTCTGTAAAACAAATAGACTTGGATAATGCAGTTCACAGATCAGTGACTGCCTCCCCTCCTGAGTAATTACAAGCTCCTTCCATTGCCTGGCACAAAGTTATTTACAATCATTCAACCTAACATGCAGGGATCAAATTTCAATTAATTACTTCTGATTTAATGCTTGAAAAATTAAATTAGGAAAAGCACATTCAATTCTTATTTCCAATCCCTTTTTTTGCAAGGAGGGCCCTGACAATAGGCTTCTTGATTAGTTGTAACATTCTTTGAAAATGTTGGGAATGCTCCTTAGCCGAAAGGGTGACAGCAGTTGCTGCATGTAATTCTCGGTTGATTCAGAGATAACTAATTTCAGCAGCATGGGCAATTGAAATCCCTCCTGTTATGATCCTGTAGTTTTTTTTCCAGGAAGAATGCAGTGTGCCTTTAAGGCTGGAAAAAGAACAGTACTGCTTTAAGGCAGCATGCTCTAAAGACTGAGTCAAAGAATGCATTCTCGTTGCCTTGGATACAGCCATTCGGAGACTGTGATTCAAAGGGTACATTCTCATTGCCTTGGATACAGCCACTCGGACTGAGCATTGAGAGATGCATTTGTTACAATTCAATTTTGAACTGGTTTAGAGTGCAAACAGCCTGTTCTAACAGAGCACACAGGCAGACAGCTGTGTGTTAGCACCTGAAAGAGAGCTCTCAGACCATTTAAACTGAAGGAAGAGAATTTAGTCTGTTTATTTATTATTCTCTCTCCAAATTCTAAAAGGTCAAGCCAAAACAGAAATCTCTGATAATTTAAACTGAAGGAAGGGAAGTTAGATTGTGACAATCTTTTATCCCTCAAAAATTCTAAAGCCAAATTGATTCATTTAAAAAGTGTTTTCAAGTCGTCAATTGTTGAAATTCATCGCTGGAGCAGGAAAGTATCACTTACTGCTGGAATTATACTACAGACTGTTCTACTACTGAAGAACCTTTTTAGAACAAAGAACAAAGAACGGTACAGCACAGGAACAGGCCATTCAGCCCTCCAAGCCTGCGCCGATCTTGATGCCTGCCTGAACTAAAACCTTCTGCACTTCCGGGGCCCATATCCCTCTATTCCCATCCTATTCATGTATTTGTCAGGATGCCTCTTAAACGTTGCGATCGTACCTGCTTCCACCACCTCCCCTGGCAGCAAGTTCCAGGCACTCACCACCCTCTGTGTAAAGAACTTGCCTCACACATCCCCTCCAAACCTTGCCCCTCTCACCTTCAACCTATGTCCCCTAGTAACCGACTCTTCCACCCTGGGAAAAAGCTTCTGACTATCCACTCTGTCCATGCCGCTCATAACTTTGTAAACCTCTATCATGTCGCCCCTCCACCTCCGTCGTTCCAGTGAAAACAATCCGAGTTTTTCCAACCTCTCCTCATAGCTAATGCCCTCCAGACCAGGCAACATCCTGGTAAACCTCTTCTGTACCCTCTCCAAAGCCTCCACGTCCTTCTGGTAGTGTGGCAACTAGAATTGCACGCAATATTCTAAGTGTGGCCTGACTAAAGTTCTGTACAGCTGCAGCATGACTTGCCAATTTTTATACTCTATGCCCCGACCGATGAAGGCAAGCATGCCGTATGCCTTCTTGACTACCTTATCCACCTGTGTTGCCACTTTCAGTGACCTGTGGACCTGTACGCCCAGATCTCTCTGCCTCTCTGTCAATACTCCTAAGGGTTCTGCCATTTACTGTATACTTCCCACCTGCATTAGACCTTCCAAAAGGCATTACCTCACATTTGTCCAGATTAAACTCCATCTGCCATATCTCTGCCCAAGTCTCCAACCGATCTATATCCTGCTGTATTCTCTGACAATCCTCATCGCTGTCCGCAACTCCACCAACCTTTGTGTCGTCTGCAAACTTACGAATCAGACCAGCTACATTTTCCTCCAAATCATTTATATATACTACAAACTGCAAAGGTCCCAGCACTGATCCCTGCGGAACACCACTAGTCGCGTCCTTCCATTCAGAAAGGCACCCTTCCACTGCTACCCTCTGCCTTCTATGACAGAGCCAGTTCTGTATCCATCTTGCCAGCTCACCTCTGATCTCATGTGACTTCAACTTTTGTACCAGTCTGCCATGAGGGACCTTGTTAAAGGCTTTACTGAAGTCCATATAGATAACATCCACTGCCCTTCCTTCATCAATCATCTTCGTCACTTCCTCAAAAGACTCAATCAAATTAGTGAGACACGACCTCCCCTTCACAAAACCATGCTGCCTCTCGCTAATAAGTCCATTTGTTTCCAAATGGGAGTAAATCCTGTCCCAAAGAATCCTCTCTAATAATTTCCCTACCCCTGACGTAAGGCTCACTGGCCTATAATTTCCTGGATTATCCTTACCACCCTTCTTAAACAAAGGAACAACATTGCCTATTCTCCAGTCCTCTGGGACCTCACCTGTAGCCAATGAGGATGCAAAGATTTCAATCAAGGCCCCAGCAATTTCTTCCCTTGCCTCCCTCAGTATTCTGGGATAGATCCCATCTGGCCCTGGGGGCTTATCTACCTTAATGCTTTGCAAGACACCCAACACCTCCTCCTTTTTGATAATGAGATGACTGAGACTATCTACACTCCCTTCCCTAGGCTCATCATCCACCAAGTCCTTCTCTTTGGTGAATACTGATGCAAAGTACTCATTTCGTACCTCACCCATTCCCTCTGGATCCACACATAGATTCCCTTCTCTGTCCTTGAGTGGGCCAACCCTTTCCCTGGTTACCCTCTTGCTCTTTATATACGTATAAAAAGCCTTGGGATTCTCCTTAATCCTGTTTGCCAATGACTTTTCATGACTCCTTTTAGCCCTCCTGACTCCTTGCTTAAGTTCCTTCCTACTGTCTTTATATTCCTCAAGGGATTCGTCTGTTCCTAGCCTTCCAGCCCTTGCGAATGCTTCCTTTTTCTTTTTGACTAGGCTCACAATATCCCACGTTATCCAAGGTTCCCGAAACTTGCCAAACTTATCCTTCTTCCTCACAGGAACATGCTGGTCCTGGATTCTAATCAGCTGACGTTTGAAAGACTCCCACATGTCAGATGTTGATTTACCCTCAAACAGCCGCCCCCAATCTAAATTCTTCAGTTCCTGCCTAATATTGTTATAATTAGCCTTCCCCCAATTTAGCACCTTCACTCAAGGACTACTCTTATCCTTATCCACAACTACCTTAAAACTTATGGAATTCTGGTCACTGTTCCCGAAATGCTCCCCTACTGAAACTTCAACCACCTGGCCGGGCTCATTCCCCAATACCAGGTCCAGTACGGCCCCATCCCTAGTTGGACTGTCTACATATTTTTTCAAGAAGCCCTCCTGGATGCTCCTTACAAATTCTGCCCCATCCAAGCCCCTAGCACTAAGTGAGTCCCAGTCAATATAGGGGAAGTTAAAATCACCCACCACTACATCCCTGTTACCTTTACATCTTTCCAAAATCTGTCTACATATCTGCTCCACTACCTCCCACTGGCTGTTGGGAGGCCTGTAGTAAACCCCCAACATCGTGACTGCACCCTTCCTATTCCAGAGCTCCACCCATATTGCCTTGCTGCACGACCCCTCCGAGGTGTCCTCCAGCAGTACAGCTGTGATATTCTCCTTAACAAGTAATGCAACTCCCCAACCCCTTTTACATCCCCCTCTATCCCGCCTGAAGCTTCTAAATCCTGGAACATTTAGCTGCCAATTCTGTCCTTCCCTCAACCAAGTCTCTGTAACAGCAACAACATCATAGTTCCAAGTACTAATCCAAGCTCTAAGTTCATCTGCCTTACCTGTTATACTTCTCGCATTGAAACAAATGCACTTCAGACCACCATCCCGCTGTGCTCCGCAACATCTCCCTGCCTGCTCTTCCTCTTAGTCTCACTGGCCTTATTTACTAGTTCCCCCTCATTTATTTCACTTGCTGTCCTACTGCTCTGGTTCCCACCCCCCTGCCACACTGGTTTAAACCCTCCCGAGTGATGCTAGCAAACCTCGCAGCCAGGATATTTGTGCCCCTCCAGTTTAGATGCAACCTGTCCTTCTTGTACAGGTCCCATCTGTCCCTGAAGAGATCCCAATGGTCTAGATATCTGAAACCCTCCCTTCTACACCAGCTGTTCAGCCACGTGTTTAGCTGCACTATCTTCCTATTTCTAGCCTCACTGGCACATGGCACAGGGAGTAATCCCGAGATTACAACCCTAGAGGACCTGTCTTTTAACTTTCTACCAAACTCCCTAAACTCCCCCTGCAGGAACTCATCATTCTTCCTGCCTATGTCATTGGTACCGATGTGTACCACAACCTCTGGCTGTTCACCCTCCCCCTTCAAAATGCCCCCTGTCCATGCAGAGACATCCTTGACCCTGGCACCAGGGAGGCAACATACCATCCTGGAGTCTCTTTCACATCCACAGAAGTGCCGATCTGTGCCCCTGACACTATTGCTCTTCTACGCTTTGTCCCTCCCTGAACAACAGTGCCAGCCGTGGTCCCACTGCTCTGGCTGCTGCTGTTTTCCCCTGATAGGCCATCCCCCCCAACAGTATCCAAAACGGTATACTTGTTAGAGAGGGGGATAGTCACAGGGGATTCCTGCACTGACTGCCTGCCCCTTCTAGCGGTCACCCATCTATCTGCCTGCACCTTGGGTGTAACCACTTCTCTAAAACTCCTGTCTCTGACGCTTTCTGCCACCTGCATGCTCCTAAGTGCATCCAGTTGCTGCTCCAACCGTTCCATGCGGTCTGTGAGGAGCTGCAACTGGGTACACTTCCTGCAGATGTTGTCGTCCGGAACGCTGGAAGTGTCACGGACCTCCCACATCTCACAGGTGAAGCACTTCACCCCTCTAACTGACATTTCTAGCACTAATTAATAAATTAATTTAAAATAAACAAATACTTATTAAATCCTAACTAAATTGTTATAATTAACTATATGGTCCCTCGTGCTAGATTCCTACTATAAATATTAAATGCTAACTAAATACAGTAATCTCCTCCCTCTGGTTTAGTTAGTCTACTTACTTTTCTTCCCCATCGGACAGCTGTGAGGACCTCAAACAACCTTGGACTTTTTGACCTCCGGCAGGAGCGTAAATTCGCAAGGGCTCTAATTTTTTTCTGTTTTAAATGTTGTTTATATCTTAGTCGTGCTTAAGAATTTAGTTTTTCTAATTAAATAGTTAATTTGTTGATTTAAAGAAACCTAGTCTGGTTAGCCTCATTAAGGTGTTAATAGACGGTACAATTTGGCTGGGTCTTTCTTTAATTTGGAAGGTTTAAAATGATATGTTAGGCAATCTGTGGAGGGACGGGATTGAATTAACAGTGTGTTTCTCCCACCACAATCAGAATCGTATATTTTGGTTGGGGGCTTTGACTGGAGCAGTCGGTCACAACACTACCCATTTGCGTTAATTATACTGTTGATGGCAAAACATACAAGACATCTGTGTATGCTTGCAATCTATTCAAATATACAAACACCATGCCCTGCATCTATTCCAATATACACATATATAAGACTGGCCTTGCATTTATTCAAATTAACACACACTGTTCCCTGCATCTATTCCAAAATAAACACCATGCCCTGCATTTATCCCAGTATACACATTATGTAGATGAGCATAATTTCCTGCTCTCTCAACTCTATTTCCACCAAACTACAGAGCAAACAACTTCCCTTCCTGGCTGCCTTGTTAAAGAAGAAATATACACACTCATGTTAGCTGATATTGTTAATGGTTCCTTCTCCTCTGCTACTATCCCCATTCCCTTCAATCTACTGTCACCTCTCCTAAAAAAAAACATTCTTTACCTCTCTGTCCTTGCAAACTACCACCTGATCCCCAATCTCCCTTTGTTCTCAAGTCCTTGAATGTGTTTTCACCTCTCAAATCCATGCACACCTTTCCTGTAACACCATGTTTGAACCTCTTCAATCTGACTTCCACCCTGCCACAGCACTGAAATTACCCTTATCAAAGTTACAAGTGACATCCTATGTGACTGTGAATGTGGTAAATTATCCTTGTCATCCTTCCTAACCTGTCTGGAGCTTTTGACCATAACACCCTTCAATGCTTCTCCTCTGTTGTCCAGTTTTTTGGGACTGTTGTTGCCTGGTTCCATTCCTATCTATCCAGTCATAACCAGAGAATCACCAATGGCTTCTCTCCCACTCCTGCACTGTTACATCTGGAGTCCCCTAAGGATTTATCCTTGCCCAGCTCCGATTTCACATCTAAAAACACATCAAATTCCACATGTACCCTGATGACACCCAGCAGTATCTCATCACCATATGTCTCAACTGCTCCACTACCTTCAATTTATCATGTTTATTCCTCCAATTAAATATTGGGAAAACTGAAGCAAATGTCTTCAGTCCCTGCCACAAAGTCCATTGCCTAGCCATTGATTCCATTCCTCTCCCTGGCCACTGCGTAAGGCTAAACTTGACTGTTTGCAACTTGGTGTCATATTTGACCAGGTGTGGAGCTTCCAATCCATGTCATAGAGTCATTATGGCACAGAATGAGGCCATTCAGCCCACTGAGTCCATGCTGGTTCTCCATTGAACAATTGAATCAGTCCCATATCCCCGTTCTACCCTGTAAGTTTATTTCTTCAAGTGCCCATCCAATTTCCCTTTGAAATCATTCATCATCACTGTAGGCAGTGAGTTCCAAGTCATTACCATTCACTAGATAAAAAAAGTTCTTCGTCACATCCCCCGTGCATCTCTTGTACAAAACCTTCAATCTGTGTCCCCTAGTCTTTGAACCATCAGCTAATGGGAACAGCTTTTCTTCGTCTACCAAATCTAAACCTGTCATAATTTTGTGCACCTTTATCAAATCTCCCCTCAGTCTCCTTTGCTCCAAGGAGAACAAACCCAGCTGCTCCAAACTAACCTTGTAGCTAAAATCCCTAATCCCTGGAACCATTTTGATAAATCTCCTCAGCACCCTCTCAACAACCCTCACATCCTTCCTAAAGCATGGTGACCAGAACTGGTTCAGCATAACTACCCTGCTTTTGTACTCATTACCTCTACACTAAACAGCTGATGAACTAAACTGTATCAGATTAACAATAACTGCTCCATCAACAATTCTGACATTAGGGGCTGTATTTTGTTCTCTCCCAGACGTTGTGATCCGTGGTGGGGTTCGGAGGAGGATGCCTGAAGAAATCTCCGGGAGAGGGCCACCACGCACCCTAACACCTGGAGGGCCTGGCTCGATATTACTGGCAGCGGCGAGGCCTCAAGGTGGTTCCCCCCGCCGTTCGACGACGGGACCCCAATTTGAATATTACAATAAATTAAAATGAATTAATTAATGAAGCTCATATCACCACCTGATGTCCCGCTGCGACCTTTGGCCTGGTGGTTGGCATTCTCATGCTTTCAGATCTCCGTCTGGGGAAACAAAGTGTTACACTGGTGGGGAGGGAGGAGGAGGTAGGTTTATCAGTGTGCGGGGGAGGAGTGGAATGGGGTCAAATTAACATCATGGGTGTACGGGATGGTGGGAAGGGTTGTAGTTGAAAGTTTGTGCACTTTGGAGGTGGCAGGGGGAGGTCAGATGGTAAAGGTAAGTGTTTTGGGGGGGAGGGGAAACATTCATTTAATTGTTATTAGGGGTGTGGGAGAGGAGCAAAGGAAATGTGTTTATTTATTTTAAATCACTTTATCTTTAAATATTTAAATTAGCCCTTTAAAAATGGTGTAAGTGCCTGCACTCAGGCAGCTAACGCCATTGCCAGGGACGGACAGCTCGTCCCCTCCACATGATCAGGGGGCAGCCCGAAGGAAGAGCACCTCATTATACAATTAGGCAGTCTACAGCCTTCCAGACTGAATATTGAGTTCAATAATTTCAGAGCAGGACTGGCCCCGTTTTATTATTATTTTATTTTATTTTGTTTTATCATTTTTTACCATGTGTCTGCCTTAAATTGTTTTTTCATGTTTGTGCTTTTGGACAGAGCTGTTCACGGCAGACTGGTCAGTAAAATGAAAGCCCATGGGAGACAGGGGAATGTGGCAGTTGGATCCAGAATTAGCTTCGTGACAGGAAACAAAGGGTAGTAATTGACAGATGTTTTGCAAATGGAAAGCGGTTTCTAGTGGCATTCTGAAGAGCTCAGTGTTGGGTCCCTTGCTGTTTGTGGCATAGATTAATGATTTGGACTTAAATGTGGGAGGCATGATTGGGAAACTTGCTGATGACACAAAATTGGCCATGGAGTTAATAGTGAGGAGGAAAGCCGTGTGGACTCCAGAATGATATCAATGGTTTGGGTGAGTGGGTGGAAAAATGGCAAATGAAATTCAATCCAGAGAAGTGTGAGGTAATGCTTTTGGGGAAGGCAAATAAAGTGAGGGAATACACAATAAATGGGAGGATATTGAGAGGGGTAGAAGAAGTGAGAGACCTTGGAGTGTATGTCCACAGGTCCCTGAAGGTGGCAGGACAGGTAGATAGAGAGGTGAAGAAGCGTATGGATTACTTTCCTTTATTGGCCGAGGTATAGAATACAAAAGCAGGGATGCAATGCTGGAAATGTATAAAACGCTGGTTCGGCCACAGCTGGAGTCTTGTGTTCAGTTCTGGTCACCACATTACAGGAAGGTCATAATTGCTCTGGAGAGATTACAGAGGAGATTTACAAGAAGGTTGCCAGGGCCTGAAGGTTGCAGTTATGAAGAAAGATTGGATCAGCTAGGGTTGTTTTCCCTGGAACAGAAGAGGCTGAGGGGTGACTTGATAGAGGTGTACAAAATTATGAAGGGCCAAGATAGACAGGAAGGACCTGTTTCCCCTGGCGGGGAGGTCAGTTACCAGGGAACACAGATTTAAGGTGATTGGGAGAAGGATTAGAGGAGACATGAGAGGGAACTTTTTCACCCAGAGGGTGGTGGGTGTCTGGAATTCACTGCCAGGAACGGTGGTGGGGGCAGAAACCCTCAATTCTTTTAAAAGGTACCTGGACATGTACCTGAAGTGCTGTAACCTGCAGGGTTATGGACCAGGTGCTGGAAGGTGGGATTAGTTTGGGTGGCTAGTTTATTCAGCCAGTGCAGACACGATGGGCTGAATGGTCTCCTTGTGTGCTGTACTTTTTCTATGGTTCTATTATTCTGTCATTAACACTCTCTCTGCATTAATGCTTTGTCTTTCACCATGATCATTAACACTCCCTTTGCCTTTGCTCTTTGTTAATCTTTCCTGCCCTCTGCCCAATCACACACCTTCCCTTTTGTTCTCTTGCCCCACCCCCGCTTCACTTGCTTAAAACCTGTTACATTTCTAAACTTTGCCAGTTCTGATGAAAGGTCACAGACCTGAAATGGTAACTCTGCTTCTCTCTCCACAGATGCTGCAAACTTGCTGAGTATTTCCAGCACTTACTGTTTTTATTTCAGATTTCCTGGAAACACAGTATTTTGCTTTTATTTACATGAGCCACCGCGTTTAGAATCCTGGCGGTTCTGCGACATGTAACCCGCACAGGCAGGCTGCTATTTTTTCACTGCTGCCAAAATCGGCATTGGGCACGTAAAATTCAGCTCAGGATTCTTTTTCACACCCTTGTATCTAAGTTTTGGGAGGTGAATACTTAATTGACAACAAAGAAAGAGTTAGTGCCATAAAATAAATAATAGAATAAAAAAGAAGCATATTATCTAAATGGAGAGAGATTGCAAAGCTCTGAGATGCAGAGGGATCTGGGTGTCCTAGTGCATGAGTTGCTAAAGGTTAGTATGCAGGTACAGCAAGTAATTAGGAAAGCTAACAGAATGTTATCATTTATTGCAAGAGGAATTGAATACAAAAGTAGGGAGGTTATGCTTCAGTTATACAGGGCATTGGTGAGACCACATCTGGAGTACTGTGTACAGTACTGGTCTCCTTATTTAAGGAAGGATGTAAATGCATTGGAATCAGTTCAGAGACGATTTACTAGACTAATACCTGGAATGGGCGGGCTTTCTTATGAGGAAAGATTGGACAGGCTAGGCTTGTATCTGCTGGAATTTATCAGAGTAAGAGGCGACTTGATTGAGACATATAAGATCCTGAGGGGTCTTGACAGGGTGGATGTGGAAAGGATGTTTCCCCTTGTGGGAGAATCGAAAACTAGGGGTCACTGTTTAAAAATAAGGGGTCACCTATTTAAGGCAGAGATGAGGAGACATTTTTTATCTCTGAGGGTTGTGAGTCTTTGGAATTCTCTTCTTCAAAAGGCGGTGGAAGCAGAGTCTTTGAATATTTTTAAGGCAGAGGTAGATAGATTCTTGATAAGCAAAGGGGTGGAAGGTTATTGGGGGTAGGCGGGAACGTGGAGTCAAGGTTATAATCAGATCAGCCATGAACTTACTGAATAGCGGAACCAGTTCGAACAGCCGAGTGGCCTACTCCTGCTCCTAATTCATATGGTCTTTTATTAAATGCTGACTTCTTGATGGTTTTACCATTCTGTGTTTAAATTCCTCTGGGGATTTTGGGATGGATCTGGAGTTCCAAATTCCATAGTCGTGAGTAATAGTAACAGGACTGAGGGGTTGAATGGCCTACTCCTGTTCTTATGACTGTGTTTGAATTGTTGGGGAGAAAACTGACCAAATAGTTAACTTAGCTCAATTGTTATTTGTATATCCAATGTGCATTCTCAATGGAACCTTATCCTAATTTTACATAAATCTCATTTTTGGGAGGAGACAGTGGTGTAGTGGTAATGTCACTGAACTAGTAATCGAGAGGCCCAGGCTAATGCCCTGGGAACACGGGTTCCAATCCCACCATAGCAGCGAAAGGAATTTAAATTCAATTAATTAATGAAGATCTGCAATTGAAAGCTAGTCTCAGTAATGGTGCCATGAAACCATTGTCGATTGTTGTAAAAACCCATCTGGTTCACTAATGTCCTTGAGGGAAGAAAATCTGTTGTCCTTACCTGGTCTGGCCTAAATGTTACTCCAGACCCACAGCAATATGGTTGACTCTTACATGCCCTCTGAAATGGCCTAGCAAGCCACTCAGTTGTACCTAATCGCTACGAAGTCAATAAAAAGGAACGAAACCGGACGGACCACCCGGCATCGACCTAGGCACCGGAAACGACAACGGCAAACCCAGCCCTGTTGACCTTGCAAAGTCCTCCTTACTAACATCTGGGGGTTTGTGCCAAAGTTGGGAGAGCTGTCCCACAGACCAGTCAAGCAACAGCCTGACATAGTCATACTCAAGGAGTCATACCTGACAGACAATGTCCCAGACACTGCAATCACTATCCCTGGTATGTCCTGTCCCACCGGCAGGACAGATCCACCAGAGGTGGCGGGACAGTGGTCTACAGTAGGGAGGGAGTTGCTGTGGGAGTCCTCAACATCGACTCTGGACCCCATGAAGTCTCATGGCATCAGGTCAAACATGGGCAAGGTAACCACCTACTGATTACCACCTACCACCCTCCCTCAGCTGATGACTCAGTACTCCTCCATGTTGAACACCATTTGGAGGAAACACTAAGGGTGGCAAGGGCACAAAATGTACTCTGGGTGGGGGACTTCAATGTCCATCACCAAGAGTGGCTCGGTAGCACCACTACTGACTGAGCTGGCCGAGTACTAAAGGACATAGCTGCTAGACTGGGTCAGCAGCAGGTGGTGGGGGAACCAACACGAGGGAAAAACATACTTGACCTCGTCCTTACCAATCTGCCTGCCGCAGATGCTTCTGTCCACGACAGTATTGGTAGGAGTGACCACCGCACAGTCCTTGTGGAGACGAAGTCCCGCCTTCACATTGAGGATACCGTCCATCGTGTTGTGTGGCACTATCACCGTGCTAAATGAGATAGATTTCGAACAGATCGAGCAATGCAAAACTGGGCATCCATGAGACGCTGTGGGCCATCAGCAGCAGCAGAATTGTACTCAACCACAATCTGTAACCTCATGGCCCGGCATATCCGCCACTCTACCATTACCATCAAGCCAGGAGACCAACCCTGGTTCAATGAAGAGTGCAGGAGGGCATGCCAGGAGCAGCACCAGGCATACCTCAAAATGAGGTGTCAACCTGGTGAAGCTACTACCCAGGACTACTTGCATGCCAAACTGCGGAAGCAGCATGCAATAGACAGAGCTAAGCGATCCCATAACCAACGGATCAGATCTAAGCTCTGCAGTCCTGCCACATCCAGTCATGAATGGTGGTGGACAATTAAACAACTAACTGGAGGAGGTGGCTCCACAAATATCCCCATCCTCAATGATGGGGGAGCCCAGCACATCAGTGCGAAAGATAAGGCAGAAGCATTTGCAACAATCTTCAGCCAGAAGTGCCGAGTTGATGATCCATCTCGGTCCCCAGCATCACAGATGCCAGACTTCAGCCAATTCGATTCACTCCGCGTGATATCAAGAAACGACTGAAGGCACTGGATACTGCAAAGGCTATGGGTCCTGATAATATTCCGGCAATAGTGCTGAAGACCTGTGCTCCAGAACTTGCTGCACCCCTAGCCAAGCTGTTCCAGTATATCTACGACACTGACATCTACCCAGCAATGTGGAAAATTGCCCAGGTTTGTCCTGTACACAAAAAGCAGGACAAGTCCAACCCGGCCAATTACCGCCCCATCAGTCTGCTCTCAATCATCAGTAAAGTGATGGAAGGTGTCATCAACAGTGCCATCAAGCGGCATTTGCTTCGCAATAACCTGCTCAGTGATGCTCAGTTTGGGTTCTGCCAGGGCCACTCAGCTCCTGACCTCATTACAGCCTTGGTTCAAACATGGACAAAAGAGCTGAACTCAAGAGGTGAGGTGAGAGTGACTGCCCTTGACATCAAGGCAGCATTTGACCGAGTATGGCATCAAGGAGCCCTAGCAAAACTTGAGTCAATGGGAATCAGGCAGAAAACTCTCCGCTGGTTGGAGTCATACCTAGCGCAAAGGAAGATGGCTGTGGTTGTTGGAGGTCAAACATCTGAGCTCCAGGACATCACTGCAGGAGTTCCTCAGGGTAGTGTCCTCGGCCTAACCATCTTCAGCTGCTTCATCAATGACCTTCCTTCAATCATAAGGTCAGAAGTGGGGATGTTCGTGATGATTGCACAATGTTCAGCACCATTCGCAACTCTTCAAATACTGAAGCAATCCGTATAGGAATGCAGCAAGACCTGGACAATATCCAGGCTTGGGCTGATAAGTGGCAAGTAACATTTGCGCCACACAAGTGCCAGGCAATGACCATCTCCAACAAGAGAGAATCTAACCATCTCCCCTTGACATTCAATGGCATTACCATCGCTGAATCCCCCGCTATCAACATCCTGGGGGGTTACCATTGACCAGAAACTGAACTGGAGTAGTCATATAAATACCATGGCTACAAGAGCAGGTCAGAGGCTAGAATCCTGTGGCGAGTAACTCACCGCCTGACTCCCCAAAGCCTGTCCACCATCTACAAGGCACAAGTCAGGAGTGTGATGGAATACTCTCCACTTGCCTGAATGGATGCAGCTCCAACAACACTCAAGAAGCTCGACACCATCCAGGACAAAGCAGCCCGCTTGATTGGCACCCCATCTACAAACATTCACTCCCTCCACCACCGACGCACAGTGGCAGCAGTGTGTACCATCTACAAGATGCACTGCAGCAACGCACCAAGGCTCCTTAGACTGCACCTTCCAAACCCACGACCTCTACCACCTCGAAGGACAAGAGCAGCAGATGCATGGGAACATCACCACCTGCAAGTTCCCATCCAAGTCACACACCATCCTGACTTGGAACTATATCGCCGTTCCTTCACTGTCGCTGGGTCAAAATCCTGGAACTCCCTTCCTAACAGCACTGTGGATCTACCTACCTCACATGGACTGCAGCGGTTCAAGAAGGCAGCTCATCACCACCTTCTCAAGGGCAATTAGGGATCGGCAATAAATGCTGGCCTGGCCAGTGACGCCCACATCTCATGAATGAATTTTTTAAAAATTCAGGTTTTCCCACCTAACCCGAAATCATCCAAATTAAACAGTTTATTAACCCCCAGAATAAAATACGCCAAACCAGGTATTTTAAATCTTAACACTATTCAGATAAATTTATGTCTGAAGACCTTATAACTTCATATTTATCCTAAGCACCAACCCCCCCAAACCCATGTACACACACATACATCCAAAAACTAAAATAAAAGCAAAATACTGCGGATGCTGGAAATCTGAAATAAAAACAAGAAATGCTGGAATCACTCAGCAGGTCTGGCAGGTTCCGATGAAGGGTCACTGACCTGAAACGTTAACTCTGCTTCTCTTTCCACAGATGCTGCCAGACCTGCTGAGTGATTCCAGCATTTCTTGTTTTTATTTCATCCAAAAACTAATGATGGTTAACCGGTTTTTTAAAAAAGGTGTTTCTTAGGAATAAAATAAGTAGGTGGATTGTAAGTCCTGGTAAGTTCCCAGTTGATGAGGTATCCCAGAGTAGAGTAATCAGATGTCACTCGAAGTCTCCAAGTGAATTTGACGAAACAGTCTTTAATAGTTAAACATTCAAAGTATTTCAGCTGCAGCAGGTGTCACACAATCCTTTCAACGAGAAGCACAGCAATAGGTCTACTTGGATTTTAAAATCAGCAGTCTTTTGGTAAAAACTTTACCGTGTGTGGAGCCGGAGGACAGAGGTGAGGTTTTAAATGATTACTTTTCATCTGTGCTCACTATGGAGAAGGATGATGTCGATGTAGAGATCAGGGAGGGGGATTGTGATATACTTGAACATATTAGCATTGAAAGGGAGGAAGTATTAGATGTGTTAGCAGGCATAAAAGTGGATAAATCCCCAGACCCAGATGAGATGTATCCCAGGCTGTTAGGTGAAGCAAGGGAGGAAATTGCAGGGGCAATGACACAAATTTTCAAATCCTCTCTGGCCACAGGAGAGGTACCAGAGGATTGGAGGACAGTGAATGTGGTACCATTATTCAAGAAGGGTAGCAGGGATAAACCAAGTAATTACAGGATGGTAAATCTAATATCAGTGGTTGGGAAACTATTGGAAAAAATTCTGAGGGATAGGATTAATCTCTACTTGGAGAGGTAGGGATTAATCAGGGATAGTCAGCATGGCTTTGTCAGGGGGAGATCGTGTCGAACTAACTTGATTGAATTTTTCAAGGCGGTGACTAGATGTGTCGATGAGGGTAAAGCAGTTGATGTCGTCTACATGGACTTCAGTAAGGCTTTTGATGAGGTCCCACATGGGAGATTGGTGAAGAAGGTAAGAGCCCATGGGATCCAAAGCAATTTGGCAAATTGGATCCAAAATTGGCTCAGTGGCAGGAGGCAGAGGGTGATGGTCAAGGGTTGTTTCTGCGAGTGGAAGCCTGTGACCAGTGGTGTACCACAGGGATCAGTGCTGGGACCCTTGCTGTTTGTCATGTACATTAATGATTTAGACGTGAATATAGGAGGTATGATCAGTAAATTCGCAGATGACAGGAAAATTGGTGGTGTCGTAAATAGTGAGGAGGAAATCCTTCGATTACAGGACGATATAGATGGTCTGGTAAGATGGGCGGAGCTGTGGCAAATGGAATTTAATCCTGAGAAGTGTGAGGTGATGCATTTTTGGAGGACTAATAAGGCAAGGGAATATACAATGGATGGTTGGACCCTCGGAAGTACAGAGGGTCAGAGGCACCTTGGTGTACTTGTCCATAGATCACTGAAGGCAGCAGCACAGGTAGATAAGTTGGTTAGGAAGGCATATGGGATACTTGCCTTTATTAGCCGAGGCACAGAATATAAGAGCAGGGAGATTATGATGGAGCTACATAAAACGTTAGTTAGGCCACAGCTGGAGTACTGTGTACAGTTCTGGGCACCACACTATGGGAAGGATGTGATTGCAATGAGCTGTGAGGAGGATGCAAAGAGGCTCCAATGTGATTTGGACAAGTTGGGTGAGTGGGCAAATACATGGCAGATGCAGTATAATGTGGATAAATGTGAGGTTATCCACTTTGGTTGTAAAAACAGAAAGGCAGATTATTATCTGAATGGTGATAGATTGGGAAAGGGGGAGGTGCAACAAGACCTTGTACACCAGTCACTGAAAGCAAACATTCACTGAAAGTGGCAACGCAGGTGGATAAGGTAGTCAAGAAGGCATACGGCATGCTTGCCTTCATCGGTCGGGGCATAGAGTATAAAAATAGGCAAGTCATGCTGCAGCTGTACTGAACTTTAGTTAGGCCACACTTAGAATATTGTGTGCAATTCTGGTCTCCACACTACCAGAAGGACATGGAGGCTTTGGAGAGGGTACAGAAGAGGTTTACCAGGATGTTGCCTGGTCTGGAGGGCATTAGCTATAAGGAGAGGTTGGATAAACTCGGATTGTTTTCACTGGAATGACGGAGGTGGAGGGGCGACATGATAGAGGTTTACAAAGTTATAAGCGGCATGGACAGAGTGGATAGTCAGAAGCTTTTTCCGAGGGTGGAAGAGTCAGTTATTAGGGGACATAGGTTTAAGGTGCGAGGGGCAAAGTTTAGAGGGGATGTGCGAGGCAAGTTCTTTACACACAGGGTGGTGAGTGCCTGGAACTTGTTGCCGGGGGAGGTGGTGGAAGCAGGTACCATAGAGACGTTTAAGAGGCATCTTGACAAATACATGAATAGGATGGGAATAGAGGGATACGGACCCCGGAAGTGCAGAAGGTTTTAGTTCAGGCAGGCATCAAGATCGGCGCAGGCTTGGAGAGCCGAATGGCCTGTTCCTGTGCTGTACTGTTCTTTGTTCTTTGTTCAGGTGCAGCAAGCAATTAGGAAGGCAAATGGTATGTTGGCCTTCATTGCAAGAGGATTTTAATACAGGAGCAGGGATGTCTTACTCCTGTTACACAGGGCCTTCGTGAGACCACATCTGGAGTATTTTATGCAGTTTTGGTCTCCTTATTTTAGGAAAGATGTTCTTGCCTTGGAGGGAGTGCAAAGAAGATTTACTAGGCTGATTCCTGGGATGGCAGGATTGACGTATGAGGAGAGACTAGGTTGACTAGGCCTATATTCACTGGAGTTTAGAAGAATGAGAGGGGATCTCATAGAAACCTATAAAATTCTAACAGGACTAGATAGGCTAGATGCAGGGAGGATGTTCCTGATGGCTGGGGAGTCCAGAACCAGGGGTCACATTCTCAGGATACAGAGTATGCCATTTAGAATCGAGATGAGGAGAAATCTCTTCACTCAGAGGGTGGTGAACCTGTGAAAGTATGTACTGCAGAAAGCAGTGGAGGCCAAGTCATTAAATATATTCAATAAGGAGATAGATATATTTCTTAATGCCAAAGGGATCAAGGGATATGGAGAGAACACGGGAACAGGGTACTGAATTAGACGATCAGCAATGATTTTATTTGAATGGCGGAGCAGGCCCGAAGGGCCGAGTGGCCTACTCCTGCTCCTATTTTTTATGTTTCTATGTTGAATATATTTAAGGCTGGACTAGACAGATTTTGGCTCTTAGGGAATCAAGGGATATGTCGAGTGGGCAGGAAAGTGGATTTAAATCCTAAGATCAGCCATGATGGTTTTGAATGGTGGAGCAGACTCAATGGGCCATATGGTCTACTCCTGCTCCTATTTATTGTGTTCTTGTGTTCAGTTATAACACTTTTATGTTCTCTTTCCATTTACAGTCTCTTGAGGTTAGTGGATTGTTTCTGAACTGGCGTTCAGTGATACTGTAGCAGCATCTAATGTTTTCTCTTTAAAGCAATATGAAATTCTATTTGAAGTGATTTTTGTCAAATAAGCACTCAATTTTTAATATTTTGGCAGAAATCATTCAAAACCCCAAAATACCAATTATTTCAAATGATTTCTCTTTCAAATAATGATCATTCGATCATTGCACAGCAAGCGACTGACAGCTCTGTATTGCAAAGTAGCACTGGACTGGAACTGACACCACTTCCAAACCAGAGTGGGGCTAGCATCACTTGTGAACCAGAATTGTATTCCCTTAGTCATGCACTCATAGTGATAATCAGTACTCATTCCTATTTAAATAATATTTTTACTGAATGTTGTACTGATGCAGGGAGTGATTTCAATCCAGGATAATAGATCATTTTCTGTTACAGGCAGCCCATCCATACCTGCAGTCATATCGAGATCAGCAGTTGGTATTACTGATAGTGACTGTCAGATCATTGCTATGCAACTGATATTTTTTTTGTATTTTACCCACACAGAAATAGCAGCAAATACAATAATATTACATTTAAGATTTTATGACCAGAGATTTAATATTTAATCCTGTATTATTTATTCATAGTTCCTGAAATTCAGTGCTATTGCTGCTGTCATAATACATTGAATGTTTCAAAGGCATTGCAGCAAATGCAGTTAATAAAAAGTGAGTACCCTGACCAGCATATTCTGAGATAAAGGAAGCGAGAGTCAGAGGGACAGGCATAGCTTCTGCGAAGGAGCTTTCTGAAGGAACTCAGACATATCTAGGTACTGAGTATGGAACTCTTGTATTTTTAATATCCAATTCACTAGAGCAATGTCTTTTATATAGAGTGTGTTTTAGTTTTAGTGCACACAAATGAGATATAACAAAAGCCATTAAATTCACAAAAACAGAGCCCTCAGATCACACTACCTGACCCTTATAGACCAAAAGATGTCAGATTCCATTGCTGGCCTGGGCAGAGTCAGTTGATAGCCGGAGAAGAGAGGCAGATGGCAGTGCCCCGAGCTAGGAAACAGCTGAAAGTTCAGTTGCCTAAATTCCTGTTCTTGATCTCTGTTCAGGGACTCTTTCTAGGCTCGGGGATTGAGTGTTCTCCACATTCGGCCTATACTTCTGAAGGGGTTAAGAAGAAATAACATGTGAGTTAGAAAGGCAACTCAGTAGTAACGTACTCAAGTCAGCATGAGAAAAGACAAACAAGCTGCTAGGGCAAAGGGCAAGGTAGGGAGTGAATGCTGAAGCCGGAATTGGTCTAGGCTGCAGAATGTGGAATGTCTGACTAATGTGGAACAAAGACATAGAGGACCAAGGCTGGAGACATCTGTTGTGAGAACTGATAAGAGTAGAACTGTGTATTCAGGAGAGTGCATGATCAATCATCCATTATTTGACCACATTGACAGTTTATAAGTTTGTATTTTTGATTGTAAAATCAGAGTTCTACCTTGGACTGCCTGAGACATTCTCTCCCTGCGTACACTTGAATAAATGATCAAAACCTGTACCGGAGTCTCTTCATGTGGTGATTGAGTTGTCCCACAACACTTCCATATTTGTGGGATGTTACCCCAGGCAGCATGACACACCAGCTTAGCACAAGTACATTGAGGTGCATACTGCCACAAGGTCAATTGCTGGGTGCACCACATGTATGAAGCAGCTGTTTCAGTGTCTTAACAGGACAGGGGCATCGTTTAGTATAATTCAGTCAAAGTTTCCTGGTCACCCATGATCTGTTCCAGTCTCCATGATGCCACAATTGAAAGAGGCATCTGCAGCAAAGCAGCTAGGAAACGAGAAGAGGTGGAAGAGCCATTTATTAAACCTTAACACAGTTCATATTATTTGATGGGAATCTTCTAGAGAGTCTAGAAATAAAACAATTAGTTTTTAACCCACTAATTTAAATGGTTATTTGGACATAACATTCCATTTGTTTGCTTGGTATCCAACCAGCAGCAACAGTAAGTTTGGAAAGAAACTTTTCTATTAAAAATTACTTAAGGTATTTTGTCAATCAGATACATCTTTGCACTTTAGCCAGCATTTCAATCGAATAGGAATTGATTTCTTATCTCAGGAAACAACTCGCATGGTATGACAAAGTCATTTGCAGTGTAAAGAGACTGACAAATTGAGGAAATCTTAAGTTTTCATTGTTTCCTCATGAATAGTGAGAAAAGCATTTGTAAAGCATCCAAAAGTATTTGCTTTTGGTATGTTCTATTTGTCTTTTGATAACCAAACATAATGTAGTTAATTATATTGTTAAATGCTAAAGTTGTGGTTAAGTGATTCTGTGGTTGGAAGTTTCAAAGCAGTGAATAATTTAGGAGAGAGGCAGAAAGAGGGGTAGAGGATTTAGAGAGACATACTGAGTGGTGAATAATTTATGAGAGCTGGACTTGAGTGGTAGAGCTTCCAGAAAGGGGCAGTGGGAATTTTGGAGAGTTAGCTGAAGGCAAAAAGGTAGGTTATTAGCAAGTTTTTAAAGATTATTCTTTCAAACTAAACTTGATAAAATCAAGGAACATAAAATATAAAGTCATCATTAATACTTCTGATCATGTACAGCTTGTGCCTCACCTATCAATAAAGGAAACCAACAGTTACTGTCTCTGAGTATGGCTTGTACCTCACATAGATCAATTATATCTTTTCCGTTTTGCTGGTACTATACCTAGCAAGAAAACCAAGAAACATTTGGATGATCTGAGTCTCATGTTTGTGTCCGACCACAGTCAATGTTGCTCATTCGTTGGGGACAAATACTGTTTCACTAAACTAATTAATAGTTTGTTTCTGTTGTTCCCTATTCCCTGACATGTACTGCTCCATTTCTCCGTAGTCTTTCCTCCAACACCCCACTTCAGAACTAATGCTCCCAACTAGAACAAGTGCACTAGCTCCTTATGCACATGACAGGACTGGAATAACCTTGAACCATCCCCATGAATTCTATCAATGATCTACCACAAGGAATGGATGGAGAGGCAGGGTTTTGCTAAGATGAGTGTGGCCACTTTGGTGATATCTCATTGTCATCCTCATCATCTGTCCTCTCTGCTGAGCTTACAGATGGTCATGAGCTCAGTGCAATGTGAGGATATCGAACAATCATCTGTTGAGGTATGAAGCACTATTTTCATGTGTTGCCTTCAGACAGTCACTAAACAACAATTTTTTCAACAACAAGAATGTTCCAGAATAGCACCCTGAATGGCTCAGCTGGTTGTTACACTGCTGGGTGTGCAAAGTGGGCCCATTCAGATCAAAAAACTGCAAGGTTCAATCCTCAGTCTATGCAGTTACCTGATTTCAGCCAGGTTCTACAATTGGCCTTAGTCCCTGGTCTTGGGGGACAAAATATTAAAAGTTCCTGGTCCTAGTTGCTATCCAGTGACTTCTACTAAAAATGCAAGAACAGAATCATATGCCATGATGTCAAGGGCAGTCACTCTCACCTCACCTCCAGAATTTAGTTCTTTTGTCCATGTTTGGACCAAGGCTGTAATGAGGTCAGGAGCTGAGTGGACCTGGTGGAACAGAAACTGGGCATCAGTGAGCAGGTTATTGCTGTGCAAATGTCAATGACCCCTTCCATCATTTTGTTGATGGGCGAGAGGAGAGTGATAGGGCAGTAATGAGCCGGATTGGATTTGTCCTGTTTTTTGTGTACAGGACATACTTGGGCAATTTTGCACATTGCCAGGTAGATGCCAGTGTTGTAGCTGTACTGGAACAGCTTGGCCAGGGGTGCAGCTAGTTCTGGAGCACAAGTCTTCAGTACTATTGCCGAAATGTTATCAGGGCCCATAGCCTTTGCAGTATCCAGTGCCTTCAGCCGTTTCTTGATATCACGTGGAGTGAATCGCATTGGCTGAAGACTGGCATCTGTGATGCTGGGGACTTCAGGGGGAGGCCGAGATGGATCATCAACTCAGCACTGCTGGCTGAAGATGGATGCAAATGCTTCAGCCTTGTCATTTGCACTGATATGCTGGGCTCCCCCATCATTGAGGAAGGGGATATTTGTGGAAGCTCCCCCTAGTTAGTTGTTTAATTGAACCACCATTCACAACTGGATGTGGCAGGACTGCAGAGCTTAGATCTGATCTGTTGGTTATGGGATTTCTTAGCTCTGTCTATTGCATGCTGCTTCTGCTGTTTGGCACGCATGTAGTCCTGTGTTGTAGCTTCACCAGGCTGACACCTCATTTTTAGGTATGCCTGGTGCTGCTCCTGTCATGCCCTCCTGCACTCTTCATTGAACCAGGGTTGATCCCCCAGCTTGATGGTAATGGTAGAGTGAGTGATATGTCAGGCCATGAGGTTACATATTGTGATTGAATACAATTCTGCTGCTGTTGATGGCCCACAGCACCTCATGGATGCCCAGTTTTGAGTTGCTAGATCTGTTCAAAATCTATCCCATTTAGCATGGTGGTAATACAAAGAACAAAGAACAAAGAAAATTACAGCACAGGAACAGGCCCTTCGGCCCTCCAAGCCTGCGCCGATCCAGATCCTCTATCTAAACATGTCGCCTATTTTCTAAGGGTCTGTATCTCTTTGCTTCCTGCCCATTCATGTATCTGTCTAGATACATCTTAAAAGACGCTATCGCATCTATCACCTCCGCTGGCAACGCGTTCCAGGCACCCACCACCCTCTGCGTAAAGAACTTTCCACGCATATCCCCCCTAAACTTTTCCCCTCTCACTTTAAACTCGTGACCCCTAGTAATTGAATCCCCCACTCTGGGAAAAAGCTTCTTGCTATCCACCCTATCTATACCTCTCATGATTTTGTACACCTCAATCAGGTCCCCCCTCAACCTCCGTCTTTCTAATGAAAATAATCCTAATCTGCTCAACCTCTCTTCATAGCTAGCGCCCTCCATACCAGGCAACATCCTGGTGAACCTCCTCTGCACCCTCTCCAAAGCATCTACATCCTTTTGGTAATGTGGCGACCAGAACTGCACGCAGTATTCCAAATGTGGCCGAACCAAAGTCTTATACAACTGTAACATGACTTGCCAACCCTTGTACTCAATACCCCGTCCGATGAAGGAAAGCATGCAGTATGCCTTCTTGACCACTCTATTGACCTGCGTTGCCACCTTCAGGGAACAATGGACCTGAACACCCAAATCTCTCTGTACATCAAATGGAGAGAATCTATCTCCACTTGGAGAGGCAAAATTTGATTAGGAATAGTCAGCATGGCTTTGTCAGAGGGAGGTCATGCCTAACAAATTTGATTGAATGTTTTGAGCATGTGACCAGGTGTGTAGATGAGGGTAGTGCAGTTGATGTAGTTTACATGGATTTCAGCAAAGCCTTTGACAAAGTCCCACATGGGAGACTTATCAAGAAAGCAAATGCACATGGGATACAGGGTAACTTGATAAGGTGGATTCAAAATTGGCTTAGCTGTAGGAGACAGAGTGTTGACAGACGGTTTTAGTGACTGGAAGCCAGTGTCCAATGGCGTACCACAGGGATCTGTGCTGGGTCCCCTATTGTTTGTCATTTATATAAACGACATAGATGACTATGTGGGGGGTAGGATCAGTAAGTTCGCGGATGACACAAAGATTGGCCGAGTGGTTAACAGTGAGGTTGAGTGTCTTGGGTTACAGGAAGATATAGACGGGATGGTCAAATGAGCAGAAAAGTGGCAGATGGAATTTCACCCTGAAAAGTGTGAGGTGATACACTTTGGAAGGAGTAATGTGACATGGAAGTATTCAATGAATGGCCTGGGAAGTTCCGAGGAACAAAGGGACCTTGGTGTGTTTGTCCATAGATCTCTGAAGGCAGAAGGGCAGGTTAATAGGGTGGTGAAAAAGGCATATGGGATACTTACCTTTATCAATCGAGGCATAGATTACAAAAGCAGGGAGGTCATGTTGGAGTTGTACAGAACTTTGATAAGGCCACAGATGGAGTACTGTGTGCAATTCTGGTCGCCACACTATAGGAAGGATGTGATTGCATTGGTGGGGGTGCAGAGACGATTCACCAGGATGTTGCCTGGGATGGAACATTTAAGCTATGAAGAGAGGTTGGATAGGCTTGGGTTGTTTTCGCTGGAGCAGAGAAGACTGAAGGGTGACCTGATCAAGGTGTACAAGATTATGAGGGGCATGGACAGGGTAGATAGGGAGCAGCTGTTCCCCTTAGTTGAAGGGTCAGTTACAAGGGGTCACAAGTTTAAGGTGAGGGGCGGGAGGTTTAAGGTGGATTTGAGGAAGAACTTTTTTACCCAAAGGGTGGTGACAGTCTGGAATGCCCTGCCTGGGAGGGTGGTAGAGGCGGGTTGCCTCATATCCTTTAAAAAGTACCTGGATGAGCACTTGGCACGTCATAACATTCAAGGCTATGGGCCAAGTGTTGGCAAATGGGATTAGATAGACAGGTCAGGTGTCTTTAATGCATCGGTGCAGACTCGATGGGCCGAAGGGCCTCTTCTGCACTGTATTATTCTGTGATTCTGGTAGTGCCATACAACACAATGGTGGGTAGCCTCAATGTGAAGTTGGGACTTTGTCTCCACAAGGACTGTGCAGTGGTCACTCCTACCAACACTGTCATAGACAGATGCATCTGTGACAGGTAGATTGGTGAGGATGTGGTCAAGTAGGATTTTCTCTCTTGTTGGTTCTCTCACCACCTGCCGCAGACCCAGTTTCACAGCTATGTCCTTCAGGATTCAGCCAGCTCGGTCAGTAACGGTGCTACCAAGCCACTGTTGGTGATGGACATTGAAGTCCCCCACCCAGAGTACATTCTGTGCCTTTGCTACCCTTAATGCTTCTTTCAAGTGGTGGTTAACAAGGAGAAGCACTGATTCATCAGCTGAAGGGTAGGTGGTAATCAGCAGGAGGTTTCCTTATTTGACCTGATGCCATGAAACTTCATGGGGGCCAGAGTCAATGTTGAAGACTCCCAGGGCAACTCCCTCCCGACTGTATATCACTGTGCTGCCACCTCTGCTGCGTCTGTCCTGCTGGTGGGACGGAACATGCCCAGGGATGGTAATGGTAGTGTCAGGGAGATGGTCTGCAAGGTATCATCCTGTGAGTATGTCAGGCTCTTGCTTTACTACTCTGTGGGTTAGCTCTCCCAATTTTGGCACAAGCCCCCAGATGTTAGTAAGGAGGACTTTACAGGATTATCTTGGATTTGTCATTGTTGTTTCCAGTGCCTCGGTCATTGCTGGGTGGTCTGTCTGGTTTCATTCCTTTTCTTACACTTTGTAGCAGTTTGATACAACTGAGTGGCTTGATAGGCCATTTCAGAGGGCATTTAAGAGTCAACCACATTGCTGTGGGTCTGGAGTGACATATAGGCCAGACCAGGTAAAGACGGCAGACTTCCTTTCCTAAAGGACACTAGCGAACCAGATGGGTTTATACAACAATCAACAATGGTTTGGTTTCAAGGCCATCATTAGACTAGCTTTTCGTTCCAGATTTTAATTAATTGAATTCAGATTTCACCATCTGCCATGATGGGATTTGAACCCATGTCCCCAGAGCATTATCTTAGGCATCTGGATTACTAGTCCAGTGACATTACCACTGCACCACCTCCTTGACTGTCTTGCCATTATTTAAGGCACTCCAGACAACAATAATCTGGGACATCTAGCCAGCTGTGCAGGACACTCATCTTCTTAGGATGAGGAAGCAATGCCATATGACAAGAGGTGTAGAATGTAAAAGCTGAGATGTAATGTTGAATCTGTTTTCACTGGAACGACAGAGGTGGAGGGGCGACATGATAGAGGTTCACAAAGTTATGAGCAGCATGGACAGAGTGGATAGTCAGAAGCTTTTTCCCAGGGTGGAAGTGTCAGTTACTAGGGGACATAGGTTTAAGGTGTGAGGGGCAAAGTTTAGAGGGGATGTGCGAGGCAAGTTCTTTACACAGAGGGTGGTGAGTGCCTGGAACTTGCTGCCGGGGGAGGTGGTGGAAGCACATACGATAGCGACGTTTAAGAGGCATCTTGACAAATACATGAATAGGATGGGAATAGAGGGATATGGTCCCTGGAAGTGCAGAAGGTTTTAGTTTAGACAGGCATCAAGATCGGCGCAGGCTTGGAGGGCCGAATGGCCTGTTCCTGTGCTGTACTGTTCTTTGTTCTATGTTCTTTGAAAATCACAATTGGAATATTGCACCCAGTTTTGTGTTCCACACCAGAGGAAGATGTTGAGGCAATAAAGAGGACAGAGCACAGATGCCCCAAGATATCTGGTATGAGATAATACAAACATGAAACAAGTCTTAAACTTGGAGCTATTTTTGTTAGAATAGGGGAGATTAATGGATGATTTGGTAAAGTTTTGTAAATTATTCAGTCTATCCCTTTCTAAACAATGGTTCAACATTAGCTGTCTTCCAGTCCTCTGGCACGATTTTAACTACACCGCCCCCCTCCCCACAACCCCCAATTCATAGGAATGGAGCAGAAGGACAGTTAAAATGGAATGGCTCTATTTCTGCCGAATCACACTTTTAACGCCACTGTTTTTTTGCTTGATAACAAAACCAAAAAGCATTTGCTAATTTATAGTTACTACTTCACAAAAAGTACCAGAAAATGTTCTTTAAAAGACTCAGCACATTCACTGTTCCCAGAACGATAGTTGCCATCTTCTCAGTGCAGTATTTCATTTTTCAGCTTCTGGTAACAAATAGCCACAAATCAATTAACGGTGACAGTGACTGTGAACCAGACACAAGAGTCTGTAGCAGCATAAAGTAGGGTGCTGTGGATATTGCACATGGGAATATACCATCGGGAAAATACTGTCTGAAATAAGCAATCAGAATCTGCCTCAATATTAGTTAAACAATAACGACCGATAGATCCACTGCTGCCATAACCATCAGGTTGCGAGTGACACATTTGGACAACTGCCAGCAAGCTAACTGTCAGGAAGGGAAATGAACAGAGAAATTAAAAATCAAGCTGAAAGCAAAAGCAGAAGTTAAGGTGAACTGCTCGGTCAAACTGATAGAAGCAAAGAATCTTACAGCACACAAGGAAACCACTCAACCCATCCTGCCCTTTGAAAGTGATATTCACTCAGTCCCAGTCTCCTTACTCTTACACACAGCCTTGACAAATTTGCCTTTACAAAGTTACTATTGAATCTTCTTTCAGGTAGAATCCCCCCTTCAGGAAATGCATTCCATACCATAATGACTCACTGCATAAAAGAAATAGCCACAGTTCCCCTCTGGATATTTTGCTAATCATCACAAATCTGTGTCCTCCAGTTACTGATCTATCTGCAGTAGTAATCATTTTACCTTATTTACTATATCAAAATCTCACAACATTTTGAACACCTCTAATAAATTTCCCCATTAACTTCTCGGCTTTAAGGTGCAGAAATCTCAGCTTTTAGTTTTTGTACATGACTACAGCTTTTTATCTCTGGTATAATTCTGGAAAATCTCCTCTCCATCTCCAAAGGCTTGATAACCCACCTAAAGTGTGGTGCCGTGAATTGGAATCAATATTAAAAAAGCTTATCCAGCAATTTAGAAAGGTGTAGTATAACTTTGTTATATTTGCACTCTATCCTTCTATTTACAAGGTAAAGGAAGGGCAACCAAAGCAAGAACTCGATGGATTATGCAAGAGGATAAACTCAGCAACTACAGGCCAGTCAGTTTAACCTTGGTGGTGGCAAAGCTTTTAGAAACTGATAATCTGGGACAAAATTAACAGTCCATTGGACAAATGTGGATCAATTAAGGAAAGCCAATATGGATTTGTTAAGGGCAAATCGTGTTGATCTAACTTGATTGAGGTTTTTGCTAAGGTAACAGAGATGGTTGAAGACGGTAATGCAGTTGATCTGGTGTACATGGACTTCCAAAAATCTTTTGATACTGTGCAAGCATAATGGACTTGCCAGCAAAGTTAAAGCCCATGGAATAAAAGGGACAGTGGCAGCATGGACACAAAGTTGACTGTGTGACAGGAAACAGAGTGTAATGGTGAACGGTTGTTTTCAGACTGGTGGAAGGTATAGAGTGAGGTTCCCCAGGGGTCAGTAACAGAACCACTGCTTTTCTTAATATATATTAATGACCTAGACTTGGGTGTGCAGGACACAATTACAAAATTTGCGGATGACACAAAGTATCTTGGAAGTATTGTGGACTGTAAGCAGGATAGTGATAGACTTCAAGAGGACACAGGCTGGTGGAATGAGTGGACATGTGGCAGATGAAATTTAATGCAGAAAAGTGTGAAATTATACATTTTGGTAGGAAGAACAAGGAGAGCAATATAAACTAAAGGATACAATTCTAAAGGGGTGCAGGAACAGAGAGACCTGAGGGTTTATGTGCATAAATTGTTGAAGGGGGCAGTGCAGGTTTAGAAAGTGATTAGGGATCCTGGGCTTTATAGATAGAGGCATAGAGTACAAAAGCAAGGAAGTCATGATGAAACTTTGCGTGGGTTTTCTCCGGGTGCTCCGGTTTCCTCTCACAAGCCAAAAGACTTGCAGGTTGGTAGGTAAATTGGCCATTATAAATTGTCACTAGTATAGGTAGGTGGTAGGGAAATTTAGGGACTGATGGGGATGTTTGGTAGGAATATGGGATTAGTGTAGGATTAGTATGGATGGGTGGTTGATGGTCGGCACAGACTCGGTGGGCCGAAGGGCCTGTTTCAGTGCTGTATCTCTAGTCTAGTCTAGTCTAGTCTAGTCTTTATAAAACTCTAGTTCAGCCTCAACTGGAGTATTGTATCCAATTCTTGGCACCACACTTTAGGAAGGATATGAAGGCATTAGAGAGGGTGCAGAGAAGATCGACGAGAATGGTTCCAAGGATGAGGAACTTCAGTTATGAGGACAGACTGGAGAGGCGAAAGTTGTTCTCCTTAGAGAAGGTTGAGAGGGGATTTGATAAAGGTGTTCAAAATCATGAGGGGTCTAGACAGAGTAGTTAGGGAGAAATTGTTCCCAATGGCAGAAGTGGCAAGAACCAGCGGACACAGATTTAAGGTGATTGGAAAAAGAAAACCAACAGTGACATGTGGAAAAACTTTGAAACGCAGTGAGTGGTTAGAATCAGGAATGCACTGCCTGAGAATGTGGTGGAGGCAGATTCAAATGGGGCTTTGAAAGGGGGATTGGATAAGCACCTGAAGAGAAAACAATTGCAGGGCTATGGGGAAAGGGAGTGGCAGTGGGACTTCCTCCATGTTAAACAGCACTTGGAGGAAGCACTGAGGGTGGCAAGGGCACAAAATGTACTCTGGGTGGGGGACTTCAATGTCCATCACCATGAGTGGCTCGGTAGCACCACTACTGACCAAGCTGGCCGAGTCCTAAAGGACATATCTGCTGGACTGGGTCTGCGGCAGGTGGTGGGGGAACCAACACGAGGGAAGAACATACTTGACCTCGTCCTCACCAATCTGCCTGCCGCAGATGCATCTGTCCATGACAGTATTGGTAGGAGTGACCACCGCACAGTCCTTGTGGAGATGAAGTCCCGCCTTCACATTGAGGATACCGTCCATCGTGTTGTGTGGCACTATCACCATGCTGAATGGGATAGATTGCGAACGGATCTAGCAATGCAAAACTGGGCATCCATGAGGTGCTGTGGGCCATCAGCAGCAGCAGAATTGTACTCAACCACAATCTGTAACCTCATGGCCCGGCATATCCCCCACTCTACCATTACCATCAAGCCAGGAGACCAACCCTGGTTCAATGAAGAGTGCAGGAGGGCATGCCAGGAGCAGCACCAGGCATACCTCAAAATGAGGTGTCAACCTGGTGAAGCGACAACCCAGGACTACTTGCATGCCAAACTGCGTAAGCAGCATGCGATAGACAGAGCTAAGCGATCCCATAACCAACGGATCAGATCTAAGCTCTGCAGTCCTGCCACATCCAGCCATGAATGGTGGTGGAAAATTAAACAACTAACTGGAGGAGGTGGCTCCACAAATATCCCCATCCTCAATGATGGGGGAGCCCAGCACAACAGTGCGAAAGATAAGGCTGAAGCATTTGCAACAATCTTCAGCCAGAAGTGCCGTGTTGATGATCCATCTCGGCCTCCTCCTGAAGTCCCCAGCATCACAGATGCCAAACTTCAGCCAATTCGATTCACTCCACATGATATCAAGAAACGACTGAAGGCACTGGATACTGCAGAAGCTATGGGGCCTGACAACATTCCGGCAATAGTACTGAAGACCTGTGCTCCAGAACTTGCCGTGCCTCTCGCCAAGCTGTCCCAGTAGAGCTACAGCACTGGCATCTACCCTGCAATGTGGAAAATTGCCCAGATATGTCCTGTACACAAAAAGCAGGAAAAGTCCAACCTGGCCAACTACCGCCCCATTAGCCTACTCTCAATCGTCAGTAAAGTGATGGAAGGTGTCATCAACAGTGCCATCAAGCGGCACTTGCTTAGCAACAACCTGCTCAGTGATGCTCAGTTTGGATTCGGTCAGGGCCACTCAGCTCCTGACCTCATTACAGCCTTGGTTCAAACATGGACAAAAGAACTGAACTCAAGAGGTGAGGTGAGAGTGACTGCCCTTGACATCAAGGCAGGATTTGACCGAGTATGGCATCAAGGAGCCCTAGCAAAACTGAGGTCAATGGGAATCAGGGGGAAAACCCTCCGCTGGCTGGAGTCATACCTAGCGCAAAGGAAGATGGTTGTGGTTGTTGGAGGTCAATCATCGGAGCTCCAGGACATCGCTGCAGGAGTACCTCAGGGTAGTGTCCTAGGCCCAACCGTCTTCAGCTGCTTCATCAATGACCTTCCTTCAATCATAAGGTCAGAAGTGGGGATGTTCGCTGATGATTGCACAATGTTCAGCACCATTCGCGACTCCTCAGATACTGAAGCAGTCAGTGTAGAAATGCAGCAAGACCTGGACAATATCCAGGCTTGGACTGATAAGTGGCAAGTAACATTCGCGTCACACAAGTGCCAGGCAACGACCATCTCCAACAAGAGAGAATCAAACCATCTCCCCTTGACATTCAATGGAATTACCATCGCTGAATCCCCCACTATCAACATCCTAGGGGCTACCATTGACCGAAAACTGAACTGGAGTAGCCATACAAATACTGTGGCTATAAGAGCAGGTCAGAGGCTAGGAATCCTGAGGCGAGTAACTCACCTCCTGACTCCCCAAAGCCTGTCCACCATCTACAAGGCACAAGTCAGGAGTGTGATGGAATACTCTCCACTTGCCTGGATGGGTGCAGCTCCAACAACACTCAAGAAGCTCGACACCATCCAGGACAAAGCAGCCTGCTTGATTGGCACCCCATCTGCAAACATTCACTCCCTCCACCACCGACGCACAGTGGCAGCAGTGTGTACCATCTACAAGATGCACTGCAGCAATGCACCAAGGCTCCTTTGACAGCACCTTCCAAACACGCGACCTCTACCAACTAGAAGGACAAGGGCAGCAAATACATGGGAACATCACCATCTGCAAATTCCCCTCCAAGTCACACACCATCCTGACTTGGAACTATATCGCCGTTCCTTCACTGTCGCTGGGTCAAAATCCTGGAACTCCCTTCCTAGCAGCACTGCGGGTGTACAAACCCTACATGGACTGCAGCGGTTCAAGAAGGCAGCTCACCACCACCTTCTCAAGGGCAATTAGGGATGGGCAATAAATGCTGGCCTGGCCAGCGACGCCCACATCCCGTGAATGAATTTTAAAAAAACTGTGTTGCACATGCAGAAAGCCAGCACAGATTCGATGGGCTGAATGGCCTCCTTCTGTGATTCATTCTATGATTCTATGTCCTGACTCAGATTAAATTCAGAAAAGAGCCTAAGAACGCTGCTAAATACCCACACCATCTAATTATTAAATTAGTTGAATTGTAGAAATAGTTAAATGGTTTCAAGGGCTGGAACAAAATCCCATTTCATACTCCATTCCTTACACCAAGCGCTCCCCCCCCCCACTCTTCCACATGCACAATAGGGCAGAAAGTGCATCTTATATTCGCAGCACAGAGCCCTGAAATGACCCAAGTCTTACCCTGATATGATATTTTCTTGATAATCTGACCTATTGAGGCAGGACTTGCTCTGCAAACAGCACATGATTTTTATCTCGAAAAGGTGGTATTAAAGAGCTCAGCTGGGTTTCAATTAAACCCACACTGGATCCACAGAAAATTGGGCAAAGCTGCCAATCAGAATGGGAGCACTCAACATCAATGAGGACAAAGAGGCAGAGACAGAGGTAGATGGATAGACAGACAGATAGACCAATGACATACTGCAAGCTCCCAGATTCTGATTGGGCCCCATATCTCAACGTCTGCCCCTTTATCCCTTTTTATGTCCCCCATTCTCTCCATCCCTGCTTGTCTCTCTCTCTCCGCGCACCCCCCACCCCCTCAACCCCTGCAAGTATATACCTCTCTCTGTTCAATTATCTGCACATCTCTCCATATTTCTCTTCAACACTGTCCCGATGTCTCTCTCTCTCTATCTCTGTCCATCTGCCTCTCTCTCTATCCAAGTTAGTCTGTCTGTCTCTCTCTATTCCTATGCCTATCTCTGTGACTCTCGGAGAGAAGAAAGAAAGAGGGTCAGTTGTAGTATACGACAGAGAGAGGAAAATAGAAATGGGGAGGGAGAGTCACAGAGATAGGCATTACTCTTCCCTCCTTGTCTCTGTTGCTGTTTCTCTCTCTCTCCCTTTGCGTGACAGTCTGTTTCTTCCTCTCTTCATATCTGCCCATGGTTTTCTCTCTCTTGCACAATGACTGTTTTTCTCTCTCCCTCGGTCTTGTATAACAGAGTATAACCTCTGTAACAAAGAGATGGAGGGTGATGTAGATGTAGTTACATACAGTAGAAAGGATGGGAGTTATAGAGAATGATTGGCAGAACACTTGGGTGCCTCACAGTCTGTCTGCCCTATCGTAAATAAGCAAATTTCAGTCTCATTTGAGTAGAGTTTAAGAGAGTCATAGAGTCGTACAGCATAGAAACAGGCCCTTCGGCCCACCGCGTCAATGCCGACCATAATGCCCATCTATACTAACCCCACCTGCCTGCATTAATTCCCTATCCCTCTATGCCTTGCTCATTCAAGTACCTTCCAGATGCCTCTTAAATGTTGCTACTGTTCTTGCCTCCACCACCTCCTCAGGCAGCTCATTCCAGATACCCACTATTCTTTGTGTGAAAAATTTACCCCTTTGATCCCATTTAAACCTTCTCCCTCTCACCTTAAATCTATGCCCTCTAGTTTTAGTCACCCCTACCATGGGAAACAGACTCTGCCTTTCATAATTTTATATACCTCTATCATGTCCCCTCCCAAAGAAGGTGGGTGACGGTGAGGCGGGAGGGAGGGGTGGTGTGGTGGGACAGTGGTGGTCAATGTCGTAGGTAGTTTGTAAAGTGGGGGGAAGGGGGTGGGGGGAGCAGGGGGGAGGAAGGGGTGAGGGGGTGGGGGGGAAGAGGGAGAGGAGGGGGTGGGGGAGGAGGGGATGGTGGGGTGGGGGAGTGTGAGGAGGAGGGGGAGGGAGAGGAGGAGAGGGAGGGAGCAGGGGGAGAATGGGGGCGGGGGAGAAGTGGGAGGGGGACGGGGGAGAAGCGGGAGGAGGGGGTGGGGGGAAGGGGGCAGGGGGGGTGGAGGAGGGGGTGGGGGAGGAGGAGGAGGAGGGGGTGGGGGAGGAGGGGGGAGGAGGAGGGGGAGGAGGAGGGGGGGAGGAGGAGGGGGGAGGGGGGGAGGAGGAGGGGGGAGGAGGAGGAGGAGGTGTTGAGGGGGGGTGGAGGAGGGGAAGGGGGAGGGGTGGGGAGGAGGGGAAGGGGGAGGGGTGGGGGAAGGGGGAGGGGTGGGGGAAAGGAGGGGAAGGGGGAGGGGGAAGGGGGAGGAGGTGTTGAGGGGGGATGGGGGAGGGGTGGGGGGGAGGAGGGGAAGGGGGAGGGGTGGGGGAAAGGAGGGGAAGGGGGGAGGGGTGGGGGGAGAGGGGTAGGTGGGGGAAGGGGGTGTGATGGTGAGGGGATGAAGGGGGAGGTGGGAGAAGGGGCGCGAGGGGATTAGGGGGTAGGGGTGGCGAGGGAAAGGAGGAAGGGGGGCAGGTGGGAGGGGGGGAGTGAGCTCTGTAGCTGGTATATTTATTCATCAGCCGTTATTAATAATTTATTTTTTCCGTCCTGCCCTCGAAACATTCGAGATCGGAAAGTTAATACTAAAACCGGGCCGGTGAGACACTGTTTGCGTCGAATTGCAGCTTTTCAAATTGACTTCAATGACTTTATTAGGGAAATTGTGCAGTTTTATTAGTAGGAGTCTCACTGTTACCTTGTTTCGTGGCTTTAGGTTATCTTGTTCCAGCAGAAAATTTGACTTGATGTGCCGGACGAATCCTTTTCATGTTGGCTCTATTTAATGGAAAAGGTACCATTTGCCTAATTGAAATTCTTGTTTGTGCATCATGCGAAGCATTACGGATGACTTTACAATGTCAAGCCCTTGGAAAGTCTGTTTTGGATGGTGACTTTGTGTAGAAGCTTCATTTGCCTTCGAAAAATACTTTCTAGCTTGTGACTGTTTTCTTGCACCAATTTAAACTTAACGCTTCACTTGTCTTGTAACTTGAAGTTGAATGGAGGGATGTTAAATTCTCACTTCTGTATTCTATCCCAATTTCCCATGTTATGCAAGTATCTGTAGTAATAGACACTACTCAAACACTTTTCCCCCTAGTCTGACATGAATGTTTGTGTAGGCCTGGGTAAGTTTCTTTTAACCAATGGATGTGCCTTTAATTTGGAGAACGAATTGAATTGCTTTTTTGGTCCCAGAAGTAGGAATTGGATTATAGGATATCTCGTTTGAGCTGTGCAACTTGAAGGATATTGTGAATGGCCAGCGTACTTTTCATATTGAAAACCTCTACACACTGTATAAAGTATGGTGTTTGTGATCACTGACCTGAAACGTTAACTTTGCTTCTCTCTCCACCTGCTGAGTATTTCCAGCATTTCTTGTTTTTATTTCTGGTATTTGTGGATATCGGCAGTGAATCCATCACATCTTTGTAAAGTGATAAGTGCCTTTGTGTGAGTTTAGGAATCCGTTCTGATGAAAGGCCACAGATCTGAAATGTTAACTCTGCTTCTCTCTCTACAGATGCTGTCAGACTTGCTCAGTATTTCCAGCATTTTTTGTTTTGATTTGAGGAATCAGTCGATGTATTGTGCAGACAGGCCAACGCTTGCGAATTTATTGAACCGTAATTTCGAAGTAAAATGGAGCCTCCCTCCCAAGTGGGAGTTTTAGATCTCTGATACCGATTACTTACAAGTGGAGTCACACGAGTTTACTGAAAATGCAATGTGGTAAGTGACTTTTAATGCTTTTGGTGGGGGTTTAGAAATGAGTAAATGGATTCGCCACCCCATTCTGACGCAATGCCTCTTCCTGATGGTATTTCTTTGACTTTGTTGATGTGGCTGGATGCTTGAGGATTTGAATATCTAGACTTCCTAGACTGCTGCTTGTTTTCCCCTTTAGGTATTCAACCGGTTTTTGATGGTTGGAACCCGAGGATAAGTCCCAACACCATCAGACGCCAGTGTGCAGCCAACTGGAATCACTCGATGTGATATCAGAAAGGCCTGAGCACACAGGACACAGCAAAGGCTTTAGGTCCTGATAACCTCCCAGATGCAGTGCTAAACACATGTGCTCAGTGAACAACTGGGAAATAACAATGGTAAATTGTCCAGGTGTCTGAGTACAAAGCTGGACAAATTCAATCTGCCCAATTACTGCCACATTCAGTTTAACAATCAGTGATCAAAGCTGTTGCCAACATGCAGCACTAAGCAATAACATACTCAGTTGGGTTCTGCCAGGACCCCTCAGCTCCAGACCTCATTGCAGCCTTGATACAAACATGGGCAAAAGAGCTAAACTCCAGAAGTGTCCCTGCCCTTGATATCAAAGCAGCATTTGAATGAGGTGTGGCATCAAGGAGCTGTAGTAAAACAGAAGTTGATGGGAATCAGGAGGTAACTCTCTTGCTGGTTGGAGTCATAATTAACAAAGGAAGATGGTTGTGATAATGAATGCCTCCAACAGTTCCAAGCCATTGCTGCAGGAACCAACTACCTTCAGATGTTTCATCAATGACCTTCCCTTCATCAGAGTCAGAAGTGGGGATGTTAGCTAATTGGACAGTTTAGTCCCATGTGTAACACTTCAGACAACGAAGCAGTTAGTGTCTGTATCTAGCAAGACCTGGAGATCATAAAAGCTTGTGTTACGTGGCAGGTGACTCATGCATCTCAAATGCCAGGGAACATCCATCCTGAACAACAATAAACAACCTTCTCATTACACGGCATCACAATCATTGAATCTGGCATCACCATGTGTTGTGGTATATATGCCACTTGCCTGGATGACTGCAGATCCAACAATACTTAAGTTCAACACAATTCAGGACACTCAATCCTGCTTGATTGGTGCACCATTCATCAATATGGCAGCAACTCCTCAGCTATTTCGAAAGCACCTACGAAACATGAACTCTACTACCTAGGAAAAACGAGGGCAGCAAGTGCATGAGAACACCAGATACCCATCCATGCTGCACATGGTGATTTGCAAAGAGTTCACAGTTGCTGGCTCAATTCTACAACTCCAAAAAAAAAACACATGGGGAAAACCTACAGCACAACAATAATTAAAGGTAGATTATCTACCTTTACAAACAGTGTGAAGGGAACGGAGGGTGCTAGATCCTTGAACTGCATTCAAGAGAACTTTTTTATCCAGCATGTAACAAGCTCAACGAGAGGGGCACAATTCTAGATTTAGTCTTTCGTAATGAAGCTGGGCAAGTGGATGAAGTTTGCAGTGGGTGACTGTTTTGGAGATTGTGAGCATAATAATTAGATTTAGCATAATCATGGGAAAGGACAAATCTAGAACAGGAGTAAAAGTTCTAAATTTGGGGAAGGCAAATTTTACAAAGCTGAGTTGATCTGGTGAAAGTGGACTGGATACAGCTACTTGAAGGAAAATCTGTGGCAAACCAGTGGGATGCATTCAAAAGCAAGATCCTACAGGCACCATGTAGGCATGTCCTCCCAAAGGTTAAGGGTGGTATGGCCAAATCCAGAGCCCCCTGTATAGGGTAAGTTAAAGCAGAAAAAGAAAGCTTCTGACTGACAAAAAAACTCAATACTTTAGAAAGCCTGGAGGAGTAGAGAAAGTGCAGGGATGAAATAAAAGGAAAGCAAATAGAGGACATGAAAAATTGGCAGGTAAAATCAAGGAAAACCCAATGATCTTTTATCAGTACATTTTAAGAGCAAGAAGATAATTAAGGGTAGGGTCTGTCAGCTGTACAAGGTAACTTGTACATGGATGCAGAAGATGTGGGTAGGGTTCTTAATGAAGACTTTGTCTCTTCACATAGGAGAGGGATGGTGCAGACATTGTAGTAAAAGAGGAGTCTGAAATGCTAGATACAATCAGCATAATGAGGGAGGAAGTACTAGAGGGTCTGACATCCGTGAAAGTGGCTAAATCACCAGGGCCGATGCATTGCATCCCAGGTTGTTAAAGGAAGCCAGGGAGGAAATGGCGGCTGCGCTAAGGATCATCTTAAAATTCTCTCTGGATACGGGCGAGGTGCCAGAGGATTGGAGATCTGTGAACGTTATAGCATTTTTTTAAAAAGGTGTGAGGGATGGACCAAATTATAGGCCAGTCAGTCTGACCTCGGTGGTGGGTAAATTATTGGAATCAATCCTGAGACAGGATAAATTGACACTTAGAAAGGCACGAATTAATCAGGGATAGTCAGCATTGCTTTAAGGGAAGGTCATGTCTGACTAACTTAATTGATTTTTTTGAGGAAGTAACAAGGAGGATTGATGAGGGTAGTGCAGTGGATGTGGTTGACATGGATTTTAGTAAGGCACTTGACATGGTCCTAATGGCAGACTGGTCAGTAAAATGAAAGCCCATGGGATACAGGAGAATCTGGCAGGTTGGATCCAAACTTGGTTGTCAGGAAACAAAGGGTCGTAGTTGACAGATGTTTTTCTGAATGGAAAGTGATTTCCAGTGGTGGTCCACAGGGCTCAGTGTTGGGTCCCTTGCTGTCTGTAGTATACATTAATGATTTGAACTTAAGTATGGGAGGCATGATTGGGAAATTTGCTGATGGCACAAAAATTGGCCGTATAGTTGAAGAGGATAGCTGTAGACTCAAGAATTATATCAATGGTTTGGTTGAGTGGGTGGAAAAGTGGCAAATGGAATTCAATCCAGAGAAATAAGGTAATGCATTTGGGGAGGGCAAACCAAGCAAGGTGTTGTGAGCAAGGTGTCTGGGGGTTTTACTATCTTCACCTGGTCTTATTGTAACATGGTTTATTTTTAAACAGTGTTTTGAGCTCCCCGTTTGTGAATCATTGTTCATAGCTTTCCAATTATAAGGCAAAGAAATGATTGTAAACAGGCTTTCTTGGGTTTAAAGAAGGAAAGTTAAACCTTACTTAAATGCTTATATGGTTAATGTCTAGGGATATACAACGTGCCCATGCTAGCATGCACACGTGATACACACATGCAAATAGGGACAGAAAAGAGGAGAGGAAAATATAGTTGCTAGGGGTTTGAGGCAATATCAGAAGAGTTTGTTTACTGTGCTTCAAACTCATTAATTGTAGGTAGTCTTGCTGTTCATTGGTTAGTGTTGTTCTTGAACCTTGTTCACGTAGGAGACATTTCTCTCTTTGAGGCTCATGTGTTTTCACAAGATTCAGTTCTGTGGGAAAGGGATGGAGGCAGGTAGAGCTGGAGAGGAGGTTCTGTTCCAACTGGGAACACACTGTTTTCTGAGTTCAGATCCCCTGCTGGAAGTTAAAATCTCAACAGCCAGCTAGTCATGTGATGAAAACTGGTCTGACCACTTCTGTATTTGTGGATTGTGCTATCTTTGCAGTCAACCTGGAATGCTAGCTCCCCCTACCTTCAAAGACTGGTAATCAAAAGTCCACTAGTTGAACGAGTCAGGGCATAGTCCTTTTGCCCCTTGTTCTAACTCTGCTAGTTACTATGCAAATATCTTTCCAGTCAGGGGCTTGCAATTTTAAGTTGTACTGTTCATGTGAAATCATGTGTGCCTCAGTCTTGGTAGGTGGGAGATTTTGCCTTACAAAAGGAATACCCAATAAGCAGGAGGATATTGAGGGGGAGAGGAAGTGAGACACCTTGGAGTGCATGCCCACAGGTCCCTGAGGTGGCAAGACAGGTAGATAGGAAGAAGGCATATGGACTACTTTCCTTTATTGGCCAAGGTATAGAATACAAAAGCAGGGATGTAATGCTGGAACTGTATAAAATGCTGGTTAGGCCACAGCTGGAGTATTGCATACAGTTCTGGTCACCACATTACAGGGAGGACATAATTGCTGTGGAGCAATGACAGAGGAGATTTACACTAATAAAGAACAAAGAAAATTACAGCACAGGAACAGGCCCTTCGGCCCTCCAAACCTACGCCGATCCAAATCCTCTATCTAAACCTGTCGCCTATTTTCTAAGGGTCTGTATCTCTTTACTTCCTGCCCATTCATGTATCTGTCTAGATACATCTTAAAAGACGCTATCGTGCCCGCGTCTACCACCTCCGCTGGCAACGCGTTCCAGGCACCCAGCACCCTCTGCGTAAAGAACTTTCCACGCATAACCCCCCCCTAAACTTTTCCCCTCTCACTTTGAACTCGTGTCCCCTTGTAAGTGAATCCCCCACTCTGGGAAAAAGCTTCTTGCTATCCACCCTGTCTATACCTCTCATGATTTTGTACACCTGTGCCGCCCAACTAATGTTGCCAGGGCTTGAAAGTTACAGCTATGAGGAAAGATTGGATCAGCTGGGGTTGTTTTCCTTAGAACAGAGGAGGCTGAGGGGTTGGGATTGGAGTTAGGGTTGGGGGAATCTGGCAGTAGGGGTGGGAAAGCCTCCCCTTTTGTGTTTATATATTCGTTTCTTGAGTTTCATTTCACTAGCAGCTGCCACTTTTATTCAGCCCACGCCTTAAGTTAGTGTCCATCCATGTCCGCTTGCCTTTCCAGCTCGGATTATCAGTGGGATTGCAATGAATAGCATGTGCTAGTAATTTTGCAATGAGTATATCTAATTGAAGGATCTGTCGTGTCTGAGGGCTGGACAAAGTTTGGATTTTAGGGTGGGGGCCATCAAGAAGAATCAGAGGTTAGGTCAGGGGTGGGGGTGTTTTGGGTAGGTTAGGAATGGGGGGGTGGTGTTTGGTCAGTTAGGACTAGACTAAGGCTTGGGTTTAGGGTTGGGGGGCTGAGGGTTAAGATTGGGTTCCGGTTTGGGGGGGGTTAGGTTTAGGATTGGGGGGACTTTAGGGTTAGGCGGTTGGGGGGGGGAGGTGGTTAGGGGTTTAGGGTTGGGGGTGGGTTAGGGCTAGGGTTACGTGTTGGAGTTGTGGTTGGGGCGTTAGGCTTTGGGGTTAAGCCTTAGGGTTGGGTCTGGGTCCAGGGGCAAGAGTTACATATTACGGCGGGTTGGGCTGGGGTCGGGCTGTTTGTTTTTGGAGTTAGATTTTAGCGTCCTGGATGGGTCTGGGTCGGGAGTTACATGAATGTTGTGGGGATTTGGGTTAGGGTTGGGGTCGGGGCCTAGGGGTGGGGTTTAGGTATTTGGATTCAGGGTTAGGGGACGTTCAGGTGAGGGCTGGGTCTGGGGGGGGGCGAGGCCCACACTGGGTCAGTCATGGTCGCAGGTGCGGGTCGGGCGTCCGGGACAGCCTCAGGGTTTGGTTACATTAAGTTCTAGGTTAGCATTAGGGTATTTAGGCAACTGGGGTTTGTCTAGGGCTCTGCCATAGTATGTGTAACCGATTGTGACCTTTGTCATATTCGGCCTAGTCCATTTAGGCTTTTGTGTTTTAGATTATTAAAATTGTTTAATTGGGTTCCCCAGTGCACCAATTTTCTTTGGGTAGATGGGCTACTTCTAAGGCTGGCGTTATTGTCCGAGATGGTTGTGGATGGTGTGCTGTGTTCTCATGGATTCGGGGTATGTGGAGTTCAGGATTGTTTTGGATGTGTTGCGTTTTAAGTATGGGTGAAGAAATATTTGCTGTCCTACATTTGGTTCAGACCCTTTGGTAACTCGGTTTGTAATGTTTAGATCCACCATCTCTCTTTCCTTTTCCTTTTGTATTGGTGTCCAATTCAAGTTAGTTTCAAGCCCCATGATTTCCAGGGACTGAATTCCATGTTGCATAAAATGTCTGGTTATCGCCTTGTCTTCCTTCCCTGTCCGGATGGAACTAAGGTGTCCCGTAAATCTAGTTCTTAAAGTGTTCCCTGTTTCCCCGATATATAAAATGTGGCACTGTTTACATCGAATTGCATAGACTACATTTTGTTGCTCGCACGTAATTCTTTGCTTTATTAAAGCGGTTTTTCCTGTGTTCTCGTTTTGTAAGATTTTTAAGACCTTTAGGTGTTTACATGTTCCACATTGTCTGTCACCGCAATTTGGTACGGCTTCTGCCTTTACGCTGCTCGTGACCAATAGGTCTTTTAGGTTTTTGCCTCTTTTTTTTCAAAAGCTGATGTTATGCTATATTGGCTCAGTGAGTTAACATCCCCTTTTAACTTTTCAAAATGGTTTCTCACTACCCTATTTATCTGTTGAGTTGTTGCGCCGTATGTTGTAACAAGTGGTAGTCTTGTAGTTGGCCTATACCGTGGCTGTGGGTTCTCCATTTCCCTCAGAAAATTGGACTTGATATGTCTGAGGAATCTCTTTGTGTACCCCCTCCGTCTCAGTGCGGTGAAAAGGGTGGTGGACCGCTTTGTTGAAATCTTCTAGTTTTGTGGATATGCGGTGGAACCGCATGAGTTGTGACTTTACCAGTCCTCTAAAAGTGTGCCTGGGATGATGGCTTTTAGTGTGCAGGAGTGTATGTGTGTCAGTTACTTTGAAGAATACCTTTGTTGCTCATTTGTGACTGTTGTTCTCTAGTGGCAACTTAAAAACTGTAGTGTCGAGAAAGTCAATGCTTTCCTTGTGTGTTGTGGCTTTAATTTTAATGGAGGGGTGATGATTATTGAGAGTGTTGATGAAATCTTCTAATTCTGATTCTGTGTGGGTCCAAACCCCCCATATATCATCCAAGTACCTATAATAGCACATTGGGCGCTTGGGACACTTTTTGAAGACACTCTCCTCCCAGTCTGCCATGTAAATGTTTGCATCGGCCGGGGCAAACTTTTTACCCATAGCTGTGCCCTTAATTTGGAGGTAAGATGCCCCATCGAATTCAAAGTCATTTTTTGTTAAACCCAGATGTAGTAGCTGAATTATAGCTTCATCTGGTCTTTTAGGGTGGGGAAATTTAGTGAGTGCATTTTTAACCACCTGGATACCTCTGTTTGTTTCTATATTTGTATATAGGCTTTCGATGTCCATGGTAAAAAGAAGGGCATTAGGGGGTACGGTCAATGAGTTAACTATTTCTGTGAAGTGATATGTGTCCTTGATATAACCGGGATGTTTCTGGGCCAAGGGGTTGAGGAATGAATCAATGTATTCAGCTACCCTGTAGGATTCACTCCCACAGTCTGACACAATGGGTCTTCCCGGTGGTATCTCCCCTGGAATTGTCCATGTATCTGGATGTTTATGTATTTTGGGCAGTATGTAAAACTTTCTGGGCCGCGGTTGTTCCCCTCTCAGGTATTCAACCTGTTTCTGTTTAATAAATTTAGACTTATGGAGTCGTTCTAATATATTGTCAATCTCTTTTTGTGTTTCCTGAAAGCTGGGTTTTGTTAATTTAATGTAGTGGTCCGTATTATTTAATTGTCTGTGTGCTTCAAACAGGTACTGTTTGTCCATGAGAACTATACTACTGCCCTTATCTGCTGGTTTTATAACGATGTTCGGGTTAGTTTTTAATTCCCTAATCGCCTGCCTTTCTCTTCTGGTGAGATTCTGTTTATCTTTTAATATGGGGATTTTTTCTATTTCCTTTTGAGTTACTCATAAAATTTACTATCTCTGGGTGTATTTCAGTGTCTTCTGGGGTCCAGTCCGATGACGGCATGAAGGGTTGTTTGTCTGTAATTGAGTCCCTAAAATAATCTGTGAGTTTAATTCTTCTGTAAAAGCTTTCCAAGTCATTCTGAATCTGCTTTTTACATGGCTTTGTGACCGGGACAAATGTAAGACCCTTGTTTAGGACCCCTTTCTGTGTTTCTGTAGGGGTAAAGAGTTTGGAAATATTGACAATAGTTTCTCCTAAGTTAAGGCACCGCTTTTCTAGGGTTGCAGTACTATTTAGTTTAAATGTTTCATCCATTTATTGATCATGATCAGTGCCGTGTTCTCCGTCCAGTGAATGTGATCCCTGCTTACCCTGAAGGACCTGGCAGCTATGGCTGGTATGTAAGATTGGGTTTTAATGAATTGATTTAACTGACGGATTGTATCCTTTTCCCCTTCTGGGAGTGATTGGCTGAAATTTATTTCGGGCACCCAAATCTGAGCATTAGGGAATTTAGTTTTAGCCACTTTTAGGAGAATTTGTAGTTGCTTAATTGCAGTCAGTGGTCTTTGCGTGCGGTGGTTAATGCCAATTGCCAGCACCACTTTCTTAATTTCTGGGGAAGGTTGTAACTTGTTTAGGACAGCCGTGGCATGAATGAATTTAGCTCCTGGAAAACTGTCAATTTGTGTGATTGGGTTTGGGCAGCTTTTTATTTGGGAGAGATTAGAGTCCCCCATGATCAAGATTGGTTTAACAGGTTTGAGTTGCCAATTTCTGTTTTTCTGGCAAGTATTAGGATGCCTTGTCACTGGCTGTGGATTGTCCCTATCAGTGTCAGATTCAGAATGGTCGTCACTCTGTCCTTGTAGCGGGGGTGAGCGTGTCGTCACCGTCTCGGGGTCCACCCTGACAGGCGCAGGGCCTGCGGATGCAGTCACAGAATTTGTCGGTGAGGTCGAGGATGTCGCCTGAGTTCGGCTCCTGCTTTGCCTCTGTGGTGGGGGTGTCCCTGTAGCCCTAGGGTGTACACTCGTAGGGGAGGGATTCATCTGTCCAGTGGAGGGGGCCGTTGTGGAAGTCGAGGCTGTCGGCTCATTCCGGCCTTCTCTCTGTCTTTGAGGGAGGGGTTCACGTACCACTGTAATGTTGGGGTACCAATTAAATAAGGGGTTTGTCAGTGGAGTTGGAGAGGTTGGCCTGGTTTGGTCCTGTCTCTGTGGCACGGGCTGTTCTTCTACCATGGTCTGAGGGAAGCAATGTGTGGGGGAGCGACTCGTCGATGGTCTGGGGGGGTGGGGAGGGGGATGGCTCGGTCTGGTGGAGGTTGGGACTCGGTGTGTGCGATTAGTCATAGTCCGGTTCGGTATAGCCAGCTGTCGGTCGTTCCCCTCGCTCTGCCGAGGCCTTTGAGGCTCGGACTCTTGGGAAGCAGGCATGATGTCGAGGTTCAAGGTGGTGGCCACATTGGAGGTCCGGGTACCCGGTCTATGGGGCAAGGCAGTCCTGGTCTGTGGGCTGACCTGCTGTCCTGTGTTTTTCCGTGTGGCCAGATGCCGGATGTGTTTTCTTACCACATCCATTGTTTGAGCTTTGAATCTGTTCTTAAAATTCTTTTTATTCCAATTTATTGCTTTGGCAATGGCTTCCTGGAGCCGGTCAGTAATTTCTGTTGTTTGCCAGTCATCATCCAATTTCTTGAGGTTAATTTGGTAATGCTCAATTAGAATTTGTCTTGTTTGTTTTGCCCAGTTTTCCGAATTTAAAGCCAATTTTCTCAGCGTTTCCCATGATGGGTTTGCTGGTTTTATAAAAAATGTTAATTTATCTGATTGTCTTCTAATGCCTTTAGGAGGCTCCCTTTGGCTCTCTAGTAACACTAAATGGTGAATCGTCTGGGCTATTTTATAAATTAATCTAACAGTTGTAGCAAAACTATCTCTAATTAAATTACCTCTACCTACTGGAACCGTGTGTGCGTAATTCCTACGTGGTGGGAAAGGCCCACGTTTTCTTTGTGTATTCCGTTGCATTGTCTGGGTGTAAAATGTGCAAGAAAAGTTACTGTGGGATGTCCCCTCGTAACAATACTCTACCGCACTAAGGTTCTCCGGTGTCCCGAAGTCCCTCTGCCCGGTCGCTCCTTCTCTCTCTCCTTCTCCAGGGAGGTTCTCCGGCGTCCCGAAGTCCCTCTACCTGGTCGCTCCCTTTCTCTCTCTCTCTCTCTCTCCTTCTCCAGGAAGGTTCTCCGGTTTCCCGAAGTCCCTCTACCCGGTCACTCCCTCCCTCTCCTTCTCCAGGAAGGTTCTCCGGTTTCCCGAAGTTCCTCTACCCAGTCGTTCCTTCTCTCTCTCTCTCTCTCTCCAACCTGCAGAAAAAAATTCTCTTTGACTCAATGAGTATTCCGGCTAGGAATAGTATTTCCCGACGTTTCGCTGTTCACTGCAGCTTCATCAGGGGAAAATGGACGATTCATTGCAAATTCTGTTGGATAATTGTGAGTGAGCTGGCTGACCCCTCCCATGTTGAATGTGATTGGTTGGAAAAGTTATGGGGAGGTAGTCACACCTCAGGTAAAAGAAGTAGGTAGATGGGTTGCCGTCAGGGGAAGGAGAGGGAACCAGCAGGCAGTGCAGGGATTCCCTGTGGCCGTTTCCCTCAACAACAGGTATACCGTTTTGGATACTGTTGCGGGGGACGACTTACCAGGGGTAAGCAATGGGGTACAGATATCTGGCACAGAGTCTGTCCCTGTTGCTCAGAAGGGAAGGGGGGAGAGGAGCAGAACATTAGTCATTGGGGACTCCATAGTTAGGGGAACAGATAGGAGGTTCTGTGGGAACGAGAGAGACTCACGGTTGGTATGTTGCCTCCCAGGTGCCAGGGTTCGTGATGTCTCGGCTCGTGTTTTTTGGGATCCTTAAGGGGGAGGGGGAGCAGCCCCAAGTCGTGGTCCACATAGGCACCAACGACATAGGTAGGAAGAGAGATGGGGATTTAAGACAGAAATTCAGGGAGCTAGGGTGGAAGCTTAGAGCGAGAACAAACAGAGTTGTTATCTCTGGGTTGTTGCCCGTGCCACGTGATAGCGAAGCGAGGAATAGGGAGAGAGAGGAGTTGAACACGTGGCTGCAGGGATGGTGCAGGAGGGAGGGTTTTGGTTTCCTGGATAATTGGGGCTCTTTCTGGGGTAGGTGGGACCTTTACAAACAGGATGGCCTTCACCTGAACCAGAGGGGTACCAATATCCTGGGGGGGAGATTTGCTAGTGCTCTTCGGGGGGGTTTAAACTAATTCAGCAGGGGAATGGGAACCTAAATTGTAGTGCCAGTGTACAGGATGTTGAGAGTAGTGAGGTAGGGGATAAGGTTACAGGGACGCAAGAGGGCACTGGCAAGCAAGAACCTGGTTTAAAGTGTGTCTACTTCAACGCCAGGAGCATCCGGAATAAGGTGGGTGAGCTTGCAGCATGGGTTGGTACCTGGGATCTCGATGTAGTGGCCATTTCGGAGACATGGGTAGAGCAGGGGCAGGAATGGATGTTGCAGGTTCCGGGATTTAGATGTTTCAGTAAGAACAGAGAAGATGGAAAAAGAGGGGGGGGTGTGGCATTGTTAATCAAGGAGAGTATTACAGCGACAGAAAGGACGTTTGAGGACTCGTCTACTGAGGTAGTATGGGCCGAGGTTAGAAACAGGAGAGGTGAGGTTACCCTGTTGGGAGTCTTTTAGAGACCTCCGAATAGTTCCAGAGATGTAGAGGAAAGGATAGCGAAGATGATTCTCGACAGGGGCGAGAGTAACAGGGTAGTTGTTATGGGGGACTTTAACTTTCCAAATATCGACTGGAAATACTATAGTTCGAGTACTTTAGATGGGTCAGTCTTTGTCCAGTGTGTGCAGGAGGGTTTTCTGACACAGTATGTAGACAGGCCAACCAGGGGCGATGCCACATTGGATTTGGTACTGGGAAATGAACCCGGCCAGGTGTTAGAATTAGATGTAGGTGAGCACTTTGGTGATAGTGATCACAATTCGGTTAGGTTTACCTTAGCGATGGGCAGGGACAGGTATATACCGCAGGGCAAGAATTATAGCTGGGAGAAAGGAAATTATGATGCGATTAGGCAAGATTTAGGATGCGTAGGATGGGGAAGGAAACTGCAGGGGATGGGAACAATCGAAATGTGGAGCTTATTCAAGGAGCAGCTACTGTGTGTCCTTGATAAGTATGTACCTGTGAGGCAGGGAGGATGTTGTCGAGCGAGGGAGCCGTGGTTTACTAAAGAAGTTGAAGCGCTTGTCAAGAGGAAGAAGAAGGCTTATGTTAGGATGAGACGTGAAGGCTCAGTTAGGGCGCTTGAGAGCTACAAGCTAGCCAGGAAGGATCTAAAGGGAGAGCTAAGAAGAGCAAGGAGAGGACACGAGAAGTCATTGGTGGATCGGATCAGGGAAAACCCTAAGGCTTTCTATAGGTATATCAGGAATAAAAGAATGACTAGAGTTAGATTAGGGCCAATCAAGGATAGTAGTGGGAAGTTGTGTGTGGAATCAGAGGAGATAGGGGAAGTGTTACATGAATATTTTGCGTCAGTATTTACAGCAGAGAAAGAAAATGTTGTTGAGAATACTGAGATTCAGACTACTAGGCTAGATGGGATTGAGGTTCACAAGGAGGAGGTGTTATCAATTTTGGAAAGTGTGAAAATAGATAAGTCCCCTGGGCCAGATGGGATTTATCCTAGGATTCTCTGGGAAGCTAGGGAGGAGATTGCAGAGCCTTTGTCCTTGATCTTTATGTCGTCATTGTCGACAGGAATAGTGCCGGAAGACTGGAGGATAGCAAATGTTGTCCCCTTGTTCAAGAAGGGGAGTAGAGACAGCCCTGGTAATTATTGACCTGTGAGCCTTACTTCGGTTGTGGGTAAAATGTTGGAAAAGGTTATAAGAGACAGGATTTATAATCATCTTGAAAAGAATAAGTTCATTAGAGATAGTCAGCACGGTTTTGTGACGGGTAGGTCGTGCCTCACAAACCTTATTGAGTTTTTCGAGAAGGTGACCAAACAGGTGGATGAGGGTAAAGCAGTGGATGTGGTGTATATGGATTTCAGTAAGGCGTTTGATAAGTTTCCCCACGGTAGGCTATTGCAGAAAATACGGAAGTATGGGGTTGAAGGTGATTTAGAGCTTTGGATCAGAAATTGGCTAGCTGAAAGAAGACAGAGCGTGGTGGTTGATGGCAAATGTTCATCCTGGAGTTTAGTTACTAGTGGTGTACCGCAAGGATCTGTTTTGGGGCCACTGCTGTTTGTCATTTTTATAAATGACCTGGATGAGGGTGTAGAAGGGTGTGTTAATAAATTTGCAGATGACACTAAGGTCGGTGGAGTTGTGGATAGTGCCGAAGGATGTTGTAGGGTACAGAGGGACATAGATAGGCTGCAGAGCTGGGCTGAGAGATGGCAAATGGAGTTTAATGCGGAAAAGTGTGAGGTGATTCACTTTGGAAGGAGTAACAGGAATGCAGAGTACTGGGCTAATGGGAAGATTCTTGGTAGTGTAGATGAACAGAGAGATCTTGGTGTCCAGGTGCATAAATCCCTGAAGGTTGCTACCCAGGTTAATAGGGCTGTTAAGAAGGCATATGGTGTGTTAGCTTTTATTAGTAGGGGGATCGAGTTTCGGAGCCACGAGGTCATGCTGCAGCTGTACAAAACTCTGGTGAGACCGCACCTGGAGTATTGCGTGCAGTTCTGGTCACCGCATTATAGGAAGGATGTGGAAGCTATGGAAAGGGTGCAGAGGAGATTTACTAGGATGTTGCCTGGTATGGAGGGAAGGTCTTACGAGGAAAGGCTGAGGGACTTGAGGTTGTTTTCGTTGGAGAGAAGGAGGAGGAGAGGTGACTTAATAGAGACATATAAGATAATCAGAGGGTTAGATAGGGTGGATAGTGAGCGTCTTTTTCCTCGGATGGTGATGGCAAACACGAGGGGACATAGCTTCAAGTTGAGGGGTGATAGATATAGGACAGATGTGAGAGGTAGTTTCTTTACTCAGAGAGTAGTAGGGGCGTGGAACGACCTGCCTGCAGCAGTAGTAGGTTCGCCAACTTTAAGGGCATTTAAGTGGTCATTGGATAGACATATGGATGAAAATGTAATAGTGTAGGTCAGATGGTTTCACAGGTCGGCGCAACATCGAGGGCCGAAGGGCCTGTACTGCGCTGTAATGTTCTAATTCTAATTCTAAATGTCTCCTTGTCCTGAAACAATTGGGCTGTTTTTAAAAAATTAAATTGACCCAATGGGAAGTGTGGCCTGTGCATTGAGCCCCTGCAAAAAAACATCCTGGTTACCATGGTAGCAGAGTCCCACCACGTTGGGTTTACCTTGTGCTCCACAACCTCTGCAAAAAAAAAACCAGGTCCTGAAACAAAGGGGAATAATTAGGCTGCTTTTAAATTTAATTTTAATTGACCCACTGGGTTTGAAACAATTGCACCTTTTTAAAGTTTTTAAAGTTTAAATTTAAATGGTCCCATGGGAAGCCTGATCTGTGCATTTGTGGCCCTGCAAAATAACCTGTTTGCCGTGGTAACAGAGCCCTACCCCATGCTGGGTCACCCCAAGTCCATCAAAAACAAACAAACAGTAAAATCACCCAGTCCTGGGACATTAATGGGTTGCTTTAGCTCCCCAGCGCAACTGTGTGGTAGGTCTTTGTAACAGCAATACATTTATATTCTAAATTTAAAATGCAGAAGTAAGGAGGGATTTAATGATAATTAATATTAACCTGCCTATCTAAGAGGGGGGATTTAATTATAATTATAATTAAAACTGACCTGCCTATCTAAGAGGTCTGTAACCCTACACCCATTACACTCAGGTGTTAATTTAAAACTTTGGTTTATTTGTTACATAATTATTTGGGAATGGAATGGGATTTGGATGTATTCCTGGGGGTGAAGGGCCCGCAAGTTTGGTATTGGGGTGTGAGCTTAGGCACGACTGTTCCCCAGTAGAGACCCTGGCAGCACAGGCCAGATGGCCTTGAAAGTGCAGAATTTAATTTTCTTATGTCTTGTTTAATGGCACGCGCCATTTCTGTGTATCGACCAGCTGAACTTGGATTCTGTTGCCCGTAAGGCATTTATTTTTGGCACTGCTTGGACAGTCACAACGGACGGGGGGGGGTTTTAGGGTTAAGTTTAGGGTTGGAGGCGGGTTAGAGTTACGGCTAGGGTTACGTGTTGGATTTCGGCTTACGGTTACGTGTCGGAGTTGGGGCTGGGGTCGGGACGTTGGTTTTGGGGTTAGATTTTAGGTCCTGGCTGGGTCTGGGGCGGGGGTTACATGAGTGTTGTGGGGATTGGGGTTAGGGCTCGGGCTGGGGTTGGGGTCAGGGTCTTGGGCCTAAGGGCAGGGCCATCGGTTTAGGTCTTTGGGTTCAGGGGTAGGGGGCATTAGGGCCTTGGGTTGTTGCGCGGTACGTTGTAACAAGTGGTAGTCTTGTAGTTGGCCTATCCCGTGGCTGTGGATTCTCCATTTCCCTCAGGAAATTGGACTTGATATGTCTGAGGAATCTTTTTGTGTAGGGGTTTAACTTCACCACAACCTCCAGCTGTGACAGCGCGATCAACTGAGCCACAGCTGACATTAAAATAAAGTGCAAAAATATTGGATGATTTGATGAAAATTGTGCTCCACATGACACTAACAGCAGGTTAATGTAAATCATGCACAAACCACTCATTGGGGGAAACCAGGACTTGGGGCTATCACTATAAGATAGTAACCAATAAATCCAATAAGGAATTCAAGAGAAACTCCTTTACCTGGGGAATGGTGAAAATGTAGAACTCATTATCATATTAGCAGTGGAAAAGAATAGAAAGCTATGCTGACAGGATTGGATGAAGAAGGGTGGGAGGAGGCTCATGTGGAGCATAAATACTGGCATGGATTGTTTTTTAAAAATATCATTCATTGAGCATCACTGGCAAGGCCAGTATTTATTACCTTTCCCGAAGTGCCCTCGAGAAGCTGGTGGCGAGCCAACTTCCTGAATACAGCTGAGAGGTTTGTGAGGCTAATTCAGAAGACATTGAAGAGTCAATCACATAACTTTGGTTCTGGAGTCACAGAGAGACCAGACTGAGTAAGAACGGTAGATTTTCTTGTCGAAAGGGCATGAGTGAACCAGATGGTTTTTTTTGTGACAATCATAGTCACTATTGCTGATAATTCAAAATCTATTTAATTAACAGAATTTTGAACTCCCCAGTGGTCACGGTGGGATTTGAACTGACAATTTCCAATCATTAGTCCAGGCATTCTGGGTTACTTTCAGCAGTAGGCTACCATACCCATATTCTGACCAAATGGCCTGTTTACGTGCAGCAAATTCTGTGGAAAAATCACAATCAGAATTCAAACTGTGTTAAAATACCGCTACGTAGAATGTTTGGATCGAGATACAATGATGAAGAGTCACTTATACAGTTTCTATATATCGTGTAGGTATGTCGTAAAACTACGGATACATGCCGGAGCCTTACTGAATGCATCATTTATCTGGGAGGTGGTTTCCATCGAATAATGTTCCAGAATAAACTATTCCGTGCTGAGGGGATAATCATGTTTCTTAGTATCACACAGACTGGCTAAAGAGGGCAGTGAAGCTCCTCGCAGGTTTTGCAGAACACCAGAGCTTTGCGTATCGTTCATGGTCGAGGATGGAAAATGCAGCCTCACACCCACAGCATGTGTAAGATCAGGCTGGTCGGGTAAAACCTGCAGAGTTCAGTTGCGAGTAACTGTACTACTTACTTCCGTTCCTTTCCGCCCAGCTGTCCTGTGGCTCTGCGAAAATGTACTGAGGTCGCAAAACCCGTGCGAAATGCCTCAGCTGTAGAAACCCACCGGCAACGCCAGCTAACTGGATGATACATGGATGATAGTAGAATGAAGGGTATGTAGGTAGTTTGATCTTAGAGTAGGTTAAAGGGTTGGCACAACATCATGGGCCGAAGGGCCTGTACTGTTCTATGTTCTAACTGTTAGCATGTCACAAGAGGATAACACTGAGGACTGTTGGGGATTCAGCATCTGGTGGCTAAATTGGTCTCCACTTTAACAGATGAGGCTTTGAAAGGAAAAAGCAATTTTGAGATTGTTTTCAACGAATGCCGTAAAGAACACAGTAAGGCTCCTTTCTGTTGTTAGTTCCCTGCATTTTATTTGTGACCGTTGTCGGGGATGTGCCCAGATGTAATGGCAGTTTTCCCACCACTGAGAAAATGGCACCTGATTAGTCAGATATTTTACTTGATTTTGGAGCTGAAGGCACTTGTCAAACACACTCACGAGAATACAGGACATGACCAATTCTTCCTGATGGTACCGAGCCTCTCACATTGACTGCCCATATTGAGGTGGGACCATTGCCCACTTTAGCGAATGCAGACAGATGTAAAAGCCTTGTGGTTCAAGTGCTACCTCTGTAATCTCGTCCAGCCCAACAACTCTCCAAGATAACCTTGATCCTCCAATTTTTGCTATTACATCTTAAATAATAGCTTCCAACATTTTCCCTAAGACAGATGTTAAGCTAACTGGCCTGTAGTTTCCTGCCTTCTGTCTCCCTCCTTGCAACCCAGGCAATGGTGAAAGAGGAGGTATTCAGACACTGGAGAGGTTTAAAATTGATAAAGAAGATATATTATATAGGCTGTCTGTACTGAAAGTGGATCAAACACCAGGACCGGATGAGATGCATCCATGGATACTGAGGGATGTGAGGGTGGAAATTGCAGAGGCACTGGTCATAATGTTTCACTTTTCCTTCGATTTGGGGGTGGTGCCAGAGGACTGGAGAATTGTTCAAAAAAGGGTGTAAAGATAAGCCCAGCAACTACAGGCCAGTCAGGTGGGGAAATTGCTCAAAATAATAATTACTAGTCACTTGGACAAATGTGGGTTAATTAAGGAAAGCCAGCATGGACCGGGAAAATCATGTTTAACGAACTTGCTGGAGTTTTTTGAGGAGGTAACAGAGAGGGTTGATGAGGGCAATGCTGTTGATGTGGTGTACATGGACTTTCAAAAGGCGTTTGATACAGTGTCACACAACAGACTTGTGAGCAAACATACAGTTCATTGAATAAAAGGGACGGTAGCAACATGGATACGAAATTGGCTGAGTGACAGGAAACAGAGAGTAGAGGTTAATGGATGGTTTTAGGCTGGAGGAAGGTTTGTGACGGAGTTTCCCAGGGGTCCATGTTGGGAGCCTTGCTTTTCCTGATATATATTAATGACCGAGACCCTGGTGTACAGGGCACAATTTCAAAGTCTGCAGATGATACGAAACTTGGAAGCATTGTGAACTGTGAGGAGGATAGTGTAGAACTTCAAAAGGACATGGGCAGGTTGATGGAATGGGAAGATGAAGTTCAATGCAGAGAAATGTGAAGTGATTAATTTTGGGAGGAAAGACATGGAGAGACAACATAAAACAAAGGGTACAATTCTAAAGAGGCTGCAGGAGCAGAGGGACCTGCATGCATATGCACATAAGTCATTGAAGGTAGCGGGACAGGTTGAGAGTGCGATTACTAAAGCATACAGTATCCTGGGCTATACTAATAGGGGCATAGAGTACAACAGCAAGGAGGTTCTGCTGAACTTGTATAAGACACTAGTTAGGCCTCAGCTGGAGTGCTGCGTCCAGTTCTGGGCACCGCACTTTAGGGTATATGTGAGGGCATTGGAGAGAGTACAGTGAGTGGTTCAGGTCTGGAACGCACTGCCTGGGAACGTGGTCGAGACAGGTTCAACTGACGCATACAAAACGGAATCAGACGGTTATATGAAAAGGAAGAATGTGCAGGGTTACCGGGAGAAGGCGGGGAATGGAACTGAGCGAATTGCTCTTTCGGAGAGACCGTGCAGACACGATGGGCTGTGTGACCTCCTTCTGCACTGTAACAATTCTGTGATTCTGTGGGTTTTCAATGATCTGGGATATGATACCACATAATAGACTCATGAATCAGGTCAGAGAATGAGGAGTCAGGGGACAAGTAGCAGAATAATTAGTTAGCCATTTGCAAGACAGACTGTCGGGGTAAAGGGTTGTTATTTGGATCGGCAGAAGGTGGGAAGTGATGTTCCACAAGAATCAGTGCTGTTCATAACGTATATGAATGCAGTTTACACCAAACAGGGAGGGAGGGAGGGGTGTCAACATCGTGCAAGACTGCGACACGGTGCAAGAAGCTATGAACAAACCTTCAGAATGGGCATATAATAGGCAAAAGAATTTCAACATGGTTTATATTTTGGCAATAGCATCATATGAATGTGTTAAGCATCGGCAATCTGGCTTATCAAAGAGTTTCGTTTAGTTTAGTTTAGAGATACAGCACTGAAACAGGCCCTTCGGCCCACCGAGTCAGTGCCGACCATCAACCACCCATTTATACTAATCCTACATCCCTACCACATCCCCACCTGTCCCTATATTCACCTACCTATACTAGGGGCAATTTATAATGGCCAATTCACCTATCAACCTGCAAGTCTTTGGCATGTGGGAGGAAACCGGAGCACCTGGAGGAAACCCACGCAGACACAGGGAGAACTTGCAAACTCCACACAGGCAGTACCCAGAATTGAACCCGGGTCGCTGGAGCTGTGAGGCTGCGGTGCTAACCACTGTGTTTCCCATGATAATTCCCATTCTCTAATGAAATAGTTCACAAACAAAAAAATGATTCATGAGCAACTCAGACTGCAGTTCCAAAGAATAAAATTGAAGTTGTCAGCTTTGAACACACCCCAAACTTAACTGGCATTGGAAAACTAACGGATCCCAGAGACAGGTCAAAATCAGTGGATTACAGAGACTGGGAAAGTGTTAGTGCATTCTGAAATATCAAGTTATTGTAATCCAAGGAAACTCACAGGGTTTTGTAACACTCTGTTTGATCAAGGTGAGACTTGTTTAACTGGACGGGTCAAACCGTGACATCACAGAGCAAGTCTGACCCTCACACTGTCCATCACAGTGAGATCAGACATCACAATCGGTTTGTAAACTGAGTTAATTTGAGGCAGGAGGCTGTACGAGCAGTTTGAGTGAAGGAAAGGGAGCTGCACTGACTGTAACTAACTGGCTGATCTGTCTAGGAGTGAAGGTGGTCGGGGAGAAGATCTGAGCAGTTTTGTGATGGAGAAGACAGCGAGCTGAGAGAGGGAGGGAGGAAGAAAACCTTCACAAGATGGTGCGACAGACAGAGCTAGCTATTGGAGCAAATAGGTACGTTATCAATCCCTTCCATTCTTTGGAGCTGTAGGTAACATGGTCTGTAGGTAGTCATGTCTTCCAGGGGGTGAGGGAAGGGAGTGGGTGTGTTAAACAGATCATGGAAATATTGCTCGAGTTCCGTTCCGAAAATGTTTAGATCTTATTTAAAACTGTAAAAAATCTGGAGCTCAGTCTGGGCCTCAGTCAATGATACTGAAGGAATCGGTTAGAAACACTTGTCCCAAGCATTTCTGCTGTCCTCTGACCTCAACAATCCCTCGCTCCATGCCAAGGCCCTCCTCCCAGGTCAGATGCCTCAGGTACTGCCCTCTAAAAGCCTCTCATTGTGTCAGACAAGCTCCTGGTGCCAGTGACCCTGGATCACCTGATGGCATTGCAGCCATTCTGGAGCTTCACTGTGATTCTGGAGAAGAAATCAACTGATTGACTCCAGAATCTTTAATACTCAGCTAACATCAGAATCTGTGGCCAGGAACATCACCAGAAAAGAGACACGTCCATAAGTAATGGTGCACTCTGAATCTGCATTCAGCATTTCCAGGTTAAATGGTTTAACTAGCAGTGGAATTAGAAAATGCCTAGAGATGTCTCGTTACAATCCAGTGATTCTGATCTGTTTTTTGCTTCTTCTTCCAGACATACATGGTTGGTGTCAGGATGAGCAAGAGGAAATTTCCATCAAATTACCCACAGACTAAAGGATGAGTAACAAAAGCACAAAGAACAAGTGCATCACGACACACAACAAGCAGCACATCCTGCCCCAAACCAACTCAAAATACTACAAAGGAGGGAGCCGTGTCCCTGAAATTCTCCTCACCCCATCCCTCTGTGTCCCATCCATTTCTCAGTGCCAACTCCACATCTGTTCATTTGTTGGTTTAATTTGACGGCCAACAACAACCCAGCCACTGGTCCATCTAGACACTCCTCCGATGGCTGGAGATGGTGTGAAACCGACTCTCTCTCCCTTCTGGTTTATTTCCCATCCCCACCAGGTCTATCATTCCCACCAGCTCCTCCTAGATTTACTTCAACATCTATTTTTATTGTTGTTTATGTTTATGTTTAAAGATCCAGCACTGAAACAGGCCCTTCGGCCCACCGAGTCTGTGCCAACCATCAACCACCCATTTATACTAATCCTACACTAATCCCATATTCCTACCACATCCCCACCTGTCCCTATATTTCCCGACCACCTACCTACACTAGGGGCAATTTATAATGGCCAATTTACCGACCAATATGCAAGTCTTTTGGCTGTGGGAGGAAACCGGAGGACCCGGAGGAAACCCACGCAGACACAGGGAGAACTTGCAAACTCCACACAGGCAGTACCCAGAATTGAACCCGGGTCACTGGAGCTGTGAGGCTGCGGTGCTAACCACTGTGCCGCCCAAATTGGGAAATTTGCCCCACACCCTCTTTCCCCATCTTAGCCCCCAGGCTGGACCTTCACGTCCGGCCCTCATGTCCCCGCATCGGCATCAAGCAGTAACCCTGCTCCAACTCCAGGCTCAGTTTGATATTGCTCAGGACTAACTGCACTGGCACTGGCTAGGACCCAGTCCGTACAGTCAGCTCTGACCAATATCGGCTGGAGCTCCACCTTGGGACTGAAGTTGAAGGTCTCGAGGGGGGAACGCTCTGGTTGTTGCCTCGATTGTGTCGAGTGGGACCGGCTGGTTCAGGCCACTCCCCTGCCAGTTGCTGCCATCCCCTCCGCCCAATCGGGTGAGGCCCCGGTACCAACTTGTACCGAGACCTCCCAGAATTTGAGGAAGAGTCCTCCCCTGGCATCAGCCGGCTCTGAGGAGTCCGTGCCGACTGGTGCCAGTATAAGGCTGGTTCCCCCAAGCGCCACCAGCTAGTGTTGGTGGTCCTTCACCAGAGCCATCCTCTGGTGACACCAACCCAGCCCTGGGACATTGGTCTCCAGTTGGCGGCAGCTTATCTGGGGGACACCACCCTTGGGGGACTCGACCCCACTCAGGGTCACCTATGTTGGGGGTGATTGCCACTTTGGTGAGAGCAGTCGCAGGTCTCTGTTCACTTTTTATAGATCTGTGTCTGCCTCCTCACCTCTGTGGACTCACCTTCAGCCACTCCCTGCAATTCTTAAGGGGTATCTAGGTTCCGAGGGGGCTCTCACACAGGGAGGGTACATGTGCCTCACTGGCACCTCCCCCGAGTGGCAGGGGAACATGTGTCGAGGGTTTATCTCCATCGGCCCTCGTGTTCATGAGCTCGTAGCTAATCCAGCCGCCCTCGACTCTGTTCCCCGAGATTTACTATTATCAACCTTCCCTGTCGGTTGAGCCCTTGGAAGCTTCCTGGAGGCATCCTGCCTCGGAAGCCCAGTTGGGAGCCTGAGTCGAACCACGACCTCCAGTCGTTTAGGCTTTCATGTATTTAACACGAGGGTGACCTTGAGTCTGAAACTGTGGCTTCTGGAAGTCCCTTCACTTGGGGGTTTGAGTCCATGCTTGGGGTTTTGCAAAAGGCCACAAGCATCGACCTTTGCTGGATTCTTTTTCCCTTGATAAGCGTCTTCCGGTTAAGGCCAAGTTAGACAGTATCCATAGGAGCTCCAGCACCCTGCTTCACACCTTGCAGTTTACTGGTATCTGGTCAACTGTAGTCGTGAAGGTATCAGAAGGAAAGTTGTCGCCTGGTTCCACCCACAAGTGGGATCTGGCGCAGCTTCCTGCAGGGTTTGGCACATCTCCCCCAATTCCCTACCACCATATCCACTGGGGAGGCGGCCTCACCGGCAGGTGAGTGGGTACGGAGTGTGGACCACCTACAGAGAACATCGACTGCAGCAGCTGGCTGTGTGGATGCCCTCATTGTAGGAGCAGCGTCTATCGCCCAGTGGATCTTGCATCACTGATTAGTATGGCCAAGCACCTTGGGCTTTCTTCAGGTACTGCAGATGCCCCTTGGTGCCAAGGCCTTCTTTGGTGAGCAAGTGGAGGAGCTGCTGCGGCAGAACCTTCAGGCATTCCCCAATTGGCATTTAAGATCTGGACACTGCTCACTCTAGAACTTAGTCTGTAGGCCCCTTCCATCAACCCACCAATACACTCAGTCACCAATCCACTCACCTCCAACAGCCTTTCCCAGGCTGTATCCGGAACGGAATGTCCTTTGTACCATGCTAGCTCCCTGCATTGCAGATTAGGACCTGGAATTCAGGCAGCTAGTAACACTTCATCTTTGATACCCTGTCCGGCTGCACCCCCCCAAGCAGTGATCCTGCCTTTGCCAAGTTGGAAGGGGGGGGATCACTCTTGGGTTAAAGAGACCAGAAGTAGTGAGTATCCTCTGGATTGGCAGCTTGAGCCTCTGTTTCTCACAATGTGGTTTGCTTTGATGCTCAGAGGAACCATCTACCAGTGGCCATTCTGGCAGGTGACACCATGGTCTTTTAGTATTGGGACTGAGAGTCAGGGATAGTTCTCCAGAAGAGAACTGTTGGGGAGATTTCTCCCGGTGAAACTTCTGGATAACTATCCCCACTGCCAGTAATGTTTCCACAGCTCGTCTTTGTCACAGCATCTGAACTCGAGCTGATGCTCTTGGGGAACACTGTCTTCTCCAGGTTCTTCAGTTAATGCTTTGACAAATGGGTGATGTTGGGGGAGGTCGCATTCAGGATGAATGGGCTTCCAGGCCAGTGGGCGTGCTTGAGCTCACTTGGCATTTCAACAGGCTCGGTCAGGGTGTGAACGGTATATTAGGACAGTGTGCACTTTCAGACTCGGGACGGCGGGGTAAGTCAGTGTGTCTGCAGACAGACAATATGACAGTAGTCCGGTATGTCAACAGGGTGGGACTCCCTCCTGGGTCCCTCTGTCAAGGAGATACGTTGCTTCCCATTGGTGCTTGTGGACGGGGTGACACTTTTGCTGCCACATTTGGCCGGGGTGAACAACACAACAGTCGACACACTCAGCTGCTGCGTGTAGTTCACCTTCTGAGTGGATGATCCACACTGAGGTGGTCCAGAATATCTTCAGGACTTGGCGGGGCGTGGGGTTTACCAGATCGATCGACTTGCTCGTATCACCGGACAATCCCCAGTCTGCTGGGGGACCTCAGGCAGTCATGGTGGAGGCTGGACTGTCTGTGGTTCTTTCGTTTTGAGATTCTGTTGCTCAGGGTAGCCTGATCTCCAGGATGCTCGGGAAATTTACAGCAGATGGTGGTTCTGGTTAACCCTTCATTGACCTCACAAACCGTCCTCCTTCTACATCCTGGTGTTGAATACTGCCGGTCTGATTTCAGGAGCCCACGGAGAAAGCCAAGTTATTTGGAGATTAAAGACAACCCTACTTTTAGTAAGGGAAACATCAGTTTTCATTCCAGCGTCCTCCACACACGGCTCGACACTGTCCAACTGGTGCTCAGGGTTAGAAGGGTGGAACCTGCATGGGAACAGACTCCAGCTCCCAGGACAAGTTGACGAAAGTGAGTGTTCTTCGTGGGAGCCAGCGCCAGAACCAAACAGTAAGCTGAAGGAGATTTGGGTCTTTCCAGCTTCTGATTGACGGTCTGGCTGTTCAGATGGAATGCCCATCAGATTAGGGGAAAGCAGCAATGTGACACTCATGGTTGTGATGCTCACCTTTATCATGTCTGTCCTTGGTCTCTTTAGCCCCTGTTCACAGACAGGCCCCTCCACCCTCCTCGTCCTCAGCACTACTTGGTTCGTCGGCAGCAGTGCGTCTAGAATGTCTGAATGATGATCAGCGCCCTTGGAAGCTGATCCTTTGCAAGCTGCTCCCTTGTAAGGTTCTCTTCATTTTCCGAGTGACGAGGCTTTTTCCACCCACCTGGGTACCCCTTGGGAATTGGAGGGGGTGTTTGGTATGTAGGTTCCTCGTTCTGGGTTGTCTTTGGTTGTCAACAAGCTGAGTTCTGGGGTGTGCTAAAATTGAACACAGCACGGGAGCCGGGGAGGGACGGAGGGAGGGGAAAAGCATGTGGGCGTGCCCTCCACGGATAAGGCATTGAAAAAAATGGCTTAAAAAGGAGGTCACGCCTTACCAAGTTTTCCCCAGGGAAATTGTGCCGATGCATCCCGATAATTAGATCCACATTCCCCCCCATTTGGCCGTCAATATTTCAGAGCTGATGTTCCATCCAAACATTGCTGGCTCTGTAACTTAGTTCCAAACCACTGAGAGCCCAGCACAGACTATAGGAATGGCATCAGTTCCCAACAAATTCAAAGATGTCACAGTTCGCAGGGAAGTGGGAACCCTGGACATGCTAGTACAGAGCTAGAGTGCAGACGGTTGGAGACTAAGCTCTGAGGCAGTGTGTTCAGATGGTGTCTGGGAAAGCTATTGTCTTGGAAAGCAGTGGCTGAAGAGGGCTAGAGTGATCTCCTGGACTCGTTTCGATCGCCTAAGGGGGTCGGAGAGGAATTTCCCAGATTTTCTTCCCAAATTGGCCTGGGTTTTTATGTCTGGTTTTTCGCCTCTCTCAGGAGATCACATGGTCGAGGGTGGGGTGGGGAGTCAATCTGTGTTGTGATGAGAAGGTATCGCAGTTGTGTGGGACGTGCTGGACGGAGCAGACAGGAACCTATCCATCCGTCAATTCTCTATCAAGTCACATTAATTCAACGACTTCAATGTGAAATCTGGAAATAAACGTGGATTCAAATTGGACAAACTTTCTGTGTTTTTTTCTGATTTGTGCGCGGGCTAGAATAAGGACCAGAAAAGCGAAGAGAAGAGTTCTATTCATCTTCAGTTTGTTTTATTCGTTCACGGGATGCGGGCGTTGCTGGCGAGGCCAGCACTTATTGCCCATCCCTTCTTGAAGAAAGCTGTGTGGTTTGTGAGGCTATTTCAGAGGGCTGCTTAGAGTCAACCAGGATGGCAGATTTCCTTCCCTGAAGGACATTAGTGAGCCAGATGGGTTGCTACAACAATCTCCTACTTTCATGCACACCATCACTGATACAAGATTTTTAATTCCAAATTCTGATTTGATTAACTGAATTTCAATTCCCCAGCTGTCTTGGTGGGATTTGAACTCGTGTCTCTGGATTACTAGTCCAGTAAGATGACCACGATGCCAGTCTATTGCCCTTAGACAGAGCTGCTGATTGGGTGAACTCTCTGAGCCACTTACCAGGTACGACCTGAACTGAATCCCCAGTCAGCCACACAAACGTACATAAAGACTATCAGATCCATTGAGCTCGCCCTATCCAGTAGACATTAGAACCTCACGCTCTCCCATCCCTCCTTACATATTAATGTAATCTCTTGGAATGGAAAGGACCCTCGCCAATTCAGGAAAATCCTCTGGGCACCTGCTCTGTCAACACCCTGAGGCTCCAGGAGGACACATCATAATCTAACCTGGCCACTAACTCCATGTAACTCACAATGTCCTCTCAGGACCTTAGCCAGTTCCTCTTTTAAAGGTCTCTCTGTTACACGTGTTTGTTCCAGAGGGTGACGAGCCTGTGACAGGTGATGGAGTGGTACAGCACAGAAGACCATTCGGCCCATCGAGCCTGTGACAGATCTTGACTGGAGCCGCACACCCAGTCAGTCTCACCTGACCCAAAACTTGCCCAAATACAAACTGGTGGGAAGGAAAGAGACATACACTAAATACATGGAGAGCAGGGGACAGCAAGACAAGGGCAAATACAAAGATTAGAAGGAAGGTTAAAAAAAAAACAATGAGGGCAAAGGAAGTGTGAAATTATCAAGGAATATAAAACAAAAGAGTAAAATATTTTACAGACACATAAATAAAACAACTGGAAGTCTCGATGGGAATTGATGTTACGGGGGGTTGGGCTAGGGTTGGGGCTGTGGTCGGGCCGGTGGTTTTGGGGTTAGATTTTAGGGTCCTGGATGGGTCTGGGGTAGGGGTTACACGAGTGTTGTGGGGATTTGGGTTAGGGCTAGGGCTGGGGCTGGGGTCGGGGCCTTGGGCCTAGGGGCAGGGCCTTATGTTTAGGACTTTGGGTTCAGGGTTAGGGGATTTAGTGTTATGGCTGGGTCTGGACGGCAAGGGTCACCCCGGGTCAGTCACGGTCGCAGGCTCGGTTCAGGCTTCCGGGACAGCCTCAGGGTTTGGTTACCTTAAGTTAGGGCTTGGGTTACGTGTTGAAGTTAGGTCTCGGGTTAGGCTTAGGGTTACGTGTTGGAGTTGCAGTTGGGGCTGTGGTCGGGGCGTTAGGCTTTGGGGTGAAGCCTTAGGGTTGGGTCTGGGTCCAGGGGCAAGAGTTACATTGACGTTACGGGAGGTTGATGCTGGGGTCGGGGCCTTGGGCCTATGGGTGGGGCCTTCGGTTTAGGTCTTTGGGTTTAGGGTTAGGGGGCGTCAGGGTTGGGGCTGGGTCTGGGGAGCGAGGGCCACAGTGGGTCAGTCACGGTCGCAGGCGCAGATGAGGCATCCAGGCCAGCCTCAGGGTTTGGTTACATTAAGTTCTAGGTTAGCATTAGGGTATTTGGGCAACAGGGGTTTGTCTAGGGTTCTGCCATAGTATGCGTAAATCTAGTTCTTAAAGTGTTCCCTGTTTCCCCGATATATAAAATGTGGCACTGTTTACATCGAATTGCATAGACTACATTTTGTTGCTCGCATGTAATTCTTTGCTTTATTAAAGCGGTTTTTCCTGTGTTCTTGTTTTGTAAGATTTTTAAGACCTTTAGGTGTTTACATGTTCCACATTGTCTGTCACTGCAATTTGGTACGGCTTGTGCCTTTACGATACTTGTGACCAATAGGTCTTTTAGGTTTTTGCCTCTTTTGAAAGCTGATGTTATGCTATATTGGCTCAGTGAGTTAACATCCCCTTTTAACTTTTCAAAATGGTTTCTCACTACCCTATTTATCTGTTGAGTTGTTGTGCTGTATGTTGTAACAAGTGGTAGTCTTGTAGTTGGCTTATCCCGTGGCTGTGGGTTCTCCATCTCCCTCAGGAAATTGGACTTGATATGTCTGAGGAATCTCTTTGTGTACCCCCTCCGTCTCAGTGCGGTGAAAAGGGTGGTGACCGCTTTGTTGAAATCTTCTAGTTTTGTGGATATGCGGTGGAACCGCATGAGTTGTGACTTTACCAGTCCCCTAAAGGTGTGCCTGGGATGATGGCTTTTAGTGTGCAGGAGTGTATGTGTGTCAGTTACTTTGAAGAATACCTTTGTTGCTAATTTGTGACTGTTGTTCTCTAGTGGCAACTTAAAAACTGTAGTGTCGAGAAAGTCAATGCTTTCCTTGTGTGTTGTGGCTTTAATTTTAATGGAGGGGTGATGATTATTGAGAGTGTTGATGAAATCTTCTAATTCTGATTCTGTGTGGGTCCAAACCCCCCATATATCATCCAAGTACCTATAATAGCACATTGGGCGCTTGGGACACTTTTTGAAGACACTCTCCTCCCAGTCTGCCATGTAAATGTTTGCATCGGCCGGGGCAAACTTTTTACCCATAGCTGTGCCCTTAATTTGGAGGTACGATTCCCCATCGAATTCAAAGTCATTTTTTGTTAAACCCAGATGTAGTAGCTGAATTATAGCTTCATCTGGTCTTTTAGGGTGGGGAAATTTAGCAAGGGCATTTTTAACCGCCTGTATACCTCTGTTTGTTTCTATATTTGTATATAGGCTTTCGATGTCCATGGTAAAAAGAAGGGCATTAGGGGGTACGGTCAACGAGTTAACTATTTCTGTGAAGTGATATGTGCCCTTGATATAACTGGGATGTTTCTGGGCCAAGGGGTTCAGGAATGAATCAATGTATTCAGCTACCCTGTAGGATTCACTACCACAGTCTGACACAATGGGTCTTCCCGGTGGTATCTCCCCTGGAATTGTCCATGTATCTGGATGTTTATGTATTTTGGGCAGTATGTAAAACTTTCTGGGCCGCGGTTGTTCCCCTCTCAGGTATTCAACCTGTTTCCGTTTAATAAATTTAGACTTATGGAGTCGTTCTAATATATTGTCAATCTCTTTTTGTGTTTCCTGAAAGATGGGTTTTGTGAATTTAATGTAGTGGTCCGTATTATTTAATTGTCTGTGTGCTTCAAACAGGTACTGTTGTTTGTCCATGAGAACTATACTACTGCCCTTATCTGCTGGTTTTATAACTATGTTCGGGTTAGTTTTTAATTCCCTAATCGCCTGCCTTTCTCTTCTGGTGAGATTCTGTTTATCTTTTCATGTGGGGATTTTTTCTATTTCCTTTTGAGTTACTCTCATAAAATTTACTATCTCTGGGTGTATTTCAGTGTCTTCTGGGGTCCAGTCCGATGACGGCATGAAGGGTTGTTTGTCTGTAATTGAGTCCCTAAAGTAATCTGTGAGTTTAATTCTTCTGTAAAAGCTTTCCAAGTCATTCTGAATCTGCTTTTTAAATGGCTTTGTGACCGGCACAAATGTAAGACCCTTGTTTAGGACCCCTTTCTGTGTTTCTGTAGGGGTAAAGAGTTTGGAAATATTGACAATAGTTTCTCCTAAGTTAAGGCACCGCTTTTCTAGGGTTGCAGTACTATTTAGTTTAAATGTTTCATCCATTTATTGATCATGATCAGTGCCGTGTTCTCCGTCCAGTGAATGTGATCCCTGCTTACCCTGAAGGACCTGGCAGCTATGGCTGGTATGTAAGATTGGGTTTTAATGAATTGATTTAACTGACGGATTGTATCCTTTTCCCCTTCTGGGAGTGATTGGCTGAAATTTATTTCGGGCACCCAAATCTGAGCATTAGGGAATTTAGTTTTAGCCACTTTTAGGAGAATTTGTAGTTGCTTAATTGCAGTCAGTGGTCTTTGCGTGCGGTGGTTAATGCCAATTGCCAGCACCACTTTCTTAATTTCTGGGGAAGGTTGTAACTTGTTTAGGACAGCCGTGGCATGAATGAATTTAGCTCCTGGAAAGCTGTCAATTTGTGTGATTGGGTTTGGGCAGCTTTTTATTTGGGAGAGATTAGAGTCCCCCATGATCAAGATTGGTTTAACAGGTTTGAGTTGCCAATTTCTGTTTTTCTGGCAAGTATTAGGATGCCTTGTCACTGGCTGTGGATTGTCCCTATCAGTGTCAGATTCAGAATGGTCGTCACTCTGTCCTTGTAGCGGGGGTGAGCGTGTCGTCACCGTCTCGGGGTCCACCCTGACAGGCGCAGGGCCTGCGGATGCAGTCACAGAATTTGTCTGTGAGGTCGAGGATGTCGCCTGAGTTCGGCTCCTGCTTTGCCTCTGTGGTGGGGGTGTCCCTGTAGCCCTAGGGTGTACACTCGTGGGGGAGGGATTCATCTGTCCAGTGGAGGGGGCCGTTGTGGAAGTCGAGGCTGTCGGCTCATTCCGGCCTTCTCTCTGTCTTTGCGGGAGAGGTTCACGTACCACTGTAATGTCGGGGTACCAATTAACTAAGGGGGTTGGCAGTGGAGTTGGAGAGGTTGGCCTGGTTTGGTCCTGTCTCTGTGGCACGGGCTGTTCTTCTACCACGGTCTGAGGGAAGCAATGTGTGGGGGAGCGACTCGTCGATGGTCTGGGGAGGTGGGGAGGGGGATGGCTCGGTCTGGTGGAGGTTGGGACTCGGTGTGTGCGATTAGTCATAGTCCGGTTCGGTATAGCCAGCTGTCGGTCGTTCCCCTCGCTCTGCCGAGGCCTCTGAGGCTCGGACTCTTGGGAAGTAGGCATGATGTCGAGGTTCAAGGTGGTGGCCACATTGGAGGTCCGGGTACCCGGTCTATGGGGCAAGGCAGTCCTGGTCTGTGGGCTGACCTGCTGTCCTGTGTTTTTCCGTGTGGCCAGATGCCGGATGTGTTTTCTTACCACATCCATTGTTTGAGCTTTGAATCTGTTCTTAAGATTCTTTTTATTCCAATTTATTGCTTTGGCAATGGCTTCCTGGAGCCAGTCAGTAATTTCTGTTGTTTGCCAGTCATCATCCAATTTCTTGAGGTTAATTTGGTAATGCTCAATTAGAATTTGTCTTGTTTGTTTTGCCCAGTTTTCCGAATTTAAAGCCAATTTTCTCAGCGTTTCCCATGATGGGTTTGCTGGTTTTATAAAAAATGTTAATTTATCTGATTGTCTTATAATGCCTTTGGGAGGCTCCCTTTGGCTCTCTAGTAACACTAAATGGTGAATCGTCTGGGCTATTTTATAAATTAATCTAACAGTTGTAGCAAAACTATCTCTAATTAAGTTACCTCTACCTACTGGAACCGTGTGTGCGTAATTCCTATGTGGTGGGAAAGGCCCACGTTTTCTTTGTGTATTCCGTTGCATTGTCTGGGTGTAAAATGTGCAAGAAAAGTTACTGTGGGATGTCCCCTCGTAACAATACTCTACCGCACTAAGGTTCTCCGGTGTCCCGAAGTCTCTCTGCCCGGTCGCTCCTTCTCTCTCTCCTTCTCTCTCTCCTTCTCCGGGAAGGTTCTCCGGCGTCCCGAAGTCCCTCTACCTGGTCGCTCCCTCTCCCTCTCCTTCTCCGGGAAGGTTCTCCAGTTTCCCGAAGTCCCTCTACCCGGTCACTCCCTCTCTCTCTCCTTCTCCAGGTAGGTTCTCCGGTTTTCTGAAGTCCCTCTACCCGGTCACTCCCTCTCTCTCTCTCTCTCTCCTCCAGGAAGGTTCTCCGGTTTCCCGAAGTCCCTCTACCCAGTCGCTCCTTCTCTCTCCCTTTCTCTCTCTCTCTCCAACCTGCGGAAAAAAATTCTCTTTGACTCAATGGGTATTCCGGCTTGGAATAGTATTTCCCGACGTTTCGCTGTTACTCCAGCTTCCTCAGGGGAAAATGGACGACTCGTTGCAAAATCTGTTGGATAAATGTGAGTGAGCTGGCTGACCCCTCCCATGTTGAATGTGATTGGTTGGAAAAGTCTCCTTGTCCTGAAACAATTGGGCTGTTTTTAAAAAATTAAATTGACCCAATGGGAAGTGTGGTCTGTGCATTGAGCCCCTGCAAAAAAACATCCTGGTTACCATGGTAGCAGAGCCCCACCACATTGGGTTTACCTTGTGCTCCACAACCTCTGCAAAAAAAAACCTAGTCCTGAAACAAAGGGGAACAACTAGGCTGCTTTTAAATTTAATTTTAATTGACCCACTGGGTTTGAAACAATTGCAGCTTTTTTAAGTTTTTAAAGTTTAAATTTAAATGGTCCCATGGGAAGCCCGATCTGTGCATTTGTGGCCCTGCAAAATAACCTGTTTGCCGTGGTAACAGAGCCCTACCCCATGCTGGGTCACCCCAAGTCCATCAAAAGCAAACAAACAGTAAAATCACCCAGTCCTGGGACATTAATGGGTTGCTTTAGCTCCCCAGCGCAACTGTGTGGTAGGTCTTTGTAACAGCAATACATTTATATTCTAAATTTAAAATGCAGAAGTAAGGAGGGATTTAATGATAATTAATATTAACCTGCCTACCTAAGAGGGGGGATTTAATTATAATTATAATTAAAACTGACCTGTCTATCTAAGAGGTCTGTAACCCTACACCCATTACACTCAGGTGTTAATTTAAAACTTTGGTTTATTTGTTACATAATTATTTGGGAATGGAATGGGAATTGGATGTATTCCTGGGGGTGAAGGGCCCGCAAGTTTGGTATTGGGGTGTGAGCTTAGGCACGACTGTTCCCCAGTAGAGACCATGGCAGCACAGGCCAGATGGCCTTGAAAGTGCAGAATTTAATTTTCTTATGTCTTGTTTAATGGCACGCGCCATTTCTGTGTATCGACCAGCTGAACTTGGATTCTGTTGCCTGTAAGGCATTTATTTTTGGCACTGCTTGGACAGTCACAACGGACGGCGTGTCACTTTAAAGTTAGGGTACGGTAAACGGGCAGTAGGGGTGGGAAAGCCTCCCCTCTTGTGTTTATATACTCATTTCTTGAGTTTAATTTCACTAGCAGCTGCCACTTTTATTCGGCTCACGCCTGAAGTTAGTGTCCATCCATGTCCGCTTGCCTTTCCAGCTCGGATTATCAGTGGGATTGCAATGAATAGCATGTGCTATTAATTTTGCAATGAGTATATCTAATTGAAGGATCAGTCGTGTCTAAGGGCTGGACAAAGTTTGGATTTTAGGGTGGGGGCCATCAAGAAGATTCAGAGGTTCCGTCAGGGTCCGCATCCGGGTCGGTGGTGGGGGTGTTTTGGGTAGGTTAGGAATAGGTGTGGGGGGGGAAGTTTGGTCGATTAGGACTAAATTTAGGCTTGGGTTTATGGTTCTTGCTGGGGGGCTTTAGGCGTAGGATTGGGGGGGAGGTGAGGGTAGGGTTTAGGGGTTAGGGTTAGGCATTAGGGTTAGGCGTTAGGGTTAGGGTTAGGCGTTAGGGTTTGGGTTGGCGTTAGGGTTAGGCGTTAGTGTTAGGCGTTAGGGTTAGGGTTGGCGTTAGCGTTAGGCGTTAGGGTGAGGGGTTTAGGGTTAGGCAGGGGGTTTGGATTAGGCTTAGGGTTAGGGTGGGTTTTGTGTTAGTTAGGGTTAGGGTGGGTTAGGGTTAGGGTGGGGGGGGTTTTCGGTTAGGGTTGGGGTCGGTTAGGGTTGGGGGGGTTTTAGGGTTAAGTTTAGGGTTGGGGGCGGGTTAGGTTTAGGGCTAGGGTTACGTGTTGGAGTTGGAGTTGGGGCTGTGGTTGGGGCGTTAGGCTTTGGGGTGAAGCCTTAGGGTTGAGTCTGGGTCCAGGGGCAAGACTTACAGTGACGTTACAGGGAGTTAAGGCTGGGGTCGGGGCCTTGGACCTTGGCCTTAAGTTTAGGTCTTTGGGTTTGGGGTTAGGGGGCATTAAGGTTAGGGCTGGGTCTAGGGAGCGAGGGCCACAGCGGGTCAGGAAACCGGGCCAGCCACAGGGTTTGGTTACATTAAGTTCTAGGTTAGCATTAGGGTATTTGGGCAATAGGGGTTTGTCTAGGGTTCTGCCATAGTATGTCTAACCGATTATGACTTTTGTCATTTTCGGCCTGGTCCATTTGGGCTTTTGGGTTTTAGATTATTAATATTGTTGAATTGGGTTCCCCAGTGCACCAATTTTCTTTGGGTAGATGGGCTACTTCTAAGGCTGGTGTTATTGTCCGAGATGGTTGTGGATGGTGTGCTGTGTTCCCATGGATTAGGGGTATGTGGAGTTCAGGATTGTTTTGGATGTGTTACGTTTTAAGTATGGGTGAAGAAATATTTGCTGTCCTACATTTGGTTCAGACCCTTTGGTAACTGGGTTTGTAATGTTAAGATCCACCATCTCTCTTTCCTTTTCCTTTGTATTGGTGTCCAATTCAAGTTAGTTTCAAGCCCCATGATTTCCAGGGACTGAATTCCATGTTGCATAAAATGTCTGGTTATCGCCTTGTCTTCCTTCCCTGTCCGGATGGAACTAAGGTTTCCCGTAAATCTAGTTCTTAAAGTGTTCCCTGTTTCCCCGATATATAAAATGTGGCACTGTTTACATCGAATTGCATAGACTATATTTTGTTGCTCGCATGTAATTCTTTGCTTTATTAAAGCGGTTTTTCCTGTGTTCTCGTTTTGCAAGATTTTTAAGACCTCTAGGTGTTTACATGTTCCACATTGTCTGTCACCGCAATTTGGTACGGTTTGTGCCTTTACGCTACTTGTGACCAATAGGTCTTTTAGGTTTTTGCCTCTTTTGAAAGCTGATGTTATGCTATATTGGCTCAGTGAGTTAACATCCCCTTTTAACTTTTCAAAATGGTTTCTCACTACCCTATTTATCTGTTGAGTTGTTGCGCCGTATGTTGTAACAAGTGGTAGTCTTGTAGTTGGCTTATCCCGTGGCTGTGCGTTCTCCATTTCCCTCAGGAAATTGGACTTGATATGTCTGAGGAATCTCTTTGTGTACCCCCTCCGTCTCAGTGCGGTGAAAAGGGTGGTGACCGCTTTGTTGAAATCTTCTAGTTTTGTGGATATGCGGTGGAACCGCATGAGTTGTGACTTTACCAGTCCCCTAAAGGTGTGCCTGGGATGATGGCTTTTAGTGTGCAGGAGTGTATGTGTGTCAGTTACTTTGAAGAATACCTTTGTTGCTCATTTGTGACTGTTGTTCTCTAGTGGCAACTTAAAAACTGTAGTGTCGAGAAAGTCAATGCTTTCCTTGTGTGTTGTGGCTTTAATTTTAATGGAGGGGTGATGATTATTGAGAGTGTTGATGAAATCTTCTAATTCTGATTCTGTGTGGGTCCAAACCCCCCATATATCATCCAAGTACCTATAATAGCACATTGGGCGCTTGGGACACTTTTTGAAGACACTCTCCTCCCAGTCTGACGTTTCGCTGTTACTCCAGCTTCCTCAGGGGAAAATGGACGATTCATTGCAAAACCTGTTGGATAAATGTGAGTGAGCTGGCTGACCCCTCCCATGTTGAATGTGATTGGTTGGAAAAGTCTCCTTGTCCTGAAACAATTGGGCTGTTTTAAAAAAATTAAATTGACTCAATGGGAAGTGTGGTCTGTGCATAGAGCCCCTGCAAAAAAACATCCTGGTTACCATGGTAGCAGAGCCCCACCACGTTGGGTTTACCTTGTGCTCCATAACCTCTGCAAAAAAAACCTAGTCCTGAAACAAAGGGGAACAACTAGGCTGCTTTTAAATTTAATTTTAATTGACCCACTGGGTTTGAAACAATTGCACCATTTTTAAGTTTTTAAAGTTTAAATTTAAATGGTCCCATGGGAAGCCTGATCTGTGCATTTGTGGCCCTGCAAAATAACCTGTTTGCCATGGTAACAGAGCCCTACCCCATGCTGGGTCACCCCAAGTCCATCAAAAGCAAACAAACAGTAAAATCACCCAGTCCTGGGACATTAATGGGTTGCTTTAGCTCCCCAGCGCCACTGTGTGGTAGGTCTTTGTAACAGCAATACATTTATATTCTAAATTTAAAATGCAGAAGTAAGGAGGGATTTAATGATAATTAATATTAACCTGCCTATCTAAGAGGGGGGATTTAATTATAATTATAATTAAACTGACCTGCCTATCTAAGAGATCTGTAACCCTACACCCATTACACTCAGGTGTTAATTTAAAACTTTGGTTTATTTGTTACATAATTATTTGGGAATGGAATGGGAATTGGATGTATTCCTGGGGGTGAATGGCCCGCAAGTTTGGTATTGGGGTGTGAGCTTAGGCACGACTGTTCCCCAGTAGAGACCCTGGCAGCACAGGCCAGATGGCCTTGAAAGTGCAGAATTTAATTTTCTTATGTCTTGTTTCATGGCACGCGCCATTTCTGTGTATCGACCAGCTGAACTTGGATTCTGTTGCCTGGAAGGCATTTATTTTTGGCACTGCTTGGACAGTCACAACGGACGGCGTGTCACTTTAAAGTTAGGGTAGGGTAAACGGGCAGTAGGGGTGGGAAAGCCTCCCCTCTTGTGTTTAGATACTCATTTCTTGAGTTTAATTTCACTAGCAGCTGCCACTTTTATTCGGCTCCTGCCTTAAGTTAGTGTCCATCCATGTCCGCTTGCCTTTCCAGCTCGGATTATCAGTGGGATTGCAATGAAAAATGGCACGCGCCATTTCTGTGTATCGACCAGCTGAATTTGGATTCTGTTGCCTGTCAGGCATTTATTTTTTGGCACTGCTTGGACAGTCACAATGGACGGGGGGGTTTTAGGGTTAAGTTTAGGGTTGGAGGCGGGTTAGAGTTACGGCTAGGGTTACGTGTTGGAGTTAGGCTTACGGTTACGTGTTGGAGTTGGGGCTGTGGTCGGGGCGTTAGGCTTTGGAGTTCAGCCTTAAGCTTGGGTCTGGATCTAGGGGCAAGAGTTACATTGATGTTATGGGGGGTTGGGCTAGGGTTGGGGCTGGGGTCGGGACGTTGGTTTTGGGGTTAGATTTTAGGGTCCTGGCTGGGTCTGGGGCGGGGGTTACATGAGTATTGTGGGGATTGGGGTTAGGGCTAAGGCTGGGGTTGTGGTCAGGGTCTTGGGCCTAAGGGCAGGGCCTTCGGTTTAGGTCTTTGGGTTCAGGGGTAGGGGGCATTAGGGCCTTGGGTTGTTGCGCGGTATGTTGTAACAAGTGGTAGTCTTGTAGTTGGCCTATCCTGTGGCTGTGGGTTCTCCATCTCCCTCAGGAAATTGGACTTGATATGTCTGAGGAATCTTTTTGTGTAGGGGTTTAACTTCACCACAACCTCCAGCTGTGAGAGCGCGATCAACTGAGCCACAGCTGACATTAAAATAAAGTGCAAAAATATTGGATGATTTGCTGAAAATTGTGCTCCACATGACACTAACAGCAGGTTAATGTAAATCATGCACAAACCACTCATTGGGGGAAACCAGGACTTGGGGCTATCACTATAAGATAGTAACCAATAAATCCAATAAGGAATTCACAAGAAACTCCTTTACCTGGGGAATGGTGAAAATGTAGAACTCATTATCATATTAGCAGTGGAAAAGAATAGAAAGCTATGCTGACAGGATTGGCTGAAGAAGGGTGATTGGATGAAGAAGGGTGGGAGGAGGCTCATGTGGAGCATAAATACTGGCATGGATTGTTTTTTTAAAATATCATTCATTGAGCATCACTGGCAAGGCCAGTATTTATTACCCATCCCGAAGTGCCCTCGAGAAGCTGGTGGCGAGCCAACTTCCTGAATACAGCTGAGAGGTTTGTGAGGCTAATTCAGAAGACATTGAAGAGTCAACCACATAACTTTGGTTCTGGAGTCACAGAGAGACCAGACTGAGTAAGAACGGCAGATTTTCTTGTCGAAAGGGCATGAGTGAACCAGATGTTTTTTTTTGTGACAATCATAGTCACTATTGCTGATAATTCAAAATGTATTTAATTAACAGAATTTTGAACTCCCCAGTGGTCACGGTGGGATTTGAACTGACAATTTCCAATCATTAGTCCAGGCATTCTGGGTTACTTTCAGCAGTAGGCTACCATACCCATATTCTGACCAAATGGCCTGTTTACGTGCAGCAAATTCTATGGAAAAATCACAATCAGAATTCAAACTGTGTTAAAATACCGCTACGTAGAATGTTTGGATTGAGATACAATGATGAACAGTCACTTATACAGTTTCTATATATCGTGTAGGTATGTCGTAAAACTACGGATACATGCCGGAGCCTTACTGAATGCATCATTTATCTGGGAGGTGGTTTCCATCGAATAATGTTCCAGAATAAACTATTCCGTGCTGAGGAGATAATCATGTTTCTTAGTATCACACAGACTGGCTAAAGAAGGCAGTGAAGCTCCTCGCAGGTTTTGCAGAACACCAGAGCTTTGCGTATCGTTCATGGTCGAGGATGGAGAATGTAGCCTCACACCCACAGCACATGTAAGATCAGGCTGGTCGGGTAAAACCTGCAGAGTTCAGTTGCGAGTAACTGTACTACTTTCTTCCGTTCCTTTCCGCCCAGCTGTCCTGTGGCTCTGCGAAAATGTACTGAGGTCGCAAAACCCGTGCGAAATGCCTCAGCTGTAGAAACCCACAGGCAACGCCAGCTAACTGGATGATACATGGATGATAGTAGAATGAAGGGTATGTAGGTAGTTTGATCTTAGAGTAGGTTAAAGGGTCGGCAAAACATCGTGGGCCGAAGGGCCTGTACTGTGCTGTACTGTTCTATGTTCTAACTGTTAGCATGTCACAAGAGGAAAACACCGAGAACTGTTGGGGATTCAGCATGCCCACAAGTTTACACTGTTTAATATTAAAACCACCCCATACTAACGTGTGTGAATTTATATCCAGGTTAGAATGCCCACAAGTTTACACTGTTTAATATTAAAACCACCCCATACTAACGTGTGTGAATTTATATCCGGGTTAAAATGCCCACAAGTTTACGCTGTTTAATATTGAAACCACCCCATACTAACGTGTGTGAATTTATATCCGGGTTAAAATGCCCACAAGTTTACACTGTTTAATATTAAAACCACCCCATACTAACGTGTGTGAATTTATATCCAGGTTAGAATGCCCACAAGTTTACGCTGTTTAATATTGAAACCACCCCATACTAACGTGTGTGAATTTATATCCGGGTTAAAATGCCCACAAGTTTACACTGTTTAATATTGAAACCACCCCATACTAACGTGTGTGAATTTATATCCGGGTTAAAATGCCCACAAGTTTACACTGTTTAATATTAAAACCACCCCATACTAACGTGTGTGAATTTATATCCAGGTTAGAATGTCCACAAGTTTACACTGTTTAATATTAAAACCACCCGATACTAACGTGTGTGAATTTATATCCGGGTTAGAATGCCCACAAGTTTACACTGTTTAATATTAAAACCACCCCATACTAACGTGTGTGAATTTATATCCAGGTTAGAATGCCCACAAGTTTACACTGTTTAATATTAAAACCACCCCAAACTAACGTGTGTGAATTTATATCCGGGTTAGAATGCCCACAAGTTTACACTGTTTAATATTAAAACCACCCCAAACTAACGTGTGTGAATTTATATCCGGGTTAGAATGCCCACAAGTTTACACTGTTTAATATTAAAACCACCCCATACTAACGTGTGTGAATTTATATCCGGGTTAGAATGTCCACAAGTTTACACTGTTTAATATTAAAACCACCCCATACTAACGTGTGTGAATTTATATCCGGGTTAGAATGCCCACAAGTTTACACTGTTTAATATTAAAACCACCCCATACTAACGTGTGTGAATTTATATCCGGGTTAGAATGCCCACAAGTTTACACTGTTTAATATTAAAACCACCCCAAACTAACGTGTGTGAATTTATATCCGGGTTAGAATGCCCACAAGTTTACACTGTTTAATATTAAAACCACCCCATACTAACGTGTGTGAATTTATATCCAGGTTAGAATGCCCACAAGTTTACACTGTTTAATATAAAAACCACCCCATACTAACGTGTGTGAATTTATATCCGGGTTAGAATGCCCACAGGTTTACACTGTTTAATATTAAAACCACCCGATACTAACGTGTGTGAATTTATATCCAGGTTAGAATGCCCACAAGTTTACACTGTTTAATATTAAAACCACCCCAAACTAACGTGTGTGAATTTATATCCGGGTTAGAATGCCCACAAGTTTACACTGTTTAATATTAAAACCACCCCATACTAACGTGTGTGAATTTATATCCAGGTTAGAATGTCCACAAGTTTACACTGTTTAATATTAAAACCACCCCATACTAACGTGTGTGAATTTATATCCAGGTTAGAATGCCCACAAGTTTACACTGTTTAATATTAAAACCACCCCATACTAACGTGTGTGAATTTATATCCAGGTTAGAATGTCCACAAGTTTACACTGTTTAATATTAAAACCACCCCATACTAACGTGTGTGAATTTATATCCAGGTTAGAATGCCCACAAGTTTACACTGTTTAATATTAAAACCACCCCATACTAACGTGTGTGAATTTATATCCAGGTTAGAATGCCCACAAGTTTACACTGTTTAATATTAAAACCACCCCATACTAACGTGTGTGAATTTATATCCAGGTTAGAATGCCCACAAGTTTACACTGTTTAATATTAAAACCACCCCATACTAACGTGTGTGAATTTATATCCAGGTTAGAATGCCCACAAGTTTACACTGTTTAATATTAAAACCACCCCATACTAACGTGTGTGAATTTATATCCAGGTTAGAATGCCCACAAGTTTACACTGTTTAATATTAAAACCACCCCATACTAACGTGTGTGAATTTATATCCCGGTTAGAATGTCCACAAGTTTACACTGTTTAATATTAAAACCACCCCATACTAACGTGTGTGAATTTATATCCCGGTTAGAATGTCCACAAGTTTACACTGTTTAATATTAAAACCACCCCATACTAACGTGTGTGAATTTATATCCCGGTTAGAATGTCCACAAGTTTACACTGTTTAATATTAAAACCACCCCATACTAACGTGTGTGAATTTATATCCGGGTTAGAATGCCCACAAGTTTACACTGTTTAATATTAAAACCACCCGATACTAACGTGTGTGAATTTATATCCAGGTTAGAATGCCCACAAGTTTACACTGTTTAATATTAAAACCACCCCATACTAACGTGTGTGAATTTATATCCGGGTTAGAATGTCCACAAGTTTACACTGTTTAATATTAAAACCATCCCATACTAACGTGTGTGAATTTATATCCGGGTTAGAATGCCCACAAGTTTACACTGTTTAATATTAAAACCACCCCATACTAACGTGTGTGAATTTATATCCGGGTTAGAATGTCCACAAGTTTACACTGTTTAATATTAAAACCACCCCATACTAACGTGTGTGAATTTATATCCGGGTTAGAATGTCCACAAGTTTACACTGTTTAATATTAAAACCACCCCATACTAACGTGTGTGAATTTATATCCAGGTTAGAATGCCCACAAGTTTACACTGTTTAATATAAAAACCACCCCATACTAACGTGTGTGAATTTATATCCAGGTTAGAATGCCCACAAGTTTACACTGTTTAATATTAAAACCACCCCATACTAACGTGTGTGAATTTATATCCAGGTTAGAATGCCCACAAGTTTACACTGTTTAATATTAAAACCACCCCATACTAACGTGTGTGAATTTATATCCAGGTTAGAATGTCCACAAGTTTACACTGTTTAATATTAAAACCACCCGATACGAACGTGTGTGAATTTATATCCAGGTTAGAATGCCCACAAGTTTACACTGTTTAATATTAAAACCACCCCATACTAACGTGTGTGAATTTATATCCGGGTTAGAATGCCCACAAGTTTACACTGTTTAATATTAAAACCACCCCATACTAACGTGTGTGAATTTATATCCGGGTTAGAATGCCCACAAGTTTACACTGTTTAATATTAAAACCACCCCATACTAACGTGTGTGAATTTATATCCGGGTTAGAATGTCCACAAGTTTACACTGTTTAATATTAAAACCACCCCATACTAACGTGTGTGAATTTATATCCAGGTTAGAATGCCCACAAGTTTACACTGTTTAATATTAAAACCATCCCATACTAACGTGTGTGAATTTATATCCGGGTTAGAATGCCCACAAGTTTACACTGTTTAATATTAAAACCACCCCATACTAACGTGTGTGAATTTATATCCGGGTTAGAATGCCCACAAGTTTACACTGTTTAATATTAAAACCACCCCATACTAACGTGTGTGAATTTATATCCGGGTTAGAATGTCCACAAGTTTACACTGTTTAATATTAAAACCATCCCATACTAACGTGTGTGAATTTATATCCGGGTTAGAATGCCCACAAGTTTACACTGTTTAATATTAAAACCACCCCATACTAACGTGTGTGAATTTATATCCGGGTTAGAATGCCCACAAGTTTACACTGTTTAATATTAAAACCACCCGATACTAACGTGTGTGAATTTATATCCAGGTTAGAATGTCCACAAGTTTACGCTGTTTAATATTGAAACCACCCCATACTAACGTGTGTGAATTTATATCCGGGTTAGAATGCCCACAAGTTTACGCTGTTTAATATTAAAACCACCCCATACTAACGTGTGTGAATTTATATCCAGGTTAGAATGCCCACAAGTTTACACTGTTTAATATTAAAACCACCCCATACTAACGTGTGTGAATTTATATCCGGGTTAGAATGCCCACAAGTTTACACTGTTTAATATTAAAACCACCCCATACTAACGTGTGTGAATTTATATCCGGGTTAGAATGCCCACAAGTTTACACTGTTTAATATAAAAACCACCCCATACTAACGTGTGTGAATTTATATCCGGGTTAGAATGCCCACAAGTTTACACTGTTTAATATTAAAACCACCCCATACTAACGTGTGTGAATTTATATCCGGGTTAGAATGTCCACAAGTTTACACTGTTTAATATTAAAACCACCCCATACTAACGTGTGTGAATTTATATCCGGGTTAGAATGCCCACAAGTTTACACTGTTTAATATTAAAACCACCCGATACTAACGTGTGTGAATTTATATCCAGGTTAGAATGCCCACAAGTTTACACTGTTTAATATTAAAACCACCCCATACTAACGTGTGTGAATTTATATCCGGGTTAGAATGCCCACAAGTTTACACTGTTTAATATAAAAACCACCCCATACTAACGTGTGTGAATTTATATCCGGGTTAGAATGCCCACCAGTTTACACTGTTTAATATTAAAACCACCCCATACTAACGTGTGTGAATTTATATCCAGGTTAGAATGTCCACACGTTTACACTGTTTAATATTAAAACCACCCCATACTAACGTGTGTGAATTTATATCCGGGTTAGAATGCCCACAAGTTTACACTGTTTAATATTAAAACCACCCGATACTAACGTGTGTGAATTTATATCCAGGTTAGAATGCCCACAAGTTTACACTGTTTAATATTAAAACCACCCCATACTAACGTGTGTGAATTTATATCCGGGTTAGAATGCCCACAAGTTTACACTGTTTAATATTAAAACCACCCCATACTAACGTGTGTGAATTTATATCCGGGTTAGAATGCCCACAAGTTTACACTGTTTAATATTAAAACCACCTGATACTAACCTGTGTGAATTTATATCCGGGTTAGAATGCCCACAAGTTTACACTGTTTAATATTAAAACCACCTGATACTAACCTGTGTGAATTTATATCCGGGTTAGAATGCCCACAAGTTTACACTGTTTAATATTAAAACCACCCCATACTAACGTGTGTGAATTTATATCCAGGTTAGAATGCCCACAAGTTTACACTGTTTAATATTAAAACCACCCCATACTAACGTGTGTGAATTTATATCCGGGTTAGAATGCCCACAAGTTTACACTGTTTAATATTAAAACCACCCCATACTAACGTGTGTGAATTTATATCCAGGTTAGAATGCCCACAAGTTTACACTGTTTAATATTAAAACCACCCCATACTAACGTGTGTGAATTTATATCCGGGTTAGAATGCCCACAAGTTTACACTGTTTAATATTAAAACCACCCCATACTAACGTGTGTGAATTTATATCCGGGTTAGAATGCCCACAAGTTTACACTGTTTAATATTAAAACCACCCCATACTAACGTGTGTGAATTTATATCCAGGTTAGAATGCCCACAAGTTTACACTGTTTAATATTAAAACCACCCCATACTAACGTGTGTGAATTTATATCCGGGTTAGAATGCCCACAAGTTTACACTGTTTAATATTAAAACCACCCCATACTAACGTGTGTGAATTTATATCCGGGTTAGAATGCCCACAAGTTTACACTGTTTAATATTAAAACCACCCCATACTAACGTGTGTGAATTTATATCCGGGTTAGAATGCCCACAAGTTTACACTGTTTAATATTAAAACCACCCCATACTAACGTGTGTGAATTTATATCCGGGTTAGAATGCCCACAAGTTTACACTGTTTAATATTAAAACCACCCCATACTAACGTGTGTGAATTTATATCCGGGTTAGAATGCCCACAAGTTTACACTGTTTAATATTAAAACCACCCGATACTAACGTGTGTGAATTTATATCCAGGTTAGAATGTCCACAAGTTTACACTGTTTAATATTAAAACCACCCGATACTAACGTGTGTGAATTTATATCCAGGTTAGAATGCCCACAAGTTTACACTGTTTAATATTAAAACCACCCCAAACTAACGTGTGTGAATTTATATCCAGGTTAGAATGCCCACAAGTTTACACTGTTTAATATTAAAACCACCCCAAACTAACGTGTGTGAATTTATATCCAGGTTAGAATGCCCACAAGTTTACACTGTTTAATATTAAAACCACCCCAAACTAACGTGTGTGAATTTATATCCAGGTTAGAATGCCCACAAGTTTACACTGTTTAATATTAAAACCACCCCATACTAACGTGTGTGAATTTATATCCGGGTTAGAATGTCCACAAGTTTACACTGTTTAATATTAAAACCATCCCATACTAACGTGTGTGAATTTATATCCGGGTTAGAATGCCCACAAGTTTACACTGTTTAATATTAAAACCACCCCATACTAACGTGTGTGAATTTATATCCGGGTTAGAATGCCCACAAGTTTACACTGTTTAATATAAAAACCATCCCATACTAACGTGTGTGAATTTATATCCGGGTTAGAATGCCCACAAGTTTACACTGTTTAATATTAAAACCACCCCATACTAACGTGTGTGAATTTATATCCGGGTTAGAATGCCCACAAGTTTACACTGTTTAATATTAAAACCACCCCATACTAACGTGTGTGAATTTATATCCGGGTTAGAATGCCCACAAGTTTACACTGTTTAATATTAAAACCACCCCATACTAACTTGTGTGAATTTATATCCGGGTTAGAATGTCCACAAGTTTACACTGTTTAATATTAAAACCACCCCATACTAACGTGTGTGAATTTATATCCGGGTTAGAATGCCCACAAGTTTACACTGTTTAATATAAAAACCACCCCATACTAACGTGTGTGAATTTATATCCAGGTTAGAATGTCCACAAGTTTACACTGTTTAATATGAAAACCACCCCATACTAACGTGTGTGAATTTATATCCAGGTTAGAATGTCCACAAGTTTACACTGTTTAATATGAAAACCACCCCATACTAACGTGTGTGAATTTATATCCGGGTTAGAATGCCCACAAGTTTACACTGTTTAATATTAAAACCACCCGATACTAACGTGTGTGAATTTATATCCAGGTTAGAATGTCCACAAGTTTACGCTGTTTAATATTGAAACCACCCCATACTAACGTGTGTGAATTTATATCCGGGTTAGAATGCCCACAAGTTTACGCTGTTTAATATTAAAACCACCCCATACTAACGTGTGTGAATTTATATCCAGGTTAGAATGCCCACAAGTTTACACTGTTTAATATTAAAACCACCCCATACTAACGTGTGTGAATTTATATCCGGGTTAGAATGCCCACAAGTTTACACTGTTTAATATTAAAACCACCCCATACTAACGTGTGTGAATTTATATCCGGGTTAGAATGCCCACAAGTTTACACTGTTTAATATAAAAACCACCCCATACTAACGTGTGTGAATTTATATCCGGGTTAGAATGCCCACAAGTTTACACTGTTTAATATTAAAACCACCCCATACTAACGTGTGTGAATTTATATCCGGGTTAGAATGTCCACAAGTTTACACTGTTTAATATTAAAACCACCCCATACTAACGTGTGTGAATTTATATCCGGGTTAGAATGCCCACAAGTTTACACTGTTTAATATTAAAACCACCCGATACTAACGTGTGTGAATTTATATCCAGGTTAGAATGCCCACAACTTTACACTGTTTAATATTAAAACCACCCCATACTAACGTGTGTGAATTTATATCCGGGTTAGAATGCCCACAAGTTTACACTGTTTAATATTAAAACCACCTCATACTAACGTGTGTGAATTTATATCCGGGTTAGAATGCCCACAAGTTTACACTGTTTAATATAAAAACCACCCCATACTAACGTGTGTGAATTTATATCCGGGTTAGAATGCCCACCAGTTTACACTGTTTAATATTAAAACCACCCCATACTAACGTGTGTGAATTTATATCCAGGTTAGAATGTCCACAAGTTTACACTGTTTAATATTAAAACCACCCCATACTAACGTGTGTGAATTTATATCCGGGTTAGAATGCCCACAAGTTTACACTGTTTAATATTAAAACCACCCGATACTAACGTGTGTGAATTTATATCCAGGTTAGAATGCCCACAAGTTTACACTGTTTAATATTAAAACCACCCCATACTAACGTGTGTGAATTTATATCCGGGTTAGAATGCCCACAAGTTTACACTGTTTAATATTAAAACCACCCCATACTAACGTGTGTGAATTTATATCCGGGTTAGAATGCCCACAAGTTTACACTGTTTAATATTAAAACCACCTGATACTAACCTGTGTGAATTTATATCCGGGTTAGAATGCCCACAAGTTTACACTGTTTAATATTAAAACCACCTGATACTAACCTGTGTGAATTTATATCCGGGTTAGAATGCCCACAAGTTTACACTGTTTAATATTAAAACCACCCCATACTAACGTGTGTGAATTTATATCCAGGTTAGAATGCCCACAAGTTTACACTGTTTAATATTAAAACCACCCCATACTAACGTGTGTGAATTTATATCCGGGTTAGAATGCCCACAAGTTTACACTGTTTAATATTAAAACCACCCCATACTAACGTGTGTGAATTTATATCCAGGTTAGAATGCCCACAAGTTTACACTGTTTAATATTAAAACCACCCCATACTAACGTGTGTGAATTTATATCCGGGTTAGAATGCCCACAAGTTTACACTGTTTAATATTAAAACCACCCCATACTAACGTGTGTGAATTTATATCCGGGTTAGAATGCCCACAAGTTTACACTGTTTAATATTAAAACCACCCCATACTAACGTGTGTGAATTTATATCCGGGTTAGAATGCCCACAAGTTTACACTGTTTAATATTAAAACCACCCCATACTAACGTGTGTGAATTTATATCCGGGTTAGAATGCCCACAAGTTTACACTGTTTAATATTAAAACCACCCCATACTAACGTGTGTGAATTTATATCCGGGTTAGAATGCCCACAAGTTTACACTGTTTAATATTAAAACCACCCCATACTAACGTGTGTGAATTTATATCCGGGTTAGAATGCCCACAAGTTTACACTGTTTAATATTAAAACCACCCCATACTAACGTGTGTGAATTTATATCCGGGTTAGAATGCCCACAAGTTTACACTGTTTAATATTAAAACCACCCCATACTAACGTGTGTGAATTTATATCCGGGTTAGAATGCCCACAAGTTTACACTGTTTAATATTAAAACCACCCGATACTAACGTGTGTGAATTTATATCCAGGTTAGAATGCCCACAAGTTTACACTGTTTAATATTAAAACCACCCCATACTAACGTGTGTGAATTTATATCCAGGTTAGAATGCCCACAAGTTTACACTGTTTAATATTAAAACCACCCCATACTAACGTGTGTGAATTTATATCCGGGTTAGAATGCCCACAAGTTTACACTGTTTAATATTAAAACCACCCCATACTAACGTGTGTGAATTTATATCCGGGTTAGAATGCCCACAAGTTTACACTGTTTAATATTAAAACCACCCGATACTAACGTGTGTGAATTTATATCCGGGTTAGAATGCCCACAAGTTTACACTGTTTAATATTAAAACCACCCGATACTAACGTGTGTGAATTTATATCCGGGTTAGAATGCCCACAAGTTTACACTGTTTAATATTAAAACCACCCCATACTAACGTGTGTGAATTTATATCCAGGTTAGAATGTCCACAAGTTTACACTGTCTAATATTAAAACCACCCGATACTAACGTGTGTGAATTTATATCCGGGTTAGAATGCCCACAAGTTTACACTGTTTAATATTAAAACCACCCCATACTAACGTGTGTGAATTTATATCCGGGTTGGAATGCCCACAAGTTTACACTGTTTAATATTAAAACCACCCGATACTAACGTGTGTGAATTTATATCCGGGTTAGAATGCCCACAAGTTTACACTGTTTAATATTAAAACCACCCCATACTAACGTGTGTGAATTTATATCCGGGTTAGAATGCCCACAAGTTTACACTGTTTAATATTAAAACCACCCCATACTAACGTGTGTGAATTTATATCCGGGTTAGAATGCCCACAAGTTTACACTGTTTAATATTAAAACCACCCCATACTAACGTGTGTGAATTTATATCCGGGTTAGAATGCCCACAAGTTTACACTGTTTAATATTAAAACCACCCCATACTAACGTGTGTGAATTTATATCCGGGTTAGAATGCCCACAAGTTTACACTGTTTAATATTAAAACCACCCCATACTAACGTGTGTGAATTTATATCCAGGTTAGAATGTCCACAAGTTTACACTGTTTAATATTAAAACCACCCGATACTAACGTGTGTGAATTTATATCCAGGTTAGAATGCCCACAAGTTTACACTGTTTAATATTAAAACCACCCCATACTAACGTGTGTGAATTTATATCCGGGTTAGAATGCCCACAAGTTTACACTGTTTAATATTAAAACCACCCGATACTAACGTGTGTGAATTTATATCCAGGTTAGAATGCCCACAAGTTTACACTGTTTAATATTAAAACCACCCCATACTAACGTGTGTGAATTTATATCCGGGTTAGAATGCCCACAAGTTTACACTGTTTAATATTAAAACCACCCCATACTAACGTGTGTGAATTTATATCCAGGTTAGAATGCCCACAAGTTTACACTGTTTAATATTAAAACCACCCCAAACTAACGTGTGTGAATTTATATCCAGGTTAGAATGTCCACAAGTTTACACTGTTTAATATAAAAACCACCCCATACTAACGTGTGTGAATTTATATCCGGGCTAAAATGCCCACAAGTTTACACTGTTTAATATTAAAACCACCCCATACTAACGTGTGTGAATTTATATCCGGGTTAGAATGCCCACAAGTTTACACTGTTTAATATTAAAACCACCCCATACTAACGTGTGTGAATTTATATCCGGGTTAGAATGCCCACAAGTTTACACTGTTTAATATTAAAACCACCCCATACTAACGTGTGTGAATTTATATCCAGGTTAGAATGCCCACAAGTTTACACTGTTTAATATTAAAACCACCCCATACTAACGTGTGTGAATTTATATCCGGGTTAGAATGCCCACAAGTTTACACTGTTTAATATTAAAACCACTCCATACTAACGTGTGTGAATTTATATCCGGGTTAGAATGCCCACAAGTTTACACTGTTTAATATTAAAACCACCCCATACTAACGTGTGTGAATTTATATCCGGGTTAGAATGTCCACAAGTTTACACTGTTTAATATTAAAACCACCCCATACTAACGTGTGTGAATTTATATCCGGGTTAGAATGCCCACAAGTTTACACTGTTTAATATTAAAACCACCCGATACTAACGTGTGTGAATTTATATCCAGGTTAGAATGCCCACAAGTTTACACTGTTTAATATTAAAACCACCCCATACTAACGTGTGTGAATTTATATCCGGGTTAGAATGCCCACAAGTTTACACTGTTTAATATTAAAACCACTCCATACTAACGTGTGTGAATTTATATCCGGGTTAGAATGCCCACAATTTTACACTGTTTAATATTAAAACCACCCCATACTAACGTGTGTGAATTTATATCCGGGTTAGAATGCCCACAAGTTTACACTGTTTAATATTAAAACCACCCCATACTAACGTGTGTGAATTTATATCCAGGTTAGAATGTCCACAAGTTTACACTGTTTAATATTAAAACCACCCGATACTAACGTGTGTGAATTTATATCCAGGTTAGAATGCCCACAAGTTTACACTGTTTAATATTAAAACCACCCCATACTAACGTGTGTGAATTTATATCCGGGTTGGAATGCCCACAAGTTTACACTGTTTAATATTAAAACCACCCGATACTAACGTGTGTGAATTTATATCCAGGTTAGAATGCCCACAAGTTTACACTGTTTAATATTAAAACCACCCCATACTAACGTGTGTGAATTTATATCCGGGTTAGAATGCCCACAAGTTTACACTGTTTAATATTAAAACCACCCCATACTAACGTGTGTGAATTTATATCCGGGTTAGAATGCCCACAAGTTTACACTGTTTAATATTAAAACCACCCCATACTAACGTGTGTGAATTTATATCCAGGTTAGAATGCCCACAAGTTTACACTGTTTAATATTAAAACCACCCCAAACTAACGTGTGTGAATTTATATCCAGGTTAGAATGTCCACAAGTTTACACTGTTTAATATTAAAACCACCCCATACTAACGTGTGTGAATTTATATCCGGGTTAGAATGCCCACAAGTTTACACTGTTTAATATTAAAACCACCCCATACTAACGTGTGTGAATTTATATCCGGGTTAGAATGCCCACAAGTTTACACTGTTTAATATTAAAACCACCCCATACTAACGTGTGTGAATTTATATCCGGGTTAGAATGCCCACAAGTTTACACTGTTTAATATTAAAACCACCCCATACTAACGTGTGTGAATTTATATCCGGGTTAGAATGTCCACAAGTTTACACTGTTTAATATAAAAACCACCCCATACTAACGTGTGTGAATTTATATCCAGGTTAGAATGCCCACAAGTTTACACTGTTTAATATTAAAACCACCCCATACTAACGTGTGTGAATTTATATCCAGGTTAGAATGTCCACAAGTTTACACTGTTTAATATAAAAACCACCCCATACTAACGTGTGTGAATTTATATCCGGGTTAAAATGCCCACAAGTTTACACTGTTTAATATTAAAACCACCCCATACTAACGTGTGTGAATTTATATCCGAGTTAGAATGCCCACAAGTTTACACTGTTTAATATTAAAACCACCCCATACTAACGTGTGTGAATTTATATCCGGGTTAGAATGCCCACAAGTTTACACTGTTTAATATTAAAACCACCCCATACTAACGTGTGTGAATTTATATCCAGGTTAGAATGCCCACAAGTTTACACTGTTTAATATTAAAACCACCCCATACTAACGTGTGTGAATTTATATCCGGGTTAGAATGCCCACAAGTTTACACTGTTTAATATTAAAACCACTCCATACTAACGTGTGTGAATTTATATCCGGGTTAGAATGCCCACAAGTTTACACTGTTTAATATTAAAACCACCCCATACTAACGTGTGTGAATTTATATCCGGGTTAGAATGTCCACAAGTTTACACTGTTTAATATTAAAACCACCCCATACTAACGTGTGTGAATTTATATCCGGGTTAGAATGCCCACAAGTTTACACTGTTTAATATTAAAACCACCCGATACTAACGTGTGTGAATTTATATCCAGGTTAGAATGCCCACAAGTTTACACTGTTTAATATTAAAACCACCCCATACTAACGTGTGTGAATTTATATCCGGGTTAGAATGCCCACAAGTTTACACTGTTTAATATTAAAACCACTCCATACTAACGTGTGTGAATTTATATCCGGGTTAGAATGCCCACAAGTTTACACTGTTTAATATTAAAACCACCCCATACTAACGTGTGTGAATTTATATCCGGGTTAGAATGCCCACAAGTTTACACTGTTTAATATTAAAACCACCCCATACTAACGTGTGTGAATTTATATCCGTGTTAGAATGTCCACAAGTTTACACTGTTTAATATAAAAACCACCCCATACTAACGTGTGTGAATTTATATCCAGGTTAGAATGCCCACAAGTTTACACTGTTTAATATTAAAACCACCCCATACTAACGTGTGTGAATTTATATCCAGGTTAGAATGTCCACAAGTTTACACTGTTTAATATAAAAACCACCCCATACTAACGTGTGTGAATTTATATCCGGGTTGGAATGCCCACAAGTTTACACTGTTTAATATTAAAACCACCCCATACTAACGTGTGTGAATTTATATCCGGGTTAGAATGCCCACAAGTTTACACTGTTTAATATTAAAACCACCCGATACTAACGTGTGTGAATTTATATCCAGGTTAGAATGCCCACAAGTTTACACTGTTTAATATTAAAACCACCCCATACTAACGTGTGTGAATTTATATCCGGGTTAGAATGCCCACAAATTTACACTGTTTAATATTAAAACCACTCCATACTAACGTGTGTGAATTTATATCCGGGTTAGAATGCCCACAAGTTTACACTGTTTAATATTAAAACCACCCCATACTAACGTGTGTGAATTTATATCCGGGTTCGAATGCCCACAAGTTTACACTGTTTAATATTAAAACCACCCCATACTAACGTGTGTGAATTTATATCCGGGTTAGAATGCCCACAAGTTTACACTGTTTAATATTAAAACCACCCCATACTAACGTGTGTGAATTTATATCCGGGTTAGAATGCCCACAAGTTTACACTGTTTAATATTAAAACCACCCCATACTAACGTGTGTGAATTTATATCCGGGTTAGAATGCCCACAAGTTTACACTGTTTAATATTAAAACCACCCCATACTAACGTGTGTGAATTTATATCTGGGTTAGAATGCCCACAAGTTTACACTGTTTAATATTAAATCCACCCCATACTAACGTGTGTGAATTTATATCCAGGTTAGAATGCCCACAAGTTTACACTGTTTAATATTAAAACCACCCCATACTAACGTGTGTGAATTTATATCCGGGTTAGAATGCCCACAAGTTTACACTGTTTAATATTAAAACCACTCCATACTAACGTGTGTGAATTTATATCCGGGTTAGAATGCCCACAAGTTTACACTGTTTAATATTAAAACCACCCCATACTAACGTGTGTGAATTTATATCCGGGTTAGAATGTCCACAAGTTTACACTGTTTAATATTAAAACCACCCCATACTAACGTGTGTGAATTTATATCCGGGTTAGAATGCCCACAAGTTTACACTGTTTAATATTAAAACCACCCGATACTAACGTGTGTGAATTTATATCCAGGTTAGAATGCCCACAAGTTTACACTGTTTAATATTAAAACCACCCCATACTAACGTGTGTGAATTTATATCCGGGTTAGAATGCCCACAAGTTTACACTGTTTAATATTAAAACCACTCCATACTAACGTGTGTGAATTTATATCCGGGTTAGAATGCCCACAAGTTTACACTGTTTAATATTAAAACCACCCCATACTAACGTGTGTGAATTTATATCCGGGTTAGAATGCCCACAAGTTTTCACTGTTTAATATTAAAAGCACCCCATACTAATGTGTGTGAATTTATATCCGGGTTAGAATGTCCACAAGTTTACACTGTTTAATATAAAAACCACCCCATACTAACGTGTGTGAATTTATATCCAGGTTAGAATGCCCACAAGTTTACACTGTTTAATATTAAAACCACCCCATACTAACGTGTGTGAATTTATATCCAGGTTAGAATGTCCACAAGTTTACACTGTTTAATATAAAAACCACCCCATACTAACGTGTGTGAATTTATATCCGGGTTAGAATGCCCACATGTTTACACTGTTTAATATTAAAACCACCCCATACTAACGTGTGTGAATTTATATCCGGGTTAGAATGCCCACAAGTTTACACTGTTTAATATTAAAACCACCCGATACTAACGTGTGTGAATTTATATCCAGGTTAGAATGCCCACAAGTTTACACTGTTTAATATTAAAACCACCCCATACTAACGTGTGTGAATTTATATCCGGGTTAGAATGCCCACAAATTTACACTGTTTAATATTAAAACCACTCCATACTAACGTGTGTGAATTTATATCCGGGTTAGAATGCCCACAAGTTTACACTGTTTATTATTAAAACCACCCCATACTAACGTGTGTGAATTTATATCCGGGTTAGAATGCCCACAAGTTTACACTGTTTAATATTAAATCCACCCCATACTAACGTGTGTGAATTTATATCCGGGTTAGAATGCCCACAAGTTTACACTGTTTAATATTAAAACCACCCCATACTAACGTGTGTGAATTTATATCCAGGTTAGAATGCCCACAAGTTTACACTGTTTAATATTAAAACCACCCCATACTAACGTGTGTGAATTTATATCCGGGTTAGAATGCCCACAAGTTTACACTGTTTAATATTAAAACCACCCCATACTAACGTGTGTGAATTTATATCCGGGTTAGAATGCCCACAAGTTTACACTGTTTAATATTAAAACCACCCCATACTAACGTGTGTGAATTTATATCCGGGTTAGAATGCCCACAAGTTTACACTGTTTAATATTAAAACCACCCGATACTAACGTGTGTGAATTTATATCCAGGTTAGAATGCCCACAAGTTTACACTGTTTAATATTAAAACCACCCCATACTAACGTGTGTAAATTTATATCCGGGTTAGAATGCCCACAAGTTTACACTGTTTAATATTAAAACCACTCCATACTAACGTGTGTGAATTTATATCCGGGTTAGAATGCCCACAAGTTTACACTGTTTAATTTTAAAACCACCCCATACTAACGTGTGTGAATTTATATCCGGGTTAGAATGCCCACAAGTTTACACTGTTTAATATTAAAACCACCCCATACTAACGTGTGTGAATTTATATCCGGGTTAGAATGCCCACAAGTTTACACTGTTTAATATTAAAACCACCCCATACTAACGTGTGTGAATTTATATCCAGGTTAGAATGTCCACAAGTTTACACTGTTTAATATTAAAACCACCCCATACTAACGTGTGTGAATTTATATCCAGGTTAGAATGTCCACAAGTTTACACTGTTTAATATTAAAACCACCCCAAACTAACGTGTGTGAATTTATATCCAGGTTAGAATGTCCACAAGTTTACACTGTTTAATATTAAAACCACCCCATACTAACGTGTGTGAATTTATATCCAGGTTAGAATGCCCACAAGTTTACACTGTTTAATATTAAAACCACCCCATACTAACGTGTGTAAATTTATATCCAGGTTAGAATGCCCACAAGTTTACACTGTTTAATATTAAAACCACCCCATACTAACGTGTGTGAATTTATATCCAGGTTAGAATGCCCACAGGTTTACACTGTTTAATATTAAAACCACCCCATACTAACGTGTGTGAATTTATATCCGGGTTAGAATGCCCACAAGTTTACACTGTTTAATATTAAAACCACCCCATACTAACGTGTGTGAATTTATATCCGGGTTAGAATGCCCACAAGTTTACACTGTTTAATATTAAAACCACCCCATACTAACGTGTGTGAATTTATATCCGGGTTAGAATGCCCACAAGTTTACACTGTTTAATATTAAAACCACCCCATACTAACGTGTGTGAATTTATATCCAGGTTAGAATGCCCACAAGTTTACACTGTTTAATATTAAAACCACCCCATACTAACGTGTGTGAATTTATATCCGGGTTAGAATGTCCACACGTTTACACTGTTTAATATTAAAACCACCCCATACTAACGTGTGTGAATTTATATCCGGGTTAGAATGCCCACAAGTTTACACTGTTTAATATTAAAACCACCCCAAACTAACGTGTGTGAATTTATATCCGGGTTAGAATGCCCACAAGTTTACACTGTTTAATATTAAAACCACCCCATACTAACGTGTGTGAATTTATATCCAGGTTAGAATGCCCACAAGTTTACACTGTTTAATATTAAAACCACCCCATACTAACGTGTGTGAATTTATATCCGGGTTAGAATGTCCACAAGTTTACACTGTTTAATATAAAAACCACCCCATACTAACGTGTGTGAATTTATATCCAGGTTAGAATGCCCACAAGTTTACACTGTTTAATATTAAAACCACCCCATACTAACGTGTGTGAATTTATATCCGGGTTAGAATGTCCACAAGTTTACACTGTTTAATATAAAAACCACCCCATACTAACGTGTGTGAATTTATATCCGGGTTAGAATGCCCACAAGTTTACACTGTTTAATATTAAAACCACCCCATACTAACGTGTGTGAATTTATATCCAGGTTAGAATGCCCACAAGTTTACACTGTTTAATATTAAAACCACCCCATACTAACGTGTGTGACTTTATATCCGGGTTAGAACGCCCACAAGTTTACACTGTTTTATATTAAAACCACCCCAAACTAACGTGTGTGAATTTATATCCGGGTTAGAATGTCCCCGTTCGAGTTGGAACCCCGGTCAGCAATCCCATCTCGAATCTCTTAACCTAAAATATCGACTTCAGTTAATTTAAACTTCCCTTCCAATCCATCTCACAATTATACTGTGAGTTTTCAAACTTAAAGTTCTGAAATTACTACCACAAAAACAGAATTTCGGGAAGAGGGAATACTGAAGCTTGAAGCACACAAAATATTATTCACTCAAAAAATCCATTCATTCCACACACAAGCAGTGAAATATAGCGTGAGCTTTTTAAAAAGAAAAACAAATTACACAACTTATCTTAGAGCCATAGAGTTGTACAGCATCGAAACAGGACCTTCGGCTCACCGCGTCCATGCCGACCATAATGTCTATCTATACTAATCCCACCTGCCTGCATTAATTCCATATCGCTCTATGCCTTGCTCATTCAAGTACCTGTCCAGATGCCTCTTCAATGTCACTACTGTTCCTGCCTCCACCACCTCCTCAGGCAGCTCATTCCAGATACCCACTATTCTTTGTGTGAAAAATGTACCCCTTTGATCCCCTTTAAACCTCCTCCCTCTCACCTTAAATCTATGCCGTCTAGTTTTAGTCACCCTTACCATGGGAAACAGACTCTGGCTATCTACCCTATCTATGCCTCTCATAATTTTATATACCTCTATCATGCCCCCTCTCAGCCTCTTTCGCTCCAAGGAAAACAGACCCAGCCTATCCAATCTCTCTTTATAACTCAAGCTCTCCAAACCAGGCAACATCTTTGTGAATCTTTTCTGCACCGTCTCCAGCTTAATCACATCTTTCCTGTAGTGCGGTGACCAGAACTGCACACAGTACTCCAAATGCGGCCTAACCAACGTCATGTACAACTGTAACATGACGTCCCAACTCTTGTACTCAATGCCTTGGCCAATGAAGGCAAGCATGCCATATGCCTTCCTCACCACTCTGTCTACCTGTGTTGCCACTTTCAGGGAACTATGTACTTGCACCCCAAGGTCTCTCTGCTCAACAACACTCCCCAGGGCCCTGCCATTCACTGTATATGTCCTGCCCTGGTTTAACTTCCCAAAATGCATCACTTCACACTTGTCTGCGTTAAATTCCATTTGCCACTCCCTTGCCCACTTTCCCAGTTGATCTATATCCTGTTGTAACCTTAGACAACCTTCTTCACTGTCCACTATACCACCAATTTTGGTGTCATCTGCAAACTTACTAATCATGCCCCTTTCATTCACATCCAAGTCATTAATGTATATGACAAACAACAGAGGGCCCAGCACAGATCCCTGTGGCACACCGCTGGTCACCGGCCTCCAATCTGAAAAACAACCCTCCACTACCACCCTCTGCCTCCTATCACCAAGCCAATTTTGTATTCAATTGGCTAGCTCACCCTGGATCCCACGTGTTCGAACCTTCTGGACCAGCCTACCATGCGGGACCTTGTCAAAGGTCTTGCTAAAGTCCATGTAGACAACGTCCATTGCCCTGCCCTCGTCAATCCTCTTGGTCACCTCCTCGAAAAACTCAATCAAATTCATGAGACATGATTTCCCATGCACAAAGCCATGCTGACTATCCCTAATCAGACCATGCCTTTCCAGATGCATATAAATCCTGTCCCTCAGAATCCCTTCCAATAACTTTCCCACCACTGATGATAGGCTCACCGGCCTGTAGTTCCCTGGCTTATCCCTGCTGCCCTTCTTAAATAAAGGCACAACATTAGCTATCCTCAAGGCTTCCGGTACCTCATCTGTGGCTAACGATGATACAAAAATCTCTGCCAGGGCTCCAGCAATCTCCTCCCTTGCTTCCCATAGCATCCTAGGATACACCTGGTCAGGCCCTGGGGATTTATCCACCTTAATGCGCTTCAAAGCCTCCAACACCTCCTCCTTTGTAATGTTGATATGCTCCAGGATATCGCTGTTCCCTCCCTTGAACTCACTACCTTCCATGACCTTCTCCACGGTAAATACGGACAAGAAATATTCAATTAAGACCTCGCCCATTTCCCGTGGCTCCACACATAGATTGCCACACTGATCCTTAAGGGGACCTACTTTTTCCCTAGCTACCCTTTTACTCTTAATATACTTATAGAATCTTTTAGGATTCTCCTTTATTTTATCTGCCAGGGAAATCTCATGGCCCCTTTTCGCCCTCCTAATTTCCTTCTTAAGTGTAGTCCTACATCCCCTATACTCCTCGAGGGACTCGCTTGATCCCAGCTGCCTATACCTGACATATGCCTCCTTCTTTGTCCTGACCAGACCCTCAATATCCCTCATCAACCAAGGTTCCCTAAACTTGCCAGCCTTGCACTTCCATTTAACAGGAACATGCCGGCCCTGAACTCTTCCTATCTCACTTTTAAAAGCCTCCCACGTGCCAGACGTCCCTTTACCTGTAAACAGCCTCTCCCATTCAACTTTTGAGAGTTCCTGTCTGATGCCAACAAAATTAGCCTTCCCCCAATTTAGGACTTCAACCTGAGGACCAGTCCTATCCTTTTCCATAACTATCTTGAAGCTAATAGAGTTATGATCACTGGTCCCAAAGTGCACCCCCACTGACACATCAACCACCTGACCATCCTCATTTCCTAAGAGGAGGTCGAGTGTAGCCCCTTCTCTAGTAGGGCCATCCACATACTGCTTCAGAAAACTATCCTGGACACACTTAACAAATTCTTCCCCATCTGATCCCTTAGCACTAAGGCAGTCCCAGTCAATATTAGGGAAGTTAAAATCACCTACTGTTACAACCCTATAATTCCTACACCTATCTGTGATTTCCCTACATATATGCTCCTCCACTTCCCTCTGACTATTGGGGGTCCTATAGTATAATCCCATCAAAGTGATCACCCCTTTCTTATTCTTAAGTTCTACCCATATGGCCTCGCTGGACATCCCCCCCGGGATATCCTCTCTAAGTACTGCCGTGATGTCCTCCCTAATCAATACTGCAACACCCTCTCCTCTCTTACCTCCACCTCTGTCACGCCAGAAGGATCGGTACCCCGGAACATTGAGCTGCCAGTCCTGCCCATCCCTCAACCACGTTTCTGTAATAGCTATAATACCACAATCCCATGTACCAATCCATGCTCTGAGTTCATCTGCCTTACCTGTAAGGCTTCTTGCATTAAAGTAAATGCAGTTTAGCCTACCAGACCTTCCATGCTCCCTGTCCTGCCCCTGCCCGGTCTTCTCTCATTAAATTCCGAAGTGCCTATAATTAAAACTCCAAACAAAAGATTAATTCCTTAGAAACACCTTAAAATGTTTAGTCCAAAACAAAAGCAAGCCTGCCTGCACACAAAAGCCTCTGCAGCCTTTCCGCTCAGGTTCTTAAAGGCATAGAAGACGAGGACTTCTTATATTTCACTGCAGCTTCATCTCTTACCTGTAATAACATAATAAACTCCCAACACTAATTGCTTCCCCATGATCTACAACTTAACTTTACAGAACATTAAACTGACACATGCACACTCAATAATAACATGCACACTTTCATATCCCCATTCACTCATATGAATTGCTATAATGAGTTATAAACTCAAAGTGCTAAAGAACACATTAAAACTCACACACATACATTATTACTGGAAGCTTCCTTTACATTCTCCATTCTCACAACATTCGTCCTGATGACCTGAAACTTAAGTCAGAACTCAAAAAGCAAGAAAAATAAATAAATTACATTTGTGGTTTTGATTCCTCTTTCCTTCAACTGTTTTTGCTTTCCTTTTTAACAAACCCCCCGACCTCCTATTCCTCCATATTGTCCAGTTCTGGCTGTCTCTTTTCTTCTTGCTGTGTTATTAACCAATTATCTCTCTCATCAAGCTCCTGACTAACATTTACTGTCTTGGCCTCATAACGCCTGTGCTGAGCCTGATGTGCAATCAGACAAACTGCTGTTTCCAAGGCACGCCTACAAGTGGACACAGGGGTCCACTGTTCAGCCTGTATACCGGTTCAACCCCCTCCAGGATGACCTGTACCCATCTGTTTTACAGGCAATTTCCCTGCCGCGCATTTCGTGACAGGCCCACCCAAAGTCCGAATTGTCATTTCTTTACCTTTCGGGGTCCCTGATTGTGATCACCGGCTGTAAGACTCTTAAACAAAAAGGGGGTCTCACCTCCCTCTAAGGTCCTGACCCCGTACTGAATATCAATCGCATCAAACAGACTTTGGATACAATTTCCACTTTATGTGGAACACCTTTATTAACTCACCGAGCAATAGTATAAGGTTACAACACCAGTTGCTTACATCAGTTGTGTGTGTATGCGCGGACTTTTTAAAAATAAAAGACAATGTAGGTCCAATATGAACCCCAACAATGATGTCTTTGGTCAGAATTCTTCAGCCTTCGTCCCAAACACAGGTTCTCAAAACAAATGGGAAGCCATGGTGCTTTAACCTGCCAAACTGCTAAACTATGTGCCTATACTGAAAGAGTTCAGCTTGTAGGAAACTTTTGGGTGTGTATTTTATATATTCCCCATCCGCTCCCAAAGATTGAAGTCAAGCAATTGGATTAAACCGAAAGTGACTTGTTCATTTGCTTTGCTCGCTGCTGTCCGAACTTGCTGATCCCAGCAGTGGTAGATGAAACCTTTTTCTACAATTTTTGATTAGATATTTTTAAAATAGGCTGAAAATAATGCAATATGAAGAAATTGGTAACTATATGAAAGTGAGGAATTTCTTGTCTATATATTGGTTTTGTATGTCTATTGACCTAAAATCTAAAATAGAACTGATTTGTTAGTGCAGTTGGGGAGGGTTTAAACTAGCTTGTCAGGAGGATGGGAACCTGAGGGGTAGCTCAAATTGGAAAGAAGTAAAGCTGGTAACAGGAGGTAGAAAAGTAGCAAGTGACATTAGAAGGCAGTTGAAACAAAGGTGAGCATCAACGAGGTTTAGAATGCAGAATAATGTCAAGAAGACAAGGTTAAGGGCACTCTACCTGAATGCACGCAGCATTCGCAACAAGATTGATGATTTAAAGGCCCAAATAGAGGTAAATGGGTATGATCTAATTGTCATAACGGAAACATGGCTACAGGGTGACCAAGACACGGAATTGAATATTCAAGGACATTTGACATTAGGAAGGACAGGATATTCTACATCCCAGAGTGTTGAAAGAGGTAGCTATGGAGATAGTGGATGCATTGGTGATCATCTTCCAAAATTCTACAGATTCTGGAATGATTCCTGCAGATTGGAAGGGAGCAAATGTCACCCCACTATTTAAGGGAGGGAGAGAGAAAACAGGGAATTACAGACCTGTTAGCCTTACATCTGTAGCAGGGAAAATGTTAAAATCTATTCTAAAGGATGTGATAAATGGACATTTAGATAATAATGATCTGATTGGGAATAGTCAAGATGGATTTCTGAATATAAAATCATGTTTGGCGAACCTGTTGGAGTTTTTTGAGGATGTTACTAACAGAATTGATAAAGGGGAGTCAGTGGACGTGATATACTTGGATTTTCAGAAGGCTTTTGACAAAGTTCCCCGCAGGAGGTTGGTTAGCAAAATTAAAGCACATGGGATAGGAGGTAATATGCTGGCATGGATTAAGGATTGTTTGACATGCAGCAAACAGAGAGTAGGAATAAACAGGTCATTCTCACATTGGCAGGCTGTGACTGGTGGGGTACTGGAGGGATCAGTACTTGGGCCCCAGCTGTTCACAATATATATCAATGAATCGGATGTGGGAACAAATGTAATATTTCCAAGTTCACAGATGTTACAAAACTAGGTGGGAATGTGTGTTGTGAGGAAGATGCAAAGCGGCTTCAAGGGGATTTGGACAGACTTAGTGAGTGGGCAAGATTGTGGCAGATGGAATATAATGTGGAAAATGTGAGGTTATCCATTTTGGTAGGAGGAATAGATGTGCAGAGTATTTCTTAAATGGTAAGAGATGAGAAAGTGTAGATGTACAAAGGGACCTGTGTGTCCTTGTCAATAAGTCACGGAAAGCTAACATGCAGGTGCAGCAAGCAATTAGGAAGGCTAATGGTATGTTAGCCTTTATCACAAGAGGATTTGAGTACAGGAGTAGTGAAGTCTTGCTTCAATTGTATAGAACCTTGGTTAGGCCGCACCTGGAGGACTGTGGACTTTGGTCCCCTTACCTTAGGAAGGATATTATTGCCATAGAAGGGAGTGCAATGAAGATTCACCAGACTTGTTCCCGGGGTGGCGGGACTGTCCAATAAAGAGAGATTGGGGAAACTGGGCCTGTATTTTCTCGGGTTTTGAAGAATGAGAGGTGATCTCAATCAAACCTACAAAATACCGAAAGGGATAGACAGGGTAGATGCAGGTAAAATGTTTCCCTTGGTTGGGGGAGTCTAGAACCAGGGGACACAATTTCAAAATAAGGGGGAAGCCACTGAGGACCGAGATGAGGAGAAATTTCTTTACTCAGAGGGTTGTGAATCTTTGGAATTCTCTACCCCAGAGGGCTGTGGAAGCTCAGTCATTGAGTATGTTTAAAGCAGAGATCAACAGATTTCTAAATACCAATGACATAAAGGGATATGAGGATAATTTGGGAAAAAGGCATTGAAGTGGATGATCAGCTATGATCATATTGAATGGTGGAGCAGGCTCGATGGGCTGAATGGCCTACTCCTGCTCCTATATTCCTCACAGCCCCAGAGCTGGGCAGTGTTGTATTGCTTTTTTCACATCTTTAATGATTAACTGTTTAACAACAACTGATGGTCTGCAATGAAACCTCTTAGAAAAGGCTCAAGTTAATTAAAAACTAGTCTAGTGGTGACCATGAAACCATTGTCGATTGTCATAAAAACCCATCTGGTTCACTAATGTCCTTTAGGGAAGGAAATCTGCTGTCCTTATTTGGTCTGGCCTACATGTGACTCCAGACCCACAGCAATGTCGTTGACTCTTAAATGCCCTCTGAAATGGCCCAGCAAGCCACTCAGTTGTCCAGGGCAACTAGTGATGGGCAATAAATGCTGGCCTAGCCAGTGACGCCCACATCTCACAAAGGAATAAAAAAGGTCGCTGGGGTTATGGTACACTTCAATGTTGCAACAGTTGATTTTCAGTGCTTAATTTTATAAATTGTATATTTATTTCACTGAGTTAGCAGAAGAGCCACTGCTTTCTGAAGTATTTTGCCCCACTTCCATGTGACTGCTTCTGCTGGGGGGTTTCTTGTACCTGCATGATCGTGGGTGAGGGGAAGTGAAGTCTGGCTTCTAATCTACAATGTTGCTTAACGTGTTATTTTTCAAACATCATCTTGCAATTCATGTCACAACATGTGAAGTTCAAATGGATTAGCAATTTAGGAGCTCAAATTGCCCAATTCTTATATAGTACAATAATTATGTAGGCAAATAGGACAGTAATTGTACACCTGCAATGTCCCCTGGCAAAGCAAGAGTTCCAAGGTTTCTGCGCTGGGGCTATCAATATCATTTAGGCAGTATGTGCAGGAAAGTGAAATGGTCAGAATGACTTTGAGAAAGTCTTCAACTCACTTGCAATGGCCAACAACATGTGGAGCAACAAATTAAATGAGTATTAATTTTCTACATGGCTTGCTGAAAGATTTGTAAGAAAGCACAGCAGCGATGCTCTCCTTCATATTCTGTTGAGACTGCCTCCCCAAGGTAAGGTCACCTAAATATTTCTAAATTCTTTTTTACAAATTTGTGTGTAACATTTACTTCAGTAGGCTAGTTCACTATGTCATCTTAGGTCCTTGGCTTCTTCACAAGGAAGCATTGTGACTGTTTTGACGAGAATGACCATAAAATACGACACCTAATCGAGCATAAGCACAAAGCCTTCGCAGACTGTAACATCCAAGTTTCACACATCCAAGGTAAAGCTACGATCCTACAGGCTCCTGAAGGCAGCAACTCAATTTAAAAACAAATGTTGGGTAGAAAAGCACATTAGATCCAGCAACTTGCAGACACCAGCGACATGCACAGTTTCTTCAGTGCAGACAAGGCAATCTATGGCCCAAGTGCTCAAGGGCCAACCCTGCAGAGAGCTAAGTATGGAGGAGAACTCTAGGAAAGGGAGGAAGTCAGCGATTGCTGGATGGAACATTTCGAAGAACACCTCAACCAAGACTGTCTTCGAGTTGAATGTCCTCAGCTCCATCCCTCAACACCCTGTCTGGCTCAATCTCAGTGTTATTCCAGTCTGGAGTGAGTTCGAAACAGCCATTCGACAGCTGAAGAACAAAAGGCCTCTGGAGCAGATGGAATCCCTGCTGAAATCCTGAAACATGGCAGAGATGCACTCTTGGCATCATTGCACCACCTCTTATGCCTCACCTGAGATGAGGAGTGCTTGCCAGGGGATTTCAGGGTCACTGCGATCATGACTGTATTCAGGAAGGGAGACAAGACCAATTGTGGCACCTACAGAGGAATCTCCGTGCTGTCTGCCACAGAGAATTTCATTGTAAGGATCCTACTCAATCCCCCTCCTCCCAGTGGCTGAAGAATTCCTTCCAGAATTACAGTACAGTTTTCACCCAAAAGAGGCAATCTGTCTTCACTGAATGGCAAATCCAAGAAATATATAATAGGCACTAAAATGGCATATTTATTTTATTTAGAGATACAGCACTGAAACAGGCCCTTCGGCCTACCGAGTCTGTGCCGACCAACAACCACCCATTTATACTAACCCTGCAGTAATCCCATAATCCCTACCACCTACCTACACTCGGGGCAATTTACAATGACCAATTTACCTATCAACCTGCAAGTCTTTGGCTGTGGGAGGAAACCGGAGCACCCGGCGAAAACCCACACAGTCACAGGGAGAACTTGCAAACTCCACACAGGCAGTACCCAGAATCGAACCCGGGTCCCTGGAGCTGTGAGGCTGCGGTGCTAACCACTGCGCCACTGTGCTGCCCTGACAAGCATATGCAGGCATACCAGATACTAAATGCTATACCAAGGTAAACTAGACACTAGAAAGGTATACCAGGTTATACTAGACAACTAAAAAGTTATAGCAAGGTAAACTAGACCATAGAATGGTATACCAAGATTAACCAAGCTATACTAGACACTAAAAATTTGTACCAAGTTATGCCAAGATAAACTAGACACTACCAAGGTACCCCAAGGTGATCTAAAAACTTAAATGGTATACCAAGCTAAACTAGACCCCAAAATGGTGTACCAAGGTACCCCAAGGTAAACCAGAGACTAAAAACATCTACTAAGGTATTCCAAGGTAAACTGGACACTAAAATGTATACTGGGGTGTGAAAGGAACTAAAATAGTATACCAAGGTATACAAAGGGCAACTAGGCACTAAAAAGGTATACCAAGGTATACCAGGGTCAATTAGATGCAACAAATGTATACAAAGGTGTACAAGGCACTAAAATGATATACCAAGATAAAGTAGACACTAAAAAGTTATACTAAGGTAAACTAGATCCTATAATTGTATACCAAGGTATACTAAGGTAAAGTAGACAACTAAAAAGTTATAGCAAGGTAACCTAGACCACAGAATGGTATACCAAGATTTATCAAGCTATGCTAGATACTAGAAATTTGTACCAAGGTATGCCAAGGTAAACTAGTTATACAAAGTTATGCCAAGGTACCCCAAGGTGAACTAAAAGTGTAAAAGATATACCAAGCTAATCTAGACACTAAAAAGGTATACTAAAGTAAACCGGACCCTATAATGGTATACCAAGGTATACTGAGGTAAACCAGACACTAAAAATGTATATCAAGGTAAACTAGACTATAGAGTGGTGCACCACATTTTACCAAGGTAAACTAAACACTTAAAAGTTATACATAGAAACATAGACAATAGGAGCAGGAGTAGACCTTTTAGCCCTTCGAGCCTGCTCCACCATTCCTTATGATCATGGCTGATCATCCAACTCAGTAACCTGTTCCCGCTTTCGCCCCATACCCTTTGATCCCTTTAGACCCAAGAGCGAAATCTAACTCCTTTTTGAAAACATTCAATGTTTTGGCCTCAACTGCTTTCTGTGGTAGTGAATTCCACAGGTTCACCACTCTCTGGGTGAAGAAATTTCTTCTCATCTCAGTCCTGAAAGGTTTACCCCGTATCCTTAGACTATGACCCCTGGTTGTGGTCTCCCCCACCATCGGGAACATCCTTCCTGCATCTACCCTGTCAAGTCCTGTTAGAATTTTATAGGTTTCTATGAGCTCCCCCCTCACTCTTCTGAACTCCAGCGAATATAATCCTAACCAACTCAATCTCTCCTCATATGTCAGTCTCGCCATCCCAGGAATCAGCCTGGTAAACCTTCGCTGCACTCCCTCTATAGCAAGAACATCCTTCCTCAGATAAGGAGACCAAAACTGCACACAATATTCCAGGTGTGGCCTCACCAAGGCCCTGTATAATTGCAGCAAGACATCCCTGCTCCTGGACTCGAATCCTCTCGCTATGAAGGTCTCGTTGCATATTCCCCTCTCTCAGTTTATAGCCGTTCAGATAATAATCTGCCTTCCTGTTTTTGCTACCACATTATACTGCATCTGCTATGCATTAGCCCACTCACTCAACTTGTCCAAATCACCCTGAAGCCTCTCTGCATCCTCCTCACAACTCACCCTCCCACCCAGTTTTGTGTCATCTGCAAATTTGGAGATATTACAGTTAGTTCCCTCATCTAAATCATTAATACCAAGGTATACCGAGGTATACTAGACACGAAAAAGGTATACCAAGATACACTGGGCACTAAAATAGTATGCCAAGATACACCTAGGTACAGTAGACACTAAAAGGTTATTCCAAGGTAAACTAAACCGTAGAATGGTATTCCAAGGTATACCAAGGTAAAGTAGACCCTAAAATGATATACCAAGGTAAACTAGAACCTAGAATGGTAGATAAAGTTATAGCAAGGTAAACTAGATACTAAAAATTTAGACCAAGGTAAACTAGACACTAAAAATTATACCAAGGCAAACTAGACCATAGAATGGTATACCAAGGTAAACTAGACCATAGAATGGTATACCAAGCTATACCAAGGTATACTAGATAATAAAAGGTTATACCAAGGTGTACAAGGCACTAAAATGGTATACTAAGGTATACCAAGGGAAAGTAGACACTGATGAGGTAGACCAAGGTAAACTAGACCATAAAGTGGCAAACCAACGTATACCAAGGTAAACTAGACACAAAAAACATATACCAAGGTAAACTAGACACAAAAAACATATACCAAGGTAAAGTAGATGCTGAAATGCTATGCTAAGGTAATCCGAGGTAATCTAGACACTAAAAAGGAATACCTGGATAAAATAGATCCTAAAATGGTATACCAAGGTAAACTAGACACTAAAAATGTATACCATAGTACACAATGCATTAAATGGTATACTAAGATATACCAAGATAAACTAGACACTAAAAAGGTATACCAAGGTAAACTAGACACTAAAAATATATACCATAGTACACAATGCATTAAATGGTATACCAAGATATACCAAGATAAACTAGACCGTAAAATGGTATGCCAAGATAAACTAGACCCTAAAATGGTATGCCAAGGTATACCAATGTATACTAGACACTGAAAATGTATACCAAGGTAAACTAGATACTAAACATTTATGCCAAGGTGTACCAGGCTCTAAAATGGTATATAAAGGAATACCAAGACAAACTACTCCCTTAGATGGTATACTAATGTAAACTGGACGCTAAAATAATATTATCAGGGTATACGAGGTCAACTAGACACAAAAAGGTGTACCAATGTATATCAAGGTAAACTAGACACTAAAACTGTATGCAAAGGTAAACTAGGCACTAAAATAGTATACAAAGGTATACCAGACACTAGAATGGTGTACCAAGTAAACGAGACATTAAAATAGTATACCAAGTAAACGAGATATTAAAATAGTATACCAAGGTATACCAAGATAAACCAGATGGGAAAATGGTATAGAAAGGTATACCAATGGAAACCAGACACTAAAATGGTATATCAAGGCATACAAGACACTACAACGGTATTCAAAGGTATATTGGACACTAAAATGATACAGGAAGTTATACCAAGCTACACTAGACACTAAAATGGTATACAAGGGTATACCAGACACCAAAATGGTATACCAAGGTAAACAAGACACTAAAATGGTATTCCAATTTATATTAGACACCAAAATGGTACACCAAGGTAAACTAGACAATAAAATTGTATACCAAGCTATATTAGGCACTAAAATGGTGCACAAAGGTACACTAGGCACTACAATGATATACCAAGGTATACCAAGGTAAACTGGATGCCAAGAAGGTATACCAAGGTTACGTAGAAACTAAAATGGTATACCAAGGTATACTAGACACTGAAATGGTATACCAATGTATACCAAGTTAAACTAGACACTAAACAGGTATAGCAAGGTAAACTAGACACCACAATCATATATCAAGGTAAACCAGCCCCTAACATGGTATACCAAGGTAAATCAGACGCTACAAAGGTATACAAAGGTAAACTAGACCCTAAAATTGTATACCCAAGTACACCAGGGTAAATTAGACAGAAATTAAAAAGATATACCAAGATGTAAAAGGCACTAAAATAGTACACCAAGGTATACCAAGGTAAACTAGACAGTAAAAAGTTATTCTAAATTAAATTAGAGACCACAAAGGTATACCAAGGTAAACTAGATACAAAAAAGTATACCAACGTGTACCAGTCACTAATTACCACCCTATCAGTCTACTCTCAGTCATCAGTAAAGTGATGAAAGGTGTTGTCAACAGTACCGTCAAGCAGCACTTGCTTAGTAATAGCCTGCTCACCGACACTCAGTCTGGGTTCCGCCAGGGCCAGTCAGCTCCTGACCTTATTACAGCCTTCGTTCAAACATGGAACTCAAGAGGTGAGGTGAGAGTGACTGCCCTTGACATCAAGGCAGCATTTGACCGAGTATGGCATCAAAGAGTCCGAGCAAAACTGAAGTCAATGGGAATCAGGGGGAAAACTCTCCGCTGGTTGGAGTCATACCTAGCGCAAAGGAAGATGGTTATGGTTGTTGGAGGTCAATCATCTCAGCTCCAGGACATCACTGCAGGAGTTCCTCAGGGTAGTGTCCTAGGCCCAACCATAATCAGTTGCTTCATCAATGACCTTCCTTCAATCGTAAGGTCAGAAGTAGGGATGTTCGCTGATGATTGCACAATGTTCAGCACCATTTGTGACTCCTCAGATACTGAAGCAGTCCGGGTAGAAATGCAACAAGACCTGGACAATATCCAGGTTTGGGCTGATAAGTGGCAAGTAACATTCACACCACACAAGTGCCAGGCAATGACCATCTCCAACAAGAGAGAATCTAACCATCTCCCTTGACATTCAATCGCATTATAATCTCTGAATCCCCCACTATCAACACCCTGGGGGTCACCATTGACCAGAAACTGAACTGGATCAGCCACATAAATACTGTGGCTCCAAGAGCAGGTCAGAGGCTGGGAATTCTGAGGGACGAGTCTCCTCTCCTGACTCTCCAAAGCCTGTCCACCATCTACAAGGCACAAGTCAGGAGTGTGATGGAATACTCTGCACTTGCCTGGATGGGTGCATCTCCAACAACGTTTAAGAATCATAGAAAATTTAAGGCACAGAAAGAGGCCATTTGGCCCATCGTGTCTGTGCCAGCTGAAAACTGATCCACTTATTCTAATCCCACCGTCCAGCATTTGGTCTATAGCCCTGCAGCTTACAGCACTTGAGGTGCATATCCAGACTCCTTTTGAATGAGTTGAGGGTCATTGCCTCAACTACCCTTTCAGGCAGTGACATCCAGACCCCCACCACCATCTGGGTGAAAAAGTATTTCCTCATCTCATTTCTAATTTTTCTACCAATCACTTTAAATCTATGTCCCCCTCATCACTGACCTCTCTGCTAAGGTGAATAGACCCTTCACCTCCACCCTATCTAGGCCCCTCAACATTTTGTACATTTCAATCAGGTCTCCCTTCTCTGTTCCAAGGAGAACAACCCCAGTCTATCCAATCTTTCCTCAGAGCTGCATTTTTCCAGTCCTGGCAACATCCTCATAAATCTCCTCTGTACCCTCTCTAGTGCAATTACATCCTTTCTGTAATGAGGTGACCAGAAGTGCACACAGTACTCAAGTTGTGGCCTAACCAATGAGTATAAAAGTGGGTCATCTTACAGTGCTGACCATGTTTGCACTGGAGTGCTGACTTGGGTTGCATAAGAGTGTTAAAGTGGAAGTTTGGTGACTGAGGAGGTTCGGTGAGGAGGGAGCGAGGAGCTCCTTTCATTTCCTCCCTGTCCTCAGAGTGAGGGGAGCCGAGAGTTTCCAAAGAGCACAGCTGACTGGTGAGTAAGTCCTGGTGGGTATTTTTCAAAGTGAATTGATTTGTAAGTCATTGTTTTAGCAAGACTTAGTAGTTTTTTAAATTATAATATTCTAAAGTTTTAAGTTTAAAAGGTTTAGTCATGGCAGGAGAGCTTGAAGCTGTGGTTTGCTCCTCTTGCTGCATGTGGGAATCCGGGAACATTTCCAGTCCCCGGGACCAGCATGCGTGCAGGAAGTGTGTCCAGCTGCAGCTCCTGGAAGCTCGGGTTTCAGAGCTGGAACGGCGGCTGGAAACACTGTGGAGCATCCGCGAGTCTGAGAGCATTGTGGATAGCACGTATAGAGAGGTGGTCACACTGCAGCTGAAGGGACTTGAGGAAGGAAAGGAATGGGTGACCACCAGGCAGTCCAAGAGAATCAGGCAGGTAGTTCAGGAGTCCCCTGGGGTTCCGCTTGCAAATCGGTATTCCATTTTGGAGGCTGATGAGGCTGGTTCCTCCAGGGAGTGCAGACAGAGCCAAGCTTCTGGCACCACGAGCAGCCTGTCTGCACATGAAGGGGGAAAGAGAGGAAGAGCAATAGTAATAGGGGATTCTATTGTCAGGGGAACAGATAGGCGCAACATGACTCCAGGATGGTGTGTTGCCTCCCTGGTGCCAGGGTCTGGTATGTCACTGAACGGCTGCAGGGCATCCTGAAGGAGGAGGGTGACCAGGCAGAGGTCATGGTACATGTTGGTACCAATGACATAGGTAGAAAGAGGGGTGAGGTCTTGCATCAAGAATTCAGAAAGCTAGGCAGTAGACTAAAAAGCAGGACCTGTCTGGTTGTAATCTCTGGATTACTCCCAGTGCCAGGTGCTAGCGAGTATAGAAATAGGAGAATAGCACAGATGAATGCGTGGCTTAAGAGTTAGTGCAGGAGGGAGGGTTTTAGATTCCTGGACCACTGGGACCGTTTCTGGGGAAGCTGGGACCTGTACAAGCGGAACGGTCTATATCTGAACCAGAGGGGGACTAACATCCTTGCTGGCGGGTTTGCTAGTGCTGTTGGGAGGAGTTTAAACTAATTTAGCAGGGGGAGGGGACGCAGACTCCAAGCAGACTAGGGACACAGCTAAACACAGGAAAGCAAACAAGTCAGAGGGAATACAGTGGAAGTAAGTTTCAAGGGAGTAAGACCAGGATGGAAGGCCTCTACTTTAATGCCAGGAGTATTGCAGGTAAAATGGATGAGTTAAGGGCAATGATTGACACGTGGAATTGTGATATAGTAGCCATCACGGAGACATGGTTGAGGGAGGGGCAGGATTGGCAGCTCAATATCCCGGGATATAGAATCTTCAGGCGAGACAGAGGAGGGGGTAAAAGAGGAGGGGGCATTGCAATATTAGTTAAGGAGTCAGTTACTGCAGTAAGGAGAGATGATATCTTGGAGGGGGCATCAAATGAAGCTTTATGGGTAGAGTTTAGGAATAAAAAAAGGGACTGCCACATTGCTAGGTGTTTATTATAGACCCCCAGATAGTCAGCGGGAAATTGAGGAGCAAATATGTGCAATTTTCAGAGGTGTGTAAAAATAACAGGGTAATTATATTAGGTGATTTCACCTTTCCCAACATTAATTGGGATAGTCATCGTGTTAAGGGCTTAGATGGAGTGGAGTTCTTAAAATGTATACAGGGGAACTTTTTAGCTCAATATGTAGAGGATCCAACAAAGGAGGGTGCAGTGCTGGACCTAATTCTGAGGAATGGAGCCGGACAGGTGGTTGATGTGTTGGTGGGGGAGCATTTTGGTGATAGCAACCACAACATGGTACAATTTAAGTTTCTTTAAGGAGAAAGAAATAGACAAGTTGCAAAAAAAGGTTTTGGATTGGGGGAGAGTGAATTTTAGTAAAATAAGGCAGGATCTGGCCAAGGTAGACTGGAAAGAGTTACTTGTTGGGAAATCTACAGAAGAGCAGTGGGGGGCATTCAAAAAGGAAATGGGGAGGGTACAGGCCCAACATGTTCCCTCTAGGGTAATAGGTAGGAGCAACAAGCCCAGAGAACCATGGATGACCAGAAACATTCAGGGTACAATGAGAAGGAAAAGAGAGGCTTTTAGCAAATACAAGGAGAGCAAATCAACGGAAGCATTAGTGGAGTACAGAAAGTGTAGGATGGAGCTTAAGAAAGCAATTAGGAGAGCAAAGAGGGGATATGAGAAAGCTCTGGCTGGTAAAAGGAGGGAAAATCACAAGATATTCTATATCAATGGGAAGAGGATAACCAGGGAAAGAATAGGGACCAAGGGAGAAATTTGTGGGTGAAGCCAGAGGACATTGGTAGGATGTTGAATGAATACTTCACAGCTGTCTTCACCCAAGAGAATGAGGATGTAAATATGAAATGTAGAGAGATGGAGGTTCTTGAGCAAATTGTCATAAGGAGTAACAAGGTATTGGAGGTTTTGGAAGGCTTAAAAGTGGACAAATCTCCAGGTCCAGACGATTTGTGTCCCAGGATGCTGTGGGAGGCGAGGGTGGAGATTGCAGGGGCTCTGACCCTAATTTTTAATTTCCCTCTGGCCATGGGGGAGGTGCCAGAGGACTGGAGAACAGCGAATGTGGTCCTTCTATTTAAGAAAGCTTGTTGAGATAAGCCAGGGAACTACAGACCAGTGAGTCTCATGTCAGTGGTAGGGAAACTATTGGAGAAAATTCTGAAGGAGAGAATCTATCACCACTTGGAGAGGCAAAATTTGATCAGGAATAGTCAGCATGGCTTTCAGAGGGAGGTCATGCCTAACAAATTTGATTGAATTTTTTGAGCATGTGACCAGGTGTGTAGTTGAGGGTAGTGCAGTTGATGTCGTTTATGTGGATTTCAGCAAAGGCTTTGACCAGGTCCCACATGGGAGACTTATCAAGAAAGCAAATGCACATGGGATACAAGGTAACTTGATAAGGTGGATTCAAAATTGGCTTAGCTGTAGGAGACAGAAAGTGATGACAGACGGCTGTTTTAGTGACTGGAAGCCAGTGTCCAATGGCGTCCAATTCCTGTCCCTCCTTAAGCCATATTTCTGTAATAGCTATGATATCATACTGCCACGTGTCTATCTGTGCCCTCAGTTTGCCTGCTTTATTTGCTATACTCCTTGCATTGAAATAGATCCCCCTTGAGCACTGCCAAACACTTTTTTATTACATTTTCTAATCCATGTTTCCTCTGTCTTCCAGACTCATCCATTAATTTTCCGCCTTCCATTTTCATTTCTGATTTTGTCCCAGCTGAGTCTTCCCGCAGGTCTGCTCCTCTCCACTGCTCTCTCGGAAGGTGAGTGCTCCAGGGCACGATCTTTGGGCTCTATTTATCTGCTCCTCGCTCTGTGTTCTTCCCACAGGTCTGCTCCTCTCCACTGCTCTCTTGGAAGGTGAGTGCTCTGGGGCACAATCTTTGGGCTCTATTTATCTGCTCCTCGCTCCGTGTTCTTCCCGCAGGTCTGCTCCTCTCCACTGCTCTCTCGGAAGGTGAGTGCTCTGGGGCACAATCTTTGGGCTCTATTTATCTGCTCCTCGCTCTGTGTTCTTCCCGCAGGTCCACTCCTCTCCACTGCTCTCTCGGAAGGTGAGTGCTCCTCGGGCTCTATTTATCTGCTCCTCGCTCCGTGTTCATCCCGCAGGTCTGCTCCTCTCCACTGCTCTCTCGGAAGGTGAGTGCTCTAGGGCACAATCTTTGGGCTCTATTTATCTGCTCCTCGCTCCGTGTTCTTCCCGCAGGTCTGCTCCTCTTCACTGCTCTCCCGGAAGGTAAGTGCTCTGGGGCACGATCCTCGGGCTCTATTTATCTGCTCCTCGCTCTGTGTTCTTCCCGCAGGTCCACTCCTCTCCACTGCTCTGCCGGAAGGTGAGTGCTCTAGGGCACGATCCTCGGGCTCTATTTATCTGCACCTCGTTCCGTGTTCTTCCCGCAGGTCCATTCCTCTTCACTGCTCTCCCGGAAGGTGAGTGCTCTGGGGCACGATCCTCGGGCTCCATTTATCTGGACCTCGCTCTGTGTTCTTCCCGCAGGTCCACTCCTCTCCACTGCTCTCCCGGAAGGTGAGTGCTCTCGGGCACGATCCTCGGGCTCTATTTATCTGCACCTCGCTCCGTGTTCTTCCCGCAGGTCCACTCCTCTTCACTGCTCTCCCGGAAGGTGAGTGCTCTGGGGCACGATCTTTGGGGTCTATTTATCTGCACCTCGCTCTGTGTTCTTCCCGCAGGTCCACTCCTCTTCACTGCTCTCTCGGATGGTAAATCACATTAAATTAAAATTACTTAACATCCAATTAATTAACAAGCGACTGTTGGATAGGTACATGGATGATAGTAGAATGAAGGGCATGTAGGTAGTTTGATCTTAGAGTAGGTTAAAGGGTCGGCACAACATCGTGGGCCGAAGGGCCTGTACTGTGCTGTATTGTTCTATGTTCTATTGTATCACCAAGTTAATGTAATTTAACTGTAAATTAATAAATAACGTTAAATCAATATGAATACAATTACTTCATTAAATTAAATACCTGAGTCAATTAATAACATTAGTCATAAAATAGTTAAATCACCCTGAATTAAATAAATGAATTGAATTAAAGATACATCACATTAAAAGAAATGAGATTAAGCATATTAAATTGATAAAATTACTTGACTTCATCAATTATTCATCAGTTATTCAAATTATACAATAAAAGTAACTACCTTAAATTGGTAAGTATAATTGTGCAATTTAAAAAGTACACTACTAGAATTACAGTATTTGCTTCGCATTAAACTAAAGATTAAACATTACAAATTGAATATAATGTAAATAACCATCTCACAATTACATCTCATCACTCACCATAAATTAATAAGAAAAATCAGATCACTTAACATCCAGAAAATTACTACACATCAAATTTAAAGCGTAAAAATAAATTAATTAATGTAATTTTACAATAAGTAAATATGAATTATTTTTGAATTTCATCACATTAAATTAATAAATACATTTTCAGAACCTGAATCTAATGTGAATATCATATTAAATTTATAAAGAACTGCCTCAAGGGGAGGACGGATCATTGCAGAGGACGGGAAATACCCCCAGAGGGGGGAAGCAGTAAAACTGGGGAACAGCACACCTGTGAAGGGGGAAGGGCTTTAAATACCCCATGGGGGAAGGGTGGTGCAGGGGCAGTTCCAGAAACCCTGTTGGGGGCGGGGCTTTAAATACCCCATGGTGGAAGGGTGGTGCAGGGGCATTTCTGGGAACCCCGTAGATGCTGGGGCTTTAAATACCCCATGGTGGAAGGGTGGTGCAGGGGCAGTTCCGGAAACCCTGTAGAAAGCGGGGTTTTAAATACTTCATGGTGGGGGGGAGGGGGAAGGGTGGTGCAGGGGCAGTTTTGGAAACCATGTAGGGGGCGGGGTTTAGATACCCCATGGTGGAAGGGTGGTGCAGGGGCATTTCTGGGAACCCCGTAGATGGTGGGGCTTTAAATACCCCATGGTGGAAGAGTGGTGCAGGGGCAGTTCCAGAAACCCTGTAGAAGGCGGGGCTTAAATACCCCATGGTGGAAGGGTGGTGCAGGGGCAGTTCCAGAAACCCTGTAAGGGGAGGGGCTTTAAATACCCCATGGTGGAAGGGTGGTGCAGGGGCAGTTCCAGAAACCCTGTAGAAGGCGGGGCTTAAATACCCCATGGTGGAAGGGTGGTGCAGGGGCAATTTCAGAAACCCTGTAAAAGGGGGGGTTTTAAATACTTCATGGTGGGGGGGGGAAAGGGTGGTGCAGGGGCAGTTTTGGAAACCCTGTAGGGGGCGGGGTTTAGATGCCTCATGGGGGAAGGGTGGTGCAGGGGCAGTTTTGGGAACCCTGTAGGGGGCGGGGTTTAAATACCTCATGGTGGAAGGGTGGTGCAGGGGCAGTTTTGAGAACCCTGTAGGGGGCGGGGTTTAAATATCTCATGGGAGAAGGGTGGTGCAGGGGCAGTTTTTGGAACCCTGTAGGGGGCGGAGTTTAAATACCTCATGGGAGAAGGGTGGTGCAGGGGCAGTTTTTGGAACCCTGTAGGGGGCGGAGTTTAAATACCTCATGGGAGAAGGGTGGTGCAGGGGCAGTTTTGAGAACCCTGTAGGGGGCGGGGTTTAAATACCTCATGGGAGAAGGGTGGTGCAGGGGCAGTTTTGGAAACCCTGTAGGGGGCGGGGCTGGAGTGATGTGGTTTCCCACCAATTGGCCCTCTAGGTGTGAAATGTTGTGAAGTTATTATTCTTTATAAAGAGACGGTTTTGATGTTATTTTGATTTAAATGTTTTTTGTTCTGTTATGTGACCGAGGTTTAAACTGTCACCGAAAAGCGGGGATTTATTCTTTGATATTTTATTGATCTGATTTTTTTGATTTTTGAGATGAACCAAAATATAAAAGTAATGAAAGTGAATAAAAACAAATCTCCAGGTGATATTTGGTAAAGGCCTGTTCCCGAGCCGAGCCAGACCGGACCAGACCAGATCAGAAAGGATCAGACCAGATCAGACCAGACCGGATCAGACCAGACCGGACTGGATCAGACCAGACCGGACCGGATCAGACCGGACCGGATCAGACCGGATCGGACCAGACCAGACCGGACCGGACCGGATCAGAACAGACCAGACCGGATCAGACCAGACCGGACCGGATCAGACCGGACCGGATCAGACCAGACCGGACCGGATCAGACCAGACCGGACCGGATCAGACCGGACCGGATCAGACCGGATCAGACCAGACCAGACCGGACCGGACCGGATCAGAACAGACCAGACCGGATCAGAGCAGACCGGACCGGATCAGACTAGACCAGACCGGATCAGACCAAACCGGACCGGATCAGACCGGATCAGACTGGACCGGATCAGACCAGACCAGACCGGACCGGACCGGACCGGATCAGACCAGACCAGACCGGATCAGACCAGACTGGACCGGATCAGACCAGATCAGACCGGATCAGACCAGACCGGACCGGATCAGACCAGACCGGAGCGGACCGGATCAGACCACACCAGACCGGATCAGACCAGACCGGACCGGATCAGACCGGATCAGACCAGACCGGACCGGATCAGACCAGACCGGACCGGATCAGACCAGACCAGATCGGACCTGTTCAGACCAGACCGGACCGGAGCAGACCGGGTCAGACCAGACCGGACCGGACCGGTTCAGACCACTTGGGCCGCTCTCACCCGGGTCTGGGTTCGGGTTTGGGTTTGTTTTCCCGTCTTAAAGTATGTTTAGGGGGGTTTAGGGTTTAGGGTTCAGGGGGTTTGGGCTCTAACACTTGTTCTTTACATTTCCAGGGACTGAAGACATTTTATCACCAAATGTCCAGTGTTGGTTTTATTCTGTGTTTTATGAAATGACACAGAGATGGCAGGTAATGTTGATGCTGCATGTTCCATGTTTGATTTAACACTGGTGTGATGATTTGTTTTGATGAACCTTTTGCCGATGACTTTAATGAAGTGATTGGTTTGTTTGGGTTATTGCGCAATTCTTTTTGAATTAATAATAATGCTCCTGTGGTTTTTTCCGTGGCTGAGGTTTAAATAATTTCATTATTCAGCTGAGTCTTCCCGCAGGTCTGCTCCTCTCCACTGCTCTCTCGGAAGGTGAGTGCTCTAGGGCACGATCTTTGGGCTCTATTTATCTGCTCCTCGCTCTGTGTTCTTCCCGCAGCTCTGCTCCTCTCCACTGCTCTCTCGGAAGGTGAGTGCTCTGGGGCACAATCTTTGGGGTCTATTTATCTGCTCCTCGCTCCGTGTTCTTCCCGCAGGTCTGCTCCTCTCCACTGCTCTCTCGGAAGGTGAGTGCCCTAGGGCACGATCTTAGGGCTCTATTTATCTGCTCCTCGCTCCGTGTTCTTCCCGCAGGTCCGCTGCTCTCCACTGCTCTCTCGGAAGGTGAGTGTTCTAGGGCACAATCTTTGGGCTCTATTTATCTGCTCCTCGCTCTGTGTTCTTCCCGCAGGTCCGCTCCTCTCCACTGCTCTCTCGGAAGGTGAGTGCTATGGGGCACGATCTTTGGGCTCTATTTATCTGCTCCTCGCTCTGTGTTCTTCCCGCAGCTCTGCTCCTCTCCACTGCTCTCTCGGAAGGTGAGTGCTCTGGGGCACAATCTTTGGGGTCTATTTATCTGCTCCTCGCTCCGTGTTCTTCCCGCAGGTCTGCTCCTCTCCACTGCTCTTTCGGAAGGTGAGTGCCCTAGGGCACGATCTTTGGGCTCTATTTATCTGCTCCTCGCTCCGTGTTCTTCCCGCAGGTCTGCTCCTCTCCACTGCTCTCTCGGAAGGTGAGTGCTCTGGGGCACAATCTTTGGGGTCTATTTATCTTCTCCTAGCTCCGTGTTCTTCCCGCAGGTCCGCTGCTCTCCACTGCTCTATCGGAAGGTGAGTGTTCTAGGGCACAATCTTTGGGCTCTATTTATCTGCTCCTCGCCCCGTGTTCTTCCCGCAGGTCCACTCCTCTCCACTGCTCTCTCGGAAGGTGAGTGCTCTAGGGCACGATATTTGGGCTCTATTTATCTGCTCCTCGCTCTGTGTTCTTCCCGCAAGTCCACTCCTCTCCACTGCTCTCTCGGAAGGTGAGTGCTCCTCGGGCTCTATTTATCTGCACCTCGCTCCGTGTTCTTCCCGCAGGTCTGCTCCTCTCCACTGCTCTCTCGGAATTTGAGTGCTCCAGGGCACGATCCTCGGGCTCTATTTATCTGCACCTGGTTCCGTGTTCTTCCCGTAGGTCCACTCCTCTTCACTGCTCTCCCGGAAGGTGAGTGCTCTGGGGCACGATCCTCGGGCTCTATTTATCTGCACCTCGCTCTGTGTTCTTCCCGCAGGTCCACTCCTCACCACTGCTCTCCCGGAAGGTGAGTGCTCTGGGGCACAATCTTTGGGCTCTATTTATCTGCTCCTCACTCCGTGTTCTTCCCGCAGGTCCACTCCTCTTCACTGCTCTCTCGGATGGTAAATCACATTAAATTAAAATTACTTAACATCCAATTAATTAACAAGCGACTCTTGGATAGGTGCATGGATGATCGTAGAATGAAGGGCATGTAGGTAGTTTGATCTTAGAGTCGGTTAAAGGGTCGGCACAACATCGTGGGCCGAAGGGCCTGTACTGTGCTGTGTTGTTCTATGTTCTATTGTATCACCAAGTTAATGTAATTTAACTGTAAATTAATAAATAACGTTAAATCAATATGAATACAATTACTTCATTAAATTAAATACCTGAGTCAATTAATAACATTAGTCATAAAATAGTTAAATCACCCTGAATTAAATAAATGAATTGAATTAAAGATACATCACATTAAAAGAAATGAGATTAAGCATATTAAATTGATAAAATTACTTGACTTCATCAATTATTCATCAGTTATTCAAATTATACAATAAAAGTAACTACCTTAAATTGGTAAGTATAATTGTGCAATTTAAAAAGTACACTACTAGAATTACAGTATTTGCTTCGCATTAAACTAAAGATTAAACATTACAAATTGAATATAATGTAAATAACCATCTCACAATTACATCTCATCACTCACCATAAATTAATAAGAAAAATCACATCACTTAACATCCAGAAAATTACTACACATCAAATTGAAAGCGCGAAAATAAATTAATTAATGTAATTTTACAATAAGTAAATATGAATTATTTTTGAATTTCAACACATTAAATTAATAAATACATTTTCAGAACCTGAATCTAAAGTGAATATCATATTAAATTTATAAAGAACTGCCTCAAGGGGAGGACGGATCATTGCAGAGGACGGGAAATACCCCCAGAGGGGGGAAGCAGTAAAACTGGGGAACAGCACACCTGTGAAGGGGGAAGGGCTTTAAATACCCCATGGGGGAAGGGTGGTGCAGGGGCAGTTCCAGAAACCCTGTAGGGGGAGGGGCTTTAAATACCCCATGGTGGAAGGGTGGTGCAGGGGCATTTCTGGGAACCCCGTAGATGGTGGGGATTTAAATACCCCATGGTGGAAGGGTGGTGCAGGGGCAATTCCAGAATCCCTGTAGAAAGCGGGGTTTTAAATACTTCATGGTGGGGGGGAGGGGGAAGGTTGGTGCAGGGGCAGTTTTGGAAACCATGTAGGGGGCGGGTTTTAGATACCTCATGGGGGAAGGGTGGTGCAGGGGCAGTTTAGGGAACCCTGTAGGGGGCGGGGTTTAGATACCTCATGGGAGAAGGGTGGTGCAGGGGCAGTTTTGGGAACCCTGTAGGGGGCGGGGTTTAGATACCTCATGGGAGAAGGGTGGTGCAGGGGCAATTCCAGAAACCCTGTAGAAGGCGGGGTTTTAAATACTTCATGGTGGGGGAGAGGGGGAAGGGTGGTGCAGGGGCAGTTTTGGAAACCCTGTAGGGGGCGGGGTTCAGATACCTCATGGGGGGAAGGGTGGTGCAGGGGCAGTTTTGGGAACCCAGTAGGGGGCGGGGTTTAAATACCTCATGGTGGAAGGGTGGTGCAGGGGCAGTTTTGGGAACCCTGTAGGGGGCGGGGTTTAAATACCCCATGGTGGAAGGGTGGTGCAGGGGCAGTTCCAGAAACCCTGTAGAAGGCGGGGCTTAAATACACCATGGTGGAAGGGTGGTGCAGGGGCAGTTCCAGAAACCCTGTAGGGGGAGGGGCTTTAAATAGCCGATGGTGGAAGGGTGGTGCAGGGGCAATTCCATAAACCCTGTAGAAGGCGGGGTTTTAAATACTTCATGGTGGGGGGGGGGGGCGGAAAGGGTGGTGAGGGGCAGTTTTGGAAACCCTGTAGGGGGCGGGGTTTAGATACCTCATGGGGGTAAGGGTGGTGCAGGGGCAGTTTTGGGAACCCTGTAGGGGGCGGGGTTTAAATACCTCATGGTGGAAGGGTGGTGCAGGGGCAGTTTTGGGAACCCTGTAGGGGGCGGGGTTTAAATACCCCATGGTGGAAGGGTGGTGCAGGGGCAGTTTTGGGAACCCTGTAGGGGGCGGGGTTTAAATACCTCATGGGAGAAGGGTGGCGCAGGGGCAGTTTTGGAAACCCTGTAGGGGGCGGGGTTTAAATACCTCATGGGAGAAGGGTGGTGCAGGGGCAGTTTTGGAAACCCTGTAGGGGGCGGGGTTTAAATACCTCATGGGAGAAGGGTGGTGCAGGGGCAGTTTTGGGAACCCTGAAGGAGGCGGGGTTTAAATACCTCATGGGAGAAGGGTGGTGCAGGGGCAGTTTTGGAAACCCTGTAGGGGGCGGGGCTGGAGTGATGTGGTTTCCCGTCAATTGGCCGTCTAGGTGTGAAATTTTGTGAAGTTTTTATTCTTTATAAAGAGACGGTTTTGATGTTATTTTGATTTAAATGTTTTTTGTTCTGTTATGTGACCGAGGTTTAAACTGTCACCGAAAAGCGGGGATTTATTCTTTGATATTTTATTGATCTGATTTTTTTGATTTTTGAGATGAACCAAAATATAAAAGTAATGAAAGTGAATAAAAACAAATCTCCAGGTTATATTTGGTAAAGGCCTGTTCCCGTGCCGAGCCGGACCAGACCAGATCAGACCAGACCATACCGGATCAGACCAGACCGGACCGGATCAGACCAGACCGGACCGGATCAGACCAGACAGGATCAGACAAGACCGCACCGGATCAGACCAGACCAGACCAGACCGGTCCGGATCAGACCAGACCAGACCAGATCAGACCAGACCGGACTGGACCGGATCTGACCGGACCGGATCAGACCAGACCAGACCGGACCGGACCGGATCAGACCAGGCCAGACCGGATCAGACCAGACCGGACCGGATCATACCAGACTGGACCGGATCAGACCAGACCAGACCGGATCAGACCAGACCGGACCGGATCAGACCGGATCAGACCAGACCGGACCGGTTCAGACCAGACCGGACCGGACCGGATCAGACCAGACCAGACCGGATCAGACCAGACCGGACCGGATCAGACCGGATCAGACCAGACCGGACCGGATTAGACCAGACCAGACCGGACCAGACCGGATCAGACCAGACCAGACCAGACCGGATCAGACCAGACCAGACTGGATCAGACCAGACCGGACCGGATCAGACCAGAACGGACCGGATCAGACCCGACCAGACCGGACAGGACCGGTTCAGACCAGACCTGACCGGATCAGACCAGACCAGACCGGATCAGATCAGACCAGACCGGACCGGATCAGACCGGATCAGACCAGACCAGACCGGACCGGATCAGACCAGACCAGACCGGACCGGTTCAGACCACTTGGGCCGCTCTCACCCGGGTCTGGGTTCGGGTTTGGGTTTGTTTTCCCGTCTTAAAGTATGTTTAGGGGGGTTTAGGGTTTAGGGTTCAGGGGGTTTGGGCTCTAACACTTGTTCTTTCCATTTCCAGGGACTGAAGACATTTTATCACCAAATGTCCAGTGATGGTTTTATTCTGTGTTTTATGAAATGACACAGAGATGGCAGGTAATGTTGATGCTGCATGTTCCATGTTTGATTTAACACTGATGTGATGATTTGTTTTGATGAACCTTTTGCCGATGACTTTAATGAAGTGATTGGTTTGTTTGGGTTATTGCACATTTCTTTTTGAATTAATAATAATGCTCCTGTGGTTTTTTTCGTGGCTGAGGTTTAAATAATTTCATTATTCAGCTGAGTCTTCCCGCAGGTCTGCTCCTCTCCACTGCTCTCTCGGAAGGTGAGTGCTCTAGGGCACGATCTTTGGGCTCTATTTATCTGCTCCTCGCTCTGTGTTCTTCCCGCAGGTCTGCTCCTCTCCACTGCTCTCTCGGAAGGTGAGTGCTCTAGGGCACGATCTTTGGGCTCTATTTATCTGCTCCTCGCTCTGTGTTCTTCCCACAGCTCCGCTCCTCTCCACTGCTCTCTCGGAAGGTGAGTGCTCCAGGGCACGATCTTTGGGCTCTATTTATCTGCTCCTCGCTCTGTGTTCTTCCCGCAGCTCTGCTCCTCTCCACTGCTCTCTCGGAAGGTGAGTGCTATGGGGCACAATCTTTGGGGTCTATTTATCTGCTCCTCGCTCCGTGTTCTTCCCGCAGGTCTGCTCCTCTCCACTGCTCTCTCGGAAGGTGAGTGCCCTAGGGCACGATCTTTGGGCTCTATTTATCTGCTCCTCGCTCCGTGTTCTTCCCGCACGTCTGCTCCTCTCCACTGCTCTCTCGGAAGGTGAGTGCTCTGGGGCACAATCTTTGGGGTCTATTTATCTGCTCCTCGCTCCGTGTTCTTCCCGCAGGTCCGCTGCTCTCCACTGCTCTCTCGGAAGGTGAGTGTTCTTGGGCACAATCTTTGGGCTCTATTTATCTGCTCCTCGCCCCGTGTTCTTCCCACAGGTCCACTCCTCTCCACTGCTCTCTCGGAAGGTGAGTGCTCTCGGGCACGTACTTTGGGCTCTATTTATCAGCTCCTCGCTCTGTGTTCTTCCCGCAAGTCCACTCCTCTCCACTGCTCTCTCAGAAGGTGAGTGCTCCTCAGGCTCTATTTATCGGCTCCTTGCTCCGCGTTCTTCCCGCAGGTCTGCTCCTCTCCACTGCTCTCTCGGAATTTGAGTGCTCTAGGGCACGATCCTCGGGCTCTATTTATCTGCACCTCGCTCTGTGTTCTTCCCGCAGGTCCACTCCTCACCACTGCTCTCCCGGAAGGTGAGTGCTCTGGGGCACAATCTTTGGGGTCTATTTATCTGCTCCTCGCTCCGTGTTCTTCCCGCAGGTCCACTCCTCTTCACTGCTCTCCCGGAAGGTGAGTGCTCTGGGCCACGATCTTTGGGGTCTATTTATCTGCACCTATCTCTGTGTTCTTCCCACAGGTCCGCTGCTCTTCACTGCTCTCTCGGATGGTAAATCACATTAAATTAAAATTACTTAACATCCAATTAATTAACAAGTGACTCTTGGATAGGTACATGGATGATAGTAGAATGAAGGGCATGTAGGTAGTTTGATCTTAGAGCAGGTTAAAGGGTCGGCACAACATCGTGGGCCGAAGGGCCTGTACTGTGCTGTATTGTTCTATGTTCTATTGTATCACCAAGTTAATGTAATTTAACTGTAAATTAATAAATAACGTTAAATCAATATGAATACAATTACTTCATTAAATTAAATACCTGAGTCAATTAATAACATTAGTCATAAAATAGTTAAATCACCCTGAATTAAATAAATGAATTGAATTAAAGATACATCACATTAAAAGAAATGAGATTAAGCATATTAAATTGATAAAATTACTTGACTTCATCAATTATTCATCAGTTATTCAAATTATACAATAAAAGTAACTACCTTAAATTGGTAAGTATAATTGTGCAATTTAAAAAGTACACTACTAGAATTACAGTATTTGCTTCGCATTAAACTAAAGATTAAACATTACAAATTGAATATAATGTAAATAACCATCTCACAATTACATCTCATCACTCACCATAAATTAATAAGAAAAATCACATCACTTAACATCCAGAAAATTACTACACATCAAATTGAAAGCGTGAAAATAAATTAATTAATGTAATTTTACAAGAAGTAAATATGAATTATTTTTGAATTTCAACACATTAAATTAATAAATACATTTTCAGAACCTGAATCTAATGTGAATATCATATTAAATTTATAAAGAACTGCCTCAAGGGGAGGACGGATCATTGCAGAGGACGGGAAATACCCCCAGAGGGGGGAAGCAGTAAAACTGGGGAACAGCACACCTGTGAAGGGGGAGGGGCTTTAAATACCCCATGGTGGAAGGGTGGTGCAGGGGCAATTCTGGAAACCCTGTAGGGGGCGGGGTTTAGATAGCTCATGGGAGAAGGGTGGTGCAGGGGCAGATTTGGGAACCCTGTAGGGGGCGGGGTTTAGATAGCTCATGGGAGAAGGGTGGTGCAGGGGCAGATTTGGGAACGCTGTAGGGGGCGGGGTTTAAATACCTCATGGTGGAAGGGTGGTGCAGGGGCAATTCCAGAAACCCTGTAGAAGGCGGGGTTTTAAATACTTCATGGTGGGGGAGAGGGGGAAGGGTGGTGCAGGGGCAGTTTTGGAAACCCTGTAGGGGGCGGGGTTTAGATACCTCATGGGGGGAAGGGTGGTGCAGGGGCAGTTTTGGGAACCCTGTAGGGGGCGGGGTTTAAATACCTCATGGAGGAAGGGTGGTGCAGGGGCAGTTTTGGGAACCCTGTAGGGGGCGGGGTTTAAATACCCCATGGTGGAAGGGTGGTGCAGGGGCAGTTCCAGAAACCCTGTAGAAGGCGGGGCTTAAATACACCATGGTGGAAGGGTGGTGCAGGGGCAGTTCCAGAAACCCTGTAGGGGGAGGGGCTTTAAATACCCCATGGTGGAAGGGTGGTGCAGGGGCAATTCCAAAAACCCTGTAGAAGGCGGGGTTTTAAATACTTCATGGTGTGGGGGGGGGGATGTGGAAAGGGTGGTGAGGGGCAGTTTTGGGAACCCTGTAGGGGGCGGGGTTTAAATACCCCATGGTGGAAGGGGGGTGCAGGGGCAGTTCCATAAACCCTGTTGGGGGAGGGGCATTAAATACCCCATGGTGGAAAGGTGGTGCAGGGGCAGTTCCAGAAACCCTGTAGAAGGCGGGGCTTAAATACCCCATGGTGGAAGTGTGGTGCAGGGGCAATTTCAGAAACCCTGTAGAAGGCGGGGTTTTAAATACTTCATGGTGGGGGGGGGGAAAGGGTGGTGCAGGGGCAGTTTTGGAAACCCTGTAGGGGGCGGGGTTTAAATACCTCATGGTGGAATAGTGGTACAGGGGCAGTTTTGGGAACCCTGTAGGGGGCGGGGTTTAGATGCCTCATGGGGGAAGGGTGGTGCAGGGGCAGTTTTGGGAACACTGCAGGGGGCGGGGTTTAAATACCTCATGGTGGAAGGGTGGTACAGGGGCAGTTTTGGGAACCCTGTAGGGGGCGGGGTTTAGATGCCTCATGGGGGAAGGGTGGTGCAGGGGCAGTTTTGGGAACCCTGTAGGGGGCGGGGTTTAAATACCTCATGGTGGAAGGGTGGTGCAGGGGCAGTTTTGGGAACCCTGTAGGGGGCGGGGTTTAAATACCTCATGGGAGAAGGGTGGCGCAGGGGCAGTTTTGGAAACCCTGTAGGGGGCGGGGTTTATATACCTCATGGGAGAAGGGTGGTGCAGGGGCAGTTTTGGAAACCCTGTAGGGGGCGGGGTTTAAATACCTCATGGGAGAAGGGTGGTGCTGGGGCAGTTTTGGGAACCCTGTAGGGGGCGGGGTTTAAATACCTCATGGTGGAAGGGTGGTACAGGGGCAGTTTTGGGAACCCTGTAGGGGGCGGGGTTTAAATACCTCATGGGAGAAGGTGGTGCAGGGGCAGTTTTGGAAACCCTGTAGGGGGCGGGGCTGGAGTGATGTGTTTTCCCGCCAATTGGCCCTCTAGGTGTGAAATTTTGTGAAGTTATTATTCTTTATAAAGAGACGGTTTTGATGTTATTTTGATTTAAATTTTTTTTGTTCTGTTATGTGACCGAGGTTTAAACTGTCACCGAAAAGCGGGGATTTATTCTTTGATATTTTATTGATCTGATTTTTTTGATTTTTGAGATGAACCAAAATATAAAAGTAATGAAAGTGAATAAAAACAAATTTCCAGGTTATATTTGGTAAAGGCCTGTTCCCGAGCCGAGCCAGACCGGACCAGAACAGATCAGACCAGAACAGACCGGATCAGACCAGACCGGATCGGATCAGACCAGACCGGACCGGATCAGACCGGATCAGACTAGACCGCACCGGATCAGACCAGACCAGATCAGACCGGACCGGATCAGACCAGACCGGACCGGATCAGACCAGACCAGACCGGATCAGACCAGACCGCACCGGATCAGACCAGACCAGACCGGATCAGACCAGACCGGACCGGATCAGAACAGACCGGACCGGATCAGACCGGACCGGATCAGACCAGACCAGATCGGACCGGACCGGATCAGACCAGGCCAGACCGGATCAGACCAGACCGGACCGGATCATACCAGACTGGACCGGATCAGACCAGACCAGACCGGATCAGACCAGACCGGACCGGATCAGACCGGATCAGACCAGACCGGACCGGATCAGAGCAGACCAGACCGGATCAGACCAGACCGGACCGGATCAGACCAGACCGGACCGGATTAGACCAGACCAGACCAGACCAGACCGGATCAGACCACACCAGACCGGATCAGACCAGACCAGACTGGATCAGACCAGACCGGATCAGAATAAGACCAGACCGGACCGGATCAGACCAGACCAGACCGGACAGGACCGGTTCAGACCAGACCTGACCGGATCAGACCAGACCAGACCGGATCAGACCAGACCGGACCGGATCAGACCGGATCAGAACAGACCGGACCGGATCAGACCAGACCAGACCGGACCGGTTCAGACCACTTGGGCCGCTATCACCCGGGTCTGGGTTCGGGTTTGGGTTTGTTTTCCCGTCTTAAAGTATGTTTAGGGGGGTTTAGGGTTTAGGGTTCAGGGGGTTTGGGCTCTAACACTTGTTCTTTACATTTCCAGGGACTGAAGACATTTTATCACCAAATGTCCAGTGATGGTTTTATTCTGTGTTTTATGAAATGACACAGAGATGGCAGGTAATGTTGATGCTGCATGTTCCATGTTTGATTTAACACTGATGTGATGATTTGTTTTGATGAACCTTTTGCCGATGACTTTAATGAAGTGATTGGTTTGTTTGGGTTATTGCACATTTCTTTTTGAATTAATAATAATGCTCCTGTGGTTTTTTCCGTGGCTGAGGTTTAAATAATTTCATTATTCAGCTGAGTCTTCCCGCAGGTCTGCTCCTCTCCACTGCTCTCTCGGAAGGTGAGTGCTCTAGGGCACGATCTTTGGGCTCTATTTATCTGCTCCTCGCTCTGTGTTCTTCCCGCAGGTCCACTCCTCTCCACTGCTCCCTCGGAAGGTGAGTGCTCTAGGGCACGATCTTTGGGCTCTATTTATCTGCTCCTCGCTCTGTGTTCTTCCCGCAGCTCTGCTCCTCTCCACTGCTCTCTCGGAAGGTGAGTGCTCCAGGGCACGATCTTTGGGCTCTATTTATCTGCTCATCGCTCTGTGTTCTTCCCGCAGCTCTGCTCCTCTCCACTGCTCTCTCGGAAGGTGAGTGCTCTGGGGCACAATCTTTGGGGTCTATTTATCTGCTCCTCGCTCCGTGTTCTTCCCGCAGGTCTGCTCCTCTCCACTGCTCTCTCGGAAGGTGAGTGCCCTAGGGCACGATCTTTGGGCTCTATTTATCTGCTCCTCGCTCCGTGTTCTTCCCGCAGGTCCACTCCTCACCACTGCTCTCCCGGAAGGTGAGTGCTCTGGGGCACAATCTTTGGGCTCTATTTATCTGCTCCTCGCTCCGTGTTCTTCCCGCAGGTCCACTTCTCTTCACTGCTCTCTCGGATGGTAAATCACATTAAATTAAAATTACTTAACATCCAATTAAGTTCCAGAAACCCTGCAGAAAGCGGGGTTTTAAATACTTCATGGTGGGGGGGAGGGGGGAAAGGGTGGTGAGGGGCAGTTTTGGAAACCCTGTAGGGGGCGGGGTTTAGATACCTCATGGGGGGAAGGGTGGTGCAGGGGCAGATTTGGGAACCCTGTAGGGGGCGGGGTTTAAATACCTCATGGTGGAAGGCTGGTGCAGGGGCAATTCCATAAACCCTGTAGAAGGCGGGGTTTTAAATACTTCATGGTGGGGGGGAGGGGGAAGGGTGGTGCAGGGGCACTTTTGGAAACCCTGTAGGGGGCGGGGTTTAGATACCTCATGGGGGGAAGGGTGGTGCAGGGGCAGTTTTGGGAACCCTGCAGGGGGCGGGGTTTAAATACCTTAAGGTGGAAGGGTGGTGCAGGGGCAGTTTTGGGAACCCTGTAGGGGGCGGGGTTTAAATACCCCATGGTGGAAGGGTGGTGCAGGGGCAGTTCCAGAAACCCTGTAGGGGGAGGGGCTTTAAATACCCCATGGTGGAAGGGTGGTGCAGGGGCAGTTCCAGAAACCCTGTAGAAGGCGGGGCTTAAATACCCCATGGTGGAAGGGTGGTGCAGGGGCAATTTCAGAAACCCTGTAAAAGGGGGGGGTTTTAAATACTTCATGGTGGGGGGGGGAAAAGGGTGGTGCAGGGGCAGTTTTGGAAACCCTGTAGGGGGCGGGGTTTAGATGCCTCATGGGGGAAGGGTGGTGCAGGGGCAGTTTTGGGAACCCTGTAGGGGGCGGGGTTTAAATACCTCATGGTGGAAGGGTGGTGCAGGGGCAGTTTTGAGAACCCTGTAGGGGGCGGGGTTTAAATACCTCATGGGAGAAGGGTGGTGCAGGGGCAGTTTTGGAAACCCTGTAGGGGGCGGGGCTGGAGTGATGTGGTTTCCCGCCAATTGGCCGTCTAGGTGTGAAATTTTGTGAAGTTATTATTCTTTATTAAGAGACGGTTTTGATGTTATTTTGATTTAAATGTTTTTTGTTCTGTTATGTGACCGAGGTTTAAACTGTCACCGAAAAGCGGGGATTTATTCTTTGATATTTTATTGATCTGATTTTTTTGATTTTTGAGATGAACCAAAATATAAAAGTAATGAAAGTGAATAAAAACAAATCTCCAGGTTATATTTGGTAAAGGCCTGTTCCCGAGCCGAGCCAGACCGGACCAGACCAGATCAGACTGGATCAGACCAGATCAGACCAGACCGGATCAGACCAGACCGGACTGGATCAGACCAGACCGGACCGGATCAGACCGGACCGGATCAGACCGGATCAGACCAGACCGGACCGGATCAGACCGGACCGGATCAGACCGGACCGGATCAGACCAGACCGGACCGGATCAGACCAGACCGGATCGGATCAGACCAGACCGGACCGGATCAGACCAGACCGGACCGGATCAGACCGGATCAGACCAGACCAGACCGGACCGGACCGGATCAGAACAGACCAGACCGGATCAGACCAGACCGGACCGGATCAGACCAGACCAGACCGGATCAGACCAAACCGGACCGGATCAGACCGGACCGGATCAGACCAGACCAGACCGGATCAGACCAGACCGGACCGGATCAGACCGGATCAGACCAGACCGGACGGGATCAGACCAGACCGGGCCGGATCAGACCAGACCAGATCGGACCGGTTCAGACCAGACCGGACCGGAGCAGACCGGGTCAGACCAGACCGGACCGGACCGGTTCAGACCACTTGGGCCGCTCTCACCCGGGTCTGGGTTCGGGTTTGGGTTTGTTTTCCTGTCTTAAAGTATGTTTAGGGGGGTTTAGGGTTCAGGGGGTTTGGGCTCTAACACTTGTTCTTTACATTTCCAGGGACTGAAGACATTTTATCACCAAATGTCCAGTGATGGTTTTATTCTGTGTTTTATGAAATGACACAGAGATGGCAGGTAATGTTGATGCTGCATGTTCCATGTTTGATTTAACACTGATGTGATGATTTGTTTTGATGAACCTTTTGCCGATGACTTTAATGAAGTGATTGGTTTGTTTGGGTTATTGCACATTTCTTTTTGAATTAATAATAATGCTCCTGTGGTTTTTTCCGTGGCTGAGGTTTAAATAATTTCATTATTCAGCTGAGTCTTCCCGCAGGTCTGCTCCTCTCTACTGCTCTCTCGGAAGGTGAGTGCTCTAGGGCACGATCTTAGGGCTCTATTTATCTGCTCCTCGCTCCGTGTTCTTCCCGCAGGTCCGCTGCTCTCCACTGCTCTCTCGGAAGGTGAGTGTTCTAGGGCACAATCTTTGGGGCCTATTTATCTGCTCCTCGCCCCGTGTTCTTCCCACAGGTCTGCTCCTCTCCACTGCTCTCTCGGAAGGTGAGTGTTCTAGGGCACAATCTTTGGGCTCTATTTATCTGCTCCTCGCTCTGTGTTCTTCCCGCAGGTCTGCTCCTCTCCACTGCTCTCTCGGAAGGTGAGTGCTCTAGGGCACGATCTTTGGGCTCTATTTATCTGCACCTCGCTCTGTGTTCTTCCCGCAGCTCTGCTCCTCTCCACTGCTCTCTCGGAAGGTGAGTGCTCTAGGGCACGATCTTTGGGCTCTATTTATCTGCTCCTCGCTCTGTGTTCTTCCCGCAGGTCTGCTCTTTTCCACTGCTCTCTCGGAAGGTGAGTGCTCTGGGGCACAATCTTTGGGGCCTATTTATCTGCTCCTCACTCCGTGTTCTTCCCGCAGGTCTGCTCCTCTCCACTGCTCTCTCGGAAGGTGAGTGCTCTAGGGCACGATCTTTGGGCTCTATTTATCTGCTCCTCGCTCCGTGTTCTTCCCGCAGGTCTGCTCCTCTCCACTGCTCTCTCGGAAGGTGAGTGCTCTGGGGCACAATCTATGGGGCCTATTTATCAGCTCCTCGCACCGTGTTCTTCCTGCAGGTCCGCTGCTCTCCACTGTTCACTCGGAAGGTGAGTGTTCTGGGGCACAATCTTTGGGCTCTATTTATCTGCTCCTCGCCCCGTGTTCTTCCCGCAGGTCCACTCCTCTCCACTGCTCTCTCGGTAGGTGAGTACTCTAGGGCACGATCTTTGGGCTCTATTTATCTGCTCCTCGCTCTGTGTCCTTCCCGCAAGTCCACTCCTCTCCACTGCTCTCTCGGAAGGTGAGTGCTCCTCGGGCTCTATTTATCTGCTCCTCACTCCGTGTTCTTCCCGCAGGTCTGCTCCTCTCCACTGCTCTCTCGGAATTTGAGTGCTCTAGGGCACGATCCTCGGGCTCTATTTATCTGCACCTCCGTTCCTTGTTCTTCCCGTAGGTCCACTCCTCTTCACTGCTCTCCCGGAAGGTGAGTGCTCTGGGGCACGATCCTCGGGCTCTATTTATCTGCACCTCGCTCTGTGTTCTTCCCGCAGGTCCACTCCTCACCACTGCTCTCCCGGAAGGTGAGTGCTCTGGGGCACAATCTTTGGGCTCTATTTATCTGCTCCTCGCTCCGTGTTCTTCCCGCAGGTCCACTCCTCTTCACTGCTCTCTCGGATGGTAAATCACATTAAATTAAAATTACTTAACATCCAATTAATTAACAAGCGACTCTTGGATAGGTGCATGGATGATCGTAGAATGAAGGGCATGTAGGTAGTTTGATCTTAGAGTAGGTTAAAGGGTCGGCACAACATCGTGGGCCGAAGGGCCTGTACTGTGCTGTATTGTTCTATGTTCTATTGTATCACCAAGTTAATGTAATTTAACTGTAAATTAATAAATAACGTTAAATCAATATGAATACAATTACTTCATTAAATTAAATACCTGAGTCAATTAATAACATTAGTCATAAAATAGTTAAATCACCCTGAATTAAATAAATGAATTGAATTAAAGATACATCACATTAAAAGAAATGAGATTAAGCATATTAAATTGATAAAATTACTTGACTTCATCAATTATTCATCAGTTATTCAAATTATACAATAAAAGTAACTACCTTAAATTGGTAAGTATAATTGTGCAATTTAAAAAGTACACTACTAGAATTACAGTATTTGCTTCGCATTAAACTAAAGATTAAACATTACAAATTGAATATAATGTAAATAACCATCTCACAATTACATCTCATCACTCACCATAAATTAATAAGAAAAATCACATCACTTAACATCCAGAAAATTACTACACATCAAATTTAAAGCGCGAAAATAAATTAATTAATGTAATTTTACAATAAGTAAATATGAATTATTTTTGAATTTCATCACATTAAATTAATAAATACATTTTCAGAACCTGAATCTAATGTGAATATCATATTAAATTTATAAAGAACTGCCTCAAGGGGAGGACGGATCATTGCAGAGGACGGGAAATACCCCCAGAGGGGGGAAGCAGTAAAACTGGGGAACAGCACACCTGTGAAGGGGGAGGGGCTTTAAAGACCCCATGGTGGAAGGGTGGTGCAGGGGCAGTTCCAGAAACCCTGTAGGGGGAGGAGCTTTAAATACCCCATGGGGGAAGGCTGGTGCAGGGGCAGTTCCAGAAACCCTGTAGGGGGAGGGGCTTTAAATACCCCATGGTGGAAGGGTGGTGCAGGGGCATTTCTGGAAACCCTGTAGGGGGAGGGGTTTAAATACCTCATGGGAGAAGGGTGGTGCAGGGGCAGTTTTGGAAACCATGTAGGGGGCAGGGTTTAGATACCTCATGGGGGGAAGGGTGGTGCAGGGGCAGTTTTGGGAACCCTGTAGGGGGCAGGGTTTAAATACCCCATGGTGGAAGAGTGGTGCAGGGGCAGTTCCAGAAACCCTTTAGGGGGAGGGGCTTTAAATACCCCATGGTGGAAGGCTGGTGCAGGGGCAATTCCAGAAACCCTGTAGAAGGCGGGGTTTTAAATACTTCATGGTGGGGGGGGAGGGAAAGGGTGGTGAGGGGCAGTTTTGGAAACCCTGTAGGGGGCGGGGTTTAGATACCTCATGGGGGGAAGGGTGGTGCAGGGGCAGTTTTGGGAACCCTGTAGGGGGCGGGGTTTAAATACCTCATGGTGGAAGGGTGGTGCAGGGGCAATTCCAGAAACCCTGTAGAAGGCGGTGTTTTAAATACTTCATGGTGGGTGGGAGGGGGAAGGGTGGTGCAGGGGCAGTTTTGGAAACCCTGTAGGGGGCGGGGTTTAGATACCTCATGGGGGGAAGGGTGGTGCAGGGGCAGTTTTGGGAACCCTGTAGGGGGCGGGGTTTAAATACCTCATGGTGGAAGGGTGGTGCAGGGGCAGTTTTGGGAACCCTGTAGGGGGCGGGGTTTAAATACCCCATGGTGGAAGGGTGGTGCAGGGGCAGTTCCAGAAACCCTGTAGGGGGTGGGGCTTTAAATACCCCATGGTGGAAGGGTGGTGCAGGGGCAGTTCCAGAAACCCTGTAGAAGGCGGGGCTTAAATACCCCATGGTGGAAGGGTGGTGCAGGGGCAATTTCAGAAACCCTGTAGAAGGCGGGGTTTTGAATACTTCATGGTGGGGCGGGGGGGGGGGGGAAAGGGTGGTGCAGGGGCAGTTTTGGAAACCCTGTAGGGGGCGGGGTTTAAATACCTCATGGTGGAAGGGTGGTGCAGGGGCAGTTTTGGGAACCCTGTAGGGGACGGGGTTGAAATACCTCATGGGAGAAGGGTGGTGCAGGGGCAGTTTTGGGAACCCTGTAGGGGGCGGGGTTTAAATACCCCATGGGAGAAGGGTGGTGCAGGGGCAGTATTGGAAACCCTGTAGGGGGCGGGGCTGGAGTGATGTGGTTTCCCGCCAATTGGCCGTCTAGGTGTGAAATTTTGTGAAGTTATCATTCTTTATAAAGAGACGGTTTTGATGTTATTTTGATTTAAATGTTTTTTGTTCTGTTATGTGACCGAGGTTTAAACTGTCACCGAAAAGCGGGGATTTATTCTTTGATATTTTATTGATCTGATTTTTTTGATTTTTGAGATGAAGCAAAATATAAAAGTAATGAAAGTGAATAAAAACAAATCTCCAGGTTATATTTGGTAAAGGCCTGTTCCCGAGCCGGACCAGACCAGATCAGACCAGACCGGATCAGACCTGACCGGACCGGATCAGACCAGACCAGACCGGACTGGATCAGACCAGACCGGACCGGATCAGACCAGACCGGACCGGATCAGACCGGATCAACCCAGACCGGACCGGATCAGACCAGACCGGATCAGACCAGCCCGGACCGGATCAGACCAGACCGGACCGGATCAGACCGGACTGGACCGGACCGGACCGGATCAGACCAGACCGGACCGGACCGGACCGGATCAGACCAGACCGGACCGGATTAGACCGGATCAGACCAGACCGGACCGGATCAGACCAGATTGGACCGGATCAGACTGGACCGGACCGGATCAGACCAGACCAGACCGGACCGGATCAGGCCAGACCGGACCGGATCGGACCAGACTGGACCGGATCAGACTGGACCGGACCAGACCAGACCAGATCAGACCGGACCGGATCAGAGCAGACCAGACCGGATCAGACCAGACCGGATCGGATCAGACCGGATCAGACCAGACCGGACCGGATCAGACCGGACCGGATCAGACCAGATCAGACCAGACCGGATCAGACCTGACCGGACCGGATCAGACCAGACCAGACCGGACTGGATCAGACCAGACCGGACCGGATCAGACCAGACCGGACCGGATCAGACCGGATCAACCCAGACCGGACCGGATCAGACCAGACCGGATCAGACCAGCCCGGACCGGATCAGACCAGACCGGACCGGATCAGACCGGACTGGACCGGACCGGACCGGATCAGACCAGACCGGACCGGACCGGACCGGATCAGACCAGACCGGACCGGATTAGACCGGATCAGACCAGACCGGACCGGATCAGACCAGACTGGACCGGATCAGACTGGACCGGACCGGATCAGACCAGACCAGACCGGACCGGATCAGGCCAGACCGGACCGGATCGGACCAGACCGGACCGGATCGGACCAGACCAGACCGGACCGGACCGGTTCAGACCAGACCGGACCGGATCAGACCAGACCGGACCGGACCAGACCGGTTCAGACCACTTGGGCCGCTCTCACCCGGGTCTGGGTTCGGGTTTGGGTTTGTTTTCCCGTCTTAAAGTATGTTTAGGGGGGTTTAGGGTTTAGGGTTCAGGGGGTTTGGGCTCTAACACTTGTTCTTTACATTTCCAGGGACTGAAGACATTTTATCACCAAATGTCCAGTGATGGTTTTATTCTGTGTTTTATGAAATGACACAGAGATGGCAGGTAATGTTGATGCTGCATGTTCCATGTTTGATTTAACACTGATGTGATGATTTGTTTTGATGAACCTTTTGCCAATGACTTTAATGAAGTAAAAGCAAAATACTGCGGATGCAGGAAATCTGAAACAAAAACAAGAAATGCTGGAACCACTCAGCAGGTCTGGCAGCATCTGTAGAAAGAGAAGCAGAGTTAACGTTTCGGGTCAGTGACCCTTCTTCGGAACGTTCCGAAGAAGGGTCACTGACCCGAAACGTTAACTCTGCTTCTCTTTCTACAGATGCTGCCAGACCTGCTGAGTGAATCCAGCATTTCTTGTTTTTGACTTTAATGAAGTGATTGGTTTGTTTGGGTTATTGCGCATTTCTTTTTGAATTAATAATAATGCTCCTGTGGTTTTTTCCGTGGCTGAGGTTTAAATAATTTCTGTAAGTAATTGAAGCTGACCTTTTTTCTGTACTGTCGGAGTAATGCAGTTGATGATTGGAATATTTAATTCGATAAGGATGCAATAGAAAAGTTGTATGTCTGACAATAGAAGCCTTTGTTAAGTGCTTGGGAATCTGGTACATTTTACTGGGCGTTTGATTTTGAAAAACATTGTTAGTTTGTGACACTTATCGTATAACAACATTGGGGAAATGTATGCTCTGTTTTTATGGATAGTGGATCATAGTTGAATTTAATTCCCAATTCTTTATCCAATACTTGTTACAGGACTTGAACTGCAGCCGTATTTTTAGTCTGATATGGATATGTACATAATGGAAAATTACGTGACTTCCAATTTAGAAACTAAATTTTAAGCTTTTTCGTAGCAACAGGAGTAGTTGCCATGTAACTGCGGTTTGGTTGCGCAGGGGCAGTTTTGTGATAAAACCAGCACAGTCTCTCTGTATCTGGAGCTATGTTGTGTAAACACAATACAACTCCATGATTACAAAAAAGCATACGAATGCAGAGTTGAGTTATGGACAAGTGTGTGCATTTACAATGTATTCGTGGTGAGTAAACGATGTCGGCAACTACACAGCAGGAGTCCCAATCGCAGTGTAAATCAATGTCTTTGTAATGGTATTCGTGCTGGTGTTGGAACACCTGTTTTCTGCAGACTATGTAGACAATTCAGCTCTGTTCTTGTTAACCTCGAGTACCACAGCTGGTAAAAGTTGGATTGCAGTTGCTATAATTTTCTTAGCCTTTGTAATGGCCCAGAGTTCCTGTTAATTGGGATTGGTACTTCGTTGCCTGGTCAAGGAAAAAAACGTCATGTGGAGACTGTGATCCAGAATTCAGTTGTACGATCTGATGACTCAATTAGTTAATATAATCAAGTATTACCTTGGGCTCGCTATATTAAAGTACACAGCATAAATCCAGAGTATCATAGTACATTGTATTTATTACCCCTTGGTTAAGGGGTGGTTGATTATATCTTTCCATCGCATACCATCAATTATTGTACAAAAGACTGTAGTACCTAAGACTGTCTCCAATAGCAGGTAATAGAATACAGTGACACTAAGTGCATCAAATTTTATAATGTTATGAGACTAAGTTCCTCAAATGGCAGTAAAAAGGGGCTAAGGCACTTTATACACTGTGCATAAACAAAATGTACAAGCGTGTACAAGGATGGTTGGACATAGGAGACTATGATAGCAAATCCTAGACTGGGGTATAACAAGTAAAACAAATAGCAACAAAGATGTTTAAAGTAATTCAATATTACATAACAAGATTACAAGAGATTTCAATATCAGTGTATTGTAGTTTAATGTGATATTTAGACATACAACACTGAAACAGGCCCTTCGGCCCACCGAGTCAGTGCCGACCAACAACCACCCATTTATACTACCCCTATAGTAAACACATATTCCCTACCACCTACCCACACTTGGGGCAATTTACCACGGCCAATTTACCTATCACCTGCAAGTCTTTGGCTGTGGGAGGAAACCGGAGCACCCGGCGAAAACCCACGCGGTCAAGGAGAACTTGCGAACTCCGCACAGGTAGTACACAGATATATTGCAGTACCTGAGATATTCGTCACTTTATTAATTGTTAGAACTGTAACTAATTATAGAGAAAAACATGTGCCAATGTATATTGTTGTGTGTAATACAGCACAGCCACTTAGCATATATAATAGAGTAAGATGCTTATCTGCTACAGTGTCATAGCTAATTTGTTACACAATCTTAGGATATTGCAGTACCCAAAACTGAACAGTGAGTATGTTAGTATGTAACAGCATAGTCATTTAGTGTTTTAGTATGAAATATATACCATAATCAGAACTTGAAATTAACAATTAACAATACACTTATTACTAAGTACAGCTCAGTTGCTTACTGTAATTGGTGGACTAGACATTACAAAATAGGTTGTCACAAGTAAGACTAATAGCTTAGTATAGTACTCATAGTGATAGCTAAGTATATTACTCAAAGTAAATTGCAGTATGCAGTAGAAGCTACAGAGCTTACTGGTGAGTAGCATGGTATATTGTGTCCCAGGCTAGGGTCTGGGGCGAGGGGTCAGGGTTAGGGGTTAGGGTAATTGGGCAGCAGGGGTGGAAAAGCCTTCCCTCTTGTGTTTATATACTGACTTCTTGAGTTTCATTTCACTAGCATCTGTCACTTTTCGACTCATGCCTTGTGTTGGTGTCCGTCCATGTACGCTTGCCTTTTCCCACACTCGACTAGGATTATAAGTGGAATTGGAATGAAAGGCATGTGCTACTAACTTTGCAATGAGTATATCTGATTGAAGGATCAGTCGTGTCTAAGGGCTGGACAAAGAGTATGGATTTTAGGGTGAAGGTCACCAAGAAGATTCAGAGGTTAGGTCAGGGTCCAGATCCGGGTCAGGGGCAGGCGGGGGGGGGGGGGGGGCGGGTGTTGGGTAGTTTAGGAATAGGCTTAGGTTTATGGGGGAGGTTTGGGGTTAGGCTTAGGCTTGTGGGGTTTTAGGGTTAGGCTTAGGGTTGTTGGAGGTTTGGGTTAGGGTTAGGGGTTAGGGCTGGGGTCGGGACATTAGGCCTCAGGGTTAGGCCTTGGGGTTAGTGCTGGGTGTGGGGATGAGGGTTACATTAATGTTGTGGGGGGTTTTAGGGCGAGGCTTAGGGTGTCGGGGGTTTTGGGTTAGGGCTATGGTCGGGGCATTAGGCTTTGAGGTTCGTGTCAGGGTCTGGATCTGCATCAGTGGGAGGGTCTTGGATAGGTAAGGGTTAGGGTTATGGGGAGGTTTAGGATTAGTCTTAGGGTTTTGGGTTAAGGTTAGGGTTGGGGCTGGGATCGGGATGTTAGGTCTTCAGTTTAGGCCTTCAGTTTAGGCCTTATGGTTAGGCCTTGGGGTTCAAGGTTAGGGGCATTAGGTTTAGGGCTGGGTCTGGGGGGGTGAGGGTTACATTAATGTTGGGTCAGTCCTGTTCAGGTCTGGTATTAGGGCCAGTTTCAGGGTTTGGTTCCATTGGGGTTTAGGTTAGCATTAGGGTATTTGGGCAACAGTGGTTTGTCTAGGGTTATACCATGGTGTGTGTAACCGATTATGACTTTTGTCATTTTCGGCCTAGTCCATTTAGGTTTTTGGGTTTTAGATTATTAATATTGTTTAATTGGGTTCCCCAATGCACCAATTTGCTTTGAGTAGATGGGCTACTTCTAAGGCTAGCATTAGTGTCCGAGATGGTTGTGGATGGTGTGCTGTGTTCCCATGGATTAGGGGTATGTGGAGTTCAGGATTGTTTTGGATGTGTTACGTTTTAAGTATGGGTGAAGAAATATTTGCTGTCCTACATTTGGTTCAGACCCTTTGGTAACTGGGTTTGTAATGTTAAGATCCACCATCTCTCTTTCCTTTTCCTTTGTATTGGTGTCCAATTCAAGTTAGTTTCAAGCCCCATGATTTCCAGGGACTGAATTCCATGTTGCATAAAATGTCTGGTTATCGCCTTGTCTTCCTTCCCTGTCCGGATGGAACTAAGGTGTCCCGTAAATCTAGTTCTTAAAGTGTTCCCTGTTTCCCCGATATATAAAATGTGGCACTGTTTACATCAAATTGCATAGACTACATTTTGTTGCTCGCATGTAATTCTTTGCTTTATTAAAGCGTTTTTTCCTGTGTTCTCGTTTTGCAAGATTTTTAAGACCTTTAGGTGTTTACATGTTCCACATTGTCTGTCACTGCAATTTGGTACGGCTTGTGCCTTTACGCTACTTGTGACCAATAGGTCTTTTAGGTTTTTGCCTCTTTTGAAAGCTGATGTTATGCTATATTGGCTCAGTGAGTTAACATCCCCTTTTAACTTTTCAAAATGGTTTCTCACTACCCTATTTATCTGTTGAGTTGTTGCACTGTATGTTGTAACAAGTGGTAGTCTTGTAGTTGTCCTATCTCGTGGCTGTGGGTTCTCCATTTCTCAGGAAATTGGACTTGATGGCCAGAATTTTACCGTTATCCGTGGCTCCGGGGCGGATGCATCTGAAGCGGATGAGGGCTCCGAAGCCGTTCCGCGTCTCCAGGCCACCAGCATCATGTGTGGGGCAGCCAATTAGCGGCCCCGTGGCGTATCTGTGAAATGTAAGGGCGCGGGTGGGATAATATTCAGCATTGGGGCGGGGCCACATTCAGGAAAGGCTGCTGTAAGCCCTTGGAAAATGTTTACTGCAATGAAATTGAACAGTTAGTTCTTACCTGGCTTGACATTAAGACATCAGCGGCATTAGGTCTGGAGTATTAAAAGGCTCGACACCTGCAAGGAGTGAAGGACTGTCAATGGACAGGAGAAGTACATGAAGTGATGGAGGGGATACCTGCAAGGAGAGAAGGACTGTCAATGTACAGGAGAAGTACATGAAGTGATGGAGGGGATACCTGCAAGGAGAGAAGGACTAGCAATGTACAGGAGAAGTACATGAAGTGATGGAGGGGATACCTGCAAGGAGTGAAGGACTGTCAATGTACAGGAGAAGTACATGAAGTGATGGAGGGGATACCTGCAAGGAGTGAAGGACTGTCAATGTACAGGAGAAGTACATGAAGTGATGGAGGGGATACCTGCAAGGAGAGAAGGACCAGCAATGTACAGGAGAAGTACAAGTGGAGGGGAGAAGCATTCGCACAGCTCCCCGATTTTCGGATGAATCACTGCAGGTCCTCCTTCAGGCGGTTGAGGAGAGGCAGGAGATCCTCTTCAATCCAGATGGTAGAAGACAACCCTCCCAAGTGACCAAAAGGATCTGGCTGGAGGTCACGGAGGAGGTCAGCAGCCGCGGCGTTGTAAGGCAGACATGGATCCAGTTCTGCAAGCACCTCAATGATTTGCTTCACTCTGCCTGGGTAAGGGGCATTGCTCATCTAATGGTTAATGTGTCAAGGGAGGGTATATGTGTACTCATGATGCAATGTGGAAGCCCTGTATGATCAATGCTTGGTTGCTGCCTTGCATTGGGACACAAGATGGGCAAGTCTGAGATGAACAGTGATGCAGAAGGGTTCAAGTCGGGCTCAGCACTGGCACAGCAGTGAAATGCAACATCAACCCCTTTGGGTGACCTCATGATATGCCAACAAATATGTTTAAACTAAGTATTTTTGTTTAATTAGGAAAAGAGGGCACACAATGCCCGAGAGTGGTGGTGGTGTGGCCAGTCAGGCATACCTGAGTAGAATGGAGGAGGATGCTTTGACAATAGCAGGGGAGGAAGGAGGACGTGCCGTTGCAGATGGCGAGGCTAGTGGACCTGGCCATGAGAGAGTGATCCAGAATGTGGTGTAAGAGTGTATGTTGGGGGGGGTGGGGGAGTGGTGGTGGGCCAATGGTGTGGTGATTGTCTAAGGCACTGAATTGTGCCTTCCAATGTTAAATCTCACAGATGTGACCTAATGGAGTCAAAAACTTATGCTTAGGTCTGGATTGCTGATCAGACTGATGAATATGATTTTCCCAATAGATGAAACACAGCATGGGCCAGGAAGAGTCTCCGTTGCCTGACTATCCACCTCTGAGGTGGAGGAGGGCACCTCAGAGTGTGCACCGTCACATCCTCGCAACGCACCAAGTACCAGTGCAGATACTTACACCACGGTAGGGATTAGCATGTCTGGGGCAGTCGAATTCAGATACAAGTGTGAGCACAGCACAGTTGCCAGGCCAGCCACCAGAGCCAGAATGGGCCGATGCCTCAGACACTCGGAGGAGAGTGGGATGCCAGGCCAGTGCAGAGCCGCAAGCTGATGACGTGCCTCAGAACATCCATTCGGCGGGAGATGTTGCAGGTGCAGCAAGCGGTGCATGGTAATCTGGCGGAGTTGCCTGAGACGCTGTGCGCTGTGAGATATCCATCCAGAGTATGAGTTCAGCAAACTATCAGGCATTTGAACATCTGGCTTCCTCCATTGAAAGACTGGCTGCAGTGGAGGGGCCAGTTCTAGATGCAATTCGTGACCTCAGAGCGAGTGTGGCCTCCCTGGACCAGAGCACCAGAGAGCAGAATCGGATGTGCTGACAGGTTGAGGCTGTTCATCCTTCTGTCACCATTGACGACCAGCTGAGCCTCAGGAGGGCACAGGCAGCAGATTGCATATGGGAGCTCCTCTCGGTGCCTCTGAATCCTGCAACTCCTTGCTCCCTCTGCCAGGGACATGTGAACCACGAAATCCCAGGGTGTTAGAGGGTGCTCATGATATTTATCACGAGAACCCTGAGATGCTGCAGTCCTCAGGGCTGTGAACAGGCAGAGGGTGTCTGCCAAAGTCATCACAAACAGGGCAGCAACCAGATAAGCCACCTGCCTCGGAGTCTGGTGGTGCAGGATTGTCCACCTGCATGAGCACTCAGACAAAATAAGAAATCACTTTAACATCACTACTGGTTCACTGGGTTACTTGTAAGTTATTTATTTGATTTGTATAAGAAAAAATTGTAATTTTGTCTTGACTATTTGACATGTCATTCCTGAAGTCACATAAACTTCGTTGCTCAACACACGAGTAGTTTTAAATGTGAGGTCACACACTTGGGTTGTATTCCTCATGATGTGAAGGAGTGCATCATCACATTATCTCCCCCTGAAGGTGAGTGAATTTGCTTTCAGATCCTCACAATGACTCATCTCATACGGCAATATCAATTTTGTGAAAATTTACATCCTCAATGGAAACGCCTGCCTAATAGAGACTCCCTGGTCTCTCTAGCACTTGGAGCCAAATTACATTCAGCTTCCTCTCCCTAATCATGTGACTGATGCCCAGCTTCCTCATCAGAAACTCCATCATCTGATGACACATTGCGCTGACATTGATCATCCTCCAAAGCCTCTCCATTTTCAATCACCAGGTTATGCAAGGCACAGCAGACGACAGTGTTTCTTGAAACCCTTGATGGTGCGTACAGCAGTGATCCACCAGAGCAGTCAAGACCCCTAAATCTCATCTTTAGTAGGGCTATAGTTTGTTCAATTGTCACTCTCTGGTGGTCGCATGGCTCTCATTGTATCGTTCCTCCGCATGACCCCTTGGGTTCCTTACTGGTGTCATGAGCCATGTCTTCAGAGGATAACCCCTGTCGCCAAGTATCCAACCTTCCATTTTGTCAGGAGGGCTGAAAAGTGCAGGCACCTGGGAGTTTCGGAGAATGAAAGCATCATGACAATTACCAGGGTAACGTGCACACACCTGAATGATTCTCTTCCGATGATCGCAGATGAGCTGAACGTTCATTGAATGGAATCCCTTGCGGTTCATGAATGCCCCCGACTGACCTGCTGGTGCTGTAAGGGCCACATGAGTACAGTCTATCACGCCCTGTACCATTGGAAACCCAGATATAGTGCTGATGCCTCTGGCTCTCTCAGCTTGACTAGTGATGTCTGTCTTGAATGTGATGAAATGGTTAGCACGTTGAAATAATGCATCAGTCACAACCTTTATGCAGTAGTGCGCTGCTGCTTGTGAGACACTGCACAAGTCTGCCACCGAGGCTCGGAACAAGCCACACACATTGAAGTTAAGAGCTATGGTAACCTTTAGAGTGACCTGCATTGGATGGCTACTGATACAGTTTGAGGCAACATCCACTGCCAGCATCTCACAAAGATGTGAGTCTCCCGTGACAGCCGTAGTCGTCTTCTGCACTGGCGTTCTGACAGCTGCAGGTAGCTCAGATGCAGTCGGTATGTCCTTCCTGCTGGGTAGGCACATCTCCTGACGTGTTTGCTCCCAGGTGACTCTGCCACCTGCTGTCTCTCACAGTACGAGGATGCACTGGGCCAGCTGGTTGCACGTTCCCCTGCCCATTTGTCTTTCTGTCCCATATTGGGGCAGAGTCCTCCTCATCTGATCCACCTCCAGAGAACAATTCCCATTGTTGTACAGCAGACCAGATGCAGTGACCACAAGTATTAGCTTCCAGCTGTTCGGACTGGCTCATGAAAGCCTCTTCATTTCACCCGATAACTCAGAGCAAATGGGGCCCGAGCATCAGTGAATAACATTCAGATGAACCCTTCTGCACAAGCTGCAAGTAACACCCCTTGTTAGGACACACAAATAACATCAGAATTAATAGAGCAAAAATAAAATTTGTACCTCCAACTTCCTCATCAATCGATGCCCCACGGCCTGATTTACGGCCGTAAAGTCAGACGGCACACGTTAAATTGCTGTCAGTTGCTTTTTCAAGTACCTTTGAGCTTTCAGTTGCTTGTAGTCGGGCAGCGAGCACAGACTCTATCTTGCCCAACTTCCTATGTTGGTTAAATGGGGCCAATATGTCTGAGGAATCTCTTTGTGTACCCCCTCCGTCTCAGTGCGGTGAAAAGGGTGGTGACCGCTTTGTTGAAATCTTCCAGTTTTGTGGATATGCGGTGCAACCGCATGAGTTGTGACTTTACCAGTCCCCTAAAGGTGTGCCTGGGATGATGGCTTTTAGTGTGCAGGAGTGTATGTGTGTCAGTTACTTTGAAGAATACCTTTGTTGCTAATTTGTGACTGTTGTTCTCTAGTGGCAACTTAAAAACTGTAGTGTCGAGAAAGTCAATGTTTTCCTTGTGTGTTGTGGCTTTGATTTTAATGGAGGGGTGATGATTATTGAGAATATTGATGTTTAATTCTCAACCTGTGTGGTCTGGTCTGATTCTAGTCTGATTTGGTATAGCCTGCTGTTGGTAGTTCCCCTTGCTGTGCCAAGGCCTGTAAAGCTTGGACTCTAGGGAAGCAGGCATGATGTCAAGGTTAAAGGTGGTGACCACGTTGGAGGTCCGAGTACCTGGTCTGTGGGCTGACCCGCTGGCCCGTCTTTTTCCATGTGGCCAGATGCCGGATGTGTTTTCTTACCACATCCAGTGTTTGGGCTTTAAATCTGTTCTCGAGGTTCTTTTTATTCCAATTTATTGCTTTGGCAATGGCTTCCTGGAGCCGGTCAGTAATTTGTTGTTTGCCAGTCATCATCCAATCTCTTGAGGTGAATTTTATAATTCTCAATTAGAATTTGTCTTCGTTTTTTTTTGCCCAGGTTTCAGAATTTGAAGCCAATTTTCTCAGCGTTTCCTGTGATGGGTTTGCTGGTTTTATGAAAAATGTTTATTTGTTTTATAATGCCTTCAGGAGGCTTGCTTTGGCTCTCTAGTAACACCAGATGGTGAATCGTCTGGGCTATTTTATAGATTAATCTAACTGTTGTAGCAAAACTATCTCTAATTAAGTTACTTCTAACTACTGGAACCGTGTGTGCGTAATTCCTACGTGGTGGGAAAGGCCCACGTTTTCTTAGCGTATTATGTTGCATTGTCTGGGTGTAAAATGAGAAAGAGAAGTTACTGTGGGATGTCCCCTCGTAACAATATCCGACCGCATGAAGGTTCTCTGTCCTGAAGTCCCTCTGCCTGGTCGCTCCTTTTCTCTCCAACCTGTGAAAAAAATCTCTTTGACTCAATGAGTGCTCTGGCTTGGAACAGTATTTCCTGACATTTCGCTGTTCACTGTAGCTTCATCAGGGGAAAATGGCCGAATCATTCCAGAATCTGTTGAATAAAGGTGAGTGAGCTGGCTGACCCCCTCCCATGTTGAATGTGACTGGGAAAAGTTTCCTCGTCCTGAAACAATTGGGCTGTTTTTAAATTTAATTGACCCAATGGGAAGTGTGGTCTGTGCATTCGTAGCCCTGGAAAAAAACACCCTGGTTGCCGTGGTAACAGAGCCCCGTCACATGCTGGGTTAACCTTGGGCCCATGAACCTGTGCAAAAACCTCACAGTCCTGAAACAAAGGGATATTCACTTACAGCCAGCCTGGCCCGTGAGTCCTTGGCCACCCAGCATCGCTGTGCGGTGGGTCCTGGCAATACCTATAAATTTATACTCTAAATTTATAGTCTAGATGTAGAGAGGGATTTAATTATAATTAACCTGCCTATCTAAGAGGTCTGTGACCCTACACGCATTACACTCAGGTGTTAATTTAAAATTTGATTTATCTGCTGCATCATTATTTAGGAATGGAATGGGAATTGGATGTATCCCTGGGGATGAAGGGCATACAAGATTGGTGCAGGGGTGTGTGATTAGGCACGACTGTTTCCCAGTAAAGACACTGGCAGCATAGGCTGGGTGGCCTTAAATGTGAAGAATTTATTTTAATTATCTTATGCCTTGCTTAATGGCACTTGCCATTTCTGTGTATTGACCAGTTGGACTGGGATTCTGTTATTTTTTTGGCACTGCTTGGACAGTCACAACGGAAGGCGTGTCACTTTCAAGTTGGGTTAGGGTAATCGGGCAGCAGGGGTGGGAAAGCCTCCCCTCTTGTGTTTATATACTCACTTCTTGAGTTTCATGTCACTAGCAGCTGCCACTTTTATTTGGCTCACTCCTTGCTTTGGTGTCTGTCCATGTCCGCTTGCCTTTCCAGCTAGGATTATAAGTGGAATTGGAATGAAAACCTTATCCTATTAACTTTGCAATGAGTATATCTAATTGAAGGATCATTCCTGTCTAAGGGCTGGACAAAGTATGGATTTTAGGGTGGGGGCCATCAAGAAGATTCAGAGGTTAGGTCAGAGTCCAGATCCGGGTCGGGGTGTTTGGGTAAGCTGGGAACAGGCTTTGGATTATGGGGGAGGTTTAGGGTTTCAAGCTCCATGATTTCCAGGGACTGAATTCCATGTTGTATAAAATGTCTGGTTATCGCCTTGTCCTCCTTCCCTGTCCGGATGGAACTAAGGTAACTCTTGCCCCTGGATCCAGACCCAACCCTAAGGCTTAACTCCAAAGCCCAACGCCCAGACCACAGCCCCAAGTCCAACTCCAACACGTAACCCTTAGACGGGGTTTGGGCGAGGGTCAGGGCTGGTGTCGGGCCGTTGGTTTTGGGGTTAGATTTTAGGGTCCTGGATGGGTCTGGGGCAGGGCTACATGAGTGTTGTGGGGATTTGGGTTAGGTCTAGGGCTGGGGCTGGGGTCGGGGCCTTGGGCCTAGGGGGAGGGCCTTATGTTTAGGACTTTGGGTTCAGGGTTAGGGGATTTCGGGTTAGGGCTGGGTCTGGAGGGCAAGGGCCACCCCGGGTCAGTCACGGTCGCAGGCTCGGTTCAGGCTTCCGGGACAGCCTCAGGGTTTGGTTACCTTAAGTTAGGGCTTGGGTTAACGTGTTGAAGTTAGGTCTCGGGTTAGGCTTAGGGTTACGTGTTGGAGTTGGAGTTGGGGCTGTGGTCGGGGCGTTAGGCTTTGGGGTGAAGCCTTAGGGTTGGGTCTGGGTCCAGGGGCAAGAGTTACATTGACGTTACGGGGGGTTGAGGCTGGGGTCGGGACCTTGGGCCTATGGGTGGGGCCTTAGGTTTAGGTCTTTGGGTTTAGGGTTAGGGGGCGTCAGGGTTGGGGCTGGGTCTGGGGAGCGAGGGCCACAGTGGGTCAGTCACGGTCGCAGGCGCGGATGAGACATCCAGGCCAGCCTCAGGGTTTGGTTACATTAAGTTCTAGGTTAGCATTAGGGTATTTGGGCAACAGGGGTTTGTCTAGGGTTCTGCCATAGTATGCGTAAATCTAGTTCTTAAAGTGTTCCCTGTTTCCCCGATATATAAAATGTGGCACTGTTTACATCGAATTGCACAGACTATATTTTGTTGCTCGCATGTAATTCTTTGCTTTATTAAAGTGGTTTTTCCTGTGTTCTCGTTTTGCAAGATTTTTAAGACCTTTAGGTGTTTACATGTTCCACATTGTCTGTCACCGCAATTTGGTACGGCTTGTGCCTTTACGCTGCTAGTGACCAATAGGTCTTTTAGTTTTTTGCGTCTTTTAAAAGCTGATGTTATGCTATATTGGCTCAGTGAGTTAACATCCCCTTTTAACTTTTCAAAATGATTTCTCACTACCCTATTTATCTGTTGAGTTGTTGCGCGGTACGTTGTAACAAGTGGCTGTCTTGTAGTTGGCCTATCCCGTGGCTGTGGGTTTTCCATTTCCCTCAGGAAATTGGACTTGATATGTCTGAGGAATCTCTTTGTGTCGGGGTTTAATTTAACAACAACCTCCAGCTGTGAGAGCGCGATCAACTGAGCCACAGCTGACATTAAAATAAAGTGCAAAAATATTGGATGATTGGATGAAAATTGTGCTCCACATGACACTAACAGCAGGTTAATGTAAATCATGCACAAACCACTCATTGGGGGAAACCAGGACTTGGGGCTATCACTACAAGATAGTAACCAATAAATCCAATAAGGAATTCAAGAGAAACTCCTTTACCTGGGGAATGGTGAAAATGTAGAACTCATTATCATATTAGCAGTGGAAAAGAATAGAAAGCTATGCTGACAGGATTGGATGAAGAAGGGTGATTGGATGAAGAAGGGTGGGAGGAGGCTCATGTGGAGCATAAATACTGGCATGGATTGTTTCTTTAAAATATCATTCATTGAGCATCACTGGCAAGGCCAGTATTTATTACCCATCCCGAAGTGCCCTCGAGAAGCTGGTGGCGAGCCAACTTCCTGAATACAGCTGAGAGGTTTGTGAGGCTAATTCAGAAGACATTGAAGAGTCAATCACATAACTTTGGTTCTGGAGTCACAGAGAGACCAGACTGAGTAAGAACGGTAGATTTTCTTGTCGAAAGGGCATGAGTGAACCAGATGTTTTTTTTTGTGACAATCATAGTCACTATTGCTGATAATTCAAAATGTATTTAATTAACAGAATTTTGAACTCTCCAGTGGTCACAGTGGGATTTGAACTGACAATTTCCAATCATTAGTCCAGGCATTCTGGGTTACTTTCAGCAATAGGCTACCATACCCATATTCTGACCAAATGGCCTGTTTACGTGCAGCAAATTCTATGGAAAAATCAGAATTCAAACTGTGTTAAAATACCGCTACGTAGAATGTTTGGATTGAGATACAATGATGAACAGTCACTTATGCAGTTTCTATATATCGTGTAGGTATGTCGTAAAACTACGGATACATGCCGGAGCCTTACTGAATGTATCATTTATCTGGGAGGTGGTTTCCATCGAATAATGTTCCAGAATAAACTATTCCGTGCTGAGGGGATAATCATGTTTCTTAGTATCACACAGACTGGCTAAAGAGGGCAGTGAAGCTCCTCGCAGGTTTTGCAGAACACCAGAGCTTTGCGTATCATTCATGGTCGAGGATGGAGAATGTAGCCTCACACCCACAGCACATGTAAGATCAGGCTGGTCGGGTAAAACCTGCAGAGTTCAGTTGCGAGTAACTGTACTACTTTCTTCCGTTCCTTTCCGCCCAGCTGTCCTGTGGCTCTGCGAAAATGTACTGAGGTCGCAAAACCCGTGAGAAATGCCTCAGCTGTAGAAACCCACAGGCAACGCCAGCTAACTGGATGATACATGGATGATAGTAGAATGAAGGGTATGTAGGTAGTTTGATCTTAGAGTAGGTTAAAGGGTCGGCATAACATCATGGGCCGAAGGGCCTGTACTGTGCTGTACTGTTCTATGTTCTAACTGTTAGCATGTCACAAGAGGATAACAATGAGGACTGTTGGGGATTCAGCATCTGGTGGCTAAATTGGTCTCCACTTTAACAGATGGGGCTTTGAAAAGAAAAAGCAATTTTGAGATTGTTTTCAATGAATGCCGTAAAGAGCACAGTAAGGCTCCTTTCTGTTAGTTCCCTGCATTTTATTTGTGACCGTTGTCGGGGATGTGCCCAGATGTAACGGCAGTTTTCCCACCACTGAGAAAATGGCACCTGATTAGTCAGATATCTTACTTGATTTTGGAGCTGAAGGCACTTGTCAAACACACTCACGCGAATACAGGACATGACCAATTCTTCCTGATGGTACCGAGCCTCTCACATTGACTGCCCATATTGCGGTGGGACCATTGCCCACTTGAGCGAATGGAGACAGATATGAAAGCCTTGTGGTTCAAGTGCTACCTCTGTAATCTCGTCCAGCCCCACAACTCTCCAAGATAACCTTGATCCTCCAATTTTTGCTATTACATCTTAAATAATAGCTTCCAACATTTTCCCTAAGACAGATGTTAAGCTAACTGGCCTGTAGTTTCCTGCCTTCTGTCTCCTTCCTTGCAACCCAGGCAATGGTGAAAGAGGAGGTATTCAGACACTGGAGGGGTTTAAAATTGATAAAGAAGATATATTATATAGGCTGTCTGTACTGAAAGTGGATAAAACACCAGGACCGGATGAGATGCATCCATGGATACTGAGGGATGTGAGGGTGGAAATTGCAGAGGCACTGGCCATAATGTTTCACTTTTCCTTCGATTTGGGGGTGGTGACAGAGGACTGGAGAATTGTTCAAAAAAGGGTGTAAAGATAAGCCCAGAAACTACAGGCAGTCAGGTGGGGAAATTGCTAAAAAGAATAATTACTAGTCACTTGGACGAATGTGGGTTAATTAAGGAAAGCCAGCATGGACTGGGAAAATCATGTTTAATTAACTTGCTGGAGTTTTTTGAGGAGGTAACAGAGAGGGTTGATGAGGGCAATGCTGTTGATGTGGTGTACATGGATTACAAAAGGTGTTTGATACAGTGCCACACATCAGACTTGTGAGCAAACCTACAGTTCATTGAATAAAAGGGACGGTAGCAACATGGATACGAAATCGGCTGAGTGACAGGAAACAGAGAGTAGAGGTTAATGGATGGTTTTAGGCTGGAGGAAGGTTTGTGACGGAGTTTCCCAGGGATCAGTGTTGGGAGCCTTGCTTTTCCTGATATATATTAATGACCGAGACCCTGGTGTACAGGGCACAATTTCAAAGTCTGCAGATGATACGAAACTTGGAAGCATTGTGAACTGTGAGGAGGATAGTGTAGAACTTCGAAAGGACATGGGCAGGTTGGTGGAATGGGAAGATGAAGCTCAATGCAGAGAAATATGAAGTGATTAATTTTGGGAGGAAAGACATGGAGAGACAACATAAAACAAAGGGTACAATTGTAAAGAGGCTGCAGGAGCAGAGGGACCTGCATGCATATGGGCATAAGTCATTGAAGGTAGCGGGACAGGTTGAGAGTGCGATTAATAAAGCATACAGTATCCTGGGCTTTATTAATAGAGACATAGAGTACAAGAGCAAGGAGGTTATGTTGAACTTGTATAAGATACTAGTTAGTCCTCAGCTGGAGTGCTGCGTCCAGTTCTGGGCACCGCACTTTAGGGTATATGTGAGGGCATTGGAGAGAGTGCAGTGAGTGGTTCAGGTCTGGGACGCACTGCCTGAGAACGTGGTGGAGACAGGTTCAACTGACGCATACAAAACGTTATATGAAAAGGAAGAATGTGCAGGGTTACTGGGAGAAGGCGGGGAATGGAACTGAGCGAATTGCTCTTTCGGAGAGACCGTGCAGACACGATGGGCTGTGTGACCTCCTTCTGCACTGTAACAATTCTGTGATTCTGTGAGTTTTCAAAGATCTGGGATATGATACCACATAATAGACTCATGAATCAAGTCAGAGAATGAGGAGTCAGGGGACAAGTAGCAGAATAATTAGTGAGCCAATTGCAAGACAGACTGTCGGGGTAAAGGGTTGTTATTTGGAACGGCAGAAGGTGGGAAGTGATGTTCCACAAGAATCAGTGCTGTTCATAACGTATATGAATGCAGTTTACACCAAACAGGGAGGGAGGGAGGGGTGTCAACATCGTGCAAGACTGCGACACAGTGCAAGAAGCTATGAACAAACCTTCAGAATGGGCATATAATAGGCAAAAGAATTTCAACATGGATTATATTTTGGCAACAGCATTATATGAATGTGTTAAGCATCGGCAATCGGGCTTATCAAAGAGTTTAGTTTAGTTTAGTTTAGTTTAGAGATACAGCACTGAAACAGGCCCTTCGGCCCACCGAGTCAGTGCCGACCATCAACCACCCATTTATACTAATCCTACATCCCTACCACATCCCCACCTGTCCCTATATTCCCCTACCACCTACCTATACTAGGGGCAATTTATAATGGCCAATTCACCTATCAACCTGCAAGTCTTTGGCATGTGGGAGGAAACCGGAGCACCTGGAGGAAACCCACGCAGACTCAGGGAGAACTTGCAAACTCCACACAGGCAGTACCCAGAATTGAACCCTGGTCCCTGGAGCTGTGAGGCTGCGGTGCTAACCACTGTGTTTCCCATGATAATTCCCATTCTCTAATGAAATATTTCACAAACAAAAAAATGATTCATGAGCAACTCAGACTGCAGTTCCAAAGAATAAAATTGAAGTTGTCAGCTTTGAACACACCCCAAACTTAACTGGCATTGGAAAACTAACGGATCCCAGAGACAGGTCAAAATCAGTGGATTACAGAGACTGGAAAAGTGTTAGTGCATTCTGAAATATCAAGTTATTGTAATCCAAGGAAACTCACAGGGTTTTGTAACACTCTGTCTGATCAAGGTGAGACTTGTTTAACTGGACGGGTCAAACCGTGACATCACAGAGCAAGTCTGACCCTCACACTGTCCATCACAGTGAGATCAGACATCACAATCGGTTTGTAAACTGAGTTAATTTGAGGCAGGAGGCTGTACGAGCAGTTTGAGTGAAGGAAAGGGAGCTGCACTGACTGTAACTAACTGGCTGATCTGTCTAGGAGTGAAGGTGGTCGGGGAGAAGATCTGAGCAGTTTTGTGATGGAGAAGACAGCGAGCTGAGAGAGGGAGGGAGAAAGAAAACCTTCACAAGATGGTGCGACTGACAGAGCCAGCTATTGGAGCAAATAGGTACGTTATCAATCCCTTCCATTCTTTGGAGCTGTAGGTAACATGGTCTGTAGGTAGTCATGTCTTCCAGGGGGTGAGGGAAGGGAGTGGTCCTGTTAAACAGATCATGGAAATATTGCTCGAGTTCCGTTCCGAAAAAGTTTAGATCTTATTTAAAACTGTAAAAAATCTGGAGCTCAGTCTGGGCCTCAGTCAATGATACTGAAGGAATCGGTTAGAAACACTTGTCCCAAGCATTTCTGCTGTCCTCTGACCTCATTAATCCCTGGCTCCATGCCAAGGCCCTCCTCCCAGCTCAGATGCCTCAGGTACTGCCCTCTAAAAGCCTCTCATTGTGTCAGACAAGCTCCTGGTGCCAGTGACCCTGGATCACCTGATGGCATTGCAGCCATTCTGGAGCTTCACTGTGATTCTGGAGAAGGAATCAACTGATTGACTCCAGAATCTTTAATACTCAGCCAACATCAGAATCTGTGGCCAGGAACATCACTAGAAAAGAGACATGTCCAGAAGTAATGGTGCACTCTGAATCTGCGTTCAGCATTTCCAGGTTAAATGGTTTTACTAGCAGTGGAATTAGAAAATGCCGAGAGATGTCTCGTTACAATCCAGTGATTCTGATCTGTTTTTTGCTTCTTCTTCCAGACATACATGGTTGGTGTCAGGATGAGCAAGAGGAAATTTCCATCAAATTACCCACAGACTAAAGGATGAGTAACAAAAGCACAAAGAACAAGTGCATCACGACACAACAAGCAGCACATCCTGCCCCAAACCAACTCAAAATACTACAAAGGAGGGAGCCGTGTCCCTGAAATTCTCCTCACCCCATCCCTCTGTGTCCCATCCATTTCTCAGTGCCAACTCCACATCTGTTCATTTGTTGGTTTAATTTGACGGCCAACAACAACCCAGCCACTGGTCCATCTAGACACTCCTCCGATGGCTGGAGATGGTGCGAAACCGACTCTCTCTCCCTTCTGGTTTATTTCCCATCCCCACCAGGTCTATCATTCCCACCAGCTCCTCCTAGATTTACTTCGACATCTATTTTTATTGTTCATTGGGAAACTTGCCCCACACCCTCTTCCCCATCTTAGCCCCCAGGCTGGACCTTCACGTCCGGCCCTCATGTCCCCGCATCGGCATCAAGCAGTAACCCTGCTCCAACTCCAGGCTCAGTTTGATATTGCTCAGGACTAACTGCACTGGCACTGGCTAGGACCCAGTCCGCACAGTCAGCTCTGACCAATATCGGCTGGAGCTCCACCTAGGGACTGAAGTTGAAGGTCTCGAGGGGGGAACGCTCTGGTTGTTGCCTCGATTGTGTAGAGTGGGACCGGCTGGTTCAGGCCACTCGCCTGCCAGTTGCTGCCATCCCCTCCGCACAATCGGGTGAGGCCCCGGTACCAACTTGTACCGAGACCTCCCAGAATTTGAGGAAGAGTCCTCCCCTGGCGCCAGCCAGCTCTGAGGAGTCCGTGCCGACTGGTGCCAGTATAAGGCTGGTTCCCCCAAGCGCCACCAGCTAGTGTTGGTGGTCCTTCACCAGAGCCATCCTCTGGTGACACCAACCCAGCCCTGGGACATTGGTCTCCAGTTGGCGGCAGATTATCTGGGGGACACCACCCTTGGGGGACTCGACCCCACTCAGGGTCACCTATGTTGGGGGTGATTGCCACTTTGGTGAGAGCAGTCGCAGGTCTCTGTTCACTTTTTATAGATCTGTGTCTGCCTCCTCACCTCTGTGGACTCACCTTCAGCCACTCCCTGCAATTCTTAAGAGGTATCTAGGTTCCAAGGGCTCTCTCACGCAGGGAGGGTACGTGTGCCTCACTGGCACCTCCCCCGAGTGGCAGGGGAACATGTCTCGAGGGTTTATTTCCATCGGCCCTCATGTTCATGAGCTCGTAGCTAATCCAGCCGCCCTCGACTCTGTTCCCCGAGATTTACTATTATCAACCTTCCCTGTCGGTTGAGCCCTTGGAAGCTTCCTGGAGGCATCCTGCCTCGGAAGCCCAGTTGGGAGCCTGAGTCGGACCACGACCTCCAGTCGTTTAGGCTTTCATGTATTTAACACGAGGGTGACCTAGAGTCTGAAACTGTGGCTTCCGGAAGTCCTTTCACTTGGGGGTTTGAGTCCATGCTTGGGGTTTTGCAAAAGGCCACAAGCATCGACCTTTGCTGGATTCTTTTTCCCTTGATAAGCGTCTTCCGGTTAAGGCCAAGTTAGACAGCATCCATAGGACCTCCAGCACCCTGCTTCACACCTTGCAGTTTACTGGTATCTGGTCAACTGTAGTCGTGAAGGTATCAGAAGGAAAGTTATCGCCTGGTTCCACCCACAAGTGGGATCTGGCGCAGCTTCCTGCGGGGTTTGGCACATCTCCCCCAATTCCCTACCACCATATCCACTGGGGGGCGGCCTCACCGGCAGGTGAGTGGGTACGGAGTGCGGACCACCTACAGAGAACATCGACTGCAGCAGCTGGCTGTGTGGATGCCCTCATTGTAGGAGCAGGGTCCATCGCCCAGTGGATCTTGCATCACTGATTAGTACGGCCAAGCACCTTGGGCTTTCTTCAGGTACTGCAGATGCCCCTTGGTGCCGAGGCCTTCTTTGGTGAGCAAGTGGAGGAGCTGCTGCGGCAGAACCTTCAGGCATTTCCCAATTGGCAGTAAAGATGTGGACACTGCTCACTCTAGAACTTAGTCTGTAGGCCCCTTCCATCAACCCACCAATACACTCACTGTCACCAATCCACTCACCTCCAACAGCCTTTCCCAGGCTGTATCCGGAATGGAATGTCCTTTGTACCATGCTAGCTCCCTGCATTGCAGATTAGGACCTGGAATTCAGGCAGCTAGCAACACTTCATCTTTGATACCCTGTCCGGCTGCACCCCCCCAAGCAGTGATCCTGCCTTTGCCAGTTGGAAGGGGGGGATCACTCTTGGGTTAAAGAGACCAGAAGTAGTGAGTATCCTCTGGATTGGCAGCTTGAGCCTCCATGTTTCTCACAATGTGGTTTGCTTTGATGCTCAGAGGAACCATCTACCAGTGGCCATTCTGGCAGGTGACACCATGGTCTTTTAGTATTGGGACTGAGAGTCAGGGATAGTTATCCAGAAGAGAACTGTTGGGGAGATTTCTCCAGGTGAAACTTCTGGATAACTATCCCCACTGCCAGTAATGTTTCCACAGCTCGCCTTTGTCACAGCATCTGAACTCGAGCTGATGCTCTTGGGAATCACTGTCTTCTCCAGGTTCTTCAGCTAATGCTTTGACAAATGGGTGATGTTGGGGGAGGTCACATTCAGGATGAATGGGCTTCCAGGCCAGTGGGCGTGCTTGAGCTCACTTGGCATTTCAACAGGCTCGGTCAGGGTGTGAACGGTATATTAGGACAGTGTGCACTTTCAGACTCGGGACGGCGGGGTAAGTCAGTGTGTCTGCAGACAGACAATATGACAGTCGTCCGGTATGTCAACAGGGTGGGACTCCCTCCTGGGTCCCTCTGTCAAGGAGATACGTTGCTTCCCATTGGTGCTTGTAGGACGGGGTGACACTTTTGCTGCCACATTTGGCCGGGGTGAACAACACACAGCAGTCGACACACTCAGCTGCTGTGTGTAGTTCACCTTCCGAGTGGATGACCCACACTGAGGTGGTCCAGAATATCTTCAGGACTTGGCGGGGCGTGGGGTTTACCAGATCGATCGACTTGCTCGTATCACCGGACAATCCCCAGTCTGCTGGGGGACCTCAGGCAGTCATGGTGGAGGCTGGACTGTCTGTGGTTCTTTGGTTTCGAGATTCTGTTGCTCAGGGTAGCCTGATCTCCAGGATGCTCGGGAAATTTACAGCAGATGGTGGTTCTGGTTAACCCTTCATTGACCTCACAAACCGTCCTCCTTCTCCATCCTGGTGTTGAATACTGCCGGTCTGATTTCAGGAGCCCACGGAGAAAGCCAAGTTATTTGGAGGTTAAAGACGACCCTACTTTTAGTAAGGGGCACATCAGTTTTCATTCCAGCGTCCTCCACACACGGCTGGACACTGTCCAACTGGTGCTCAGGGTTAGAAGGGTGGAACCTGCATGGGAACAGACTCCGGCTCCCAGGACAAGTTGATGAAAGTGAGTGTTATTCGTGGGAGCCAGCGCCAGAACCAAACAGTAAGCTGAAGGAGATTTGGGTCTTTCCAGCTTCTGATTGATGGTCTGGCTGTTCAGATGGAATGCCCATCAGATTAGGGTATAGCAGCAATGTGACACTCATGGTTGTGATGCTCACCTTTATCATGTCTGTCCTTGGTCTCTTTAGCCCCTGTTCACAGACAGGCCCCTCCACCCTCCTCGTCCTCAGCACTACTTGGTTCGTCGGCAGCAGTGCGTCTAGAATGTCTGAATGATGATCAGCGCCCTTGGAAGCTGATCCTTTGCAAGCTGCTCCCTTGTAAGGTTCTCTTCATTTTCTGAGTGACGAGGCTTTTTCCACCCACCTGGGTACCCCTTGGGAATTGGAGGGGGTGTTTGGTATGTAGTTTCCTCGTTCTGGGTTGTCTTTGGGTGTCAACAAGCTGAGTTCTGGGGTGTGCTAAAATTGAACACAGCACGGGAGCCGGGGAGGGACGGAGGGAGGGGAAAAGCATGTGGGCGTGCCCTCCATGGATAAGGCATTGAAAAAATGGCTTAAAAAGGAGGTCACGCCTTACCAAGTTTTCCCCAGGGAAATTGTGCCGATGCATCCCGATAATTAGATCCACATTCCCCCCCCATTTGGCCGTCAATATTTCAGAGCTGATGTTCCATCCAAACATTGCTGGCTCTGTAACTCAGTTCCAATCCACTGAGAGCCCAGCACAGACTAAAGGAATGGCATCAGTTCCCAACAAATTCAAAGATGTCACAGTTAGCAGGGAAGTGGGAACCCTGGACATGCTAGTACAGAGCTCGAGTGCAGATGGTTGGAGACTAAGCTCTGAGGCAGTGTGTTCAGATGGTGTCTGGGAAAGCTATTGTCTTGGAAAGCAGTGGCTGAAGAGGGCTAGAGTGATCTCCTGGACTCGTTTCGATCGCCTAAGGGGCTCAGAGAGGAATTTCCCAGATCTTTTTCCCAAATTGACCTGGGTTTTTATGTCTGGTTTTTCGCCTCTCTCAGGAGATCACATGGTCGAGGGTGGGGTGGGGAGTCAATCTGTGTTGTGATGAGAAGGAATCGCAGTTGTGTGGGACGTGCTGGACAGAGCAGACAGGAACCTATCCATCCGTCAATTCTCTATCAAGTCACGTTAATTCAGCAACTTCAATGTGAAATCTGGAAATAAACGTGGATTCAAATTGGACAAACTTTCTGTGTTTTTTCTGATTTGTGCGCGGGCTAGAATAAGGACCAACAAAGTGAAGAAAAGCAGAGTTCTCTTCATCTTCAGTTTGTTTTATTCATTCACGGGATGCGGGCGTTGCTGGCGAGGCCAGCACTTATTGCCCATCCCTTCTTGAAGAAAGCTGTGTGGTTTGTGAGGCTATTTCAGAGGGCTGCTTCGAGTCAACCAGGATGGCAGATTTCCTTCCCTGAAGGACATTAGTGAGCCAGATGGGTTGCTCCAACAATCCCCTACTTTCATGCACACCATCACTGATGCAAGATTTTTAATTCCAAATTCTGATTTGATTAACTGAATTTCAATTCCCCAGCTGTCTTGGTGGGATTTGAACTCGTGTCTCTGGATTACTAGTCCAGTAATATGACCACGATGCCAGTCTATTGCCCTTAGACAGAGCTGCTGATTGGGTGAACTCTCTGAGCCACTTACCAGTTACGACCTGAACTGAATCCCCAGTCAGCCACACAAACGTACATAAAGACTATCAGATCCATCGAGCTCGCCCCATCCAGTAGACATTAGAACCTCACGCTCTCCCATCCCTCCTTACAAATTAATGTAATCTCTTGGAATGGAAAGGACCCTCGCCAATTCAGGAAAATCCTCTGGGCAGCTGCTCTGTCAACACCCTGAGGCTCCAGGAGGACACATCATAATCTAACCTGGCCACTATCTCCATGTAACTCACAATGTCCTCTCAGGACCTTAGCCAGTTCCTCTTTTAAAGGTCTCTCTGTTACACGTGTTTGTTCCAGAGGGTGACGAGCCTGTGACAAGTGATGGAGTGGTACAGCACAGAAGACCATTCGGCCCATCGTGCCTGTGACAGATCTTGACTGGAGCCGCACACCCAGTCAGTCCCACCTGACCCAAAACTTGCCCAAATACAAACTGGTGGGAAGGAAAGAGACATACACTAAATACATGGAGAGCAGGGGACAGCAAGACAAGGGCAAATACAAAGATTAGAAGGAAGGTTTAAAAAAACACAATGAGGGCAAAGAGGAAGTGTGAAATTAAATTATCAAGGAATATAAAACAAAAGAGTAAAATATTTTACAGACACATAAATAAAACAACTGGAAGTCTCGATGGGAATTGATGTTACGGGGGGTTGGGGCTGGGGTCGGGCCGTTGTTTTTGGGGTTAGATTTTAGGGTCCTGGATGGGTCTGGGGCGGGGGTTACACGAGTGTTGTGGGGATTTGGGTTAGGGCTAAGGCTGGGGCTGGGGTCGGGGCCTTAAGTTTCAGTCTTTGGGTTTAGGGTTGGGGGCGTTAAGGTTAGGGCTGGGTCTAGGGAGCGAGGGCCACAGCGGGCCAGTCACGGTCGCAGGTGCGGGTCAGGAATCCGGGCCAGCCTCAGGGTTTGGTTACATTAAGTTCTAGGTTAGCATTAGGGTATTTGGGCAACAGGGGTTTGTCTAGGGTTCTGCCATAGTATGTGTAACCGATTACAAAGTAATTCATGACAACGCTACGTCATCGCCGACATCATCAGTATGCGCCGCGGTACGCACATGTGCAGACGGTCTCATGCCCTCTGCGCATGCGCTGCGGTCCGGCTTGCCAGGACCGTTTTGCGCATGCGCAGATGACGTCATCGCGTTACGCCGTCTTCCTCGGGCAACGCGCCAGGTTGACCTCTGCGCATGCGTCAAAGCTTCGGCGCGAGTTTTTGAAAGTGGAAGGAGGAGAGGTTTCGTCGGGCATTTTCTCGCATTTTATCTGAATTATTTATTCGTTTTGGAGACTTGCTTCATTTTTATTTGACACAGGAGATTGTTCCAAGGTAAGTTGCTCTGCCTTTGTAAGTTGCTTTGAAAACATTTCCATTGTCTGGGCCACCGCATGTTCTCCAGTCCCTGTTGTGAGTTGCTGTGTGCAGGCAGTACATGTGCTGCAACCTACCGTCTTAACGGTCACTTTCGTTTTTGTTACGTTTTAATTGTGTGCATTCTGTATTTCTTATCTCATCTCATGTTTCCCGTGAGGAGACTGGACTGGCTGTGGCAACAGACTCTCCGCTGGCAGCAAGGACTGGCTGATGAGATGGAGCCATTTACTATGCCCAACAATTGCCCGGAAGCACCTTCGGATGGAGGTGGCCACGCGCTGGACATCAGTCACGTGTCACAAACCCTGGATCCTGAGCGTCTCACCCCCTGGCCTAATGATCTGATGGACCATACATATGCCTGCCTGTTCAAAGCTCCACTTCCCCTACCTGCGGTACCCTCTCCTTGCTGCTCAGTTACACAGTCACCTGTTCCTGCACCCATCAGAGCAGTGCACATGGACACACAGTTACCTGCTCCTACACCCATCAGAGCAGTGCACATGGACACACAGTTACCTGCTCCTACACCCATCAGAGCAGTGCACATGGACACACAGCCACCTGTTCCTACACCCATCAGAGCAGTGCACATGGACACACAGTTACCTGCTCCTACACCCATCAGAGCAGTGCACATGGGCACACAGTTACCTGCTCCTACACCCATCAGAGCAGTGCACATGGACACACAGTTACCTGTTCCTACACCCATGAGAGCAGTGCACATGGGCACACAGTTACCTGCTCCTACACCCATCAGAGCAGTGCACATGGGCACACAGTTACCTGCTCCTACACCCATCAGAGCAGTGCACATGGACACACAGTTACCTGCTCCTACACCCATCAGAGCAGTGCACATGGACACACAGTTACCTGCTCCTACACCCATCAGAGCAGTGCACATGGACACACAGCCACCTGTTCCTACACCCATCAGAGCAGTGCACATGGACACACAGTTACCTGCTCCTACACCCATCAGAGCAGTGCACATGGGCACACAGTTACCTGCTCCTACACCCATCAGAGCAGTGCACATGGACACACAGTTACCTGTTCCTACACCCGTCAGAGCAGTGCACATGGGCACACAGTTACCTGCTCCTACACCCATCAGAGCAGTGCACATGGGCACACAGTTACCTGCTCCTACACCCATCAGAGCAGTGCACATGGACACACAGTTACCTGCTCCTACACCCATCAGAGCAGTGCACATGGACACACAGTTACCTGCTCCTACACCCATCAGAGCAGTGCACATGGACACACAGTTACCTGCTCCTACACCCATCAGAGCAGTGCACATGGACACACAGTTACCTGTTCCTACACCCGTCAGAGCAGTGCTCATGGGCACACAGCCACCTGTTCCTACACCCGTCAGAGCAGTGCACATGGGCACACAGCCACCTGTTCCTACACCCATCAGAGCAGTGCACATGGGCACACAGTTACCTGCTCCTACACCCATCAGAGCAGTGCACATGGACACACAGTTACCTGCTCCTACACCCATCAGAGCAGTGCACATGGACACACAGTTACCTGCTCCTACACCCATCAGAGCAGTGCACATGGACACACAGTTACCTGCTCCTACACCCATCAGAGCAGTGCACATGGACACACAGCCACCTGTTCCTACACCCATCAGAGCAGTGCACATGGACACACAGTTACCTGCTCCTACACCCATCAGAGCAGTGCACATGGGCACACAGTTACCTGCTCCTACACCCATCAGAGCAGTGCACATGGGCACACAGTTACCTGTTCCTACACCCATGAGAGCAGTGCACATGGGCACACAGTTACCTGCTCCTACACCCATCAGAGCAGTGCACATGGGCACACAGTTACCTGCTCCTACACCCATCAGAGAGTGCACATGGACACACAGTTACCTGCTCCTACACCCATCAGAGCAGTGCACATGGACACACAGTTACCTGCTCCTACACCCATCAGAGCAGTGCACATGGACACACAGTTACCTGTTCCTACACCCGTCAGAGCAGTGCACATGGGCACACAGCCACCTGCTCCTACACCCATCAGAGAGTGCACATGGACACACATTTACCTGTTCCTACACCCATCAGAGCAGTGCACATGGGCACACAGCCACCTGTTCCTACACCCATCAGAGCAGTGCACATGGGCACACAGTTACCTGCTCCTACACCCATCAGAGCAGTGCACATGGACACACAGTTACCTGCTCCTACACCCATCAGAGCAGTGCACATGGGCACACAGTTACCTGCTCCTACACCCATCAGAGAGTGCACATGGACACACAGTTACCTGCTCCTACACCCATCAGAGCAGTGCACATGGACACACAGTTACCTGCTCCTACACCCATCAGAGCAGTGCACATGGGCACATAGTTACCTGCTCCTACACCCATCAGAGCAGTGCACATGGACACACAGTTACCTGCTCCTACACCCATCAGAGCAGTGCACATGGACACACAGTTACCTGCTCCTACACCCATCAGGGCAGTGCTCATGGGCACACAGCCACCTGTTTCCCCATCCGCCTTTGAAACAACCATGCAGAGCCTTGTGAGACTCCGCAATTGCCAGCTGCTGCCTGTCAAGCAGAGAGGGCCTCCAAAGGGGTCAAGCACTTGGGGAACATTCAGCAAGAAGAGACTGAGCACTAAAAGAAACAAGCATGCTGTGTCCAGTGGTAGCAGAAATGTGAATGCTCTTGCTGTGAACACAACTGGTGATAGTAGTAGGCAGGATTAAATGGGAATGGATGGGAAGACGCACGAGTAACATAACCACTAGCAGGGAACTGCTGGGCTAAATGGCCAGCTTTATGTTCATAGCCCAAAAGAAATGTGCTTCTTTTCCAGCACCCTCACATCATTCATGTTTTCCCTGAGAGCAGCATTGAACCATCACGAGATAGGGGCAGTAACATCATCCTGCCTCCTACAGCTGAGGTGGGTACTAAGTGATTCATTGGCGGTGTTATCAGTACATGCCTTTACCGCAGAACACAAAGCATGCTCAACAGTAATTTCATTGGAGGGAGGGAAGCTCTGGCACTGATGTTCTTTCCTTATTTCCTTTCATGTAAAACGTGCCCTTGAGAAAACAATCCTTGACACTTAAGGACGGCATTCAAGCAAAGGAGGCAGTGCAGGAGAGGACGCAAGGATGTGCTGATTCCTGCATCTGAGGTGGGTAATAAGTGCTTCATTGGCGACGTTATCAATTGGTGCCTTCACTGCAGAACTTAAAAAGGTGTGCACAACAGTAATTTCAGTGGATGGAGGGAGGCAAGCTCTGACTCTGATTTGCTTTATTTCTTTTCATGTAAAACATGCCGTCGAGAAAACAATCCTTGAGACGTAAGGTCAGCATTCAAGCAACGAAGGCAACTGGATCATGCTGCGGAGCTCATCACGACGTGGAAAGGAACATTGCATTTATGGATGAATTGGGAATGCACATTGGGATGCGCTTGGGGAACATTCACCAAGAATAGACTGAGCTCAGACTCTTGTGACTTTGACTTCTTCACATGGACAATACAGTAGTGGAATAGAGAGCCAAGCATTCATTCACCACAAGGCTCTCCAGGAACAATCTCTTTAGCTGTGCATAGCAGAGACTCGGCCTGTCTGTCTAACGGGAATGCTGGACACAACACTCATGTATCCATGCACAGCAGTGCCTCGGATACTTAATGAACTTAATAAAACTTCTCAATAATTAACCCCAGAATTGTTGAGGCTTTGTTTTGCATGCTATTTCCCCGACTTTGCAACTGCACTTCAGATATTCAACTGTGGTGGAGGGGTGGAGGTAGGGGGGTAGAGGGAGGGGTGGAGGTAGGGGGGTAGATGGAGAGGGGGGAGGGGTGGGGAGAGCAGGGAGGGGTGGGGAGAGGGTGCATGCAAAATGCAGGGACCAGACAGTTGCAATGCCTGAAGTACTGTGGAGAAGTAGGGGAGAAGCAACTGGATTGGGCATCCGCAGCTGGAGGGAACGGCTGAATGGAGAGGGCCAGATGCGAGAGGCCGTAGAGAGCTGCGGGGAGCGAGTGTGCGAAGACCTCGGTGTCGCCGGGTCCAGGGACTGGCCGGTAAGTCTTTTGCTGTTGTGTTTCTGGCGAATGCACAGAAAAAGGCACTCCTCTTGCGCTCCGCTGCTCCCCCCCTCACTCTCTCTCATCCCCCCACTCCTGCCCTTCACCCCCACCCCTCCCTCTCTTCCCCCCCACTCCCTCCTCCTTTCTCCCCCCTCCCTCCTCTCTTTCCCCCCCCCTCCACTCTTTCCCACCCCCCTCCTCTCTTTCCCGCCGCCCCCCCGACACCCTCAACGCTGCTCTCCCCGGCCCCCGCGCTGCTCTCCCCGGCCCCCGCGCTGCTCTCTCACTCTGGCCATTGTATACTGCCACGTGTTCGTTAGGTTGCCTCTGTGTGATTCTTTGAGCAGCGCCATCTTTAGTCCTGGCAGCTGCTACAGTCGCAATCTGTGACGTTTTCGTGGCACATGCTGTATTTGCGCATGTGCCAAAACAGCGCCACCTACCGTTCGCGTTGTCAACAAATGCGGTCAACCGATTATGACTTTTGTCATTTTCGGCCTAGTCCATTTGGGCTTTTGGGTTTTAGATTATTAATATTGTTTAATTGGGTTCCCCAGTGCACCAATTTTCTTTGGGTAGATGGGCTACTTCTAAGGCTGGTGTTATTGTCCGAGATGGTTGTGGATGGTGTGCTGTGTTCCCATGGATTCGGGATATGTGGAGTTCAGGATTGTTTTGGATGTGTTACGTTCTAAGTATGAGTGAAGAAATATTTGCTGTCCTACATTTGGTTCAGACCCTTTGGTAACTGGGTTTGTAATGTTAAGATCCACCATCTCTCTTTCCTTTTCCTTTGTATTGGTGTCCAATTCAAGTTAGTTTCAAGTCCCATGATTTCCAGGGACTGAATTCCATGTTGCATAAAATGTCTGGTTATCGCCTTGTCTTCCTTTCCTGTCCGGATGGAACTAAGGTGTCCCATAAATCTAGTTCTTAAAGTGTTCCCTGTTTCCCCGATATATAAAATGTGGCACTGTTTACATCGAATTTATTAAAGCGGTTTTTCCTGTGTTCTCGTTTTGCAAGATTTTTAAGACCTTTAGGTGTTTACATGTTCCACATTGTCTGTCACCGCAATTTGGTACGGTTTGTGCCTTTACGATACTTGTGACCAATAGGTCTTTTAGGTTTTTGCCTCTTTTGAAAGCTGATGTTATGCTATATTGGCTCAGTGAGTTAACATCCCCTTTTAACTTTTCAAAATGGTTTCTCACTACCCTATTTATCTGTTGAGTTGTTGTGCTGTATGTTGTAACAAGTGGTAGTCTTGTAGTTGGCCTATCCCGTGGCTGTGGGTTCTCCATCTCCCTCAGGAAATTGGACTTGATATGTCTGAGGAATCTCTTTGTGTGCCCGTCTAAGAGCGAAGTCCAAAGTACGGAAAGTCCTCATCAGGGAACTCCTCTTTGCTGACGATGCTGCTTTAACATCTCACACTGAAGAGTGCCTGCAGAGTCTCATTGACAGGTTTGCGTCTGCCTGCAATGAATTTGGCCTAACCATCAGCCTCAAGAAAACGAACATCATGGGGCAGGACGTCAGAAATGCTCCATCCATCAATATTGGCGACCACGCTCTGGAAGTGGTTCAAGAGTTCACCTACCTAGGCTCAACTATCACCAGTAACCTGTCTCTAGATGCAGAAATCAACAAGCGCATGGGTAAGGCTTCCACTGCTATGTCCAGACTGGCCAAGAGAGTGTGGGAAAATGGCGCACTGACACGGAACACAAAAGTCCGAGTGTATCAGGCCTGTGTCCTCAGTACCTTGCTCTACGGCAGCGAGGCCTGGACAACGTATGCCAGCCAAGAGCGACATCTCATTTCATTCCATCTTCGCTGCCTTCGGAGAATACTTGGCATCAGGTGGCAGGACTATATCTCCAACACAGAAGTCCTTGAAGCGGCCAACACCCCCAGCTTATACACACTACTGAGTCAGCGGCGCTTGAGATGGCTTGGCCATGTGAGCCGCATGGAAGATGGCAGGATCCCCAAAGACACATTGTACAGCGAGCTCGCCACTGGTATCAGACCCACCGGCCGTCCATGTCTCCGCTATAAAGACGTCTGCAAACGCGACATGAAATCGTGTGACATTGATCACAAGTCGTGGGAGTCAGTTGCCAGCATTCGCCAGAGCTGGCGGGCAGCCATAAAGCCAGGGCTAAATTGTGGCGAGTTGAAGAGACTTAGTAGTTGGCAGGAAAAAAGACAGAGGCGCAAGAGGAGAGCCAACTGTGCAACAGCCCCGACAAACAAATTTCTCTGCAGCACCTGTGGAAGAGCCTGTCACTCCAGAATTGGCCTTTATAGCCACTCCAGGCGCTGCTTCACAAACCACTGACCACCTCCAGGCACATATCCATTGTCTCTTGAGATAAGGAGGCCCAAAGAAGAAAGACCACGTCCGTCTCAGTGCGGTGAAAAGCGTGGTGACCGCTTTGTCGAAATCCTCCAGTTTTGTGGATATGCGGTGGAACCGCATGAGTTGTGACTTTACCAGTCCCCTAAAGGTGTGCCTGGGATGATGGCTTTTAGTGTGCAGGAGTGTATGTGTGTCAGTTACTTTGAAGAATACCTTTGTTGCTCATTTGTGACTGTTATTCTCTAGTGGCAACTTAAAAACTGTAGTGTCGAGAAAGTCAATGCTTTCCTTGCGTGTTGTGGCTTTAATTTTAATGGAGGGGTGATGATTATTGAGAGTGTTGATGAAATCTTCTAATTCTGATTCTGTGTGGGTCCAAACCCCCCATATATCATCCAAGTACCTATAATAGCACATTGGGCGCTTGGGACACTTTTTGAAGACACTCTCCTCCCAGTCTGCCATGTAAATGTTTGCATAGGCCGGGGCAAACTTTTTACCCATAGCTGTGCCCTTAATTTGGAGGTAAGATGCCCCATCGAATTCAAAGTTATTTTTTGTTAAACCCAGATGTAGTAGCTGAATTATAGCTTCATCTGGTCTTTTAGGGTGGGGAAATTTAGCGAGGGCATTTTTAACCGCCTGTATACCTCTGTTTGTTTCTATATTTGTAGAAAGGCTTTCGATGTCCATGGTAAAAAGAAGGGCATTAGGGGGTACGGTCAATGAGTTAACTATTTCTGTGAAGTGATATGTGTCCTTTATATAACTGGGATGTTTCTGGGCCAAGGGGTTCAGGAATGAATCAATGTATTCAGCTACCCTGTAGGATTCACTGCCACAGTCTGACACAATGGGTCTTCCCGGTGGTATCTCCCCTGGAATTGTCCATGTATCTGGATGTTTATGTATTTTGGGCAGTATGTAAAACTTTCTGGGCCGCGGTTGTTCCCCTCTCAGGTATTCAACCTGTTTCCGTTTCATAAATTTAGACTTTTGGAGTCGTTCCAATATATTGTCAATCTCTTTTTGTGTTTCCTGAAAGATGGGTTTTGTTAATTTAATGTAGTGGTCCGTATTATTTAATTGTCTGTGTGTTTCAAACAGGTACTGTTGTTTGTCCATGAGAACTATACTACTGCCCTTATCTGCTGGTTTTATGATGATGTTTGGGTTTGTTTTTAATTCCCTAATCGCCTGCCTTTCTCTTCTGGTGAGACTTTGTTTGTCTTTTGATGCAGGGATTTTTTTTTTCTGTTTCTGATTGACTTTCTTTAGTAGAAATTAAAACCTCGGTCTGCCCGTTTGTGTGAAAGATTGTCTGAAACTGAGTCACTGAAGTCATCTGTCAGTTTAATCTTAACTTTCTCCTGTGGTCCTGTAGGGTGGGAAATGCCTTTGATAGATTTCCCCTCGGCCAAGGCTCTGCTTTCCTCGGGTTAAACTCTTTTGCTGTTTAAGGATTTCATCCATTTATTAATTATAATACTTGCTGCATTCTCTCTCCAGTGAATGTGTTCAGAGACTAATCCTGGAAAGATTTGGCCGCTGGTGCTGGAATGTAGCTCCTGGTTTTTATCACTGATTTAACTCCTGGATTGAGTCAGTGATTAATGACAATTGAAATCAAGATTTTTCACATTTCTGTGATTCCAATTTGTCAAGGATTGCAGTGACAATGTGAGTGTTCTGTTAATCTGAGAGAATGGGGTCAAGCGTCATCCAATATGGCTGGTGTTAGGATTGGATTATTTGTAATCCGGTTTCCCGTGGTTTGTTGTGACTCCCTTTAACCTCAACCATTGTTTTTATTTTAAGTTTGCCTTGAAAGGTTTTTTTTTCGGGTTCCAACTTTTTGCTTTGGCAATAGCTTCTTGCAGGCGGTCAACCCGATATCAACCGCAGCCTCACAGCTCCAGCGACCCGGGTTCAATTCTGGGTACTGCCTGTGTGGAGTTTGCACGTTCACCCTGTGTCTGCGTGGGTTTTCGCCGGGTACTCTGGTTTCCTCCCACCACCAAAGACTTGCAGGTTGATAGGTAAATTGGCCATTATAAATTGCCCCTAGTGTAGGTAGATGGTAGGGGAATATAGGGACAGGTAGGGATGTGGTGGGACCATGGGATTAGTGTAGGGTTAGTATAAATGGGTGGTTGATGGTCAGCACAGATTCGGTGGGCCGAAGGGCCTGTTTCAGTGCTGTATCTCTAAATAAAAATAAAATAAAATCATCCAATTTTTTTTGAAGGTTAGTTTTGTAATGGTCGATTAAAATTTGTTTTGTCTGCTTCGCCCAGTTTGGGGAATTTGAAGCCATTTTTTTTTCTCAGTGTTTCCCATGATGGGGTTTTCTGGTTTTAGGAAAATTGTTAATGTATCTGCCTGTCTTACAATGCCTTTATGAGGCTGGCTTTGACTCTCTGCCAATAATAGATGGTGAATTGTCTGGGCCATTTTATAAATTGGTCTAACTGTGATAGGAAAGCTGTGTCTAGCAAACGGAAATGTGTGTGTACCAAAGTTGGAACACCTTCACGCCCACATGACGTCCATTATATTGTCCACTCTCTGTGTAGAAAGTGCCAAAAGAGGTTGAAAAGCTGTTACCATGGGATTCCCGCCTGCCTACCACTGATGTGTCGAATATACGAATTAGGAGCAGGAGTAGGCCACTCAACCCCTTGATCCTGCTCCGCATTCAATAAGTTCAAGGCTGAACTGATTGCTCCATGTTTCCACCTACCCCTGATAACTTCCACCCCCTTGCTTATCAAAAATCTATCTACCTCTGCCTTAAAAATATTCAAAGACTCTGCTTCCACTGCCTTTTGAGGAAGGGAATTCCAAAGTCTCACGACCCTCGGAGAGAAAAAAATTTCTCCTCATCTCTGTCTTAAATGGGTGACCCCTTATTTTTAAACAGTGACCCCTAGTTCGAGATTCTCCCACAAGGAGAAACATCCTTTCCACATCCACCCTGTCAAAACCCCTTAGGATCTTATATGTTTCAATCAAGTCGCCTCTTACTCTTCTAAATTCCAGTGGATACAAGCCTAGCCTGTCCAATCTTTCCTCATAAGACAACCCGCCCATTCCAGGTATTAGTCTAGTAAACCTTCTCTGAATTGCTTCCAATGCATTCACATCCTTCCTTAAATAAGGAGACCAGTACTGTACACAGTACTCCAGATGTGGTCTCACCAATGCCCTGTATAACTGAAACATAACCTCCCTACTTTTGTATTCAATTCCCCTTGTGATAAACAATAACATTCTATTAGCTTTCCTAATTACCTGCTGTACCTGCATACTGACCTTTTGTGATTCGTGCACTCGGACCACCCAGATCCCTCTGTGTCACAGAGCTCTGCAATCTCTCACCATTTAGATAATATGCTTCTTTTTTATTCTTCCTGCCAAAGTGGACAATTTCACACTTTCGCAGTGGTTAGCACCATAGCCTCACAGCTCCAGCGACCTGGGTTCGATTCTGGGTACTGCCTGTGCGGAGTTTGCAAGTTCTTCCTGTGACTGCGTGGGTTTCCGTTGGGTGCTCCGGGTTCCTCCCAAAGACTTGCAGGTTGATAGGTAAATTGGCCATTGTAAATTGCCCCTAGTGTAGGTAGATGGTGGGGATGTGGTACCGAATATGGGATTAGTATAAATGGGTGGTTGTTGGTCGGCAGAGACTCGGTGGGCCGAAGGGCCTGTTTCAGTCTGTATCTCTAAATAAAATTAAAATAAAATAAATAAAAAATATTCCATTTGCCAGGTCTTTTCCCACTCACTTAACCTAAATATATCTCCCTGATTCAGTTGGTATCCTCGCAGAGAATAATTCTCTCCGATGTTTTGTTGTTCACTATTTTGTCTCCTGCCCCAAGCTAGTTGAACTCACAAAGTGTTTTCTTTCATTTTAGACTTTGTTCAATTTTCTATTTTGTTTTAGGGTAATACAACACTGCCATCTAGTTGTTTTGCCAGGTTCCTACAGGTCTGTGTAAAATAATTTTCCAAACTGGAAAGTAGAGTAGAGGTTTGGATATAGTTTACCTTCCTGTTTTGGCACTATGTGACAATAACACTGCTATGCTAATATGTCGAGTTTAAAAGTTCATTTTATTTTCTGAATTTTTATTTTCATTTAAGGAGTTATGCAGAAATTGGTCGTGTTTCTGAGGATTAATAATTTCCAGGTTTGAAACAGGTGTGAACCTAAGCATGACTGTTTTCCTCCAAGTGTCAGCACAGTTAACATTCACCCCATGCAAGTGCCGGGCAATGACCATCTCAAACAAGAGAGAATCTAACCGTCTCCCCTTGATGTTTGATGGCATTACGATCGCTGAATCCCCCCACTATCAACATCTTGGGGGTTACCAGTGACCAGAAACTGAACTAGACCGGCCACATAAATACCGTGGCTACAAGAGCAGGTCAGAGGCTGGGAATTGTGTGGTGAGTAACTCACCTCCTGACTCCCCAAAGCCTGTCCACCATCTACAAGACACAAGTCAGGAGTGTGATGGAATACTCTCCACTTGCCTGGATGGGTGCAGCTCCAACAACACTCAAGAAGCTCGACACCATCCGGGACAAAGCAGCCCACTTGATTGGCACCCCATCTACAAACATTCACTCCCTCCACCACCGATGTACAGTGGCAGCAGTGTGTACCATCTACAAGATGCACTGCAGCAATGCACCAAGTCTTCTTAGACAGCACCTTCCAAACCCGCGACCTCTACCAACTAGAAGGACAAGGGCAGCAGACGCATGGGAACACCAACACCTGCAAGTTCCCCTCCAAGTCACACACCATCCTGACTTGGAACTATATTGCCGTTCCTTCACTGTCGCTGGGTCAAAATCCTGGAACTCCCTTCCTAACAGCACTGTGGGTGTACCTACCCCAAATGGACTGCAGCGGTTCAAGTATCACTTGCCTGGCACTTGTGTGGCACGAATGTTACTTGCCACTTATCAGCCCAAGCCTGGATATTGTCCAGGTCTTGCTGCATTTCTCTGCGGACTGCTTCTGTATCTGAGGAGTCTCTCCCCCATCTCTGTCTGTTTCTGTCTCTCTCCCTCCTCTCTCTATCACTCTCTCCCCTTCTCCACCTCCCCACCCCCTGTGTCTTCTGAGTTCCCCACTCCCCGTTCAGTGTTCCCTGCAGCAGCCATTTCCACAACCCGACACTTACCATGCCTGTATTATTTAAATTGTGTTGAGTGGAGGTGGTGACCTGTCCAGTTTGCAGGATTTACTGAACTGTGCAAAAGCTGTTGGGGCGGCTGCTCCCACAACACCTGTCCTGCATTCCACCAATCAGCGCTAACGATACCTGGGCAGCCCCTGTCAGTCAGAGAGAGTGACTAATCCCCTTCCCCCCGCCCGCCAGGCACAGGTCTGCCCTACACCCTCCACCTGACGTACGTGGGAGTCGTCAATCAGAGCTCGGCAACATAAAAGCAAATTGCTGCAGATGCTGGAAATCTGCAATAAAACCAAAACGCGCTGGAAATACTCCGCAGGTCTGGCAGCATCTGCGGAGAGAGAAGCAGAGTTAACTTTTCAGCTCAGTGACCCTTCCTCAGAACAGGCAAAGGTTAGAAATGTTAACAGGCTTTAAGCAAATGCAAACGAAAATCCTGTTGGAGAGAAGAGCAGAACTTCTTCAAGGTAGGCATTCCTGGAAGAGAAGTAGCAGTGAATCAAACACTAAAAACGCTTTGAACGGGTTTGGTCGGCTAACCAGGCTTTACTTCAAACCCCTCCTCACACTAACAGCACATACATGGTATGCCCACACTAGAGCCCAGCCGAGCATAGGACACTGTGCTGGCCGCACCAGAAATGGCCAGCTGTGCAGTTCACATCACTTTATAGATCCAAGTTTCTGTAAGGTTGGCACCAGTCGTGCCATAGAGTGAAAATTACAGCTGGGAGAGAGAGAGAGGGAAAGCAACTCACTTTAAAAAGGCAGTTGGGAAAAGAAGACTTGAAGGCATAAGATTAACAGGAATAGGGGAATGGATAGGGCAATGGGACAAATTGGGGGAGGGTGAGACCATGGAGAGATTCAAACACAAGAATGAGAAAATTAAGGTGCTGACAGACGGGGAGCCAATGTAGGTCAGTGAGCACAGAGGAGACTCTCTGACTGTCTGGTAACAGAAACCATTGAGCACGTATCTGGTGTGTACAATTGACGTTCAGTAGTTTTTTTAAGTCAGAGTTTAAACGTTGCTTGTTTTGTGATGAAGACAACAGCAGAAAGGCAAGCACAAGATGCTGGTGAGGCAAGTTGTGCTAACAATTTGTTTATGGGGTTATGACGTCCCACTGTGATCGCAGCCCTCGCCTGCTTTCAGTTAGTCAATTATAAACTCATTGATTTTATCTCATGTCTATTTGTTCTCAGGATATGGGTGACGCTGTCAAGGATGGCATTACTTTCCCGTGTTACCGTGAGAAAATGGTGGGTCTTCATCCTGAACCACTGCAGTCCCTGTTGTGAAGGTGTTCCCACAATACTGTAACAGAAAGGATTTCAGGCTTTTGACCGAGTGATGATGCAGGAACAGTGATATATGTCCAAGTCTAGATGGGGTGTGGCCTGGAGGAGGGAATATGGAGGTGATGGTGTTTCATTTGAGTCTGAGCCAAATTCCACCCCCTCCCCTCTGTCTCCTGTCCCCTTTATGCCAATTGTAGGAATCCTACTGTCACCCTGCACGTGAAAAGTACTTATGGTAAAATACCAAACACAAAGGGTTGACATTTTTTTTTTTTAGAACATTACAGCGCAGTACAGGCCCTTCGGCCCTCGATGTTGCGCCGACCTGTGAAACCATCTGACCTACACTATTCCATTTTCATCCATATGTCTATCCAATGACCACTTAAATGCCCTTAAAGTTGGCGAATCTACTACTGCTGCAGGCAGGGCGTTCCACGCCCCTACTACTCTCTGTGTAAAGAAACTACCTCTGACATCTGTCCTATCACCCCTCAACTTGAAGCTATGTCCCCTCGTGTTTGCCATCACCATCCGAGGAAAAAGACGCTCACATTTGGGGATGCAGTTCACTTTCTAGGCTATTGGTAATGAGCTGGGGCTGAAAAGTATGATGAAAAGTTTAAAACTGAGACCAAGAGACAATGTACGTTAGGGAGCACAGGGTGATGGGTGAACAGGACTTCGTGCAAGGTAGGATACGGGCAGCAGAGGTTCAGATGAGCTCAGTTTATGGGAGGGACAAGGTGGAGAGAATTGGAATAGTCGAGTGTGGAGCCAAAAAAACACAGACGAAGGACTCAGGAGCAGAGGAGCTGAGGCAGAGACCGAGACGGTGATGTTATGGAGGTGGAAGTAGGTGGTCTGGGTGATTTGAGGATCAGGGGTTTGGAATCAGAGACAGAGACGGTGATGTTATGGAGGTGGAAGTAGATGGTCTGGGTGATTTGAGGATCAGGGGTTTAGAATCAGGCACAGAGACGGTGATGTTATGGAGGTGGAAGTAGACGGTCTGGGTGATTTGAGGATCAGGGGTTTAGAATCAGGGTCAGAGACGGTGATGTTATGGAGGTGGAAGTAGGTGGTCTGGGTGATTTGAGGATCTGGGGTTTGGAATCAGGGACAGAGACGGTGATGTAATGGAGGTGGAAGTAGGTGGTCTGGGTGACTTGAGGATCTGGGTTTGGAATCAGGGACAGAGACGGTGATGTTATGGAGGTGGAAGTAGGTGGTCTGGGTGATTTGAGGATCTGGGTTTGGAATCAGGGACACAGGTGGTGATGTTATGAAGATGGAAGGAGGCGGTCTGGGTGATTTGAGGATCTGGGGTTTTGGAACCAGGGACAGAGACGGTGATGTTATGCAGGTGGAAGTAGGTGGTCTGGGTGATTTGAGGATCTGGGGTTTGGAATCAGAGACAGAGACGGTGAAGTTATGGAGGTGGAAGTAGGTGGTCTGGGTGATTTGAAGATCTGGGGTTTGGAATCAGAGACAGAGACGGTGAAGTTATGGAGGTGGAAGTAGGTGGTCTGGGTGATTTGAAGATCTGGGGTTTGGAATCAGAGACAGAGACGGTGATGTTATGGAGGTGGAAGTAGGTGGTCTGGGTGATTTGAGGATCTGGGGTTTGGAATCAGGGACAGAGACGGTGATGTTATGGAGGTGGAAGTAGGTGGTCTGGGTGATTTGAGGATCTGGGGTTGGATTCTTGGTGACGAATCCATTGTGTATTAAACCATCAGGGAACCACACTCGCCTCACTTATACTGTTCACCTGGTAACGTGTCCTGTGCGTATTAAACAAAGAACAAAGAAAATTACAGCACAGGAACAGGCTTTTCGGCCCTCCAAGCCTGCGCCGATCCAAATCCTCTACCTAAACATGTCGCCTATTTTCTAAGGGTCTGTATCTCTTTGCTTCCTGCCCATTCATGTATCTGTCTAGATACATCTTATAAGACGCTATCGTGTTCGCATCTACCACCTCCGCTGGCAACGCGTTCCAGGCACCCACCACCCTCTGCGTAAAGAACTTTCCACGCATATCCCCCCTAAACATTTCCCCTCTCACTTTGAACTCGTGACCCCTAGTATTTGAATCCCCCACTCTGGGAAAAAGCTTCTTGCTATCCACCCTGTCTATACCTCTCATGATTTTGTACACCTCAATCAGGTCCCCCCTCAACCTCCGTCTTTCTAATGAAAATAATCCTAATCTACTCAACCTCTCTTCATAGCGAGTGCCCTCCATACCAGGCAACATCCTGGTGAACCTCCTCTGCACCCTCTCCAAAGCATCTACATCCTTTTGGTAATGTGGCAACCAGAAATGCACGCAGTATTCCAAATGTGGCCGAACCAAAGTCCTATACAACTCTTGTACTCAATACCCCGCCCGATGAAGGAAAGCATGCCATATGCCTTCTTGACCACTGCGTTGCCACCTTCAGGGAACAATGGACCTGAACACCCAAATCTCTCTGTACATCAATTTTCCCCAGGACTTTTCCATTTACTGTATAGTTCACTCTTGAATTGGATCTTCCAAAATGCATCACCTCGCATTTACCCTGATTGAACTCCATCTGCCATTTCTCTGTCCAACTCTCCAATCTATCTATTTTCTGCTGTATTCTCTGACAATCCACTTCACTATCTGCTACTCCACCAATCTTAGTGTCGTCTGCAAACTTGCTAATCAGACCACCTATACTTTCCTCCAAATCATTTATGTATATCACAAACAACAGTGGTCCCAGCACGGATCCCTGTGGAACACCACTGGTCACACGTCTCCATTTTGAGAAACTCCCTTCCACTGCTACTCTCCGTCTCCTGTTGCCCAGCCAGTTCTTTATCCATCTAGCTAGTACACCCTGGATCCCATGCGCCTTCACTTTCTCCATAAGCCTACCATGGGGAACCTTATCAAACGCCTTACTGAAGTCCATGTATATGACATCTACAGCCCTTCCCTCATTAATCAACTTTGTCACTTCCTCAAAGAATTCTATTAAGTTGGTTAGACATGACCTTCCCTGCACAAAACCATGTTGCCTATCACTGATAAGCCCATTTTCTTCCAAATGGGAATAGATCCTATCCCTCAGTATCTTCTCCAGCAGCTTCCCTACCACTGACGTCAGGCTCACCGGTCTATAATTACCTGGATTATCCCTGCTACCCTTCTTAAACAAGGGGACAACATTAGCAATTCTCCAGTCCTCCGGGACCTCACCCGTGTTTAAGGATGCTGCAAAGATATCTGTTAAGGCCCCAGCTATTTCCTCTCTCGCTTCCCTCAGTAACCTGGGATAGAGCCCATCCGGACCTGGTGACTTGTCCACCTTAATGCCTTTCAGAATACCCAACACTTCCTCCCTCCTTATGCCGACTTGACCGAGAGTAATCAAACATCTGTCCCTAACCTCAACATCATGTCCCTCTCCTCGGTGAATACCGATGCAAAGTACTCGTTTAGAATCTCACCCATTTTCTCTGACTCCATGCATAACTTTCCTCCTTTGTCCTTGAGTGGGCCAATCCTTTCTCTAGTTACCCTCTTGCTTCTTATATATGAATAAAAGGCTTTGGGATTTTCCTTAACCCTGTTTGCTAAAGATATTTCATGACACCTTTTAGCCCTCTTAATTCCTCGTTTCAGATTGGTCCAAAGCTTGGTCTTTCTTCAGCTGCCTAGACCTTATGTATGCTTCCTTTTTCCTTTTAGCTAGTTTCACAATTTCACCTGTCATCCATGGTTTCCTAATCTTGCCATTTCTATCCCTCATTTTCACAGGAACATGTCTCTCCTGCACGCTAATCAACCTCTCTTTAAAAGCCTCCCACATATCAAATGTGGATTTATCTTCAAACAGCTGCTCCCAGTCTACATTCCCCAGCTGCTGCCGAATTTTGGTATAGTTGGCCTTCCCCCAATTTAGCACTCTTCCTTTGGGACCACTCTCGTCTTTGTCCATGAGTATTCTAAAACTTATGGAATTGTGATCACTATTCCCAAAGTAGTCCCCGACTGAAACTTCAACCACCTGGCCGGGCTCATTCCCCAACACCAGGTCCAGTATGGCCCCTTCCCGAGTTGGACTATTTACATACTGCTCTAGAAAACCCTCCTGGATGCTCCTTACAAATTCTGCTCCATCTAGACCTCTAACACTAAGTGAATCCCAGTCAATGTTGGGAAAATTAAAATCTCCTATCACCACCACCCTGTTGCTCCTACATCTTTCCATAATCTGATTACATATTTGTACCTCTATCTCACGCTCGCTGTTGGGAGGCCTGGAGTACAGCCCCAACATTGTTACCGCACCCTTCCTATTTCTGAGTTCTGCCCATATTGCCTCACTGCTCGAGTCCTCCATAGTGCCCTCCTTCAGCACAGCTGTGATATCCTCTTTGACCAGTAATGCAACTCCTCCACCCCTTTTACCTCCTTCTCTATCCCGCCTGAAGCATCGATATCCTGGGATATTTAGTTGCCAATCGTGCCCTTCCTTCAACCAAGTCTCAGTAATAGCAATAACATCATACTCCCAGGTACTAATCCAAGCCCTAGGTTCATCTGCCTTACCTACTACACTTCTTGCATTAAAACAAATGCACCTCAGACCACCAGTCCCTTTGCGTTCATTATCTGCTCCCTGCCTACTCTTCCCCTTAGTCACGCTGACTTCATTAGCTAGTTCCTTACAGGCTTCAGTTACTACCTCCTTACTGTCCACTGACCTCCTCATTTGGATCCCATCCCCCTGCCACATTAGTTTAAACCCTCCCCAACAGCGTTAGCAAAAGCCCCCCCAAGGACATTGGTTCCAGTCCGGCCCAGGTGTAGACCGTCCAATTTGTAATAGTCCCACCTCCCCCAGAACCGGTCCCAATGTCCCAAAAATCTGAACCCCTCCCTCCTGCACCATCTCTCAAGCCACGCATTCATCCTGACTATTTTTTCATTTCTACTCTGACTAGCACGTGGCACTGGTAGCAATCCTGAGATTACTACCTCTGAGGTCCTACTTTTTAACTTGGCTCCTAACTCCCTAAATTCTGCTTGTAGGACCTCATCCCGTTTTTTACCTATATCATTGGTGCCTATGTGCACAACGACAACTGGCTGTTCACCGTCCTCCTTCAGAATGTTCTGCAGCCGATCTGAGACATCCCTGACCCATGCACCTGGGAGGCAACATACCATTCGGGAGTCTCATTTTCGACCACAGAACCGCCTATCTACTCCCCTTACAATCGAATCCCCTATGACTATAGCCCTTCCACTCTTTTTCCCGCCCTTCTGAACAGCAGAGCCAGCCACGGTGCCATGAACCTGGCTACTGCTGCCTTCCCCTGGTGAGCCATCTCCCCCAACAATATCCAAAACGGTATACCTGTTTTGGAGGGAGATGACCGCAGAGGACACCTGCGCTGCCTTCCTGCTCTTTCTCTGCCTTTTGGTCACCCATTTCCTTTCTCCCTCAGCAATCCTAATCTGCGGTGTGACCAATTCGCTAAACATGCTATCCACGACCTCCTCAGCATCGCGGATGCTCCAACGTGAGTCCATCCGCAGCTCCAGAGCCGTCATGCGGTCTAACAAGAGCTGCAGCTGGACACACTTCCAGCATGTGAAGGAGTCAGGGACATCAGCCGTGTCCCTGAGCTCCCACATTGAGCAAGAGGAGCATAACACGGGTCTGAGATCTCCTGCCATTTTCAATCTTAAGCTTAACTTAGTTAAATGAAAAAGGAACGAAAAGTTTTTACCAATCACACGGGGGAAAAAAAGAGAAATAGAAAAAGCCTTACCTTATCTACACACCACCGAGTCCTTTTTTTTTTGGTTAGAGGAGGAGGGCGGGTGGGAGACACTACAGGTGTCGTGTCTCAGGTTCAGCCGCTGCCCAAATATATAGGACTTACTTACCCAGCTGCCACCTCGCTCTCCCTGTCGCCACTGCAAAAAGAAACTGCTGAAACAAAAAGGTAAGTTTATATAAGTTGAAACTCACTTAAAAGTGCAATACACGTTTTGTGGTTGAAAGAGGCAAAAAAAGTTTGTTAATCTGTTCATGTGATGAACGGGAATCCCTCCTCCATGTAACTCTTGAATATTTGTGCACCAGAATTGGACACAATACCCTAATAATGGCTGAAGCAATAATTTATTCAAAGGTTCATTGTAACTTACTATACTTTGGACTCAAGACCCGAGACACTACACGTGTAGTGTCTCCCACCCACCCTCCTCCTCTAACCAAAAAAAAAAGGACTCTGGTGTGTTGATAAGGTAAGCTTTTTATTTAAGAAGTTCTGTCCGTTGGATTGCTAAGCGAACAAGTTTTGACTTTTTGTTTTTGGTTTTTCAGTAGATTTGTTGGGAATTTGGAATAGTGGGAATGGAAGTTAAGGCAGTTGTATGTTCCTCCTGCAGAATGTGGGAGGTAAGGGTCGCCAAGAGTGTCCCTGCTGACTGCATCTATGGGAAGTGCACCCAACTCCAGCTCCTCGAGAACCGCGTTAGGGAACTGGAGCTGGAGCTGGATGAACTTCGGATCATTCGGGAGGCGGAGGAGGTTATTGAGAGGAGTTATTGGGAGGTAGTCACACCTCAGGTAAAAGAAGTAGGATGATGGGTTACCGTCAGGGGAAGGAGAGGGAACCAGCAGGCAGTGCAGGGATCCCCTGTGGCCGTTTCCCTCAACAACAGGTATACCGTTTTGGATACTGTTGCGGGGGACGACTTACCAGGGGTAAGCAATGGGGTACAGGTATCTGGCACAGAGTCTGTCCCTGTTGCTCAGAAGGGAAGGGGGAAGAGGAGCAGAACATTAGTCATTGGGGACTCCACAGTTAGGGGAACAGATCGGAGGTTCTGCGGGAACGAGAGAGACTCACGGTTGGTATGTTGCCTCCCAGGTGCCAGGGTTCGTGATGTCTCGGATCGTGTTTTTGGGATCCTTAATGGGGAGGGGGAGCAGCCCCAAGTCGTGGTCCACATAGGCACCAACAACATAGGTAGGAAGAGAGATGGGGATTTAAGACAGAAATTCAGGGAGCTAGGGTGGAAGCTTAGAGCGAGAACAAACAGAGTTGTTATCTCTGGGTTGTTGCCCGTGCCACGTGATAGCGAAGCGAGGAATAGGGAGAGAGAGGAGTTGAACACGTGGCTGCAGGGATGGTGCAGGAGAGAGGGTTTTGGTTTCCTGGATAATTGGGGCTCTTTCTGGGGTAGGTGGGACCTCTACAAACAGGATGGTCTTCACCTGAACCAGAGGGGTACCAATATCCTGGGGGGGAGGTTTGCTAGTGCTCTTCAGGGGGGTTTAAACTAATTCAGCAGGGGAATGGGAACCTAAATTGTAGTGCCAGTGTACAGGATGTTGAGAGTAGTGAGGTCAGGGATATGGTTACAAGGACGCAAGAGGGCACTGGCAAGCAAGAACCTGGTTTAAAGTGTCTCTATTTCAACGCCAGGAGCATCCGGAATAAGGTGGGTGAGCTTGCAGCATGGGTTGGTACCTGGGATCTCGATGTAGTGGCCATTTCGGAGACATGGGTAGAGCAGGGGCAGGAATGGATGTTGCAGATTCCGGGATTTAGATGTTTCAGTAAGAACAGAGAAGATGGTAAAAGAGGGGAGGGTGTGGCATTGTTAATCAAGGAGAGTATTACAGCGACAGAAAGGACGTTTGAGGACTCGTCTACTGAGGTAGTATGGGCCGAGGTTAGAAACAGGAGAGGTGAGGTTATCCTGTTGGGAGTCTTTTATAGACCTCCGAATAGTTCCAAAGATGTAGAGGAAAGGATAGCGAAGATGATTCTCGACAGGAGCGAGAGTAACAGGGTAGTTGTTATGGGGGACTTTAACTTTCCAAATATTGACTGGAAACACTATAGTTCGAGTACTTTAGATGGGTCAGTTTTTGTCCAGTGTGTGCAGGAGGGTTTTCTGACACAGTATGTAGACAGGCCAACCAGGGGCGATGCCACATTGGATTTGGTACTGGGAAATGAGCCCGGCCAGGTGTTAGATTTAGATGTAGGTGAGCACTTTGGTGATAGTGATCACAATTCGGTTAGGTTTACCTTAGCGATGGGCAGGGACAGGTATATACCGCAGGGCAAGAATTATAGCTGGGGGAAAGGAAATTATGATGCGATTAGGCAAGATTTAGGATGCGTGGGATGGGGAAGGAAACTGCAGGGGATGGGAACAATCGAAATGTGGAGCTTATTCAAGGAGCAGCTACTGTGTGTCCTTGATAAGTATGTACCTGTGAGGCAGGGAGGAAGTTGTCGTGCGAGGGAGCCGTGGTTTACTAAAGAAGTTGAAGCGCTTGTCAAGAGGAAGAAGGCGGCTTATGTTAGGATGAGACGTGAAGGCTCAGTTAGGGCGCTTGAGAGCTACAAGCTAGCCAGGAAGGATCTAAAGGGAGAGTTAAGAAGAGCAAGGAGAGGACACGAGAAGTCATTGGCGGATAGGATCAGGGAAAACCCTAAGGCTTTCTATAGGTATATCAGGAATAAAAGAATGACTAGAGTTAGATTAGGGCCAATCAAGGATAGTAGTGGGAAGTTGTGTGTGGAATCAGAGGAGATAGGGGAAGTGTTAAATGAATATTTTGCGTCAGTATTTACAGTAGAGAAAGAAAATGTTGTTGAGAATACTGAGATTCAGGCTACGAGGCTAGATGGGATTGAAGTTCACAAGGAGGAGGTGTTAGCAATTTTGGAAAGTGTGAAAATAGATAAGTCCCCTGGGCCAGATGGGATTTATCCTAGGATTCTCTGGGAAGCTAGGGAGGAGATTGCAGAGCCTTTGTCCTTGATCTTTATGTCGTCATTGTCGACAGGAATAGTGCCGGAAGACTGGAGGATAGCAAATGTTGTCCCCTTGTTCAAGAAGGGGAGTAGAGACAGCCCTGGTAATTATAGACCTGTGAGCCTTACTTTGGTTGTGGGTAAAATGTTGGAAAAGGTTATAAGAGACAGGATTTATAATCATCTTGAAAAGAATAAGTTCATTAGAGATAGTCAGCACGGTTTTGTGACGGGTAGGTCGTGCCTCACAAACCTTATTGAATTTTTCGAGAAGGTGACCAAACAGGTGGATGAGGGTAAAGCAGTGGATGTGGTGTATATGGATTTCAGTAAGGCATTTGATAAGGTTCCCCACGGTCGGCTATTGCAGAAAATACGGAAGTATGGGGTTGAAGGTGATTTAGAGCTTTGGATCAGAAATTGGCTAGCTGAAAGAAGACAGAGGGTGGTGGTTGATGGCAAATGTTCATCCTGGAGTTTAGTTACTAGTGGTGTACCGCAAGGATCTGTTTTGGGGCCACTGCTGTTTGTCATTTTTATAAATGACCTGGAAGAGGGTGTAGAAGGGTGGGTTAGTAAATTTGCAGATGACACTAAGGTCGGTGGAGTTGTGGATAGTGCCGAAGGATGTTGTAGGGTACAGAGGGACATAGATAGGCTGCAGAGCTGGGCTGAGAGATGGCAAATGGAGTTTAATGCGGAAAAGTGTGAGGTGATTCACTTTGGAAGGAGTAACAGGAATGCAGAGTACTGGGCTAATGGGAAGATTCTTGGTAGTGTAGATGAACAGAGAGATCTTGGTGTCCAGGTGCATAAATCCCTGAAGGTTGCTACCCAGGTTAATAGGGCTGTTAAGAAGGCATATGGTGTGTTAGCTTTTATTAGTAGGGGGGTCGAGTTTCGGAGCCACGAGGTCATGCTGCAGCTGTACAAAACTCTGGTGAGACCGCACCTGGAGTATTGTGTGCAGTTCTGGTCACCGCATTATAGGAAGGATGTAGAAGCTATGGAAAGGGTGCAGAGGAGATTTACTAGGATGTTGCCTGGTATGGAGGGAAGGTCTTACGAGGAAAGGCTGAGGGACTTGAGGTTGTTTTCGTTGGAGAGAAGGAGGAGGAGAGGTGACTTAATAGAGACATATAAGATAATCAGAGGGTTAGATAGGGTGGATAGTGAGCGTCTTTTTCCTCGGATGGTGATGGCAAACACGAGGGGACATAGCTTCAAGTTGAGGGGTGATGGATATAGGACAGATGTCAGAGGTAGTTTCTTTACGCAGAGAGTAGTAGGGGCTTGGAACGCCCTGCCTGCAGCAGTAGTAGATTTGCCAACTTTAAGGGCATTTAAGTGGTCATTGGATAGACATATGGATGAAAATGGAATAGTGTAGGTCAGATGGTTTCACAAGTCGGCGCAACATCGAGGGCCGAAGGGCCTGGACTGCGCTGTAATGTTCTAATTCTAATTCAATGCGCACATTGATAATGGTAAGGATCAGAAATGCCTTTTCCACCAGTTCCTGAAACAGCCATGGCACTTTCCACAATTTGTCCATAAAAACCTCCATCCAGATTTCTGTTTCTGCATGCCCGTTACAATGGACTGGTTTCGATGACTTATTCCAACCATACTTCACGCTGGTCAGAGTTACATTTCAATTCGTCACCTCTTCCATTCCATCAGCCTATTTATGGACTTTTGAAATCTGCCACTATTCTCACGATTTACTATCTTTCAAGGTTTTGTGTCAGATTCAGACTCATTTTCACCACAAACGCAGGCCATTCGGCCCGTCGAGTCCATGCCGGGTCTCCAACGGAGCTCTTCAGTCATTCCCATTCCGCCGCTCGATCCCGTCGCACTGCAACTTTTGAAATTGTGCCCTGTTGACGCAAGTCTAATTCATTAATATATAGCAAGGAAAGCAAAAGGTCCTCGGACCCACCCTTGGGGGCTGGCATCCAGTGTGAAAAACAAGCTTTCACCACGATTCTGTTTCCCGTCTCGAAGCAAACTTAGTACCTGGTTTCCACTAAAATAAAAGCAAAATACTGCGGATGCTGGAAATCTGAAACAAAAACAAGAAATGCTGGAATCACTCAGCAGGTCTGGCAGCATCCGGTTCCGAAGAAGGGTCACTGAACCGAAACGTTAACTCTGCTTCTCTTTCCACAGATGCTGCCAGACCTGCTGAGTGATTCCAGCATTTCCTGTTCTTGTACCTGGTTTCCACTGTCCATTTTATTGACGTTAATGGACTTGGATGAAAAGCTTTTCGGAAGTCTGTAATTAACCCTTTCTGTTATCTCATCTTGTGTCACATATAATGAAAACGTAACAGGCTCATGCCCCCATAACGAAGACCAAGCTATCACTGGAAATTGAATGGAATGTGGGGTTTAATTCGTGGAAATTATGGGGCTTGAAACAAGTATGAAGTGGACAAGAGGAGACAGAGATTGGTTTGCAAAGTTCGAAATGTCCTTCCCCCAGGTCGTCTCAATCAGAAAGAAGGCAGCAAAACTTTCAGCTAGACTGTAAATTTAAATGACCTGCAGAAAATGCTGCTATGAAATCTCACCCCAACCCAAAACCTGACCCAACTTCTGTGTACAGAACCCTGAATGCAAAGTCCCGAAGAGTTATTTCACGTTAATTGAGGAAACAAAATTATTCCGTTTTCAATGAATAAATAGCAACACATTGAAAAAATGAAACATTAAACAAATGACTATTTGCAAGCAATAAAATTATTTCATTAAATTAACTCAGGTTACATTAATCACACCACAATAAATTGATAATCCTAAAATCGCATTGAAATAGTAAAGTTAGTTGAAAGTTATTGCAATAACATATTAAATGAAATGACATGAAATTAATCATGTGAAATCACATTAAAGTAAAATTACTTATACAATTCATAAATAATATTCCATCAAGTCAATATAATGTAATCGTCAATTAACAAATAACTTTAACTCAACATTAATCAAATTACTTCATTAAACTAAATAAATGACCTTTTTTCTTTGTAATTATTATCGGGAAATGTGGGCGTCGCCGGCTATTCCAGTATTTATTGTCCTATCCCGAACATTCGTCATACCATGAATATAATTAGATCAGCTGGAATTAAAGTTTAGAAAAGAAATTAGTGAAGGTACATCACATTAAAAGAAGAAATAAGATTAAGCACATTAAATTGATCAAATGATTTCATTTCACTCAAAATGTAATAACTCAATTATTCAAATTATACACAATACAAGTAACTATCTTTAATTGATAAGTATAATTGCTCAATTTAAATAAAATGACCACTTTACTCAATCTTCGCATTACACTAAGATTAAACTCGTGAGCTAAGAATTTGACATAACATTCAATTAGTAACAGTTCACAGTTCTTACATCTCACTCCAAATTTCTTTTGGGCCTCCTTATCTCGAGAGACAATGGATACGCGCCTGGAGGTGGTCAGTGGTTTGTGAAGCAGCGCCTGGAGTGGCTATAAAGGCCAATTCTGGAGTGACAGGCTCTTCCACAGGTGCTGCAGAGAAATTTGTTTGTCGGGGCTGTTGCACAGTTGGCTCTCCCCTTGCGCCTCTGTCTTTTTTCCTGCCAACTACTAAGTCTCTTCGACTCGCCACAATTTAGCCCTGTCTTTATGGCTGCCCGCCAGCTCTGGCGAATGCTGGCAACTGACTCCCACGACTTGTGATCAATGTCACACGATTTCATGTCGCGTTTGCAGACGTCTTTATAACGGAGACATGGACGGCCGGTGGGTCTGATACCAGTGGCGAGCTCGCTGTACAATGTGTCTTTGGGGATCCTGCCATCTTCCATGCGGCTCACATGGCCAAGCCATCTCAAGCGCCGCTGACTCAGTAGTGTGTATAAGCTGGGGATGTTGGCCGCTTCAAGGACTTCTGTGTTGGAGATATAGTCCTGCCACCTGATGCCAAGTATTCTCCGAAGGCAGCGAAGATGGAATGAATTGAGACGTCGCTCTTGGCTGGCATACGTTGTCCAGGCCTCGCTGCCGTAGAGCAAGGTACTGAGGACACAGGCCTGATACACTCGGACTTTTGTGTTCCGTGTCAGTGCGCCATTTTCCCACACTCTCTTGGCCAGTCTGAACATAGCAGTGGAAGCCTTACCCATGCGCTTGTTGATTTCTGCATCTAGAGACAGGTTACTGGTGATAGTTGAGCCTAGGTAGGTGAACTCTTGAACCACTTCCAGAGCGTGGTCGCCAATATTGATGGATGGAGCATTTCTGACATCCTGCCCCATGATGTTCGTTTTCTTGAGGCTGATGGTTAGGCCAAATTCATTGCAGGCAGACGCAAACCTGTCGATGAGACTCTGCAGGCATTCTTCAGTGTGAGATGTTAAAGCAGCATCGTCAGCAAAGAGGAGTTCTCTGATGAGGACTTTCCGTACTTTGGACTTCGCTCTTAGACGGGCAAGGTTGAACAACCTGCCCCCTGATCTTGTGTGGAGGAAAATTCCTTCTTCAGAGGATTTGAACGCATGTGAAAGCAGCAGGGAGAAGAAAATCCCAAAAAGTGTGGGTGCGAGAACACAGCCCTGTTTCACACCACTCAGGATAGGAAAGGGCTCTGATGAGGAGCCACCATGTTGAATTGTGCCTTTCATATTGTCATGGAATGAGGTGATGATACTTAGTAGCTTTGGTGGACATCCGATCTTTTCTAGTAGTCTGAAGAGACCACGTCTGCTGACGAGGTCAAAGGCTTTGGTGAGATCAATGAAAGCAATGTAGAGGGGCATCTGTTGTTCACGGCATTTCTCCTGTATCTGACGAAGGGAGAACAGCATGTCAATAGTCGATCTCTCTGCACGAAAGCCACACTGTGCCTCAGGGTAGACGCGCTCGGCCAGCTTCTGGAGCCTGTTCAGAGCGACTCGAGCAAAGACTTTCCCCACTATGCTGAGCAGGGAGATTCCACGGTAGTTGTTGCAGTCACCGCGGTCACCTTTGTTTTTATAGAGGGTGATGATGTTGGCATCGCGCATGTCCTGGGGTACTGCTCCCTCGTCCCAGCACAGGCATAGCAGTTCATGTAGTGCTGAGAGTATAGCAGGCTTGGCACTCTTGATTATTTCAGGGGTAATGCTGTCCTTCCCAGGAGTTCACAGTTCTTACATCTCACTCCAAATAATAAGCCATATAACATCACTTTACATCAAGAAATTCACTGGAGATCAAATTCAAAGTAAAAAATTCCAAAGTACATGAAATTCGGAAACGATTGACATTTACTGATTATAAAATGACGTCACCTTAAATTAATTTAGAGATTTTAAGAAGAAGAATTAAATGCGAATATCATCGTCTAAAATGTAGAAAGGAATGTCACAAGGTTCGGAGTGATCATTGCGGGAGGGGGATGGGGATGGGGAGGGGCAGTCAACCGGGGTTGAAAGGGGGCGGGGCCTGCACTACCCCATTGGCGAGAAGGGCGGGACAGGGGCAGATGCGAGCAACCCGTAGGGGACGGGGCTGGTGCTTATGTGTCTTTCTGCCAATCAGACCTTCGATCTGTGAAATATTATTCAGATATTCTGTCAATATTCTCTAGCTATTATAAAGAGATTTTGTTGATGCTATTTTGATCTTAGATAAATAGCAGTTCAACCTTGCCCGTCTAAGAGCGAAGTCCAAAGTACGGAAAGTCCTCATCAGGGAACTCCTCTTTGCTGACGATGCTGCTTTAACATCTCACACTGACGAGTGCCTGCAGAGTCTCATCGACAGGTTTGCAGGTGCCTGCAATGAATTTGGCCGAAACATCAGCTTCAAGAAAACGAACATCATGGGGCAGGACGTCAGAAATGCTCCATCCATCAATATGACTGGCCACGCTCTGGAAGTGGTTCAAGAGTTCACCTACCTAGGCTCAACTATCACCAGTAACCTGTCTCTCGATGCAGAAATCAACAAGCGCATGGGAAAGGCTTCCACTGCTATGTCCAGACTGGCCAAGAGAGTGTGGGAAAATGGCGCACTGACACGGAACACAAAAGTCCGAGTGTATCAAGCCTGTGTCCTCAGTACCTTGCTCTACGGCAGCGAGGCCTGGGCAACGTATGTCAGCCAAGAGCGACGTCTCAATTCATTCCATCTTCGCTGCCTCCGGAGAATACTTGGCATCAGGTGGCAGGACCGTATCTCCAACACAGAAGTCCTCGAGGCGGCCAACATCCCCAGCTTATACACACTACTGAGTCAGCGGCGCTCGAGATGGCTTGGCCATGTGAGCCGCATGGAAGATGGCAGGATCCCCAAAGACACATTGTACAGCGAGCTCGTCACTGGTATCAGACCCACCGGCCGTCCATGTCTCCACTTTAAAGACGTCTACAAACGCGACATGAAGTCCTGTGACATTGATCACAAGTCGTGGGACTCAGTTGCCAGTGTTCGCCAGAGCTGGCAGGCAGCCATAAAGGCGGGGCTAAAGAGTGGCGAGTCGAAGAGACTTAGCAGTTGGCAGGAAAAAAGATAGAGGCGCAAGGGGAGAGCCAACTGTGTAACAGCCCCGACAAACAAATTTCTCTGCAGCACCTGTGGAAGAGTCTGTCACTCTAGAATTGGCCTTTATAGCCACTCCAGGCGCTGCTTCACAAACCACTGACCACCTCCAGGCGCTTACCCATTGTCTCTCGAGATAAGGAGGCCAAAGAAGGAGAAGATAAATAAGATATAAAAAGACAAATGTTTTGTTGCGTTTGTGCCGGCGGGGCGGGACCGGGGATGATTGACAGGGCGCGGGAGATTTAAATGGACTCCAGGAGACTGGAGAGAGGAGTCAGAACTGGTGTAAGAAGACTTTGGACAGACCTTCATTGAAAGTTAAGGTTTTTTGTGGGGGGAGGGAAAGATTGAGTGACTGAGAAAGTGAGGACTGAGTGTTGTAACAGCAACGTTTTGATTGTTTCTGAAATATTTGTTATTGACGTCTTTTTTTTCCTGAAAGGTACAAAAGTGGTTTTGAAATTGAGTAAAGCAGGTGTCCGGGTTATAGTTTTTTTAAGTCTTGGGGACTGGAGTTTTTAACCGAGAAATATGTAGGGTTGGTTTTTTTTTTTTACTGCGTTTTGTTGAAATGTTCGTTTAAGATTGATAATGTTCCATGTTTGAGTTCGAGTGATTTCATGGTTTGCAGCTTTTTCAGGCGTTTTTAATGAAGTTATTTTATTGAGTACTTTCACAGCTTCTTGGAATTAACAATAACGTTGCTCTGTTTTTCCGTGGCTTCGGCTTGTTTTATTTCTGCAAATAATTGATGCTGGTCTGTTTTTTTCCTCTGCGCTGTGTAATGCTATTAATAATAGTGATACTACTGTTGGTGGAGATCTAATAGTGGTACGTTTGACTATTCAAGTTTTTAAGTAGTTGGGATGGTGTCTTTCACTTGGCATTTGTTTTCACAAATTAATGAGAATTATCTCTGGACCACACTGCATATGTTTTAAGTCTAATGTCTCAGACTTGGTTTAAGAAATCCTGATCCTAATATTTGCAGTTTCAAACAGAAACGGTTGTTCTGTTTGCTTATAGATACGTTTTTAATGGTAAAGTACGTCACTTTGAAGTTAGAAACCAAACTTGATTCTTGGAATAAATGTAGTCACTAAACGTTTTTTGCCTAGGAGCAGGTGAGAAAAATCTGAACTTGCTGTTTATGAAGTGACGTTGTGTAAATACAATGCAAGTCAATAATTACAGAAACCCATTCGTGTGCAAAATGGGTTTGTGATCAAATTTGTGCTTCTGTGTATTCGTGGCGAGTCATTTAAAGGTTGAAGCGATCTCACCAGCCAGAGTCCCAATTGTATGCGTCTCTGTCACGGCATTTTTCGGTGTTAACTCTCCTGTTTTATGCCAATTACGTAACTCGTCAAGTTTTATTCAACTCTAATTATAAAGGTTGAAATAGAATTCTCCAAAGTCTTCATAATCGCTCCTTGTTAATAATAATTGGTTTGGTCCTTGGTGCCTTTGTGCTTCATCTCGATGACAGTCAAGGTAAAGAACCTTGAGTGGAGAGCGTGGCAACCGACCCTTAGTAATATCTTGTAGTTTGAAGAATACACGGAAACGTCCAAAAATACAATACTAAATGTTTATTTTCACCACGCTGTCAAGTATTGTGTAGTCATTAGAAACGCATCTGGAAAGAAAAGGTTTCATTTCCTTAGTTGTACTGTTTGTGTGAAGTGGGGAGAAAGAGGCGAGAACTGAAGCCTGTAATTGTTAAAAACAGTTAACTTCTGTTCCGACTTGCTTCATGACCGTGGAATTACGATTCAAGCTCGGTCTTCATTTCTACATCTGGAACTCGCACTCATCGGTCGTTCCAGCTAACTCATTCATTCAATAGTGTTTGAAGGGGTGGAACAAGCACATGACATTTGTAACGCTGAATTAAAATGCTATTGGGGTTTTCAAAACGTATTCTACTAAAGGTGACTATTAGTTCTGCAGTAACACCCTCAAAAAATAGTTTAAGTCGCCGCCTCTTGGTCTGAATGTTCATACTCTAGATTTGGAGTTTGTTTGCGGATACAAGGTAGGGCTGAAATTGAGCCTGAGCGTCAATGTTTCAGTTCGGTTCAGTTAAATTGAATCGCCTAACGCAGGATTAAACTTTTATCTAATTTGATCGCCTGAAACAGTTTGAAAGTGAAGTGGTTACTTAAATACTACAGAAAAAAACTTTGTGATGCTCTTCGTTCCTCAAACGGTTCATTCAGAAATGATGCATTTGTTGTGTTCTTGAGTGAAATGGTACGCTCAATTTCCAGTATGGTTTAAGGAAACCTAAGGGTTGGTACATTGCAAATACTTGGTAAAGACGGTATTAACAGCAACTCCTATTAGGCGCAGTGGTGCGAATTCAGAATTGGTTGGACAAAAATAAGACAAAGCAGAATTCAAATCGAGCAGTCAGCAGATTAGAACGGTAAATCTGCAGTGTGCATGTTTTTAGTTCTAACTTGGATATTTTTTCTTTATTACTTTTGTTAACTCAGTCACGAGTTCAATCAACTCTTCAATGTCACAAACGAGGGAAAAGGAGCAAAATTCATGACTCGTTCAAAGGTCTTAATGACAAAGACCAAGGTATTGCAATCTTGGTAACGTGGAAAGATGCACACCGGGAGGTAGTGGATATGTGAGGGGCTTTGGTGGCTATTCTAAACTCGACAATGTCGAATTGAGATTGAAGTCATGTGAATGTTTTTATAAACTCAAATAATGCAGCTCGCATGTGCAAATCATCTGTATAAATCCTGCCGGCATAGAAGTTGTTTTAGTTTGTACGTTCAGTCTGGAAATTAATAATCCGACAAGAGTGCAGCAAAGGCCTTTCCAATTAACTAAGTGAGGTCCTTTTTGTAGCAGCAAAATGTCGCATTTTTTAATGGTAAGAAAAGTGTGTTTTTAGTGTCATCTCATTTAAATTAGAGACCAAGGTCATTAAAGGTGTGAGCAGAGAAGGGACTTGCGATGTTGAAACACATTAAACTGCACTGGCTGAGTACTGTTCTATTGGCGCTATCAAGCTTGATCCAAATAGGGATGATGGTTTTAAATATAACTGCATGATCATGGTAAACTGCAGAACATGAAGCGCAGATTGGGAGATGAGTATGTCAGTAATAGAGCTCACGGTAGCGTTCTGCTCAACGGGACACCGTTTCAATGTTTCGGAGCATTTAATTGACTTTATTTGGGTGTGTCAAGAACTTTTTTTTTGTATCCTCACTATTCGATCATAAACTAGCTTCGACACATGCAGTTTAAATGTGCTTCCAGTGTATTAAGTATTTGCACAGCATCTCGTCATTCATACAAATGTTCTGGATTATAGAGGTTATGCAGTGTGAAATGTTGCGTTTATCTTGCCTGTAAATGTGCTTTTCAATAAAACACAACGTGCTTAATGAGTTGGTACCAAGCAAGAGTGTTTGCCAACAAATTCGAAGAGAACATAAGCTTAACAATAAAATTCTTTAAGATGCTGACCATGCTAAATGTGGAGTTGGGTGAAACTACACGTGTTGGACGGAGAAGGTTTAATCAAGATCAAGGAGAAAAAATGCACATTAATGGGAGCTTAAATAAAAGGCACTCTACAGTCAGAAGTGCAAATGTTTCAAAGCATAATAAAATTTGGTAGCAAACCTCCAGAGCATGCCTCAGTTGAGGGTATGGAGCTCCTCCCTTTAACATGAGATAATTGTGTCTCCAGTATATTGAGGTAAATAAGTATGTACATCTGTGTCATTATATAGTGGATGGAGAATCACTTGGTCTGCATCATGACTCCAAAAGCAGCAATGGTCAAAATTTATCTAGAACTCTGGTCATGAAAGTCAACTTTGGCATATAAATGTTTATACCAAAAATGTAAAGAGCATTTTGTTTGAATTTGTCAGCCGGAAGATGAGTGTTTCAACTTCAATTTTTTAAAGTTGCCAGAATCAGTTTAGGTCTGAACTTGCAGTGATCAACTCTTGTCTGTATTACTGTGGGATGAACTGGAATCTGAAGCTTCGCATGTTAACTTGTAAAAAAAAAAAGCTGGGGTGTAACTTCACTGAAGCTGATGTGAACCCTTAATGTGTTAAAGCTGTACCTGTCAAACGTGGTGTGCAATGGCTTTACAAAGCTTGCTTGCTTAAACTTGGTGTGAAATATTGGTGGTAATTTTGAAAGTAAGCCAGGTTTCGCTTTAACCTGCAACCTTGTTTTAATCTACCAGCTTCTACCTCTGCATTCAACCTTGTGTCTAACCAAAGCTACCAGGCTCAAATGTGGTCTGTTGATGGATTGTGGATAAAATGTCAGGCTCTGGTGACTTTTTTTATATTTAAAAAAAAAACCATGCTGGACTTTCACTTTGATTCTCAAGTCAAAACTGCCCTCATATTTTTATCAACCTTGGTCAGATTGATACCCAAGAGGCGTGGAGGAAAAAAAAACTGCAGTTAAAATAGCGCGGCCTGGAACTTTGCTGTGAAAAGCAGTTGGGGTTTCAACCTTCATGTGTAACATGAGTTTTGGCAACAAGCTGGGCATGCAACCTTTCGTCTGTAAATGAATTGCAGGGCTCAACCTTGCTATGTTTTATTAAAAAGCCGGGGCATCTCCTGATTATTTGGAGCAGTAAAAATTTGCTGCGGTCAAATTGAGTCTTCAGCTGTCATTTCACAAATCCAAGGTTAAAAATCTGGGGGGCCTTAACATGGGTCACCAGTTTGACGTGGCTGTGAAAAAGCTCCAGCTATTGATGTTTGGATTGAACGTTGGTCTTCAGAGGTGCGAACAAAAGCAAGATGTAACTTTAGTCAGTAAAAAGCTGGGTGACTTGAGCTTCATATGTGACCTTTGGGCTTGGAAGCTTGTGCCTGTGTTTTAGCTAATTGTATCTGCACGGTTGGTTACTAAGTTGCATAGTTCCATCTGGGACAAGCTGCTGGTTTTAAAAACCCTAGTCTATCCTTGGTATGTAGAAAGCCGGTGCGTTGCAAATGTCTAAATATGAATTTAGTAATAAACCACAAAGCTGCGAGCTGAACCATTTTGTAACTGAATTTTAAGTCCGGTTTAAACTTCGGTCTTATGGTCTACAACACTTGCGTAGAGGAAGCAGTTTGTCTTGCGGCTTGAAGAAAAACACTGCTTAGCTTTAACAATTTTGACTGAAAAATTGGAGTGTTCATGTATTCAAGTGTGGGCCTCCGATCTAGTATCAAACATTGGTCTGCAACATTAGTTTGTGTAAACCTGCAGGCTACAAACTTGGTCTCAAGCACTCTGTAAATAGCACTCAACAAAAGGCTGTGAAATTGGTCACTTACAACTGTAAGTGCCCCAAAAGCGCAGGGTAGCAAACTCCTCGTTAAAAGGAACAATCGTAGGTTTGAAAATTCTCTACTGCACAGTAAAAGGCTGGGTGGTAACCATTTTTGTATGCAACTGGTAATTAACAGTTCGAGCAGCAGTTTCTCTAACATTGTAAGTTTCTTTAACCTAAGTAAAACAATTTTGTTAGTCATGAAAAAGCTGCTGGCCTCAAACTGCAGTTGCAATAAAAGCTGGGTGTCATGAACTCATAATTTCAGGTCACTAAAAATATGACAGCCTGCAGGCTCAAGTTTGGCTTGTAACTTTAGTCTAGAAAATCTGCTTGGCTCCAGCCTGGTGTCGGAAGTCTAATTTTTAAACCTGTTGGCAAAGCTGCTGCATTTAACTTGAGCTTTGCAACACTTTGGCAAATAAAAGCAGATAGCAATGTCTAGTCTGGTTCAAATGATCCAGGTATGTGGAAAGCTGGCAATACTGCATGAAAGCAGAGATCTCATGGAAGCACCATCAGTCTGCATCAGGGCTTTAAATTGAGCTGGGGGTGCAAATGTGAAGGTATCTGAATAGCTGCTGTTTAAAGCTTGGTTGGAGAAAATCCAGCTTGGTCTGTTAAGGTTTTGAAAAGCTGTAGTGTGAAACTTTGGTAAATCTGTTAAAGCTGTCTATTAGAGGGGACCTCAAACTTAGTCATTTACCTTGCTTTGTAAAAAGCTGCTGCATTTAATTCTACACTATTAATTATGGAAAAAAAAATTAGTGTAATCTGCAATACTCAGTAAAAAGCAGCTTGGGTCCAGAATTTTATATGGGTCAGAAAATGGCTTTGTAAAATCTGGCAGCTCAGCATGAGATGCAATAAGTGCAGAAGAGGCAGTGTTTTGAAGTCTCTTGAAAGATGTGCTCAAGCATCCTTATTTAACAATCTAACTTTTTAAACTCCATTCAAATTTGCTCTTAAGATTGAGGAAAAACAAGCAGTTCACAAATTGAAAAACTGGGGGTACCACTAGTTTAAAAAAAAAATAAATAAAAAATAAATTGGTGCTATGATTTTTAAGACTAGATGGGGTGCAACCTTGTTCAGTTAGCTGGTATAAAATGTGGTCTGTAACATGGGTCAGACCAAATCTGAACCTCCCTTTTCAGCTGTTAATCAGTCAAATGCTGCAGAGCTCAAAATTGGTACAAAATGGAGATGAAGAAAAATTAGGCAAAAACCTTACTTTTACCAAAGGATGTAACCAGTTTGTATAAGAAAGTGGACCTGAAAAAACATTGCCAACATTATTAAAGAAACTGTTAAGCTCTAAGGTTAGTCAAAGCACAAGGTTTTAAAAAAAAAAAATTGAAAGCCATTTTGAGGCCCAAACTTGAACATTTCTGTTAAGTTCAAGCTGCCAGATTAAAAGTGGGTCTTGGTTTTGCAAAGACATGTTTTTCTAAAGGGAAATATTGCAGTCCTCCAGATTAGTATGCAGCCTTTTGAAGCTTGATTAACTTTGATTTGTCAACTTGCAAATGGCCTGTTCCTGTTTTGTACTTTTTTTTTCTTTAGAGATACAGCACTGGAACACACCCTTCAGCCCACCGAGTCTGCCGACCAACCACCCATTTATACAAAGCCTACATTCCTACCACATCCCCACCTGTCCGTATATTCTCCTACCACCTACCTATACTAGGGGCAATTTATAATGGTCAATTCACCTATCAACCTGCAAGTCTTTTGGTGGGAGGAAACCGGAGCACCCAGCGAAAACCCACGCAGACAGAACTTGCAAACTCCACACAGGTGTGGAACTTGAGGTGAGCCATCCTTGGACTAGTGGTGAGAGTTTGCTTGGTCAGTATGTTTCTCACACAAACTGCTCCTTAGGAATGTACCATGTCTGGCTGATATAAGAAGTGTTGAAGCCTGATGTCTCTTTCTGTTGCGCTGTACCAGCTGCAAGGCCAATGGTGAGATAGATATGTAAACGAAGGATTGAAAATGACTATTTTATTCGTTTAGAGCAAGAATTAAATTGTAATATTGGTGCTTTAGAATGTAAATTAACAATTAAAATGATAAGATTATTGGTTGCAGAATAATTGCCACTGTTTGACTAATTCTTTAAAACATCGCACTAAGTCTCAATGTGAGCTCTACTGTTTGTTCTCCTTGTGCACAAGTTAATAAAGTATTTTGCGAGTACTCATGTGAGGAAGTTTGATTTATTCTGCTCTATTTTCTTCCACACAGGCAGTACCCTGAATTGAACCTGGATCACTGGAGCTGTGAGGCTGCGGTGCTAGCCACTGTGCCGCCCGTTCTCTTTTTTTTTTTTCTGGCCTCTTTGGGGACAAAGGTTTGCTCAAACATATAACCTTCAATCAGTGAAAAGCCACTGGGCTGAAGCTTGGTAAAACCAAGTGAAGGTGAGATTAAATCCTGCTGATACTTGTCATAGCATTCTTACTGCAGTTAATCTCAGTAGCTTGTATTGTCAAAGATTGGTGCTTGGGTGTGTAGTGCAATTGGGTTACACACATTCCAGGTAGGTAAAACCATTTAATTTTTTTGCTAATGGACCTGAGGATTAAGTACACTTTGGTAAACTATACTTCAATCAAATTGAACTTTATGTATCTAATGACTAAATGGAGTAGATGCTACAATAGAATGTGACCAATTCCACACAGACTGCAAATGTGAAGTAATCATGTTTGTAGCTTAACTTGACCATATTACCATAGATATAAATCTTCAAGTCTAATGTATGGTCAAATAACAGATTAGATCCAAAAACAATGTTTTTGCACTTAACACCTATTGCAGTAAACAGTATAGAATGTAGGTTATTAAAGGTTACATTTATGCTTTTGTTCAGGGGTTGGGCATAGTTATCTATTGCATACCATGCAGGATTGAATATGAAGAAAACAGTGGTACCAGACGCTGCTCATCACAAAGCCTTAAAACACTAAGGCAATGATGCTGTAAAGGATCCTGTACTAATCATTATGTACAAGCACAAAAGTATTGTTGGACATAAAATACCACTGAAATATAAAAAAGCAACCAAGTTGTGTGAAAGTGTATTTAGTTTAATGTTATCTATTGTGGAATAATTTGTATCTTGTCATAGCTGTAGTACAAAATTAAAATACTCTGAGCATTGAAGTGTCAGCGGGCAAAGCCACCTGGCATGTTTCAATAACTAGGTAAGATAGTCTGCTTGAACTTTGTAATGTTTGTCACAATTAGCCTCTAGGCTTTTTTTTTTGACTTGGCGTCATCTCCCTGACCAGCAGACTCATTCCGCCACCTCCAGCATTCTCTCAAGCTGTGCCTCCTTAGCTGCTCTCTATCTTGTCATTGAAGAGTGTCTCTGTCTGAGATCAGCTGTCTAAATTCCTCTACACCCTTGCTCACTCAACCTGTTTTCACTTTTTTTTTAGATTAGAGATACAGCACTGAAACAGGCCCTTTGGCCCACCGAGTCTGTGCTGAACATCAACCACCCATTTATACTAATCCTATATTCCTACCAAACATCCCCACCTGTCCCTATATTTCCCTACCACCTACCTATACTAGTGACAATTTATAATGGCCAATTTACCTGTCAATCTGCAAGTCTTTTGGACTGTGGGAGGAAACCGGAGCACCCGGAGAAAAACCCACGCAGACACTCAGAACTTGCAAACTCCACACAGGCAGTACCCGGAATCGAACCCGGGTCCCTGGAGCTGTGAGGCTGCAGTGCTCGCCACTGTGCCGCCCTTTGTCTCTAGTCTAACCCTGACCTTGTCAACAAACTTGCAGACAAGAGGAGTACTGTTCTCCTCTGTTGTCCTGACTTACAACTTGCAGAAGCTCAGTACCAGCTCACAAACTGTCTCCAACTGCTGCCCCTCCCCAACCCCCCTTCTGGACATCTGCCCTCTGCAGCTTCCAAACTCAGAATCCTGCAACCCCAGACAGCCCACTTACACCTCTTGCATAAAATCCACTAACATGACCATGATAGATGCATTGTTTTGAGCCTGTTCCTGTCCCACTGAATTATTATTTTTTTTTTTGCTATCTTGACACTATAGATTGTTCCGTGGTCCAGTCTCCAACATGTACATCAGTGACTCTTCAGATGCCATATTTCATCAGGATAACTTCTAATTTGCTGCTTTCTCCCCCACCACCCCCCAAACTGCTGCCTCCAAACTATGGACGTCCAATGCCTTTGCACCTCCGTGCCCCACCAAGACAGTGTGAGGGCTCTCTGCTTCCTTTTTAAAGAGGCATGATCAGTCCCCATCTAACATGACCACTGCCACCACCCCACTCCCCCTGGCTGAACCTGCTTTCAAATTGAACAACTTCGACAACTACACTCTTTACTTTCAAATAAATGATAAGGGTACCTGCATGGGTACTAGTAATGCTTGTCTTTTTTGTGGGATATGTTAAACATGTTCTAGGCTTGCTCTGTTCCCTTACCAACTTTTATCCAGTACATTGACAGTGCAGTTTCCTGCTCTTGCCTGGAACTGGAAAACTTGATAAACTTTACTTCCAATTTCCCCTTTTTTTTTTTTTTTTTTTTTCCCCCCCCATCACTTTTTTTTTAAACACAGTTCATCTGACCTATCCCTTTCTCAACTTCTCCCTCCATCTAATAGGGATTGGCTGTCTACAAATATTAAAGGCCACATGCTTCAACAGCTGTCAACTAGACATCCCATCCTGGAAGAATTCTGTGCTTAGTTTGTCGCCAATGTCATCTGCTCTGAATGTCATGGGGGGGAGGGGGGAAGAACTCTGCAAACTATTGGGATTGAAGGCCAAAAAGTCCTCAAGGCCTGATGGCTTACATCTTGGGGTCTTGAAGTATGTGGCAGGGGCAGTAGTTAACAAATTGTAAATTCCCTGGATGTGGGAAAGGTTCCAGTGCATTGGAAAAATGCTCATATTAAGCTCTTATTCAAAAGGGAGGGAGGCACAAATTCAGAAACTACAGATTAGTTTAACACGTCAGTGAAGTTGTTGGGATCCATTATTAAGGAAGCAATAGGACACTTAAAGTCAAAACACAATCCATCAGTCAGCATGGTTTTATGAAGGGTAAATTGTGTTTAATTTGCTACAGTTCTTCGCAGATGTAACAAGTGAAGAGAATAATGGGGATCCTGTACATGTAGTATATCTGGACTTCCAGAAGGCATTTGATAAGGTGCTGCATAACTTAAGATCAAATGTGGGTAGGGACAATTTATCCCCTTGGATAGAGGATAGGATAGATGGGACCTTTTATGGTTAGCAAGATGTAACTAGTAGGGTGCCACAAGGTTAGTTCCTTGAGGCCCCAACTGTTTACAATCTATAACTAATTGGATGCAGGGATAGAAGGTACTTTTGCCAAATTTGCAGATTAACAAGAGCAAAGAACAGTACAGCACAAGAACAGGCCATTTGACCCTCCAGGCCTGCACTGATCTTGATGCCTGTCTAAACTAAAACCTTCTGCACTTCTGGGGACTGTATCCCTATATTCCCATTGTATTTGTGTATTTGTCAAGATGCCTCTTAAATGTTGCTATCGTAAGCTAACATTAAAATGGTGAAACTAAATTGCAATAAATAAATGTACAAATGGCTATGGATAGGCACATGGGGTCCAAGATGTACTAGCTAGATGGATAAAGAACTGGCTGGGCGACAGGAGCAGTGGAAGAGAGTTTCTCAATGGAGACGTGTGACCAGTGGTGTTCCACAGGGATCAGTGCTGGGACCACTGTTTGTGATATACATAAATGATTTGGAGGGAAGTATAGGTGGTCTGATTAGCAAGTTTGCAGACGACACTAAGATTGGTGGAGTAGCAGATAGTGAAGGGCTGTCAGAATACAGCAGAATATAGATAGATTGGAGAGTTGGGCAGAGAAATGGCAGATGGAGTTCAATCAGGGCAAATGTGAGGTGATGCATTTTGGAAGATCCAATTCAAGAGTGAACTATACAGTAAATGGAAAAGTCCTGGGGAAAATTGATGTACAGAGAGATTTGGGTGTTCAGGTCCATTGTTCCCTGAAGGTGGCAACGCAGGTCGAGTGGTCAAGAAGGCATACGGCATGCTTTCCTTCATCGGACGGGGTATTGAGTACAAGAGTTGGCAGGTCATGTTACAGTTGTATAGGACTTTGGTTCGGCCACATTTGGAATACTGCGTGCAGTTCTGGTCGCCACATTACCAAAAGGATGTGGATGCTTTGGAGAGGGTGCAGAGGAGGTTCACCAGGATGTTGCCTGGCATGGAGGGTGCTAGCTATGAAGAGAGGTTGAGTAGATTAGGATTATTTTCATTAGAAAGACGGTGGTTGAGGGGGGATCTGATTGAGGTGTACAAAATCATGAGGGGTATAGACAGGGTGGATAGCAAGAAGCTTTTTCCCAGAGTGGGGGATTCAATTACAAGGACACGAGTTCAAAGTGAAAGGGGAAAGGTTTAGGGGGGATATGCGTGGAAAGTTCATTACACAGAGGGTGGTGGGTGCCTGGAACGCATTACCAGTGGAGGTGGTAGATGCGGGCACGATAGCATCTTTTAAGATGTAACTAGACAGATACATGAATGGGCAGGAAGCAAAGAGATACAGACCCTTAGAAAATGGGCGACATGTTTAGGTAGAGGATTTGGATCGGCGTAGGCTTGGAGGGCCGAAGGGCCTGTTCCTGTGCTGTAATTTTCTTTGTTCTTAGGTAAATGTGCCTAAATTTTGCAGATGGATTTCGATGTGGATAAGTGAAGTTATCCATTTTTGTTGGCGGGTTAGAAAGGTAAATTAGCTACAAGAGAAAACTCAGAGCTTTGAAGCCGAGGGATTGGAGTGTGCTGATACATGAGTTGTCAATGTAGTATGTAGGTGCAGCAAGTAAAAAGAAAGGCCAGTGAAATGTTGGCATTTATTGCTAAAGGAATAGAGTATAAAAGTAGGGAAGTGTTGTTGCAACTAGACAAAGCAGTAGTGAGACTGCATCTAGAGTATTGTGTACAGTTTTGGTCCCCTGAGTTGAAAAGGGAAGTAGTTGGATTTGGAGGCAGTTCAGATGAGGTTCACTAGATTGGTTCCAGAGAGCAAAGAAAATTACAGCACAGGAACAGGCCCTTCGGCCCTCCAAGCCTATGCTGATCCAAATCCTCTACCTAAACATGTCGCCCATTTTCTAAGGGTCTCTATCTCTTTACTTCCTACCCATTCATGTATGTCTAGATACATCTTAAAAGACGCTATCGTGCCCGCATCTACCACCTCTGCTGGAAACATGTTCCAGGCACCCACCATCCTCTGCGTAAAGAACTTTCCACTCGTATCCCCCCTAAACTTATCCCCTCTCTTTGAACTCGTAACCCCTAGTAATTGAATCCCCCACTCTGGGGGGTGGGGGGGGGGGGAAAAAGCTTCTTGATATCCACCCTGTCTATACCCCTCATGATTTTGTACACCTCAATCAGGTCTCCCCCTCAACCTCCATCTTTCTAATGAAGATAATCCTAATCTACTCGACCTCTCTTCATAGCTAGCGCCCTCCATACCAGGCAACATCCTGGTGAACCTCCTCTGCACCCTCCAAAGCATCTACATCCTTTTGGTAATGTGGCCGAAGGGCCTGTTTCAGTGCTGTATCTCTAAATTGCACGCAGTATTCCGTATGTGGCCCAGCCAAAGGCTTATACAACTGTAACATGACCTGCCAACCCTTGTACTCAATACTCCATCCGATGAAGGAAAGCATGCCGTATGCCTTCTTGACCACTCTATTGACCTGCATTGCCACCTTCAGGGAACAATGGACCTGAACACCCAAATCTCTCTGTCCATCAATTTTCCCCAGGACTTTTCCATTTACTGTATAGTTCACTCTTGAATTGGATCTTCCAAAATGCATCACCTCGCATTTGCCCGGATTGAACTCCATCTGCCATTTCTCTGCCCAACTCTCCAATCTATCTGTATTCTGCTGTATTCTGACAGTCCCCTTCACTATCTGCTACTCCACCAATCTTAGTGTCATCTGCAAACTTGCTAATCAGACCACCTATACTTTGCTCCAAATCATTTGTATATATCACAAAGTGGTCCCAGCACAGATCCCTGTGGAACACCACCGGTCACATGTCTCCATTTTGAGAAACTCCCTTCCACTGCTACTCTCTGTCTCCTGTTGCCCAGCCAGTTCTTTATCCATCTAGATAGTACACCCTGGACCCCATGCGACTTCACTTTCTCCATCAGCCTACCATGGGGAACCTTATCAAATGCCTTACTGAAGTCCATGTATATGACATCTACAGCCCTTCCCTCATCAATCAACTTTGTCACTTCCTCAAAGAATTCTATTAAGTTGGTAAGACATGACTTTCCCTGCACAAAACCATGTTGCCTATCACTGATAAGCCCATTTTCTTCCAAACGGGAATAGATCCTATCCCTCAGTATCTTCTCCAGCAGCTTCCCTACCACTGACGTCAGGCTCACTGGTCTATAATTACCTTGATTATCCCTGCTACCCTTCTTAAACAAGGGGACAACATTAGCAATTCTCCAGTCCTCCGGGACCTCACCCGTGTTTAAGGATGCTGCAAAGATATCTGTTAAGGCCCCAGCTATTTCCCCTCTCGCTTCCTTCAGTAACCTGGGATAGATCCCATCCGGACCTGGGGACTTGTCCACCTTAATGCCTTTTAGAATACCCAACACTTCCTTCCTCCTTATGCCGACTTGACCTAGAGTAATGAAACATCTGTTCCTAACCTCAACATCCGTCATGTCCCTCTCCTCGGTGAATACCGATGCAAAGTACTCGTTTAGAATCTCTCCCATTTTCACTGACTCCACGCATAACTTTCCTCCTTTTTGTCCTTGAGTGGGCCTATCCTCTTGCTCTTTTTATATACGAATAAAAGGCTTTGGGATTTTCCTTAACCCTGCAGAGATGAGGGGTTTGTTTAAGAGATTGAGCAGTTTATGCCTTGACTCCAGAGTTTAGAAGAAATGAGAGGAGATATAATTGAGGTACATAAATGATTAAGGGAATTGACAAAGTAGATGTAGAGAGGATTCTGGTGGGGCAAACTAGAACGAGAAGTCATAGTTTTAGGATAAGGGGTTGCAGATTTAAACCAGAGATGAGGAGAAATTACTTCTCAAGGGTCTGTGGAATTCACTACAGTGTGGTGGATGCCAGGGCATTGAGTAAATGTGACAGCCTTTTAATAAAGGCTTGAAGGGTTATGAAGAATGGGCAGGAAAGTAGAGTTGATGCTGAGGTAAGATCAGTCATGATGGTTTTGAATGGCAGAGCACGTTCAAGGGGCTGAATTGCCTACTGCTGCTATTAGAACATTGCACAGTACAGGCCCTTTGGCCCAGTGTGCCAAACCTTTAACCTACTCTAAGATCAAACTAACTACCTACCCTTCATTCTACTATCATCCATGTACCTATCCAAGAGTCGCTTAAATGCCCCGAATATCTGCTTCTACTACCACCACCGGCAGTGCATTCCACGCACCCACCACTCTCTGTAAAGAACCTACCTCTGACATCTCCCCAAAACCTTCCTCCAATCACCTTTTCAAATTATACCCCCTGGTGATAGCCCTTTCCACCCTGGGGGAGAAGTTGCTGACTATCCACTTTATCTATGCCTCATCTTGTACCCCTCCATCAAGTTGTGCCTCATCCTTCGCTCCAATGAGAAAAACCCTAGCTCCCTCAATATTTCTTCATAAGACATGCCCTCCAGTCCAGGCAGCATCCTGGTAAATCTCTTCTGCACCCTCTCTGAAGCTTCCACATCCTTCCTATAATGAGGTGACCAGAACTGAACACAATATTCCAAGTGTGGTCAAACCAGGGCCTTATAGAGCTGCAGCATAACCTCGTGGCTCTTAAACCCAATCCCCCTGTTAATGAAAGCCAACACACCATACGCTTTCTTAACAACCCTATCAACTTGGGTGGCAACTTTGAGCGATCTATGGACATGGACCCCAAGATCCCTCTGTTCCTCCACACTACCAAGAATCCTGTCTTTAAACCTGTATTCTGCATTCAAGTTCGACCTTCCAAAATGAATCACTTCACATTTTTCCAGGTTGAACTCCATCTGCCACTCTTCAGTCCAGCTCTGCATCCTGTCAATGTCCCGTTGCAACCTACAACAGCCTTCCACACTATCCGCAACTCCACCAACCTTTTGTGTCATCGGCAAACTTGCTAACCCAGCCTTCCACTTCCTCATCCAAGTCATTTATAAAATCCACAAAGAGCAGAGGTCCCAGAACAGATCCTTGTGGAATACCACTGGTCACTGAGCTCCAGGCTGGATACTTTCCATCTACTACCACCCTCTGTCTTCTATGGGCCAGCCAATTCTGTATCCAGACAGCCAACTTTCCCTGTATCCCATGCCTCATTTTCTGAATGAGTCTACCATGAGGAACCTTATCAAACGCCTTGCTAAAATCCATATCCTCCACATCCACTGCTCTTCATCAACGTGTTTTGTCACATCTTCAAAGAATTCAACAAGGCTTGAGGCATGACCTGCCCCTCACAAAGCCATGCTGACTGTTTCTAATCAAACCATGCTTTTCCAAATCATAAATCCTGTCTTGGAATCCTCTCCAATAATTTGCCCATTACTGACGCAAGACTGGTCTATAATTCCCAGGGTTATCCGTATTCCCTTTCTTGAACAAGGGAACAACATTTGCCACCCTCCAATCATCCGGTACTACTCCAGTGGACAATGAAGATGCAAAGATCATCGCCAAAGGCGCAGCAATCTCTTCCCTCGCTTCCCGTAATATCCTTGGGTAAATCCTGTCTGGCCCCGGGGACTTATCTGTCCTCATATCATTCAGAATTTCCAGCACATCCTCCCTCTTAACCTCAGCCTGTTCCATGCTGTCCTCACAAACGACCAGGTCCCTCTCACTAATGAATACTGAAGCAAAGTATTCATTTTAGGACCTCCCTTACCTCCAACTCCAGGCAGAAGTTCCCTCCACTATCCCTGATTGGCCCTACCCTCACTCTGGCCACCCTCTTGTTCCTCAAGTGTAGAACGCCTTGGGATTTTCCTTAATCCTACCTGCCCAGACTTTTTCATGTCCCCTTCTAGCTCTCCTAAGTCCATTCTTCAGTTCCTTCCTGGCTACCTTTTGTAACCTTCTAGAGCCCTGTCTGATCCTTGCTTCCTCAAGCTTAAGTAAGCTTCCTTCTTCCTCTTGACTAGCTGTTCCACATCTCTTGTCATCCAAGGTTCCTTAACCCTACCATCCCTTCCCTGCCTCATCTGGATAGGTTTGTTCCACAGTCACAGCAAGTGCTCCCTAAACAACCTCCACATTTCTGTCGTGCATTTCCCTGAACATCTGTTCCCAATTTATGCTCCCCAGTTCCTGCCTAATAGCATTGTCATTCTACCCCCCCCTCCCCCAATTAAATATTAACCCACCCTGTCTGCTCCTGTCCCTCTCCATGACTATAAATAAAGGTCGGAGTTATGGTCACCATCACTGAAATGCTCTCCCACTGAGAGATCTGCCACCTGGCCTGATTCTTTGCCAAGCACCAAGTCCAACCTAGTCTCCCGTCTAGTCAGCCTATCTACATTGAGTCAGGAAACCTATTTAATTCTGTTATGTTCTGAGGATGATGCAACCCTCCAACTAGGCTTCTGGTACATCTCACTCTCCATCCTCCCTCCCTCAACAGATTTCCCCTCACTCAGCACCACTGTGCTCAACAGGGTCCTCAACCAGTGTCAAGCATGTTAGTGGCACTTCTACCCTGCCCCCTTTTGCCTCCTTCCTACTAACATACAAGGGTTACTTTTTGTCCTCCTTTCCACCTCCAGCCTCCATCCAAAGCATTCAGCCTTGCCATTACTGCCACATCCAGTGTGATGCCACTACCAAAAGCATATTTCCCCCTCCCCTGTCAGCATTCCTAAGGATCATTCCCTCTGACACCCTGGTCCACTCCTCCATTATCCCAACACTTCCTGTTTTGCACAGCAGCTTCTCATGCAATTGCAGAATGTGACACCTGCCTTTTTTTTAAACTTCCCCCCTTCCCCCCTTCACTATCCAATGGCCCAAACACTCCTTTTCAAGTTTAGCAGCAATTTAGACAGACTTGGACATGAAAATATACAGCCCTGAAACAGGCCCAACAAGTCTGTGCTGACCAACCACCTATTTATACTAATCTTGCATTAATCCCATATTCCTTAACCCATCCCCACCATTCTCCTACCACCTACCTACACTAGGGGAAAATTACAATTGACCTATCAACCTGTAAGTCTTTGGCTGTGGGAGGAAACCAGAGCACCTGGCAGAAATCCACATGGTCACCAGGAGAACTTACAAACTCCACACAGGCGGTACCCAGAACTGGACCTGGGTTGCTGGCGCTGTGAGGCGAAGGTACTAACAACTGTGCCAGCCCAATTTACCTGCACTTTAATGAGTATACCGTATCGGCTGGTTGTCATGTGCTCACTGGAGACCAAGCGCTGATGCGGTGACTGCTTTGAACAACAGCTTGGCTTTGTGCAAAAGCCTAACAGTTTCCAGTTGCTTTCGATTGCAACAGCACCCCCTCATAATCTCCATAGCCATACCTGTCCTGGACTTGCTGTAGTGTTCCAGTGAATATCAACACAAGCTTGAACAGCATCATTGATTTTAGTCACTCTACAGCCTGCCAGACTGAACATTAATTTCAATGTCAGAGCATCACTGTCCCCCCTTTGTTGGTTTGTTACTTGGAAAAAAATAAGGTGCCTGCTCCCTGTTCATGTTTTGTGCTTTAGGTCAGGGCTCTTCATTTGCATCAATTTATATAAAAAAAAAACTTCTGCAGTAAGGCTTTGTCTTTTCAGCACACCATTAAGATACTGTTTGGCTTTGCATGACCTAGTCATATATTCTGTGGCCCTGTATCCAATCACCTTGCCTTTATATATTTTTTCTCTTTCCCCACCCCACTTGACTTGATTCACCTATTAGATTATGAACAATTGCGAGTTCAAATGAAAGGTCACTAATGTGGCGTTATTTCTGCTTCTCTCCACAGATGCTTCCGGAGTACAGCATTTCTTTGTTTTTACTTACAGATGGAATTCTGCAGAAAAGTAACTGTCCATAACAAATACTTGCTTTTGAAGAATTGGATTGCTTCAAGAACAGATTGATGCATCCTCACTCTTAATTCTGGTACCTGAGATTGCATCTTTGGGCAAGTGTGACTTAAAGGATGTCCTGCACATGAGATGTGCCCAGTCTGCACTGTGCACATCAGACCACTGGCTTTGTCATTCTAAGCTGTTTGTCTTCAAGCCTAAACCCAAAAAACAGGCTTAGAGCTAGATATTAAATGATCTTCAAGCCTAAACTGGAACATCCTGACTTCATTGATTCTGTTGTAGAAGAATTCTGGGAACACAGGAAAGCTGCAGTACTAGATACATCAAACTTAAAAGAAAAAAAACCAGGGACTGGTTTGATTTAAAAATGACAAGGAAATTTAAGTTGTGCTAATAAAACTGTTGGCTCATGCTCATTGGGTTCACAAGCCAAGGGGCAAAGACTGTCTGTCTAAAGCCTGCAGCACCTTTCAATCAAAGTTGAATATCTGAAATGACTGGTGGTTTGCAGGTGGAAAAAAAACTGAAATTTACACCAAGACTGGCAACTACTTTCCCTGAAGCACTAAAATCTGGTGTTTGACCAGCACACCAAAGGCAGAAGATCTGCACACTGACAAGGAATCAGCAGTGGAAAGCTGGTCTGAGTAGTTTGAAATTCTTTGTGGTTCTAAGTGCACAGTGCATGATACTACCATCAATCACAAAACAGCCTTTCAAATAAGTGGATGAGAGCCCAACTCTGCAGTAAACTGCCATCAAGCAGATTGAAAAAGAACAAAGCCCCTGGAGCCAAAATAAAAAAAAAAATCTGGACTGTTCCATTGACAATGGGTTCACCCTTGTGTTTTTATTGCTGGGAAGATTGTGGTGAGAGAAATTCTGAATGAATGGGCTTCTGCTGACCATTTTGTCTAAGACCATTTTAGAGCCAGTATAGCTTCAGAGCAAACGGGCACCAAAAACATTCAATTAACATTAGTAATTGGAGAGCAAAACAAAGGCCTGTATGTTTTTAATTTGCTGTGCCTGAGAAAGGCATTTGACAGTCATAAGATGGGCTTCAAACATTTCATATACTTTCTCCCACCCAGATTGCTAGCTTCTGTGAAACAGTTGCATGAAAGTAAACTTCAAGTCCAGCAAAAGTGACCTTCCATCCCCTTGTGTATCTCTAATGGTATAGGCTGGCTCCAACCATGTTGACCATCTTTTTGAGCATAATTCTGCAGCAGGCAATGCCAGAGTTTATGGAGGGTGTTAATGTAAGCAGCTGGACTGAAGCCCTTTTCAAACTTGTCTTCAGGCTCCAATACAAAGACTGTTCTGTGCAATTTTCAGTCATTTCACAGCACTTTGTTTGCCCACAGTCAAATACAGCACTTTTTTTTGGGAGCCAGCACAACTGTCGGTGAAGGAGCAATCTAAGCAGAATACAGATAGCCAAACATTGTCAGAGATAACCAAGCTGAAGGCTTTAAAGGAATTTACTGATTTGGGGAGCACCCTCTAGTTTGATGCCAGCATTGTCTATGATTAAATATGTTAGACTAGGAAATAAAGAAAAACATTTGGCAGCCTTATCCTGTGGACAGAAGGGGACAAGTCCATTGTCCTTGCTGCTCATGTGGCTGGTAGTAATGTGTCCTGTAATGCTGTCTGTGTACACCTTGAAGAGCACTCCCATCACTGCCTTGGCAGTTTCAAGATCTGCTGGCAGGACGGCATCACAATTTTCATGGAAACAACTAACAGGAGCATCAAGCCCATCCTCCTGCAAAGCTTACTGTTGGGCATGTAATGTTGCCCACATAGGCTCTAGTCATTTGCCCAAGCTGGTCTTGTAGGGAGAGAAGAAGTAAAGAGGGGCCTCATGCAAATGTTGCATGGACTCATTGGAAGTTCCTCTACCACATCAACCATCGCCAGTGGAAAATGCAGGCAATAAATTGTGTTGGCAGGCGATAGTACAGTTTGAGCAGTACTGGCAACTTGGAGTGGAAAAGAAGGATGAATTGATATACCCAACTGCCCCCAGCAGCAACAC